>NC_092806.1:75400497-76046568 GCF_040954645.1 Diabrotica undecimpunctata | reverse complement strand
GGTTTACGATAATACATAATACCGTTTTCATTTCAATGATTAAAAAATGTGAGATTTTTCGCAGATATGTCACAGTTTATAGAACATGGGTCCATTGCTACACGTTAGAGATGAAGGAACAGTCAAAGGAATGGAGAAAAAACGGCGAAGACCACGGAAGAAATCCAAGCCCACGTGATCGGCCGGAAACGGAATGGCGACTCATTTTTGAGATGTGAAAAGTATTATTCGCATTGATTATTTAACGAAGCAACCTCAGCAATAAGTGCCGTGTACTATACAGCTTTACTGGAGTATTTTGAGACCAATTTTAGGAACAAACACCCAAATTATTTAAATCAATACAACGCAAACACTTATAATGGGGTTGTAGACAAAATTACATCAATTGGTATACCAGGTTATCAACAAACCACCGTAATAAACATGGCAAAGCGAAGCACTGATAAAAAACGAATGTAGAGTGATTGAAAATGAAATTCAAGAATTGGTTCCAACTCTTACAGATGTCCGAGGCGTTACCATCTCGGTTATACATCAAATGATTTTGACAATGATTGATGGTTAAGTGTGCAATGTGTTAAGTGATAATAAATCTGTAAGGCAACATCTAAAAAAATGAATACAGTTTGGAATATCTAGCTTACATGTCTACATTCGTATGATGGAATGTCTTTTAAATATTAGTTATCGTCAAGATTTTTCCTGTTCGGAGGCATAATCCTGTTTCTATGAGATGTATGATTTTAAAGTCTATCAGTATTGTAGTCAGTCTGTATAGTCAGAATAGATGGACAACTACCAGAACCTATAGAAATGGGCAGCGGAATAAGACAAGGGGATTCATTGAGCCCCATGCTCTTCAATTTGATCATGGATGAAATCATCAAAAGTGTTAACAAAGGAAGAGGATACATAATGAAAAAGAAAGAAATCAAAATACTCTGATATGCAGACGACGCAATATTGATAGCCCAAGATGAAGATAGTCTGCAAAGACTGATCCACAGGTTTAACATAAGAGCAAAAGAATTTAATATGAAAATCTCATCTCAGAAAACTAAAACAATAGTAGTCATCAAAAAACCAACCAGATGTAAAATAGAAATTGATGGCATAAGTATTGAACAAGTAATGGAAATAAAATACCTGGGAATTACACTGTCTAGCTATGGAGACCTAGACACAGAAGTGAGAGATCAAGTACAAAAAGCAAATAGACTGGCAGGATGCCTTAATAACACTATATGCGAAACAGACACATTAACGCTGAGATGAAATCAAGAATTTATAAAGCCAGTGTAAGACCAATAATGATATATGCCTCAGAAACAAGACCCGACACAACAACAAAGCAAAGGCTATTGGAAACGGCAGAGATAAGAGTACTGCGAAGAATTACAGGAAATACGCTGAGAGATCGAAAGGGAAGTGAAGACATTAGAAGAAAATGTAACGTACAGTATAAATGAATCCACACCAATTAGAAAAAAAGGATTGAATAACCACATAAGCAGAATGGAGGAGACCCGTGTCGTCAAAATAGCAAGAGATAAGTCACCAATCGGCAGAAGAAGTATCGGACGACCGCGCAAAAGATGGAGTGACAACCTTCCATAGAGGTATTATTTCGCCAATGAACAAGCAGAATTGCTTATAAAGACAAAGAAGAAGATATTTGTGAATGGCAAGTAAGAGGAGACAATAAAATATAAATGTTTAAAACGAGGAAAGGCGCATTTTTTATAATTATACGACCACAGCACGCATCACTAAGCTAAATGAAGGGCTCATTCATAATTTTGGGACGATTCTTGCAGCTGTTGCGTCTGGTTATGATATCGACTCTGTTAAATTTCAGAACTACCGTATAAAGACTTCTTTTTATGCGGTCCCCATTAACGGAGGTTGGCGACCACATTTTTAAAAGCTTCTCTGTCTTTTACAACGTGGAATAATTCGTCTACAGTCATGTTTGTCCAGTCTCGAATATTTCGCAGCCATGACTTCCTCTTTCTACCTATTCCCTTTTTGCCATCGACTCTACCCTGCATGATGACCTGCAGAAGACTATATTTATTATTTCTTAGTATGTGTCAAAGGTATGCAGTCTTGTGTACTTTTATCGTTAAAGACTAGTCAAATCTATTTAAGTTTGTACCCATGGTATAACATGCGAGCGAATATTCACAAAGTATTGGTATATGGAGCAGACATAATAAAAAATTCAGCAAATACCGGTAGGTCAAATGTTCCAAGAACCTTCCGATATTTATTAATATCGTCTGATCCATATATATATATATATATATATATATATATATATATATATATATATATATATATATATATATATATATATATATGTATATATATATATATATATGTATATATATATATATATATATGTATATATATGTATATATATATATATATATATATGTATATGTATATATATATATATATATGTATATATATATATATATATATATATATATATATATATATATATATATAATGGCAATGGGCAGGACATATGGCAAGAAGAACAGATAACAGATGGACCACTAGAACAACTATGTGGTACCCCAGGAACGCTAAGAGACCAAAGAGGCGCCCAAATCTCAGATGGGATTATGATATTAGAAAATTAACAGGAACAACGTGGTCTCGAATAGCACAAGATAGAAAAATATGGGCGCAAATGAGCGCAAATTATTAGAACAACGTATAACTAAGACATCGTCGAATATAGAATAACATTGAAATAAGGGAGGCTGCACCGTAATTGGAAACGGTTGATAAAGCTGCACATGATGATGATATATATATATATATATATATATATATATATATATATATATATATATATATATATATATATATATCTTTTTTGCTTATACTTCCACTAAAACAATTATCTAGGCATGATAGAGATATAAAAATTTTATTAAACCATTAATAAAAATTATTTAAAATTTGGTCATGCCTTTTATTTACCACAATTACCTCTGTTATTATCAAAAAATGTATTTTATAAGTCCTCGATAAAGGACGAGTTTACCACCTGGTATCCAGTAGTCCACCTAGATTAGTCAAACCGTACACTGAGCGGCACCTTGATAACAAAAATATAAGTTAACAATCTCAATAAAAAGCCTTGGATACCGGACGGAAACGAACTCGGAAGCGAAAACGGACAATGAATATAGGATGTTGGAATGTACAGAGTATAAACAATAAATACCAAGAAACTTTTACGGAACCAAAACAATGGAAAATGGACATGGCAGTGCTTATTGAAATAAAGAAACAAAAAAAGAAAAGAATAAGCAGTGTAGGCATGAAAATAAAAGGAGGAGATATAGTCATAATATTTTCAAAGACCTTGAACCCAACAGTAACAACAAGACATATTTAACCTAGAATTCTTATGTCACACCAAAAATAGCAGTTAAGGCATCAAATAAGAGAAACTCAATCATCCAATGCATGTGATGTCAAGCATACAGCCATAGTAAAACATATTGTACTAAACCGCACTACTGCATCAAATGTGGAGGACATGTGTAGTCTACAGGGAACTAGTAGAAAACAGACATGCCAAAAAGAGAAAACCAAGAGGCTCAAAGAACATCATTCAACAGCCCACATGTATGTACTGAAACAAATCAGCTAGAACAACAAATAATAATATTCCTAAACGAGTTCATAAACATGTTCTCGCAACTCATGAGTCAAAATAGATAATATGATATTAAACTTACTAACACAAGTCATTAATCAAAGAAATTCTTAAACATACTTAGAGTTGCCACATGGAACGCTAATGGCCTGCTAAACCATAAGCAAGAAATAATTACTTTTTCAGAAACTCACTTTAGCGATCTAACTACGTTCAATACACTCTATACCACATACAGCACACCACCTCATTCAAAGGCTACAGCTAATGGTGCCTCGGCGGTAATCATCCGCAGGTGCAATCACATTATGAATTGCCGAAATATGCAACAACAAAAAATACAAGCAGCAATCGTTCAAATGAATTCGACGCCATGGCACCAACATGTCTGCAATCTACAGCCAACCTCGTCATGCAATCTCCACAGATAATTACAAAGCCTTCTTCTAATTACTTGGCAATAAATTCGTAGACGGAGAAAACTGGAATACGAAACACACACACTGCGGCTCAAGACTCACAACAACAAAAGGTCGTAATCTTTTAAAAGCAATGACCGACAACAACTATAATTGCTACTCCAAAGGAATCCCTACATCCTAGCCGAGTAACCCCAGAAAACTTCCAGAACTACTGGACTACTACATAAGTAAAGGAGTATCCAGAAACAACTGTCTAATAGAATCCAGCTATGATCTAAATAAATATAAACCACCCACCCCCTCCTCGTCAAAAAACACCAACTGGACAGATTTTCAATCCTACCTAGAAGAAAACACTAATCTTAATCTGCGGATCAAATCTACACATGACATAGATACAGCAGCTGCATACTTCACCACACGTGTGTAAAAAGCGACATGGCAATCTGCACCACAAACTGAACGCACTGAACTGAAACACAAATGTTCCACCACAAAGGAAGTGGAAGAACTAATTAGCGCAGCATGTCAAATGTCACTCCCGATCAAAAGTTTTACTTCTATAGAAGTCAAGAAATAAATAAACTTAATCAAACTTAACTCACGAAAGGCCCTAGGCTATGATTTAATGTCGGTACAAGTACTAATACAACTTCCTCGCAAGACCATTACTATGCCTATAGCTATAATTAACCGCATGCTAAGCTTATCATCATTCAATCTTCGCTTATCCACTGCTGGACATAGATCTCCCTCATAATTTTCCATCTATTTCGATCTTGTGCCTCTTGCATCCAATTCCTATGACAACGTTTTAGATCGTCAGTCCAACGTGTTGGTGGACGACCTCTACTTCGGTAGGCATCATCTCTTGGTCTCCATTTCAGTATCCGCTGTGTCCATCTATTGTCTGTCATTCGAGCCACGTGACCTGCCCAGTTCCATTTTAGTGTTGCTACTCTCTCTACTGCATCAGCCACTCCTGTTCTTTGTCGTAGCTGGCGATTTGGTATCTTGTCTCGTAGTGAAACGCCCAACATAGCACGCTCCATCGCCCTTTGACACACACGGATCTTTTGAACTGTTCTCCTTGTCATGGTCAACGTTTCGGCACCGTAAGTTAACACTGGCAAAACACACTGATTAAACGTTTTTCTTTTAAGGCATATTGGTATATCAGACGATTTGAAAATATGGTTCAGTTTGCCGAAGGCTGCCCAAGTCAGTCTTATACGACGGAGAAGCTCAACGGTTTGGTTATCTTTTCCTATGCGAATCTCATGACCTAGGTATTTATAGGCCATTACCTGGTCTATGGATCTTGTTCCTACGCATATATCTTCGCTAAGCTTATCATACTTTCCAAAAATATGGAAATCTTTATGATCGTCAAGTCAGGAAAAGAGCACAGTGAAGTAACATCTTATTGGCCCATCAGCTTACTCCCAACTATAAGTAAAGTTTTTGAACGATTGCTGCTACAAAGGACATACGCAGATCATGAATTCCTAACATTAATACCAAAACATCAGTTTGGTTTTCGGGAAAATCACTCCACTACCCAACAAGCGTCTGATAAAGTCTGGCACAAAGGTCTGCGCTACAAAGTAAAAATAGCACTATCCAGTAAATATATATTTCCTCCTACTCAAATCCTACATATCAAATAGATGTCTCTGTAAAATTCAATGACCAACCATCCAACCTCCGTCCTATCAACTCCGGAGTCCCGCAGGGTAGAGCTCTAGGGCCGCTGCTATTCTCACTCTACACAGCCGATATACCAGAGACTAATAATACTACAATCGCTTCCTGTGCTGACGATGTAGCAATACTAACTGTAAATTAAGATTACACAAAACCTGCAACATCATCTGAACATACTCAACTCGAATAACATTTACCAACCGCCACAACACATGCCCACCTGTAAGAACGGAAAATGTAAGAATACCAACAGTAACAGACGCTAGATATCTTGGCCTCCACCTTGACCAACGTATCACTTGGAAGAAACATATCCAGACCAAAAGAAGACAGCTCGACACAAAATTCTTCTATACAAAGCCATACTCAAATCTATCTGGTTCTACGGATTACACATATGGGGCTGTGCAAAGTCAACGTTACTGAATATCATTCAAAGATTCCAGTATAAAGTGCTAAGATCGATAGTTACCATGTTACATAAGTAATCAAACACTTCACTACGACTTAAAGATTCCTTTCATCAGAGGAGAAATCCATCGAGCCACGGAGTCATAAAATGAACCTACTATTCACCATGAAATGAGATATTAGGAAATTATTCAACAATGGTGCAGCCACAAGAAGACTAGATAGAACCTGGCCCCAAGACCTGCTTCAAAATTAAACCAACATAGAATAAGGTGAGAGAGACATCATTGGATGTCTCTCATTCACGCTCAAAACCACTAACACATTTACTGTTATGATATAGATTGTAACTAAGTATAATTATAAAAAAAACTGTTTGACTGCAACCTATTATCAATGTATTCTTCTAATTTCAAATGTATATAAAAATGTGAGTTTGATTAACTACGTTATGAACGTAGTGATTCTGAAGTGGGATCTTAGGATATTACTAAAAGTGGCTGACTACAAAAGATTAAGAAGATAGAAGAGAATACAGAAGGGAAACTTATGAAACAAAAAAATAATAATAAAGAGTAGAAAAAAAATGTAAAGATGGGAATAGCTTAATGGGAAGCTCAAAAGCAAGGGAGGCATAGAAAATGTCGAGGAACTTCAGACAGAATATACATGAAAGGTTAAAGATATAACCAATATAAATGGTTGAATGGGTAAATATTACTCATACTTATTACAATAAAAAGATACTATTTTAATGGGAATAAGCCATAATTAAAAGTTAAAATAAGTTTATTGACAAACTTAGTTAACAATATGAAGAAAAAGATACATATATACTCCCCCAATTTACAAAATAAGAGACAGACAAACGAAAGTTGCAGATATATCTGAAAATGAAATAAGAAATGTGCTAAAAAGGATTAAAAATAACAGAGCAATTGGTCAGGGGACATATCTGCAAAACTGCTAAAACACGCCTCTTCGGCCTCAATATAAGGATTAAAAGAAATATTTAACATAAGCTTATTTGATAACAAATGAAAAAAAAGGGGGAAACAAAAAAGACACAATTGTAGGGGAATATGCATCACAGCTTCTGCGGGTAGGTTGTATGGGAAAATCAAGAAAGGTTAGAGGAACCGCTGTGGACTTCAGAAGAACAGAGTGGTTTTCGTCCTGGACGCTCATGTACTGTACATTCAACGCAGAAATACATTCGTGGATCTCCGAGAGGCCTATGATAGTGTCTCAGTCGTAGTCGAGTAGATAACAACTATATAAATACCGTAAAATCATTTTACGAAGACTATGGATATAGAATAAACGTCTGACAAACTACTCAAAACCGTATAACGTCAAAAAAGGATTTCGATAGGATGCTGCCTGTCACCATTATTTAAACTTCATATACATGAAACACGAAATGTGGACAGATGGGGGGAGTAAAAATTGACAGCTATGTATAGCCTTTTGTTTGCCGATGACCAAATAATTTTAGCAGAAGACAAAGCTGACCTCGTTTACATGATAAAAAAACTGGAAGAAGAATTTGAAACTCTAGGTTTGGAAATTAATTATAATAAAACGCAATAGATGGTCATTTGAAACGCCGCAGAAGACCTGAAGATAAATAACAACTTAATAAAACAAAACGAATGAATATAAATACTTGCGTGTAACTTTAACAAATACAGGATCAGATAAAATGGATATAATAAATAAAATAAAGAAAGGAAAGACAATAACACAACAATACACTCGATTATATCGAGCGACGATTTTACAAGCAAACTAAATACCAAATCTTTAAGACAATAGCAGAAAGCTGCTCACTGTACAGAGAGTGCGTGACTAATAAAAGAATGAGAACTTGGAAGTGGAAACCAAATACAAGGAGGCCAATATGACGTCCTAGATTACAGTCGAACGGACAAATAAAAAGAGTAATGGAAAAAAAGAGAACTCACTTCAGATATGTATGACAAGAAGAAATGGCGATGGTGTGGCGAGAAATGGTGTGGTAAACGGAAAACATATCAGCTGAAACAAAAAATATAAAAGACTCGTTATGTAATTGATAAGACTTGCATCATACTTATTGGATCGAAATAAAAATTAAAATTTTTTTTTGAACCTTCAGTTTTCTAAATTGTCTCTGTTTGGAGATTAGTGCAGCCAAAAGTGTACAAAAAAAGCTATGAATAAACTAAGTAATTTTCACACCAGATTGATTTTATCACCTTAACAAAGCCGAACAAACGATATTTCATATTTTACTTCAAGTGATAAAAATGATCAAGAATCCTGATTAAATTAAGTAGCTTTATGTTAGGCGAGCTAATTATTTAGATTAATAAAAGTGGCACAAAATTAATATTGCCACCTCTTACTGCTACAATAAACAATTAATGAAAATTAAAAAATAGCTATTCGATTATATATGGATATATCAACTCGAAGTTATAAGAACAACACAACTATGAAGAGATTTTGGTTAAACAATAGATCAAGATAATATAACGTTGCGCTGGGCCTTAGACATTTAAATAATCTAAAGTAAAATAGTGGGGATAAAATGAGAGTAATTAGAACTACAAAATGCATGTGTGAACAATTTTTTGTACCTACGGAAAAATCAGAGGTTCCAGAGGTAATGTTTAACCCTAAATTAATGTTATTAAATATTCAAAGTATAAATAACCATAAAATATGTGACATTGTTGTGGATATTAATACATTTAAAAATATAGAAATCTTATGTCTAACAGAATTATGGGAAACCATTGACTCTATTAATAATGTATACATTGATGGATTTACTACGAGTAGTAGTTATTGTAGAAACTCTTCCGTAAGAGGAGGTGGTGTAGGAATATTCGTAAAGAGAAATGTAAACGCTCATAATATTAATGTTAAAAAATTCTGTTCTGATAAACATTCAGAGTTTTGTTGTTCTTTAATTAGGGATAAAAACAATATCTTTTATATATTGAATTGCTACCGATCTCCGTGTGGAGATGTAAATATTTTTTTAAATAATCTTGACTGTCTTTTAAATCATTTATACAAGCCAAATGCATGTTATATTATTTGTGGTGACTTTAATATTGATATGAAAACGTCAAACAATAACCAAACAAAACTACTTAATTGCTTATCTGCTTATAACATACATACTAATCTTGTCAAATGGCCTACAAGAGTAACAAATACCAGCATAACAACAATTGATAATATTTTTGTAAATTTTTCTAATTTAGGTACATCATGTATTCTTGACAACACTGTGTCTGATCATAGAACTGTTTTAGTCGAACTTGAAATTGCCTATGTCTTGTCAAAAGCGATATTTTTCTGAGAGTGGGATAGATAATTTTGTTACGAGTCTTGTGCTGAAAGATTGGAATCTTGTTTATGGTATACTTGATACTAATTTGGCTTTTATTGTGTTTGTTGATATTTTTTCGTATTATTTTAACATTAATTTTTCATTGCAAAATAAACGTATTATAAATGATCGTAAAAAATGGGTAAACACTGAAGTACGCTTATCTAGTAGTAACTTAAAAAACTTGCATGTTTTATCTAGATCCTGTCCGTGTCTTCGTGAATATTACAAGTTAGAAAAAAAGAAACACCAGAAACTTTTATGTTTGACAAAGAAAAATTATTACCAGAATATTATTTCATCATCAGATAATCCAACAAAAAGTGCCTGGAGACTTGTTGCCGACGTGACTAATAATGTTGACAATAATAGAAGGAACAATATATGTCTAAAATCAGATGAAAATTGTGTAATAGAGGAATGCCCTATTGTTGCTAACATGTTCAATGTTTTCTTTAAGAATGCTCCAATTGAGGCACGTTCTAAAATTCCCAGTCATCAAAATAGTACTTTAAGGAAACCGCCTTATAATGAAAATGGCAATTTTTTACAATTATGTCCTTACACTCCAAATGAGCTGAGTGAATTATTGATAGGAAAATTGAAATCTTCAAAATCGTGTGGATTTGATGAAATACCTCAATTTTTATTAAAAAAAGTAATTCCATTCATATTATCACCTTTAACATTTCTAATAAACTTATCTTTTTGCAATGGTATTTTCCCGGATTATCTAAAGGTGGGAAAAGTCGTTCCTGTACATAAGAAAGGTGATCCAAAGAATATTAGTAATTATCGCCCAATAACTGTCCCTTGAGTGTTTTCAAAAATATTCGAATACTGTTATCTTAACAGATTAAACTCTTATTTATTGGAGAAAGGTATTGTTAGTAAATATCAGCATGGCTTTCAGGCAGGTAAGTCTACAAATACAGCAGTCCATTCATTTTATGAGACTTTAACTAACTATATTGATGCGGATGAATGCCCTGTCGGGATTTTTTGTGATCTCAGTAGGGCATTTGACTGTGTCGATCATACGTTACTCATTAATAAGTTAGAAAATATTGGAATAAAAGATCTCTCTCTCTAAAATGGATAGAATCCTACCTATCAGAACGTCGTCAGTATGTCTCCTTAACAGATGTATCCCAACAATCAGTAAATATTTGCAAATCAGATTACATTTACATTCATATGGGTGTTCCACAAGGTTCTGTAATTGGCCCAATATTATTTCTTATTTACTTAAATGATATTGTCTCAATAAATTCTGCTGTACAGTTTACACTTTATGCAGATGATACTTTAATACTTATATCAGATAAATCACATATATCTCTTGAAAATAAATGTAACGAACTTTTGTGTGATCTTAGTAATTGGTTTTCCTCGAATTACTTACATCTTAATGCGGATAAAACGCATGCTATTCACTTCCACAATAGACAGAAACATCTGTTAGATATCGAACTATCAATATATTCTAAACAAATTGAAAAAGTTCATTGCCTAAAGTTTTTGGGTTTGTATGTTGATGAATGTCTCAATTGGAAAAGGCAATGTGATGATATTATTTCCAAAATAAACTCATCATGCTACCTACTTCGAAACCTCAAAGATATACTAAGTGAAAAACAGCTAATTATGCTGTATTATGCTCAGGTGGAGTCTCGTTTGCGGTATGGCATAGTATTTTGGGGTAGGTCTTGTAAATTCGGTGAAGTCTTTCTGTCTCAAAAGAGAATAGTCCGTTGTATTGCTGGTATTTCTCGAATCACTAGCTGTAAGAGTTACTTTACTAGATATAAACTTTTAACTGTGCCGTGTTTATATATTTTTGAAGTTTGTGTTTTTATTCATTCAAATCTTGAGAAATTTAAAACTAATAGTCAAATTCACAATATAAATACAAGGCAAAATCAAAAATTCCATGTGCCTTTTTCTAAAGGAAATATGCATTTTTACTCACCTGCAATAATAGGTCAAAGAATATATAATAAGTTACCCGAGCCAATAAAAAAATGTAAGAATATGAAAATATTTAAATTAACTTTAAAAGATTTTTTATTGCAAAATACGTTTTATTCTGTTGATGAATATTTTAGTAGTTGACATTATTTTAAGTATACACTAGTAATTTTACATTTTCTATTTGTGCTTGTCTTGTAATGTTAGGTTTAGCGTAATTTTAGAGTTATATTTATATTTACTTATTTTGTTTTCTAAACTGTGACTGATCCTATACAAATTGTATTTGTCAAAAAGGAAATAAAGTATAATAGTAGTCTCCCGTTTTATACCGCTATCGCGGCTTTGGGAGTATAGCAGGGTAGTCTGCTATATCTAGGGCCTACGGTATACAAGGAAGGTAACATGGCCAGTGCTACGCTTCAACCGTCTATTAATACCCCTGGTTTTTACCCAAGGTACTCATTTTTATTCAGGCTGAGTCGACCTGGAGCCTATAGACATTTTTAAAATGTCTAGATGTTCTTGCCGGCGGTGGGATTCGAACCCCGAACCACCGGCTTGCGAGGCAAGCATCCTACCGCTTGCGCTACGCAGGCCCGGAAATAAAGTATTATTATTATTATTATTACAAGAAATAATAAAAGCTTGACGTACAAATTGTGCACTGTACAAGCTGACACATCTCACGAAAGACCACGACTTGTTCCCGCAAGCATTTAAAAATAATCTACATCTAAGTGATCACATTTTGCTACTTAACACATATACTAAACAACTTACATCAAAAAAGAGCTTCTGTTTAGCTGGAGGCATATTAGTTTCTTCTTGCAGTTTCGCCTTCAAATTCGCTACAGATTCGGCAAGCGGTACAGTCCACGAAATCATTTTACCTGTCAGCTTCCATTCAGATTTTTCTGGCATATGAGGAATCGAAATCTTAATAGCCACTTGGCTCTGTAAATAAAAATGGAGTTTTAAAATTAGTGTTTGTTCGTGTACCTTTTAATAAGAAAGGTTTAAAACAAATGTTGTATGAAAACTTATTGCATTTTCGTCTTAACCCATCGCCCTATTGGGACTCATTAGATAGTGGTAGTCGCAGACAAACTAGGAGATATAAAGAAAGTATTCTCACTTATATTTCCTAGTGCCTATTATTTTTCTTACCCACTACTAAGCACGTTCATCGAGCGGACACAAGTAAATAGGCTCAATCTACCTTAGATGAGAGAAAATAGAATCATCGTGTGCCTCTGAACTATGTACCGGCCGATAAAATTGACTGACCATTACTCACTAATCGTCAGAACTTTTCTCACTATATTGATATAAACATATTGTCAAAAAAAGTAAAATTGAAAAAATATGCATTTACATTAATTCGTACAATACTGTATATCATATGTTACTAGAACTAGTACAGTTTCCTATCATATCTTTGGTTATAGTTGTAATTGGCCATCTTCCACAAACGTATCGAAATTATCACACCATGATACTTTATAAGATGTAATAGTAATAAATTACATAAACTTACTTGATGTCTTGCTAAAAAGACTTTTTCGGGTATAAGCGAATCTTCGTTTCTCATCTTTTTGTTACTCGGTTCATCTTCGTGAGGCGCGTCCGCCTGATGTTTTATTGGGGGCAGATTCATAGGCGGACCCATAGGTGAGGACATTGGTGCTACGGGAAAACCAGGTATTGGTGGAGGTCCTGTCACTAAATAAAAATTTTAAAATACATGTAAGTTCAAGAATATACATATTAATTTGAACAATCCTCTTAATAAGAATTTTTTTCTTAAGACGTTTTTTCAAATCAACTAGAGTACGCCTAGATAAAATAAAAAAGAGTGTGGTACTTGGGGAGTGCCGACAGAAGTAAATGCTTCTTTTTAATGACTAGCAATTTTCAAAATTTGTTAAATATGTATACCAACCTAAGTGGAAATGTTCATATTTATTTGACGCGCAATATCTAGGCGGAATCAAGATCAAACGAAATAGCAATTAAAATTATTATAAACAGATTCGAAAATGCTTATATTACCATCTCAGCGACGCAAAAAGATTAAAAATGTTTTCGGTGTTTTAATATATACGAGGTAAAATAAAATGCTACAATACCCCCACGTAAGAGCGAAAACTGGACCAAGAGGAACAGTTTTCGTTTAGGGCAAACAGAATTCAGGTTGGAACAACAGTAACATTTTCTAGCTATAGTAACAGAGCGAGTATTCAAGGGGTAGCATGAAATATGCTAAAGTCTATCCCGACTCCAGTGAATCAAACAGAGAAAAACAAACAAATCATAACCAAAAACTATTTTAAGTTCCAACTGTTTATGAGTATAAACACGCTAAGTATGACACATATTTACATTCAAAATTTAAACTGTATTTGTATTTTAATATGACTCCTATGGAGGTTTGCAATTTAGTTAAATTTTGCAATGAATTGTATATTTGATTATCTTTTATTTTGTGATATTGACGATTTGTAATTTTAGTCAATTTTAATTGTTATTGTTATTTTTTGACTTTTTATAAGCTTTGTCCATAAAATTGTACAGAAATAAATCGTTCACAAAAATAATTTTTGCATTAAATGTCCAAACAATCAGTGACTAGTCTAAAAATTAAAAATGTTGCGGGATGGCTGGGTTTTGTACATGATAAAACAATATTTAACAATAGTGGCATACAAAGATTTGAAGCTGGAGACTTTGTTAGCTTTGTACTATTTTTTATAGTTGGTGAGAGTGGTTACAGTTTGAAATAATATTTAATGACACGGCTAGACAAGATGCTAGAACAGAAGCATAAGATAATCTTTATAATGAATCTCCCATATGAACTAACAATATTGTGGAAAGGCAAAACAGGATATGGAAACGATGATTTCCAATTTTAAAAAACCCAATGACAATAAAGGAACAGCTAACTGATCAGTTAATCAGCTTATAACATCAAGCTAGTGTCATTAAAATATTAAAATTAATCATGGTGTTCATGTAAGATAAGGGTTTGTACATCTGTTTACGTAGATAGTTTCAACTACTTTTAATGATTTTTCACTGATGATGGCCGACTGGACCGAAATCGTTTTGAAAATTTGTAATCCTTTTGAATAATTTTTTATAAAAATATACCATTATACACAAGAAGTTCTTATTTCTATGTAAGTTTTTTTAAACTATGACAGCCAACCACTGGGATTTTCCCCCTTTACTTTTTGATTTTAAGTTGAATTTTCATATTTATACTTAGGAAGAGATTTCTAAATCAGTACAAATTAAATATGGCTTTTTATGAAATAGTAGTCACAGTAAACAGTTGGAAGAATCCATTTACGAGACGAGGAGTGTCCGTCATGTCATACCACATGTTAACTTTTTCAATTTTATTAAAATCTATAAAAATAATAAATAAATAATAAAGAAACACTCACAAGAAGGGATTCAAAGATGACAACCATAACATATGTAAAGGGCTTATCGGAAAATTAAAAAGGATAGGAAATAATTACATCACATGAGAAATCATAGAACTGCATCTATAAACTACCTTGTGAATGCAACAGTTTCTAAGTGGGAGAAACCGTAAGACCAATAAGTATCAGGATAAACGAGCATGAATGACAAGAAAGACATGAAAAAAGAAAAATCAAAGAAACAGATCTCATCCTAGTTAATGAAGAAAAATGTGTAGCAAATTTATCAGCAGAATGTAGCAAACTCTGGTTGCCACTACTAGAAGAAGTCAGCAACAAAAATATACCAACATTAGCCGAGTAATAGAAAGTCGGAGACACATCATCTTCAATTATACATAATTGATAATATAAAACACACAATACACAAATACATGTATAACATACACGTAATACATAAACACATAATACACAAACGCAGAATACACAAATAATAAAAAAAACACACAAAATACACAGAACTTTCTTCTCAGAACTAAAAACATGGTTATTTGCCTACAAGATCGATGCCAAGTAAGTCAACCTTCAGTTTTGAAAAACATAACCCAAACAACTTTTGGTTATATTTCTTTAGCACATTGTTTAAATAATCTTTTTGACAACGATTTCGGAAGTAGAAATCAAAACGTCAAACAATCAATTATAAAATGTAATTTTCATTACAATGAATCGTGGCTTAAACCCATATAAACACAATATGTATTTAACTTTTCTATAAATTTTATTTTAATAAGAATTCGAGAACAATCGAAGAAAAGAGATCAGAGCAATCATTTAATTTAGAAATTAAGCTACGTATACTTACTCATTATTGGAGGTGGTCTAATTGGAGGCATAGATGTCGCTGACATCATCATAATAGGAGGTTGAGGTGGTAGCATAGGTTGTGGAGGTACTGATATCAGCGACGCAGTTGCTTGAGTTTGAATTAAAGAGACTGGCGGTTTTGGCTAAAATCGAATCAATGATATTTTAACATAGGAATAACGTATCGAAAACTATAAAGAAAACTTACAGGAAGTGCAGTAGGTGGCTTCGTAGTAATTACGCTTTGTATGTTGATTTTACCAGATTTTGAACCAATATTCTTTGGGCCGATTTTCTCTTTCTCTTCATCAGGAAGCAAACCCTTTACCTGAAAGTACAATTAATGCATTACGAATACGAATGTAAACATTGTACATCATTTATATAAAATTATTTCAATTATTAAGTCAACTTTGTACTCTCTTAAAATGGGTGAAATATTATATATCATACAATAAATCTTAGTTAAACCGCGAAGGTCAGATAGACGTCAAATCTCGTACTGTCCATTTCAAAGTATGAACAATGAACATAGCATATTTGTCAGTATTTACAGTATTGTTGCTACTAGAAGTATGTCGAAAAACTGGGCGACAAGGTCGAACATTATATCGTCAATCACTAGCAAATTGTTTCATATAACAGAAAAGTAAGTACCAACTTGGAACTAGACCAACAAAAATATAAAACTTTAAAGAAAGAAATTCATAAATTAGGACTCCGTTGAAAAACAAACCAGAATAATCATCAACTTTTGATGGAAAAATCTAATATTCAAGTCGAAAATAAAACTATATTTTTAAGATGAAATATGTTTACATTCGAACTAAGCCAATCAGTATGAATGGAACAATGCTGTAGAATTAGGACAACCAATTTCAAACTACAGAGGTATCAATCAGCTCATAAACTTAGCATATAAACAACACGATGTCCGTACGGGAAGATCGTGTACACATGGAATATTTGTCATAAAACAAACTACAGAGAACGCATTAGAATGCAATAGACCGGCATTCCTATGTTTGATCGACTTAAAGAAAGCATTTGACAAAGAAAGATCCCGCTGAGTATTATAAAAACAATTGAAAACGTCTATCAAAACAATTATGAAATGAAATTCAGAATAAATGGACAACTTATGAGACTTATAGGTACGGGAAATGGAATAAGACAGAGGGATTCACAAAGCTCTATTCTATTCAATCTAATGATGGATTTTTTTTCTAACACCTGTACGGTGTCACATACACTGCTGTTATACTGCTATCTAGTCACAAATGACCAATTATCAGTTATTTTCTAACCTGACTTAATAAACAGCAAATACTTAAATCTAAGGGCTTACCCTATGGCTTACTCTTATTTTATCTATCAACTAATGCACTACAACTAACATGCAATAACATCACAGCACTATACTTTGCTTTTTACACTAAACTGTTACACATTTATACTAACTCAAATGGTTTTGTCCTTATGTGTCTTCTATTTAGTTCATTGTTGTCAAGAAGCTGGATTGTCTCGACATTTACATGACTATGCAGCCTCTGCTCGTGATTTGTGCTGTTCTCTTGATTACTTCGGTCACAGTTTTCATACCCAGGTTCTGGTGGAGGTTGCTGTTACGGATATACCAAGGAGCATCAACAATGTTCCTCAGTACTTTGTATGAGGATAAAGTCATAAAGAGTGTCAACAAAGGAAGAGGATAGATACATAATGGGGAACACTGAAATTAAAATTCTCTGTTGAGAAGATGCAATATTCAGAGCACAAGATTTAACACAAGAGCAAAAAAATTTAACCTAACGGGTTTAACTCAGAAAACTAGAACAATAATCAGTAAAGAACCAATAACATGTAAACTGAAAGTCGATGGAGTTAGCACTAGAAATAAAGCACTCAGGGATTACAATATCCAGCTATGAAGACGTCTAAAAAGAAGTAAGAGACCAAGTACAAAGAGCAAATAGATTAGCAGGATGCCTTAATAGCACTATGTGGCGTAACCGACACAATTAACATTGAGATGAAATCAAGAATATATAAGGCCAGTATAAAACAAATAATGTATATATCAGAAACAACACCTGATACAGCTAAAAAAAAGAGGATGCTGGAAACAGCAAAAATAAGAATACTCAGAAGAATTACAGGAGAACGTTGAGAAACCGAAGCAGTGACGAGACCAGAACAAAATGTAATGTACACGGTATCAACGAGTGGACTTCTCCTTCTTTATGTGAATTATTAAGTCTCTTTGACTTTGGCGATTAACACGGCAAGACTCTCTCTGTTTTAACCGTCAAAATCTAATCTGATCTAACTGTCTTAACAGTTGTTAGACTCTCCGTATCCTGATCCATTCTCTGACATTCTTTAACCACGAGACTTGTTTTCTACCAATTGACCTGCGTCCTTCGATTTTACCCATCACATTTATCGATGAATATTATGCTGTTTTTCCCGCATTATAGCTCTATGTCAGGATTTGACATTATCAATCAGCTGACGAGTAACTTCAGCTCTTCTGCTCTTTAAGGACTGCTTTATTTGTCTGGATTTTACCCATCCAAATTTATCGAAGAATATTATGCTGTTTCCCGCATTATATATCTAAAGCCCGCCACTCACGTTCCAACGGCGTAGTACGATTTTGTCGAATCCAATTGCAGTATAATAATGTTGAAAATCTGATGGAAATACGCACGTACCGATTGTGCAGTATAAGTTTTACTTTCAAGTCAGAAACATGTCAGATAACGAAATTTGTATAAACGAAAAAAATACAAGAACCGTAGGTGCTGGTGCAAAGATTGGTTGCTGAAAAGACATACATATTGTCACTTACATTTATTAGAAGAATTGCGATTATATTCAGATAATTTTAATTGACATTAGTAACATGTTGTTCAAAAATTATTAATTTTCTTTTTTATCAACTATTCATTAGTATCCGCTTTCACTTCTTGAAATTTAGCCACCAAAATATTCACAACTTTTTTTCTAGTTTTATAATAATATGATGTCGATATTATTTTCCAAAGACACTCTGTTCTTTATAAATGTCAAAGAAATCTCTTAAAAGCCTCTAGCTATAAGCCGTTTTCGAAATTTACCAGCAAATCATTTTTTTGCAGTCGTACGATTTTGTGTCGTTGTCACAATATACGCAATCAAATTTACGACCCAACCAACTCTGTCGTCCTGCTGCAGACCGACTTGTTTGTCTGCCGTCAAATCGCGCCGATTTGGTCGAATGGTGCAAATACACGATCAAATTATGTTCAATTTCTTCTGCTCTGTTGAGGACTGCTTTATATGTCTGCTTAGCTGTCCGCGGTACTTTTAGTGTTCTTCTATACAAGCATACTTCAAAAGTCTCTAAGCGGTTAATAGTAGATAATTTCAAGATCCATGATTCTACACCATTTACGACAACTGACCATATGTAACATTTATTCATGTGTTTAGTTGAAGTTTCAAGTTATCGTTACAGAAGAATGGCCTCATTTTTAACAAAGTTGTGCAAACCATCTGCAATTCTTTTAGATATTTAAAGATATTATCTTTCAATATTTTCCATATTTCTACACCATTGTTTTAGTGTAATATTTTACTAAACTGGTTATATAGATCTATTTAATTTGTTATCCCCTGTTATGTTTATTTTTGGTGTTTTGAGACTCTTAGAAAAAAATTTGAGCTTGACTTTGATGTCAGCTATTAGAGTATTGTGGTCTGAAGCGATATCTGCATTACGATATGTCGTTATTCTGTTGACACTAGTTTTGAATCTTCTGAACAAGAGATTTCTGTCTAACTATCTGATTTCTGATTATATGATGTAGATGATCTCCTGGTTTCTTCCCCGTTAAAAACCTTCTCCTGCTTAGTTTAAACCAGGTATTTGTTATTATCATATGGTGTTCTTCACAGAACGGGTAAAACCAATCGTCTCGTTTATTGCTATCTCCTAGTCCACATTCTCCTACCAAATTAGATCTTCGACCTTTTCCAATTTTCGCGTTAAAATCACCAAGGATAAATGTAACTTCATTTCATATTATGTTTTTAAATGTCTGTTTTAACTGACTCTAAAAATATTCTAGTTCATTGTCGTATTTCTTTTCTGCAGTAGGGGCGTATACCTGGATAATATTTACATTACATGGTCTGCTATTTAGTTTGATCAATACTATTCTGTCACTAACAAGTATAAAATTATTACCGTATTTAGTAAACTATACCAACTCCGTTCCTGTGATGTTTGTCGTTATCCTCTCTCCCAGAGTAGTACCTGTTCATATGTTCTCGATCCAGACCATCTCAGTTCACTTATGCCAATACTAATTCTTAATTCATAATTGTTTAATCTCATGAATCAAATTACTGAGTTTTCCTGGTGCATAGAGACTTTTAACGTTCCATGTATCTATTCTAATTGTGTTCTAGAAAATCTGTAGGGGTGTTGTTTTATGTATTAAACTGTATTGATTTTATGTGATAACGACCGGGGGTGGGAGCACAGTGTGATATTGTATGGTCTCTGTCGAATCTTGCTTCCAACGAGGAGGAATATGCTCAGTAATATTTTCTTGGATGTTGAGTTCCATGTTATACTCGAGAAAATTAATTAGAGTGGTTTTCCGTTGCCTTCCCCAATGATTTTTCTTTCGTGTTAGGTTTACTCCTGGGGATTGCATGGGATGTGTGAGGATTTATGGCCATTTGAAGACGAGCTTGGATTGGGCAGAATATCTCCCCCTGAAGGAATTGAGAAATAATCATGGCTTGCGTGGACAGTGTTGAGTCTCTAAAATGGATCTATCTTATATCTGGATCGTATAATAGTATCCATTCGCTACCCATAAACGAGTGGACACTAAACAGAAAGACTCGTTAAAATAGCAAGAGATAAATTAAAGTGTTAGAGGAAGTATCGACCGACCACGCAAGAGATGGAGTGGCAATATTCCATAGAGGCAACAATCCGCCAATGAACAAGCAAAATTGCTTATATGAAGGAAGAACTAGAATTTCAAAAGGACAGCGACTGATAATAGTCCGCAACGGAAATGAAAACGTTTTGTTGAAGGAAGCTATTTAAGATGATGAAAGTCAAATTCAAGATAAAACTCCTACTTCCGTTATAATAAAATATTGGGTAACAGTTCGAAATATATCATTCCGGGATAACATGCTCCGGACTGAGTTATATGAATTAGTTAAAATGTACAAGCCTTAATATTTGTATAAACCTAAAATTCATTCGCTCATAAGACAAAGTTAACAAGAAGTGTTAAGATTACTCCCATACCAACCTGATCCGAATTCTAATGAATTGCTCTGGGCAGCTCTCAAACATCATTTGGGCTATTAAGCGACAAATTGTTTGAAACTTACCCTGCTGAAGAATGGAAAAAAAAGTTTACGATAAAGTAGTAGCAATTCTGGATAATTTTGTTTCCAACGTAGTAACTTTTAATAGCTTTATTAACTAAATAATTATGAATTTAAACGCCGAAGACAACAATAAATTTTCACAATCTGAAGAGTCGGTTTCTATCGAAGAAAAGAAAGATTATCACTGTCTGCTGAGTTCCATTCAAACCAATAAAAATTAATGAAATTCCCATTAATTTTTATTCTCTGGCGAAATAATTTAGGTATAAACATTTTAAAAGGCATTGAACATAGTTACATTTTTCTTCATCATAATATGAATAGAAATACAACACTTATCTGATAACAACGCTCAAAAGAGTAGAAGTAAATAACTACGCCAGCTTCTTGGTGGGCCAAGGTCGCAGTTTAACTTATCTTTGTCGGATTAACGCATGCACTTAAAATTTTTAATCTCTAATTTAATTAGTGCATATTTTTCTGTAAATGGTTATTAATTTAATGTTTGTGGATTTTTTTTATAAATGATTATTATTTTACAATAGAAGACTACTCTGGATCTTACCTTGTGTATTTGATGAATTTGTTCCTCCAAGGTGATATTAGCTCTAGCAGCTCTTGTAGCGGCTTCAACGCTGCTCGTATGCCCATCCCAAGTTACTTTCTCGTCTTTTCTAACATCTTCTTCGCCAATCTTCTTACCAATAGCTGTTTCTTCATCTCCAACACCAAAAATATCAGTACGTCTCTCGGCGAGCAGTTTCAATGAAGCATCGATGGCACTACCAGCAGCATATACTGTTTCTTGGTTCATTTTATCCGTTATTTGTTTGTCGCGCTGCTCTACCCAACGCGGATCCAACAGACCAATACGCATATGTTCTTGCACTTTGTTCGCAGGTATTTTCTCTCCAGTGATGGGTGACACGAGATAATCATCTCCGATTGTTGGTCGGCTAACATTGACAGCTAAAAAATAACGATAAATAAAGTTATGTAAATCAATAATTAGAAATGTAATAGATATAGTTCAATCGATATACGAATATAACGAACAAACCATAGCATTTTTGTCTACCAGCATATCTTAAGTAAAAACAGAACCTGCGGTATGTGTTAATATTAAGCTACTCATATTATCGCTCCGCTTTTGGTTCGATAGAGTCTGTTGGTGCCAACACTTACGTTTAATTATCTCTCCAATAATATTTGTCGGAAAAGCCTAATTCAATTTTACCACAAACGCCAATTAAGATGAGGTTTCACAGGCAAAACGATCGGAAGCTCGGCATTCATTCCTCTATTCACATGAAATTTATTGGTCTCTTCCACACCTGGCCTAACACTAGTTATTACTCCCTCATACATGTCTCTACCAATCTTTATGTATTCACCGGAGACCCCTTTCTTGTCGAGTCGATCAAAGAATCTCTCGAGGAACTTTATCATATGCTTTCTCAAGATTAATTAATGAATACGATACAAGGGTTTGTTTCTTTGTTCCTGTATTTTTCATCAATTGCCTTATAATGAAAATGTCATCTGTTATTGATCTGCTTTGTATAATTATCAGATATTTCGATTTCTGCACGTATCAATTAATCTCTCCCATATTTTCATGGTGTGAATAAGTAGTTTTATAGCCCTGTGGTTTGTATATTGTTTATATAGCCCTGTGGTTTGTATATTGTTTATATATCCCTTGTTTTTGTTAACAGGTACTGATATACTGCTTCTCGATTCGTCTGGCATTTGTCCTACTTTCATAATTCTATTATTAGTTAGCTAACTTCTTTCTGTCTCTCCTAACGTTGTCCCGACTTCGCCAGGAATATCATCTAGTCCAATTGCTTTACTTTTTTTTTATTGTTTGAAGTACTTGAACTTATTCAGCTATTTATTTAGTAGCCATTGCTGTTACATTGTCTCCATTATATCAAGTGGTTTTCTGTCAAATTATTCATTTAATAATCTGTCAAAGTACTATCTTTTTCGTGAATTAGTATTTTATTATTTTCATCTCGGATACATCTAATCTGATTAAACATTCCAATGAAAAGAATATGTTTCATTGAAATGACATCATAGGAAATCTGTTTACCTGTTTTTCAAGGATTAATTTTTGTTATCAAGAAAACAGGTCATTAAAGTTAGAAATTTTCTTTTGACTCGTTTGTTTTGTACAAAATTGTGGAATTTGAAAGTATATTTTTGAGAAGTGGGTTTTTGTTTTGAATGGGAAAAGAACGGTTTGACTGGAGAGAAAGAAATTATGGAAGGGATTAGAGATTGGAGTAAATGTTTGGAAGCCGAAAGGATGAGGATCTGCTGTTTAACTTTAAGCGAGAGAGCATCGAATCCGGAAAAAGAAATATAGTGCCGATAGTTTTTTTTAACGATGAAAAAAAATTTTAATTTGTGAGAAATTGTGTAAATAAAAGTGAGAACAGTGTTACTATTTGAATTTTGAGTTGGAGAATTGGCAGTATAAAAAAGTTTGCAGAATTTGTAAGTATTAACAAATTACTATTCCTCCGGATATTCATAGCTAAGGAGAGTTTGGCAGCCATATATCTATATATGTATAGGGGAAATATCCAACGGGAAATATGATTGTTTTCTTTGTCTATTCGCTGAAAATATGATTTTATATCTGTGTTAGATATCCTGTTAAATTCTACTATACTGACCATAAACTTTTACCTACACCGTATATATAAATTCCACTCAAACAGCAAGAGCAAGTATGATGAAATCTCACTTATTTAGGGTTATTCTTTCACCGAGTTTCTCTGATTGGAAGAATTAATTCTTTAATGAATCTAGAAACATAGTGACACAAGAGCTTATAATTTTTTTTAACACCTGTGCGGTGTTTGTATACTGCTATCTGGTCCCAAATGACCAATTATCAGTTATTTTCTGACCTATCTTATAAACAGCAAATACTTAAATCTAAGGGCTTACCCCAGCGGCGGCTCGTGGCCTAAAAAAGTAGTGAAGATGAGGAAAGCTTGCCAGAGCCAAAAGGACTAGTACCTACTTCGCGCCCAAAAAATTCGTTAAAAAAATTTTTAGAGTTTATGGCCCTAATAACTTGAAAACAGTTTTTCTTGTTCAGTTCTGCTTGCCTGGGGTATTTTAGTTCTGAACCTCGACATTTCATTGAGGGTTTTTTGGCGATTAAAACACCACGCCTGGGGTTGGTGAGTTTCAATTCAGCCGCCCACTGTAAGTCAGATGCTGATTGCAGCCGACCACTCTGGATCAGACGCAGATGTTTAAAATACTGGTTGGTCGACAATGTAAAAGAACATCCCTTTTATCTTCATTTTTCCAATGCCTAAATGGAGTCTCTAATATATTACACACCAAGTCATTAATTTAGCCACCATTTAATATAGTCTTCTGCAGGTCATCATGCAGGGTAGAGTCGTTGGCAAAAAGAGAATAGGTAGAAAGAGGAAATCATGGCTGCGAAATATTTGAGACTGGACAAACATGACTGTAGACGATTTATTCCACGTTGCAAAAGACAGAGAAATTTTTAGAAATGTGGTCGCCAACCTCCGTTATTGGAGACGGCATAGGAAGAAGAAGAAGAAGAAGTCATTAATTGGATTCATGTCTCTCTAAAATTATTTTTGTTCAAACGAAATCCACGAGAACACTTTATATCCGAAATCCGAAACAAACCACAGAGAAATGTATTAATAAAGTGCACTAAACAAATAAAATTAATATTGTGACTAAACTAAACTAATAAATACTATACTATACACTATACTATATAAAAATATCTATATAATGGACTAAATTTCAAAATATTGTCGCTTAGAGAAATTTCCGAAAAATAGGAATACCAAATACACATCCAACAGTGGGTGAAGACGAATAATATATTTTTAAGGGGAACTGCACGTACCAGTTTCCTCAGCTATCACTAAGGATAGGCTGACGTCACGTTGCCATGGCAACCGTGAACGCTGATGCAGATGGATTTTGCATTTCAAAAATTATATTCACCTCTTCCTGAATCCTATTATACACGGCTAGTGACACAGGTCAGGACTTGACCGTCAAGTACGTACCGCTAATAAAGCTAGTTGTCTTTTTTAATTTTTAGGTTCATTAAAAGAGAATAAATAATTGATTTCAGAATTTAGATATAATAATGTTGTTTTCATTTTTTATTTATTTGTCTCAATTTAATTATATTTTTTTGGTGAACCTCACCTTCACCTACTTCACCTGGCCGGCCGCCGCTGGCTTACCCTATGGCTTACTCTTATTTTATCTATCAATTAATGCACTACAACTAACATTCAATAACTTCACAGCACTATACTCTGCTTTTTACACTAAACTGTTACACATTTACACTAACTCAAATGGTTTTGTTCTCATGAGTCTTCTCTTTAGTTCAGTATTGCCAAGAAGCTGGATTGGCTCGACATTCACATGACTATGCAGCCTCTTCTCGTGAGTTGCTGCTGTTCTCTTCTGCTTTGCTTCTACTTTGTTTTGAAATCTCTGGATAATATGTAGATTACTAGCTTTGGTACAGCCCCAGAGTTGGCACCCATATACCCATACTGGCCTCAGTACTTGCTTGTAGATGGATAATTTATTATGAATTGATAATGTTGAATTTTTTCCAATCAGTCAGTACAATTTCTTATATCTAATATCAAGCTCCCCTCTTTTCTTTTTGACATGGCTTTCCAGCGCAGCTTCGCGTCTAGGGTGACGCCCAAGTATTTTGCTGATGTTGCATAAGGAACTTGGGTATCATTTATTCTAACTGTGAAATTTTTTTATTTGTAAAGTTAATGTGTGCAGATTTAGTATCATTTAATTTTATTCGCCATTTTCTGGTCCAGTTATGTATTTTATTTACTGATAGTTGCAACTTATCAGTCGCTTCTTCACTAGTGTCTCCTATCGCTAGTATGGCTGTATCATCCGTGAAAGTGGCAATAGTGTTTTGTTCCAGCTCTGGAATGTCACACGTATGCCATAGGTACAGGACCGGACCTAAGACACTCCCTTGTGTCACGCCAGCTTTATTCTCCCTTAAGTCGGTGTACACTTCTTCTTGTTTTACTCTGAAATATATATTTGTAATGTATGATTTCAAGATTTCTGAGTACTATTTAGGCATTAACGTTCTTAGTTTATAGTTTAAACCCTCATGCCAGACTTTATCAAACGCATGTGCTACGTCCAAGAAGATTGTAGAGCAGACTTTCTTTTCTTATAATGTTTTTTCTATTATATACGTTATTCTGTGAACTTGACCTATAGTGGAATGTTGATTTCTGAAACCAAATTAATGATTTGCTACAAGATTTTTTCTTTCTATTATTGGTTTTAATATTTTCAATAGAAGTTTTTCAAATAGTTTTGACATCACCAGAAGGAGTGATATTGGTCGATAGGATGTGACTTCATTAGGAGATTTACCTGGTTTGGCGATCATAATGACTTCGGCTACTTTCCAGAGTCTGGGAATATATCTCAATTTAAAAGCAGCATCTATTAGATGTGTCAGATTAACTATGGCTTTTCTTGGTAGATTGTTTAATAGTTCTCCTGTTATGAGATCATATCCTGGAGCTTTCTTAGGATTTATATTCTCTCTTATCTCTGTTGATACTTCTCTAAATGATGTCAACGTTATTCTTTCTTCAGTTTGGAGTAGTTCTTCCCATCTCAGTTCTTCACCATCATTGTCGTTGGGTTTGAACGTGCTTTCTAAATGATCTGCAAATCGTTCTGCTTTCTGTTCGTTACTTCTAGCCCAGTTGCCGTTTTCCAACTTGATAGGAGTAGAATGAATAATTGGTCTCTTCATTCTTTTTGTTGCCTTCCATAACGAATAATCTGTGTTCTGGGCAGCTGTTAAATTACTTAAAAAAGAATTAATTGTTGAATTTTTTATATTCTGTATCTCCCTTTTTAGTTTTTGTGTAGCATTATTTAGACTAGTTTTGTCTGGTGGAACTCTGTATTGCTGCCATTTTTTTCTTAACTTCCTTTTTTCTACTATGAGTTCTCTGATTTCTTGTGGATAGTTGTTCCCTTTTGTTCTAGAAGTTATTGTGGGAGTATTTTCCCAAGCTACCTGTTTGATATTTTTTATAAAAACTTCTAATTCGTCATCAAGTTGCCTCGTGTTTCTCAATGGCACAGCAAGATTAATTTTGTGTTCAAGGTTTATTTTGAAGCTCTCCCAGTCAGTTTTTTTATTAGTCAATATTGGATTGAACTCTTTTTTAATCACTGTATCACTCATAGTTAAACTTATCGGTGAGTGATCAGAGTTGATATCCAGATAGTTAGCTGAGATATTTTTGTAAATAAAGAAATCTATCAGGTCTGGAATTTTGTTCCTATCGGTAGGCCAGTATGTTGGTCTACCAGTAGAGATTACTTCACCCTTTTGTTCCTTAACAGCTGACAATAGTTCTTTTCCTTTAGTTGTCTAGAGCCCTAGTGGGTATTCTTTGCATTAAAGTCGCCACCGATGATGTATCTTTTTCCTAAAGTGTTCATAAACTCTTTATATTGTTCTCTTTTAATGGAGTGTCTAGGAGGACAATATATTGTCCTCCTAGACTTATATATACGGTATGTGTTTTCATCTTCACGCAGACTGTTTTAGCTTGTATGTGCTCAGTTGCATATTTTAATTCCTCATGATGCAAGATGTTATCTTTAATTATGATAGAGCTTCCTCCTTTAGCTGCATTATCTGGGTGTACAGTAGAATATACTCTATACCCCCTAATTTTACATATGACTGTTTAGTGAATTGTGTTTCAGAAACGAGACACAAATCAATTTTTTCAATATCTAGTACTGCTTGAAACTCGATCTGATATTGTAACAGTTAATTTGCGTTCCACGCCATTATTCGGAGGTTCTTAGTCGGGTAACTGTGATATCGATTTGAGTTATTTTGTCATAAATCTTGGTCAGCTTTTCCAATATCATTTTTAATGTAATACCAGTTTCTTTTTCTTGTTGCGATGATGCATGTCTGCTTGCATTCTTTGTTACATCGCTGTAACTTTCACTGACCTCTGCCGTTTTTAGTTTTTTGCTTTCAATAACCGTATGGGGCGCTTTTATAACATTGTCTTTGTTTGTTCTCTCGTTTCTCATTATTTGTAATTTTTTAGCTACATAACATCCGCGGTAGTTTGCAGGATGGTTTTCTCCACAATGAACACATTTTGGTTTATCTTCCAGTGGTTTTTGGCAATCTTTAGTAAGGTGTTTCCCAATACATTTTACACATCTTGGCTCCTCTTTACAGTATTTCCACGTGTGTAAGCCTGACATCTTTTGCATTGTGGGACTAATCTGGAACTCCTTAATGGCTCGATTTCAACTTTCGTACTAAGTATGTCTGTTATGCCGTAAATTATATTTATATCTTCATCCTGTCTAAATGTTAGGATGAACATATCTAGTTGTCTTTTAGTTTTCCATTTGAATTTCTTGTCAGCTTTAATGGCTTTATATTGTCGTTTTTGTAGGTATTTTATTATTTCCTCCGGTGGCCATGAGTGATGTAATTTCTTAACAACTCTAATTAGGCTCTCTTGCTTATTTTCATAAGTGTGGTAGAAAGGTTACTCGTATTTAATTTCTCTATTAAAGCTCTGTAATGATCGCTATTGGCTGTATTAATTTTTATAACTTCACTGTTTATGATTTTCATAGTGAAGGTAATACCAGCCTCAGTCAGGAGCTTGCTGAGGTCAACAGTACTTTGAAAACCTTCTACTACAACCGGAGGTGATGGTTTATCTGCTTTTAATTTCATTTGTGATTCATCAGCACTTGTGGTTAATCCCGTATGTTGTTCGGCTTTTTCCAGCTGTGCTAATCTCTTTTCCATATCGGCGATTATTTGACTCAACAGTTGATTATCCATATTAAATCTCTTAACATTTTCTTCTGACTGACACCATGCATTATAAAGCGACTGCTCATTTTGCGAACGTTGTGTACTCTCTGCGAACATCGCATTATTTTGTTGGACTAGTAATGCGTCCGTTTCTGTATGAATAGGAAACATTATAAATATTTAAATATTTCGCTTACCTAAGTCTACTTGAATTTATCGTGATGGCTTACAGCCATGGCCATTGATATCACCCATGACTAATGATATCTTAATTACTACTTAATTACCACTGATTAGATAGCGGAGCTCTGAATACATCTATACACTTGGACTATTGGACGGACAAATCAATAATTAGCTTATAAATGAAATAAAAAATGTCATATATTGTCATTTAAAAAAATGACGTCATATTTTTGATCGATTTCCTTAGACAGACAAAGTCGAGCGATTTTTTCGAAAAGCTGAAGCCTACCAAATTATTAATGAAAGTTTGTACTTTTAGAGTCACCATTGGAAATAATTGAAAGGTCCCCATTTTGAAATAGTGAATATAAGCGCGCAAAAATAAGGAACATGCTGAGTTCCAAGAGATACTACTTGTCATATGATCCTATTTAAAATAATTTATAAAATGGCGCTCTTCCGCCATTGAATGATTACGCCACTACAACATAAAATATAATATAGATGTGCCTTAGTTGAGTTATATAAAAATTTATTAATTATAGTTTTGATTCAGAAAACAGGAAGCGGGAGCGGTTCAGACTTAAGATGTACAATGTACACTGTATAAGAAGTAAGAAGAAATACTAAGAACATATTATTTTATATATTACCTTGTTTGGGATCATATTTTTTCACGACAACTTTATCGGGAATAGGGGGTAACGGTGGTTGAATAGACGGTGGTGGCGGAGGTAAAACTAATTCCTCGTCGTCTTCTCCTTTCTCTTCATCGGAACTTTCTTCTTCCATGTCTTGAATTCTGGTGTCGTCGCGTGTCTTCCGATTGGTCTTGTCCTGCATACTACTTAAACCAGATTCCTAAAAGAAAAATACACACATTAAATTATACTTAAATACTATGTGTGGATTAATTACACATACAAATATTTTTTCAATACTTAGTTTAATAATAATACATAAACACAAACTACATTGATTTAATCATATTAAAATAACCATAGCCGTTAAACTAAAAGCCCTCAATACGTGGATCTATTTGGGCATATCTTCAAATTTTGCGGTTTCCAAAACAATCGGACACTAACTAAAAAGCTGATCGAATCTCAATTAGAACTTTCATCCGAAGGAGTAAGAGGGATGATAGAAAAAGACAACGAAAAGATTTAAACTACGTACGGGTATACTGTGCCCATGATAAATTCAAAATTTGTCAATATAACTATATTATACATATTTATATAAAATACACCAAAGAACTGTAACTACAATAATAGTTATCATAGAATTATCAGCATTAACTATGTTAAAATGGAGGTGGAAAAAAATTATCTGAAGAGTTCCAGAAACCCAACAATTAAAGAAGTGCAGGATGCCTTATATAGTACCGTAGCTGGTAAACATGTATTATAAGTACTGACCGATAAACGTGTTATACTAACAGACTAGAGTTTAAGGAAAATAAGAAAAATGGTCCCTTATCTTACCGTAACTGGTGATTCTTCCTCATCACTCTCTAGTTGCATTTCGATATCTTCACCTTCTTCTATTCTCTCTTGAATTAAGATACGGGCTCCGACTTCTTCAGGGGTAGTTGGAGCTGGAAAATTTCCAATTTCGAAGGGTTGGTAGTCAACAGTTTCGACGACTACAAACTCATGCCAGTCAATTTGTGCATAGGCAACTAAAACAAATAAAACATAAGAACAAATGTCTCTAAATATGTGGATATAACATATACTATGTGGATATGACATATATAGTTAACTGCAGTATCCCAAATAAAGTACGTGTCTCCTACTGGTGGGATAAGAGCAACAATATATTGGCTTATGGGGCAACATTGCATTGGTGGTGTGTTGGCTAAATCGTGCAGGACATGATACTGACAGAAAAGGCATTCAGATAACAAACGTTCAAAAATATTTTCAGGTCATAATAATGAAAATACCTTCTCCAATGTAATAAAAATTATGCTGAAATGATTAGGATCTCTCCTAAGGTAAAATGTTCCGAAAGACTTTGTTCCGATTTCCAAATGAAGACTATTTCATAGGGAACAACATTACAGGATAGAAAAAATAGGATAGGGTCTTAAGTCTAAGTTTTCCAGGCAAGAGTACGGAGTATGGAGTTAGTAGATGCACTTAAAAGAATGAGAGTACAAACTGATTGAATTCAAGAGACTAGGTGGAAAGGACAAAGGCGAAAAAACTATGTGATACAAATTGTGGTATGTAGGGAAAAGTAACGCTAGAAATGCTGATGGTATAATTGCTGATGGTGAAATGAAAGATAACATAGTAGCAGTTGTAAGAACGAGTGATGTCAGAATGTCAGAACGAGCGATGAAGAGGTGAGAATGTCAGTGAAATTTGTACTTGATGAAGAAGCATTGAATGTTGTGTGTGTATGCTCCTCAAACAGGCTGGATGAAAATGAAAGAAAAGCTTTCTATGATCAATTAGAAGACATACTGAGTGATATTCTATAATAGGAGAAAGTCATAATAGGAGGTAATTTTAATGCACATGTGGGCCAATCCAAGACAGGATATGAAGCAATACATGGCGAACTAGACTTTGGAACTAAAAATAAAGCTGGAGATGACATGCTTAAATTATCAACAACATTAGATATGGCGATTGTTAACACATTCTTTCAAAAGAGGGAAACTCAAATTATTACATACAAAATGGACAAAATTACTCCAAAATAGATGAATGTAATGTCTGGAAGGTAATAGTTAGTGAGACACTAAGTCAACAACATAAGTTATTTGTGCTGGACATCGAAGTAAAAACCGAAACTAAACCAAAATATCGAATAGAACCACAAAAAATCAAGTGGTGGTGTTAAAGGTGAAAAAGGTCTATTCAAAGCAAGAATAATAGAAAAAAAGTGTTAGAATATTAAACAGAGTTCTAATACAATTTAGAGGAAGATCAATTTAGAAAGTATCATTAGAGATACTGCTATTGAAGTAGTTGAAAACATTAGGAAAGAAGTTTGAGAATAAAGACACCTTGTGGTGGTTACAGTAATTAATAAAATCACTGTTGGGAGTGACCATTGGTTGGTTAGAGCAAAAATAATAATCAACATTAGACGAGATAGGACAGCAAGACAACAGAGAGGCATTCTAATAAATGGAAATCGATAGAAGATAGAGTAGCTTATCAGAATCTCATAACTTCAGAACTGAAAGAAGTAGAACATCTAAAAGAAAATGCATTAGATATAGAGGTGACAAACATGCGAATAAATAGTGCGATTCGAAACGCTCATAGAAAATATATGGAAAAAGGAAAAAACAAGATGGATAAACTCACTCAAGCTACTAAAGATCTTATAAACAAAAGAAGAGAATTGAAAGACCAATACACAGATAATTTTGTAACACTTAGACAGTTAAAACAAAGATATCACAAAATCCATTCGAAAAGATGTCAGAAATTACAACACTGATTACATAACTCAAGCCATTGATAAAAATAAAAGTAAGTTCTGCGCCGACAAATGACTGAAGGATCGAAAAATATTTGTAAACTTGTAAATAAAAAAGAAGAAACTACAACAAATAAAGAAGATATTTTAAAAATTGCTCAAGATTTTTACTCAGAATTATATAAGCGAGAAGAACTTCCAGATCCTGATCAAAATCAAATACTAAAAGTTCAAAATGTAGGCTCAGAAGACATCCCAGATATCACAACAGAGGAATTAAAATCAGCTCTCTCGGCGATGAAAAACAATAAATCACCTGGAGAAGATGGGATAGTCATTGAACAAATCAAAGAAGGTGGAGGAACGTTAGTAAATGTGTTGAAAAAGATGTTCAATACTTGTTTGACAAGAGGCGTAACCCCCTCCCAGTGGCATAATGCAATAATAACCATAATGCACAAAAAAGGTGACATTTCAAACCTAAAGAACTACAGACCTATTAGTTTGCTCTCCCATACATACAAACTATTCATGAAGATAATAACAAAACGGCTTGTGAACAAACTGGATAGTTACCAACCTTGTGAACAGGCTGGGTTCCGCTCCAGATACGGAACAAATGATCATCTACAAGTTATAAAAACGCTAATAGAAAAGTGTACAGAGTATAACAAGCCTATCTTTCTTATATTCGTAGATTATGAAAAGGCGTTTGATACTATAGATCATCATAAAATGCTTCGAGCATTGGCTGACTGCCGCATTGACTACCGATATATCGCATTGATTAAAAGTATTTACGAAACTGGTATAGCTTGTGTCCGCCTTCATGAAGATACCAAGAAGTTTCGAATAGAACGTGGAATTAGACAGGGTGATACTATCTCCCCTAAATTGTTTACAGCTGTTCTTGAATATATGTTCAAGCAAATGGAACGAGAGGATAACATGGGAATTAATATAAATGGGGAAGATCTGAACCACCTAAGATTTGCCGATGACATCGTTTTAATATCTGATAGAGTTGATAAAGCTACAAAAATGCTGCACACGCTCTATAAAGTGTCAAAAACAATTGGTCTTAAAATTAACACCTCAAAGACAAAATTTATGACCAACCTTGTAGTCAGCGGTAAAATTCTGATTAAGAGCCATAGCATCGATCAAGTAATAGCTTACAAATATCTAGGGCATGAGATTCGCTTAGGCCGAGATAATCAGACAACTGAAATACAAAGAAGGATAGGTCTCACATGGGCTGCCATTGGTAGATTTAATAACATTTTCAAGTCTGTTATCCCAGTTTGTTTAAAACTGTATATTAACTAATATTGAAAGATCAATATTAGGTATTACCATCAGAGATAAAGTACCAAACCTAGAAATAAGAACAAGAGCAGGAGTCACAGATGCAGTTGAAAAAATAGCCATGGCTAAATGGGCTTGGGCCGGTCATGTTGCCAGATTAACGGATGATAGATGAACCAGAAAGATTCTGGAATGGCGACCAAGGCAAGAGGCATATCGAAACAGAGGACGACCACCGACTAGATGGACGGATGATATCAAGCGCATAACCACAAACTGGATGCAAGAAGCACAAGATAGAAATAGGTGGAAAATTTTACGGGAGGCCTACGTTCAGCAGTGGACAAATATAGGCTAATTGATGAGATAAAAATAATAAAATACTAATTCATGAAAAGAATGTCAAAAAAAGATGAAAAAAGTACTTTCAACAGTTTAATATGAAGAATTTTACAGAAAACCACTAGAGCCCACGGAGACAGTAACAGCAATGGCCACCAAAATAACAAACGAGGAAGTGATTCAAGCACTTCAAAAAATAAAGAGAGGAAAAACAGTTGGACCAGATGATATTCCTGGGGATGTATGGACAGCAATAGGAGAGACAGGAATAAGTTGGCTAAGGTTTATTTAATAGAAGTCTAGACGTTGGACAAATGATAGACAAATGGAAAAACGGTATATTAGTACCTGTTTAAAAAACAAGGAAGATATACAACAATGTACAAACTACAGGGCCATAAAACTACTTATTCACATCATGAAATTGAAACAGTAATTTATAAACGGATTCGTGAAGAAACCGAAATATCCAATAATCCGTTAGGCTTTATGTAAGACAGATCAGTAACTGATGTAATTTTCATTATAAGGCAGTTGATAGAAAAATACAGGAATAGATAAACAAACGCCTAAATGGCATTCATTGATCTTGAGAAAGCATACGATAGAGTTCCTCGAAAGATTCTGTGGTGGGTATTCAATAAGAAAGGAGTATCCGATGAATATGTCTATACGCTAGAGGTAAATGGCCCTAACTCCACTTTTTTTATAGAATGGGTTAATATGATTTCCCTCGTTCATAGAATCCATTCTATGTTGTGGCAAAAGATGGTAATTGTTGCGTGCGGCCTAGTTATGGCGTTTAGAATAAGTCTTAACCCTATGTGTTGGGTAGTAAAACGTCGTATGTCCACAAAAATATTGTTTGGCGGTGCTTGATACCACAGTACGTAGTCGGCAAATAGTCACACTGACGTTAAAAAAGATGGGTTCAAGAGGAAAATAATTGGTACGAATTACTTTGGAACATAGCAAAAACTTAAATGTTGATGGTAAGTGTATGCTTCTTACTGATAACTTAAAATGTAGCATGTTTATTTTGATAAAAATAAAGTTTAGTTAGGGTTGTCGCACACCTTTATCTTAATCCATATTTCTAACTGAAACGTTTGTTTTTCTATGTAATATTTTTAAAATAGATTACAATGTTTCGAAAATATTTATTTACCTCATGTTTTATTTTTATTATTCCATTATTTAACGCTGTTGAAAACTTGTGTTGTTGGAGTTACGACATTTTACCATTAAAGCTTCCTTTTTTTTAGAATGTGGCAAACCTCATTCAGTAAAACAACGTTTGGACACAAACAATGCTGATGTAGCAGAAGTATCGTCCAGCAAATTTAAATAACAAATTCGAGCGATGAAGACCCTGACTTCATACCATCACCAGGTTCGCACCCAGCTTCAAGAAGTGATTCAGAGATTAACTCTGAAAATTACTACAAAGAAAGTAGGAAATCTGGAAGTTTGACCCAAAAAACCAAAGATCGTCATAGGAAAAAACTTAAAAATGAAGTTGTATGGAAATCAACTAAACGTAAAGAGTGCTACCTTGAAAGAGAAAACTCACTTACTCACATTACTGAGCACCAGCGTAAGAAAATATTTAGAAATTATTGGAACGCGATGAAAATATGGGATGTGAAAGGACAATTTGTTTTGGCCAGTATTAAACCTTCTTCTTCCTCTTTATAAGCAATTCTGCTTGTTCATTAGCGGATTAATACTTCTATGGAAGGTTGTCACTCCATCTTTTGTGCGGTAGGCCGATACTTCTTATTCCATTACTTATTCCATTCTTTTTTTCTATTTTGTATCCACATTTACACACTGTACGTTACATTTTCTTCTAATGTCTTCACTTCTCTTTCGATCTCTCAGCGTATTTCCTGTAATTCTTCTCAGTACTTTCATCTCTGCCGTTTCCAGTAGCCTTTGCGTTGTGGCTGTGTCGGGTCTTGTTTCTGAGTCTGGTTATTGGTCTTACACTAGCTTTATAAATTCTTGATTTCATCTCAGTGTTATTAAGGCATCCTGCCAGTCTATTTGCTTTTTGTATTTGATCTCTCACTTCTTTGTCCAGGTCTCCATAGCTAGACAGTGTAATTCCCAGGTATTTTATTTCCATTACTTGTTCAATACTGATGCCATCAACTTCTATTTTACATCTAGCTGGTTCTTTGCTGACTACTATTGTTTTAGTGTTATGAGATGAGATTGTCAAATTAAATTCTTTTGCTTCTATGTTAAATCTGTGGACCAGTCTTTGTAGACTATCTTGGGCTATCAATATTGCGTCGTCTGCGTAACAGAGTATTTTGATTCCTTTGTTTTCCATTCTGTATCCTCTTCCTTTGTTAACGCTTTTGATGATTTCATCAGCAGATATACTAGGAGACTTTGAGCACACCCCCTAAATCGCAACTCCAGGTCGTAACTGCCAAACGGCTTAACGTAGAATGACGTGTGAGGTATCGTTTGGAAGGGGAGGGGGTAAACAATATGTTGAGACAAAAAAAACGCAAAGACAATGCCAAAACGGCACTATATCATATATCTGTTGTTATTAGTCAGATTACTACATGTAACACGTTAAATGAAAGACGAGGAGATATCGAATACGTAAACAAAAAAAAAACAAAGATCTATGTATGATCCGTATCTCCGTTTCTATTGGTCCGATCCTTGCAAATGAGGCCTCGTTGGAAAAAGGAGGAGATATCGAATATGTTATCAAAGATGGCAGCATTGTCAAAACGGCACTATAACGGATCTTCGTAAATTTTTTTGTAAGAAGTATGAAGTCGATGGTATTACTTTAGAAGTGTGTAAAATATTTTTTCTAAACACAGTAGGTATATCGGAGACTGGTGAAAAATTCTTTAAGAAAATGTAAAGCTGGAGGTTTTGTTCAACCAGATTTGCGTGGAAAACACGAGCCTTATAATAAACTGCCAAAAGCAATTAAGAAATCAACATATACGACTTTTTCCAACCTATGAAAGCCATTATAGTATAAATAATTCCAAGAGGTGTAATACCTAGGAAGTGAATTGAGTGTTGATCTTTACACAACACAGTGTAGTGAAAACAAAGTACTAAAGTCTGGAACAGCAAAATTGTGGTTATACCGACACATATTCAACACACAATTTAATTTAGGGTTCACGCTTCCCGCAATGTTACCTGTGATCTATGCGATAGCCTAAAATTACAGTTGGACCAAAGTTTATCAGAGGCAGCACACTTTGCAATTCAACAAAAAATTAATGACTACCTAAATGATCCTAGTTCTGGTTAGAATATTAAAAAAGATAAATTTCTTTCTACTTCTAAAACAAAGGTGATTATGATAGATCTGCCGAAGTGTTCGCCAAGACCCCTTTTGACCAATGGTAACAGTTTCTATTCTTTGAAGCTATGGACCTTAAAACTTACTATTTACGACGATACAGATAAAAAGGCTTACCGTATGCTATGGGATGAAAGTATTGCAGGTAGGAGTGGACATGAAGTCTCTTCGGCCTTGGTCAAGTGGGCTCAGGATGTTTTGCTTGCGTCTGACATTGAGACGCTAATAATTTTGTGGGGCAATTGTCCTGGGCAAAATAGAAACATAATGAAAGCTCACACGCAAATGGAAGCTGATCACCTTCATACATTAACAGAAAGGAGCATTAGAAAGAAACCAACAATGACCATAATTACACCATGGGACTGGCAGCAGTTCGAGCCACGGGTTCGTGCGTTTTTAATATGCCATTACAGGATTTTAATTTTTAGAATTATGTCTTATTTTATGTATCTAATTCTCTATTCTTAAATAGAAAGATCGACACCGAAAAAATGTATTTTATATTTCATCTGCAGTTTGGCTAGAAGCTCGCCAAGACAATTTAGGAATTCTCTATTATAAAAATACATTCAGTAATATTGATGCAAAAATAGTCGACTTGGTCGATTTCCTCGAAAAGACCTTATTATACCTGCAGAATTACCTTACGGAAGTAATGCGCAAAAAAGTGTTAACCATAAAAAGTATGAACATTTACAAAAATTACTGGAATGGGTGCCAATTCAGTTCCACGACTTGCACAAAAACTTTGCTGTATGGGTATGAACGATTTGATACAGATTAGCTACTTCTATTATAACAAACTGTTTTGTACACTTTTCAAACAATAATTGTAAAATATTATTCCGATTAAAATAAAATTAATTTTAGGAGTTAAGATGTTACTTTGTTCTCACCTGTTCAAATATTTATGGTCAAATATGTCATAAAATTAAACCAAAGATATCACAAGGAAAATACGTTAGGTGGTAAAAAAACCTAGTACTCTTTGTCTTTTGTAATTTATGCTCTTCAAACATTAAAAACTTCATTTCTACAATATTTTAAAAAGTGAAGATAGGACCATTTACCTCTAGCAAAAAGATGTAAAGATTATTACATACATGTATGAGGGAGTAATAATTAGTGATAGGACAGGTGTGGGAGAGACTGATAAATTCCATGTGAATGGAGGATTGCACGAAGGCTCGTTGCTTAGTCCTTATTTATTCTCATTAGTGTTGAATCATAGAAACAGAGAAACTACAGGGTAACATTTCTACAGGAAATAGTGAAAGCGACTTGGATTAAAAACGAGAACAGTGGAGACAAGCTCGAGAAAAAAGGTTTAAAACTTAGTAGGACCAAAACAGAGTATTTGGAGGTATTTGGATTTGTATATGTTCATTTAAAGATGGAGTTACTACTAATAAATTGATATCTCTGGATGGCGAAATGATTGTGAAAAGTAATAGTTTTAAATACCTAGGAACTGTATAACAGAGTTATGGGGAAATAGATGTTGATGCATGCAGTAGAATTAGGGTTGGATGGATGAAATGGAAGGAAACTGAAGGCAAAATTCTATAAAACAACCAACCAACTTACCAAAAGACCAACTAGGTATTATGTACGGAACTGAATGTTCCGAACTTAGATGGATGAGTGGGTAACAAAAAAGGATAAAATTAAGAATGAGTATATTAGGGGAAGTCTAGGGGTGGCACCAATTGATGCCAAAATGAGAGAACATAGGTTAAGATGATTTGGTCATGTTCAACATCGAGATGTTCATCACTCAATACGAAGAATTGCTAATCTGCGGATTCCTGGGAGGAGTAGGAGAGGAAGACCAAAAAAGACCTGAGGGTAGATGTTTAGGTAGTACGTGTAAGTAAAGGGGATTGATATTGGTATGACCTAAGATAGAAACTTATGGAGAAATGTAATTAGGAAAGCCTATTCCGCTTAGGGATAAAGGCAATGAGAATGATGATGATATAGTTAACTGCAAACTTACCCCGTTCTCGTTCTAAAAGTTCCTCTTCCTTAGCTTTTTGTTGCTCTTGATACTTCAACCATTCTGCACGATATTTGACTTGCTCTAATACATTTTTCGGACTATTAGCCTCATTTCGCAGGCTCTCATGCATACTTTTTGGGGGAATAAGAACCTACAAAATGTATGACCAAATTAAATGTATTATATGGATGGTGTTATGCAAAAAGGAGTTAAACCACAAAACATTAAAAATTGAGTTATCCTAATCACATGGTAGATTATATTTTTATTTAAACTATGCAAAAATGATTTTTACATCAGTACTTAAAAGAGTGATACAAGTGAAATTTTAACACACAATCTGTGAATTCTTAATCTGCAATTTGCAAGTTTATTTTCCAATAAACACTTAACATCCTGTATCAACCCATATTGGACTTCCTAACAGCTAAACACCAGATTGGAGAGTCATCGTTATCTTCGATTATTTGGTTAATAAGACTTACGAGGATCAAAAACTGGGGGATTAAATAACTACCCGATGAAAGAATAACGAAAGCCCTTAATCATATTATGCTTTTTCTGGATATATGCCGCAATACTGTAGGCTTAATACAGAATCGCTAATCTGAATATACACAAAATGTACAATTTGTATGAGAACAGTATAGAAGACGGTGATAACCCAGTTAGCTTTTCCACTTACAAAAAATGTTTCTATTCTGAATGTAATCTGCGTTTCCAGAAACCTAAAAAGAATACCTCTATGAAGTGCGACCCATTCCAATCACAAAAAAATAAAGGGCTTAGAGGTGAAGCGGCAGATAATCTAAAATGAAAACATTCCAAAAATTTTTAAAAGGCAGAAGGTTTAGTGGAAAAATAAGGAAAAGATCTGAAATCTGCAAAAGAGAATCCTGAATTAGAAACTTTAACATTTGATCTGCAAAAGACCCATGCTTTTCCAAAGTTGCCGACTGAAATACCATATTAAAAAGGGCAGTTGAATTTGTACAACCTTGGCATGCATGTTGGTAGCACAGAAAAGGGGATTTTTAATGTTTGGCTTGAACATGAAGCTGGGAGAGGAACCCAAGATGTGGGATCCTGTTTCAGGAAGAACATAAAAGATCATGTTAATCCACATGTTAAAAACTTGGTTCTGTAGTGGGACTGTTGCGGTGGTCAAAACCGCAGTAGTAATCTAGTACTTTTAATAACCTCACATAACCATCTGTCTTTCGATTCTATCACTTTACGGTTCTTATTACCAGGACGTACCTTTCTGCCCAATGATTTAGAATTTCGAGCGCTTTTCAAAAATCCAACAGTGCTTATTCACGGATGTAGACTACATTAATGTTATGAAAGAATCTAGTAGAAATGGTTTCAATTGAGAAACTATTGGAATCTATCAAAAACAGCAAAGATGACTCAGAGTAAGAGAAAGTGAATTTGTTCAAGACTCATGAAATCATAGTTTTAAAGATTGAGCCTTTCTTGCTCTACATGAAACCAGGCACAACGGAAGAAAACGTACGGATAGTAGATGTAGAAAAAAGAAACAAAAGGTCGACTACAAAAATCGTTCAAAGATATGGAGTTGGATTAGCAATTATGACCAATAGGTAAACCACTATTCAAAGAAAAAATGAAAGATCTCAAAGAAATATTAAAGCTAGTACCACAAGATCTAAAACCATTTTATAATTTCTTTATAAAGCAGCTAAACAAAGTGCCTTTTTTTGATGATGTTAATGGTATTGGAGTACAAAATGTGAACTTCGACATTGATGAAGCGGATTAAAATTAAAATTTAAAAGAGAAATTCCCAATGGTTGGCTATATACCATAGTTTTAATAAACTTATTTAATAATTTTTATTGATTTATAAAGTTTCAGAACGTTTTCAATCCTATCGGATCATCATCAGTGAAAAACGTCTATAAAGAATTTGTAACTAGCCAGAGGTCAGATGACCCTTAAATTATATAATTCAAGTAATTAATATTATAATTATTAAGATATTAGTTCGATAACGGATTACATTTTTTAAGGGAACGCACAAATTCGCGGCTCGAACAAGGACTTTATCCACTGAGTAGCAACAACCAACTCTACTTTACTTCATAGTAAGGATTAAAATTATTTTAAACACTTTTAAAAATTTAAATTTTTAATTACCTATAATCAATTTGTCCAACACCAACAAGGGAAATGGAAGATCTGGTAGACCATTGTCTCAGTCAGAAGGTAGAACTTATTATCGGCTGCGATTCGAACTCTCACCACTTAGGCTGGGGCAGCAGAGACAAAGACGCTCGAGTTAAGTCTCTTTATGACTATATTATTATAAAAGATTTGTATATCTTAAATAAGTGCACCGAACCTACCTTTATTAATGTTCGTAGCCAAACAGTCATAGATATCACGCTGGCAACAGCTGAAATATCGAATAAAATTCAGAACTGGCAGGTATCGGAGGATATTTCTGTCTGACCACCGCTGGCTAACCTATAATATTAGTCTGGAAAAAAGCCTTATCAAATCGCGCGACCCTAGGAGGACGGATGTAGAAATCTACAACCGACTCTTAGAAGATGCTCTGCTAAATGGAAAGGCTTCAACTCCAGGAACTAATATAGAATTGGAAAGGTATAGGGTATCTATCCAAAACAAAATAAGCTATGCTTATAAAAAATCCTGTCCAATAAGGATGGTCCAGGAAAGTCGCAAAAGCAACTCTTGGTGGTGCACTGAATTGGAACACCTTAGAAAGATAGCAAGAACAGCTTTTAATAAAGCGAAACGCACCAAACTCAAAGAGGATTGGGATTCTTATCAATCAAATCTCAGAGAGTTTAAAAAAGTCTGCAGACAAAGACAAAGAGCTGCTTGGAGAACCTTCTGTGAGGAAATCGAAGATTTCCCGCAGGCTTCCAGGCTACAAAAAGCGCTCTCAAAGGACCCACATCGGCATGTCGGCATACTAACGAAGGAAGATGGGAACAAAACTTCCAACCTTCGCGAAAGTGCTGAGGTCCTGATGAAAACACTCTTTCCCGGTTCTAGTGTCTCAACAGCACCAAACCGGATGGAAGAAGCAATCATACCCTCAACAAACGATTGGCATCTCGCCAGAACAATGATTAATGAGGAAAAGATAAAATGGGCCATATCGTGCTTCACCCCTTTCAAATCACCAGGGCCTGACGGCATATATCCAGCCCTACTACAGTGGGGACTGGATATCCTTCTGCCGCACCTCGTGGAAATATTCAGAGCCTCTTTGGTTCTGAGATATATTCCTAGGAAGTGGAGAGAGGTACGTGTGGTCTTCATACCAAAACCAGGTAGGATGGACTACACCCTACCAAAGGCTTTCCGACCAATTAGCCTAACATCCTTTCTGTTGAAAACGATGGAAATGCTATGCGAGAGGTACATAAGGGATGAAGTTCAGGTCCATAAACCACTTCACCCAAATCAACATGCATATACTTCGGGAAGATCTACCGATTCTGCACTGCATCATGTAGTGGGAAGAATTGAAAGATCGCTGGATAATAAAGAATCCACCCTAGGTATATTCATAAACATTGAGGGAGCGTTTGACAAAACCACATTCCCAACTATCACCCAACAGCTCAACGTCAGGAATGTTCCCCTGGCCATAACGAATGGATATTCAGTATGCTCTCTAGTAGAGCAATAAGCATAAATGTAGAAAACGTTTCTGTTAGAGGCATGGTTACGAGGGGGTGTCCACAGGGAGGGGTGCTATCACCACTACTCTGGAACATAGTTCTAGATACCCTGGTTGACCAACTCAACAGCAACGGTTTCTACACAATAGCCTATGCATACGATATTGTTGTCCTGCAAAGCGGTAAGTTTGAGAACACACTATGTGAGAGATCACAAGTTGCTCTTCGACTAATAGAAACATGGTGCAAGGAACACTCATTATCTATAAATCCTAAGAAAACAGAGATGGTCCTCTTTACCAGGAAAAGAAGGATCACGGGCTTAATACCCCCAAGGATTCTAAGCTACAGTCTAATTTTTCTGACGAGGTGAAATACCTTGGTATTACCCTTGACAGGAAGTTAACATGGAACTCACACTTAGATGGTAGAGCTAAATGAGCATATATTGCCTATGAGCAGTGTCGACGAACGGTCGGACGCACCAGGGGCCTCACGCCCAGGGTGATCGCCTGGGTCTACATCGCTGTCATTAGGCCAATGCTAACTTATGGAGCTATTGCTTGGGTACCAAAAGTGCTACAGACAACAGCGATTAACAAACTAAACCATATTCAGCGGATGGCTTGCATAAATATAACAGGTGCCATGAAAACAACACCAACTGCTGCAATGGAGTTGATCATTGGCATCACGCCTCTAGATATATATCTCAAAGATATATGGATATCTCTAGTGACAATGATGCGACTGCGCTCAGCTGGTGCAAATCTTGATGTAGGAATGGGACAATTGAGAACTCGTTTCTGGCGGGGAGAGCTGGATGCGTTACCAGTACTACAGGCAGGCTGCGACTCAATTGAACCAAAGTTTGTCTTTAACAACCCCTACAAAATTGAAACAAGACAGTGTATGGAGACAAACGTGGCAAATGCCTATTGCATATACACCGATGGATCCAAAATGAAAGAAGGCTCAGGATGCGGGATATACTCCAGATCACTGAACCTAAGAATAAAGTGGGGTATGGGAAAAAATGCCAGCGTAGTTCAGACAAAACTGACTGGTATCTCCATAGCCGCAAAAGAGATAACTCAAAAAGGTATAGCAGGGAAAACTATAATGATCTGCACAGATAGCAGACAAGCGCTACTAACCTTGAATAGACCACGTGTCACATCAGGTTTAGTAATGGAGTGTCACGAACCACAAACCCAAGCTTCGGATGGTAATACCATCATCCTGAGGTGGGTTAAAGGACACAATAGGAATAAAGGCAACCGCATTGCTGACCAATTATCTAGGAAGGCGGCAGGCCTAAGACTCTTAGGACCTGGGGATCTTTTTGGTTGGTCAACTACAACAATCGCGGAAATTGTCAAATGTCACTCTCATACGCAAACCGTAAAAAGATGGGAAGAAGGGAAAGAATGTAAACTTGCCAGGATAACACTAAGTAACCTTGAAGAGTCAACATCAAAGAAGTACTTGGGAATGACCAGGAAAAATCTACGTTTGGCAGTTGGTTTTTTAACTGGTCATTGTCAACTAAGCAAACACCTCCACACACTGGGGCTAGCAGACACACCTCTATGTAGGAAGTGTGAACGAGAAGACAAAACTGTAGAGCATGTCCTATGTGAATGCCCAGAGTAATCGTTAATACGAGAGTACGCGTTTGGCGAGTCCTGGCCCACACCTGCCCACATAAGAGAGATGTCTCCTGGTGACTTGTCCACCTTCCTAGAAATGGCAGGATGGACAATGAGCTAAGGGTGACAGCTCCCTGCGAGGATGCACAATGGGTCAATTGTGGCCTAAGTGCTGCGAAACTTAACTCGCCCTCCCTACTCTACAGATACAGAATAAATTTGTTCCACATTTTGTATTAATAAAAGATGTTTTATAATTAGTATGTGCGTTACTGTATTTAAAAAAATTACTTTCTTGTATAACCTAAAAAGCAAAAAGGATTTATCCCATATTTTTTTACATATAAATAATTAATATTTTTTTAATTGTGTTGAAAAATTCATTCCAAATTATACTGATTTGATATATGTATCATAGGTATACTACGATAAAACATGTGATTTGCAAGAGATTATAAACTTTGAAGCTATTTATCTCAAAATCAGATTTGTGTGGATTGACTCTTTTTTTTTTTTCATAGCACCATCCATATATAATATGTGCATTAAATTTACTGTTGCTTGAAAGACTTTGGAATTTAAAAAAGTATTATATGGATTACCTTTGTATATTGTTCCAGTAATTTGGTGAAGTATTGAAATAATGAGTGTTGAGGCCTCAAAAAATCAAACTGTAGATTTCTTTGTTCTCTATTCATCAATTGTGTCAGAAAAGCTCTACCATTTCTAGCTACAAACTGAGCTGTAAGCTTAACAATATCTCTAAAAGAAACAATAAATATTAAATATATATTTCGAATATCTAATTCAAAAGGTGCAGTACGGAATTTTATATTTGGTCTGTTGGATCGTTGCACAATCGTCATAGTTCGTATTTATACGAGTTAAATAACATTCAAGTCAAACGTAGGTCACTGTAAGGATTAGAAAATGTTAAGTGCCACAATATTAATTTAGTGTTTAAAAATATTACTTCTTACTAATAGCTTATAAATAAAGAGTTAAAACAAGAAGTCGAGCACTAAGGTAATTATAAGTGTAAGTCGTCATAACAACTCTTTTTAAAAAAATATAAATTTAACGAAAATGGGTCGAAAATTTAAACAATACGAAAATCAGAAATACGAAACCACGACAAATGAGCTGTCAGTTGCAGGCAACTAAGTTCTCAGTGGACGAATTCATTACCATCCTTCGTTGTATTGACAATTTTGTTTGACGTATTATGTTGTATAGGGACAAAACCAAGCGATTTATTATTTTCTTACTTTTAAGTTCTGTGAAAAAAAAGAGACTAAAAAAATTGCGATTAATGTATTACTCAAAGATCCAAGAAACAGACTATAAGAATGATACTAATATTAGTAAGTTGGGACATAAAATGAAATGAATTATGACACGAAAAATATCTAGTAAACTTACAAATCTAGAGCTGAAATTGATGGTGGATCAGCTATAAATTCAAATTCTGCAGGTGTTTCCTTAGGTATAAAGGGTTGTTCTACCTGCTTTAAAATCTCCTGCTGTTTCTGTTGAGCTGATGCAGTAACAGAAAGTTTTGAGACGGCTTGAGTTAATCCAGAGGCAGGATCTTGTCCTAAAACAATGATATTTCAATTTTTGAACATTCTTAGAGGAAAGTTGTGTTTTATATTATATAGGAATCAGCAATTATACGTTCTCGGGTTTTTATTTTCAAGATATGGTCGATATGAGCGTATATTCAAATTTGGCTAAATTTCATCATTAATAAATATTAAAATTAATTACCTCATATTTTTTTTGTAAAAAATGAAAATATTGTAGATAAAATTAGTATCTACACAATAGGACAAACATAAAGAATGTCCTAAAATGAGATAGAGAGTATAACATAGATTGCTGGTTACAAAATATAAGAGCTCTTACCTGTAATATAAGAATGTCTTAAACACTAACGGTTAAAAAGCTATCCAAAGGTACAAAACGATTTATTAAAGAGAAAAAGAGAGAAAAACAAATAGCATAAATAAAATCAGTACAAATACATAAAGAACTAAACAAAATTCCTACTACTAAATACTACTTACTAGTTAATAAGTCTTTCGAAAGAGTATGTGCACTATTGTCTATCCAAGTCGTTATCACGAAGATCTTTGGCTAATCTCACTATTCACTCCACTAAAGATCGTATTTTGTATTTAAAAAAGGCGTATGATTCTTATTGCCAAGCCCAAGATGAAATAGAATCCTCTGAAGTTGAAGATGATGAAGGTGCAAACATCATCGATAATATTTATTTAAATATAAAAATATAGGAAGGAGATCTACGGAAGTGAGATGTTTTCAACGTAAAATGTCCAGCATAGTCCACTGAGACAAATTGAAGACAAAGGGTCTTGTGCCTGAAACACGGTTATAGTGAAGATCAGACATAAACTGGGTAACTGGTTTTGCTTTAAACCTGTGACATACAGGCAGTTGTGAATTATTTTTTTTATTTGAGTTAAACCCGAAAAAGGCCAAAATTTCATTCTGAAATGAGACCCATCATGGGATGTTTCTCATTGTAAGAGAGATGGGGAGCGTTGGCAAGTATACCTCCAACATGTAGTGTCGAATACTTCTGATCATAAAAAACATTTAGTTGCCTAAGCGATCTATTCGAGAGAGGTTTTCCACTTTTGAATTATTAGTTCCCTGTGAAAAGATCGTAATTGAAGGTATCGTACAATGCTTAGAGTTGCCGCTTCAATTTCTTCATTCTGTAGGGAAGATTAGAACAATGGGTGATTAGAGCTTTTATTCTTCAGATTTTTGATAAATCTAGAAACATAGGCCAATACTCTTTGCATGTGGTAGAAAGTCGAAAACTTAAAGAAAATGAATTCTAAGGATTCATTTACTTGTATTTCAGGGGAGGCCGTGGTTAACGTAACTTGTGTTGACCGAATCTCGGGTAAGTTTTGTGTTATGAGAATAATCTTAAACTGAGAAAAATCGAGAGGGTGCTTAATAAGAAACTCTAGGCCTGACAACCATAACATTGAGAGTTTGGAATTGCGTGTAATGTCCCTGGGACGAGTCGGAATATCTGCTACGTTTAGTTGAGATGGAATGTGATGAAAAGAGTAATCCTTAATTAGGGCAATAATCTTCTGCACACGATTATGAACATAAGGATTCAACGAAAGCCTTTTATTCAAAATCCAACTAAGAGCTACTACCGAATCGCTATAAATATAAGTTTGTACAATTGGCCAATTCCTCCTCAATACATTCGAAACTGATTTAGTTAAAATAACTCAGATCAACACAGCATTCAACAAGCAAGGTATCGTAAGATTTTGTTTAGCAGAAGATATTCGAGATTTGGAAGATACCAAACGAGAGGAGACAGAGTAATCCTCGTACACTACTCGCAAATAGGTACATGTTGCAAATATCTTTAGGGAGCTATCACAGAAGGTGTGAAGTTGAACATCTATAATTCGTTTATCTAATACTAAAAATCTGGGGAATTTCAAACGGGGAATGGATTGAAAACCATCAAGTTAAATTTTCCAATCATTTAACCATTCTAGATCGAAGATCAGTTCATCCCAACTAAGTTTAGCCTGCCATAAACGTTGCAAGAGAATTTTGGAAGAGACAGTGATATAACCGGCTAAATTCACTGGATCGAAAGTAGACATCAGAATACTAAGCACCTTTATCTTCGTGATTGACTGGCCTAAATCAAAATTTGGCGATGAAAATGTATCTGATTGTTGATGCCATTTAACTCCGAGGATTTTCGAAGAAGAATCACCTAAGTTATGGGTTAAGGGCGTCGAACTTTTGAGGCCATCTCTTCTCAAAAACTCTTCGTTGTTCGAGGAAACTTTGTGGAGATTAAAACCGTGTTTACCTAACAAGATTTTAAGTTGAGAGAACAAGAGTTCTAATTCTTCTAAAGAGTCACATCCACCTAAAATATCATCTACATAAGTAGAATACAAGAGAGTGTCACAGGCTAAAGGAAAATCATCCTTATTATTGTCCGCAATGTGTTTAAGAACCCTAGTGGCGAGAAATGGAGATGAGCATAAACCAAAAGGAACTCTAGTGAGCTGAAATGCATTGAATGGCATTTCTGGTGAGTCACGCGGGAGAAAATTGAGTAGGTGTAACTCGGAACTGTCTACGCATATCTGCATATACATAGATTGGATATCTGCTATTAAAACTTGAGTGAATGTGCGAAATCTTAAAAGAATGTCAATAAGAAGAGGTTGGATTAAAAACCCTTTATCCAGTTGATCATTAAGACAACCTAAAGGAGTTTTATTATTTGGATCAAATACTAGCCGTACATTTGTACTAGTCATTTTTTCTGACTGGAAAGTGGGGTAAATAATAATTTAGCCTATTTTCTGAGGTTAGGGGTTTTATAGGTACTCTTTAATCTGGTCATTGGCTAAATAATCTTGAATGATCTTGCGATAACTATCAAAGAGTTGTGGATCAGAGTGTAGTTTCCTCTCTAATTGGAGAAAGCGAGCCTTAGCTGCCAATAAAGAGCCTGATAATTTAATATCACTAATAGGGCGATTTAAATTTAAAGACACTTTGTATCGACCTGAGGGAAGAATTTGTACGGTCTTTAAAAACAGTTTCTGCGGGGTGCTCTGTATCTACAGAATCCTGAATCTGTGGAAATTGATCAGACTCAAAGATTTTTTTCACTAATCCATGTAACACTTCATCAGACAAGAGGGGAGTATCAGATACATTATTGATATGGCATGTGACCAAATTATTAAGATATGTGGAGTGATAATATCCTTTACTAATAGTTGAACTTGGGACCCTACCGAAGATTACGTAACCGAAAAAAGTTTCCTGTAATATTGATAGCTTTGGGCCAAGAGAGACTGTATTATTTAAAAGAATATCAGAATACAAATCAGCGCCGATCAATGGATGAACTGGGCTGGGAATTGCATAACGAGAATCCGCTAATGTAATGAAACTAGGAATATGAATTTGCCTTGCGTTTATTTTGATCTGAGGTAAATATCCATTAATACTTGGAATTACAAAGCAACTAGCATTTAACTTGTGATCAGTAGCTACCGAATAAATCTGCAAATGAGAAACTTTGGTGGAAGTGGACGTGCCAGAGTTAACCCCGTTAATTTTAATGGTCTGAGATTCTGTGCTCTAAAAGAGCTTTGACATAAATTCGTTTGTCAGATTTGTCAAAGAGATATACTTCAACTGTATTCAGTAATACTATAGAGTTGTTAGGAGTAGTTGAAACAACATTTGAGAGTGTAACCGCATTGGTGCTGCGTGAAACATTAGCTACAACTTCGGGAAGTGAGCGAGAAGTAGACGGGTGGTTATCTACAGAACTATGAGTATTAGAATTCTGAGGAACAGAACTACAGTTACCACCGAGAGACCTTGACGGTTGAGAGTGAGCAGAGGAGTGTGACGTCCTGATCTCGATATGTAGCAGAGAATTATGACGTTGGTTACAGTGAAAACACGTTTTACTACTAGAACAATCTTTCATCAAATCATCTAAACAATTAAACCATAACGAATGCTGCTTGACAAATTCACGTCTAGAGGCAACATTTTGGGACTTAAAATCTTTACAAACATAAATAGAATGAGACTTGTTTTTACAGTATGCACATGACTTATTAAAGAAACTAGACCGAGACGATGCCATATTTTGTTTAGCATCAGTATGGGTATGACATGAAAATCGTACATCTTTGTTACCGGACTTATCTGTGGTGATGGAAAGCATTTCTAAATGGCGGACTCGATTTTCTATCGCACTCATAAATTGGGAAATATTTGATTGCTCAAGTTCATGTTCTTGAGAAAATTCTAACTGTCGAAGTGTAGCATTGTCTAATTTCTGGCTGATAAGATGCATAAAAACTAAATTTAACAACTTCTCGTGCGATGAATTAAGATTTAGAAGATATTTATATGCATTGGAGACGGTTGTGTGAAATTCTCTGAGCTGGGTAAAGGTTGCATTAGTAGGTAACCCTTTTGTATCAATAATCTTTGCGAATAACTGTTTGATAACAATACGATTATTGGAATACCTACTAACTAACGTGGAAAGTGCAATGCTGTAATTAGGCTCTATAAGTGTGAGGTTCTCTATTAACTGGAAGGGCTCTCCTTTTAACAGGGAACGCAATTAAATAAACTTTTCTATATTAGTGAGTGATGTATCTGCATCTACGGTGCTAGTAAATATTTGAAGAAAGGTTTGAAATTTGTTGAAATCGCCAGAAAAACATTCCAATTGGATTTGCGGCAATTTTATGCTTCTTTGCGTGGGTAAACTAGAAAGATTATTTTGAGAAAAAGAACTAGAAGAACTGCTATTTTCTGTTAACCTAAATTTAAGCAAATTCTCCTCAAGTGTGGAGAGCATATTTAAATAAATATTATCGATAATGTTTGTACCTTCACCATCTTCAACTTCAGAGGATTCTATTTCATTTTGGGCTTGGCAATAAGAATCATACGCCTTTTTTAAATGCAAAATACGATCTTTAGTGGAGTGAATAGTGAGATTAGCCAAAGATCTTCGTGATAACGACTTTGATAGACAATAGTGCACATACTCTTTCGAAAGACTTATTAACTAGTAAGTAGTATTTAGTAGTAGGAATTTTGTTTAGTTCTTTATGTATTTGTACTGATTTTATTTATGCTATTTGTTTTTCTCTCTTTTTCTCTTTAATAAATCATTTTGTACCTTTGGATAGCTTTTTGAACCGTTAGTGTTTATGGCATTTTTATATTACAGGTAAGAACTCATTTTAGGACATTCTTATCTTATCTCTTATCTTATCTAATCCATCTAGTTACTTGTTTTATTCAAGTTCATATATTCTGTATTCAAATCAAAAGTACCTACCTTTTCCTTCCCTAAAGTCTTTAACTTTATGTTGATAGTAAGAATGGTAAGGATCCCCACTGTTTAAAAAATTAAACTTAGGGTTTCCTAACTCATTTTGTCTAATACGAGCTTCAAATTCTGGACCATTTCTAGCAACAAAACTTGCAGTTTTGTCGACAATATCTTTATTATTGTTCAGGAAAAACTACGTTTCAGCGTTGTGAAAAAATGGAAAAAATATAGCACATTATATATAAAAATATATTGACTTAAATAAATTCCAAGGTTATAAAGGAAAATATTCACAGAAATATTACATACGATTAAAAATAAGAATTAGTAATACTAGGAGATGTAATTAAATACAGTTAAAACATTACACCTATACAGCTTTAGTTACAATGGAGGCATTGGTCTACTACCTATAACCGGTAAATATTTTAAAAATCATCATTCTAGCTTGAAAACACTGTGTGGGTCCTAGCCTCCTCAAGATATTATCTCTAATCGTCCCTATTCAATAACAAAATATGCCGGAGTGTCTTATAATTCCTACTTGTAATTAGTGCAAAACTATGGATCACCAACTGGATAAGTGAAAACCAACTAGTTATCAATGCATCGAGGACATAAATCCAGCCATTAGAAAATCCTGCCTAGCTCGGACTCCTCCACCTGGAAGAAATCGAAAAGACAGTTATAACTTACTAGATAAACAGCACAAAAAAATTCAAAACACACAACAACGATGTACATACGAATTTACCAAATTTTCAAATGGATAAATCACAAAAAGACCTCCCAGATGCAGGTGAGATAAAAAGTGATAGTGCATGGGTATCAGTCTACCACAAGAAACGTCAACGCAATGATGATAGTCCTGAATTGAAAAAATTCTAAACAAGCTACACTCAAAGATTATTGGCAGAACAAAACTATTCATACATCTAATAGATACGAGGTACTTGAAAATGATAAACCTTGTGAAGAGGTTGAAATGCTGGAAGACCAAAGAGACGAACAACCACCATATATATATATATATATATATATATATATATATATATATATATATATATATATATATATATATATATATATATATTGTTATGATGTATTGTTTGTGAATGATGAGCAATGAGTGTTTTTAATAATATAGGGTTTTTATCGCGGTTCTCAAAGAATTAGTTTGTAAGTACTTTTTTAAATTATCTTTATTATATCTATTATGAAACACACATATATATCTAACCTAGCCAATGTAAATTTAAAATAAACTATCTTTAAATTGAAATTCTTATGAAACTAATTAAATTCTATAGACAATGTAAAATTTAAACAAACTATCTTCAAAATTGAAATTGTTATGACACTAACTAAATTATATTAACAAAATTTTGTACCTTTCCGTCACTGAATGCCTAAATGAACTGTTTTCCACTATATAGATTCTAATCACCACTCAATGTCTTCGTGCTTCGGTTATCCTTGTTTTTGTGAAATTTTTGGTTGGAAATAGTTGGTTGCCTATGCACATGGCTCACTTAAATATATTTACAATACTATAATTAATAAAACTTTATTACACTTATTATATGCTAATTTCTTAAAAATGCCCTCACATAAATATATTTTTATAAAATTCTCTAGTATATAACTTATTAAAATAACCAAATACTTTTTATATCTAATATTATCTAGTATATAAATTATAAATTATTTTCTTTAAACACCAATCATTGCAAGGATTCATGTGATCGAGAGTAAAAACTGTTTGGAATGTGGAGTAGAAGGTGACCTAGATCATGTAATTTTTGGTTGTGCCAAATATAATTTGGAATCCACCTTATTATATAATAATATAGTTCGTATTACCGGTAAATCTCCGTTTAACGTTTTATCTGCCCTAGCGACTCAAAATAGATTAATTTACGATTGCATAATCGATTTTTTGACCAAATGTAATATTTTTCTTTAGTTAAAAAAAAAATAGTGGTTTTTACTTTTTACCTTTGTTTTCTCTCCTTTATATGTTTAATCCTATTTACCGTGGCCAAGTTCTCCTGTGTATGTTATATATTATAATGTCCTGATGGTCCCCTGGACGTGAAACGAGTGACCCATGTTAATTGTATATGTTTATGGATATATATGTGTATGTATTATTTATATTTTTTCTCTTCTTTTTGTTAAATGTTGTAAATTCATCTATTTTAGTCTATTTGATTGCAAATAACTCAAAAACTTTTTACTGTACCTAATGAGATTAAAAGATCATGTAACTGGCTGTATGGCAAACTGCCGAAGCCATAAAAATAAAAAAAATAAAAAATAAAAAAAAAAAAAACACCAATCATCTCAATACCCCAAAATTAAATTTAAAATAAATAATTTACTTATTTTTTTGTTAAATATTAATTTTCTTATCCACATACCTTAGTAAATATAATAAATTAACTAATTTAATTTCTTATTTAAAAATTGTTCTATTAAGTACGCCTCTGTTTCCATGTCTACGTCAAACTGTCATGTCAAATGGAAGTTTGTATAGACAAAATCTAGAAATTATTTCCATTCAAAAGCTTTCATCCATATGAATTGGTAAGTTTTACACTTTATCATATTATTTTTAGAAAGACAATTATAGAATCCATTTTGTATCTAACCCCAAAATATGATTTTTAGGGCACCAACAATATCCATATGTACAAAATCATCAAGTATGATGTCAAATTGATTCACAACAATGAAATCTACCATCTATCTATGAAATGGATCTATCAGTAAGCTGTTAGTGTTGTTATTATTAGTGTTAAGTATAGAAAACATTATTCATTCTCTTCATAATATTTAAATATGTCATTGATATGAAAAATTCCTCTAGGTCTATTATCTGTATCTATTAACACATAACTATTTAGTCCATTCTGATTTTCAATTCTGTATGGACCTTCAAACATTGGTTGTAATTTCTTACAATGGTTTTCTTTAACATTACTCTTTCTAAGTGAACGAATTAACACTTGGTCTCCTTTTTGAAATGTGATAGGTTTTTTTATTTTTTTATTTTGTCTTCTGATATATTTTTCAGCTTTCCTCCTAATTCGGTTATTCACTTTCTGCATTACTTGTTCTAACATATCCTGATTATATTCATTAATCCATTTTCTGTTTCCTATATGGCCAAACATTAAATATTCTGGTACTTCCTCTGTATTTAAATTATGTGTATTATTTAAAAAATATTCTACTTGTGGTATATGTTGCTGCCACGTTTCATGTTGATTCTGGCATACTATTCTTAAATATTTTATAACTTTTTTAATATATCTTTCTGCAGGATTTGCCTGAGGATGTCTGATACTTGTAAAATGAATGTTGATTCCCTTTTTCTCACAAAATGCTCGAAATTTTTGGTTGTTAAAATATGTAGCATTATCTATTATGCAATTTCTAAATGGTCCTATTTCTTCGAAAAATTAATTAATATATAATTTCAATGTTGTAACATTTGTTCTTGAGCAGGGATATAGTTTAATAAATTTTGTATATAAATCAACTATCACTAGTATATGCTTTTTTCCTGTTGGACTTGGAACTAAATTTGAGATAAAATCCATGGACACTGTATTTAGTTTTTCATATAAAACATTAGATCTATATGTGTTCTGGTTTTTGAAATTCTTTTCTTTGTTTATTTGACATATTGGGCATTGGGTAGTAATTTCCTTTGCTATACTTATGTCATTCTTTGCAAAATAATTGTCCCTAAATAGCATCCATAGCTTTCTTGGACCAATATGCATGTAATTATTATGTAAATTTTTCAATATTTTCCTTGCCAAAGTTCTACTTATTACATATACTTCTATGCCATTTATTATTTTATAATAAACTCCATCTTTCTTAAGGACTTTTTGTTTTTCACTCAAATTGATCTGATCTCTTACAATTTCTTCTTTAGAATATAATCCAGTGCTTTCTACTAATTGATTTAATCCAATTTTTATTGTTCGCTGCCCTTTTTGTGATTGTATTTTCTAACCTTGATAAAGCATCTGCCACTATGTTGGATTTTCCAGAAATGTATTTGATTTCAAAGGAGTATTCACTCAATATTAGACTCCACCTATGTATTCTACTGTTTCCATATTTGTTATTTAATATAGATGTTAAAGCTTGGTGATCTGTTTCTATTGTAAATTCATTACCCAACAAATAAAATCTTAATTTTGTGACACAGTGTATAATACTTGCTAGTTCTAATTCTGAAACTGAGTAACCCTTTTCATGTGGCTTTGTAATTCTTGAAATGAATTGTATTGGGTATTCGACCCCATCATGTATTTGTAATAATACCCCTGATAATCTCTCTATGGATGCATCTGTTCTTAATATGAATGGCTGTGTGTAGTCAGGATAGTATATTTTTAAATTTGACAGAAAAATGTTTTTAATTTCTTGGAATGCTAGTTCTCTTCTCTGATCCCATCTCCATTTTACACCTTTTCTCAGTAATTCAAGTAATGTAATTTCTTTTATACTTAGATCTGGTATCATCCTTTTATAATAATTAATTATTCCAATAAATCCTCTTAAAGTTCTTAAATTGTGTGGTGTTTTATATTCCTGAATGACCTGTGTCCGTTCTGGATCCATTTCGATTCCCTTAGCGTTAAGTTTATAACCTAGATATATTACTTCTTTTTGAAAAAATGTAGATTTTTCTTGATTTATTTTTAGTCCAACTTTGTCTAATCTGTTGATTATAATTTTTAGGTGTTTCTCATGATCTTCGGCCGTTTTAGAAAAAATTAATATATCATCAATGTAGTGAATTACAAAATGTTCATATTGATCCAAACTATTATGAAGACATCTACATAGAGCACTGCAAGATGATTGAAGTCCAAATGGTACTACTTTGAATTGATATACTACTCCATCTATCTGAAATCCTGTATACTGTCTACTTTTTCTTTCTAGAGGTATTAACCAGAAACTATGCTGTAAATCGATTTTAGTGAAAAATGACATTCCTGTAATTCTTCCTAGTATTCCATCTATATTCATTGGTGCTTCAAATTGCTTTTCAGTAATCTTGTTAATATTCCTTGCATCCAAACATAACCTGATTTCACCTGATCTTTTATGTACTACTACTATAGGGTTTATAAAACGTGTATATGCCTTCTCAATGATTCCAACTTCTAACATATTATTAATCGTTCTGTTTACTTCTTCTCTGTATTTATATGGTATTGGGTATGATATTGTTTTAAAATCTTTTTCTTCTTTAACTTTTATACTATGGATATAATTTTGTGCAATTCTATTTTCTTTATTGACAAGTCCCTTGTGTTGCTGCAATATGGAAACGACTATTGATTTATATTCTTCAGGGCAATTTAAAACTTTTATCATATCTTCTTCTTTACAAATAAAATTATTCTTCATTATGTACTCATTATTCCTTGCTTCCAATTTTACGCACTCCACCTCGTAGGCATCTATCTGCTTAAAATTTCCATTCCTTAAATATTCACTACAATAATTATTCTTTACATTTTTTTGGGACATTTCCCTATCATCAAAATATATTTCTTCTTTATAAAAATCATTATTTTCTTTTAACAATATCCTATCAACTCTTATTCCTTCTTCCCCCTCATCTTTCTGCATAAATTTAATTATTTGCCTTTCCAAAGTTACCATTTTTTCTTCAAAATCTATCTTTACTTTCTTCTTTTCCAATTCATCATTTCCCATTAATATATCAACACATAAATCCTTGACAATAAATCCTTGCATATTAATTTGTTTATTAAGAATATTAATTTTAAAATTGGCTAGTTTATCAATTTCACCCAACTTCTTATTATTTGCACCAACAATTTTAATTTTTGGAATCTTTATTATATCTGATAGTTTTATTGTATTAAAAATAAAATTCTCCGAGACTAAAGTACTTTCTGAACCAGTATCTATCATAATTTTAATCATTTTATTTTTGGCCAAAGCATTTATATAAATTAAATTAATAGATTCAATAATTTTATCTTCATCTATCGAAATAAATTCAGAAGGTTTTTCATAATAGCAATGGCCTAACTTGTAATTCAAAAAGTTTACTGAACAAAATTTTGATTATTAGAATTGTCAGATTGTATCTGACCACTTGGATCTGATGTCCTATGTCTTTCCCTACTATGACTTCTACTCACATTTTCTTGCCTTGTACTATTTCGTTCCCTGTCTTCGCAGCTTCTATTCCTTCGTACACAATTTACCTGTCTGTTATAGGTAGGTCACTCTGTATTTCTTCTATTGTTAAAATCTTGTCTATTATTATTAGTATTGTTATTAAAATTTTGTCTATTATAACTAGTATTGTTATTAGGATTCTGTCTATTTTGATTATTGTTATTATTATTAAAATTTTGTAAACTATCACCATACCTAGTATTATTGTTATATAATTGTCTATATTGTTGATAATCATTCTTATTATATTGAAAGTTATTATTGCCTTTTCTATTGTTGTTATTATTACTTGTCATATTTGATTTTAAATTGTGATTATACTTTCCAAAATATAGAATTTCTCTAAACTTTGCTTGCTCTCATTCACCCCAATAATAATTTAAAAATTTATTTTCAAATGTTTGAAAATTATCTAAATCATTTTCAATACTAGCAAACCAAGTTGCTGCATTGTCATTTAATGTCATTCTAATATAATCTTTAATATCATTAATATTATTCACTAATCTTAATTTATGTTTTAAACTGTTATGTATACTCTAGGATGCAAATTTTTTATATTACCAGTGAATTTAATCCCAGTCTCATTTGTTAAATTTAAGTAAGGTCTCCCTATGTCTCTCATTTGTGAAATATCATCTATTCTCTGTTCCACATTTCTTATTTGATTACTATTTATTTGGATATTTTGTTGTATATCGTCTAATTTTGTTTCTGTGTTTCTCCTGTCTTCGTTAATTTTTACTTCTAAGTTACATTTCTGCAACTCTATTTTCTGTTCTATATCTATCTTATTATCTTGAATAATCCTCTTTACTTCTGTCCTCTCATTGTCTATCCTTTTCTTGTAGTCATTCCGTATACTTTTTATTTCATTTGCTACTTTTTTCTCTGCAGTTTCAAGTTTTTTATCCATTTGTTTTTCCATTTGTTTTACAATTTTATTATTATTATCTTCTATTTTCTTTTCTAATTTTCTATAATTCTCTTCCAATTTCTGTTCCATTTTTTTCATGTCTTCTTTGACTTCTTTTGAATTCTGTTCCATTTTTTGTTCTATTTTTTTCATGTCTTCTTTGACTTGTTTTGAATTCTCTTCCATTTTTTTCGTATTCTCTTCCATTTTTTGTTCCATTTTTTTCGTATTCTCTTCTATTGTCTTGTTCATCTGCATCATTAATGACATCAAAGCTGCCATATTGACATTTTCCTCTCTTTCTGGATTCATTTCTGCAGTATCTTGTGGAACTTGAACTAAACTCTCCTCTTGTATAGGTTGTGTTTCTACTTCCAAATCTTCTTCATTCTTTTTGCTTCTTGTACCTTTCTTTCCTCGAGACATTTTGAGACTTTACTTGTTCAAATATAATTAAAAATAAAATCTATAATTTTTTCTTTCTACTGATAATTAATTTAATTATATGAGAGCACTTATCTTCCCAAACTAATTCTTTTAAATAGAGAGCCCCGCGGTGGGCGCCAAATTGTTATGATGTATTGTTTGTGAATGATGAGCAATGAGTGTTTTTAATAATATAGGGTTTTTATCGCGGTTCTCAAAGAATTAGTTTGTAAGTACTTTTTTAAATTATCTTTATTATATCTATTATGAAACACACATATACAGGTTGAACGAATTTAAAACGGAACATACAATTTAATATATGTCTGTTTGAACTGCATTTGAAATAGTGGACCAATATAAAACTTGGACAAAAATAAATCCATACCCGGTGATAGACATTGTATAAAATATCGTTCAACTATCTGTCTCCTTTTAGGACGCACCATAGTCTTTAGCACCGCCCAAAGTCAATGTTGCCAAATCGCCGTGTAATAATCCGATTTGCGGATCTTTTTGAGAGTTATATCTTCTTCGTATCTTTAAATAAATATTTGCCTATATTTTTCATTGTATTTACCAATCTACTATAACAGACTAATAACAAAAATAAACTTAATGGTTTGTAGTTATTTCCTTTCTTTTCTGTAAATATTTGGTTATTATGGTTAACACCTTATTTGAAAAACATCAAGAGGAATGAGATTGGCAACATCGCTCAAAATATTCATCTGTTTGACGGCATAATAACTGCTTGTATAGTCTAGTATTCACAGTGATTCTAGGCTGTAAGTCCGTAGCGTGAAAATAAAATATTTTCGTAAAAATATTAAAATGTATAAAATTGAAGAAAAACTACAAATTTTAACTTGGCATTTTGGAGGTCGCTCGATTCGAGATATAGTTAATTTATTCGTTGTTTCTTTTGCGAATAGGCCGGTTCCTTCGATTTCCACAGTTGAGAGAATAATTCAAAAATTTCGCAGATGTGGATGTATTCAAAACTGCCACAAGTGTAACAATCTTGGTGAACCACCTGTTCGTCAAAAGAGTGAACAACGTATAAATAATGAAGTTGATGTTTGTTTTGTTGTTGAGGCCAGCCAGCCGTGTTCAAGCAGGGAAATTGCTGAACAAGTAAACTTAAGTAAAAACACTGTTCGAGGTATTTTAAAAAGAAATGGATATCGTTGCTATAAAGTTCAAACAACTCAAGAACTTTTTCCCGAGGACAATACTAGACGAATGGTATTCTGTGAAGAGATGATGGAAAAGCAAAATGCTGACGAAAATTTTTTAAAGAACATTTTATTTACTGACGAATCGACATTTTCTCTTCACAGGAAACACAATCCATCCATTGTTCGATATTGGTCTCGGGAAAATAAACATCTAAGTATTCCTCTGTGCGCACACAATACCCACAAAAACTTAATATTTGGACGGGTATTTTGGGCGATTATGTAATAGGTCCTTTTTTTATTGAGGGCAACCTGAACGGCACAAAATACCTCGAACTGCTACAAAATCAAATCGTTCCGGCTATTCAGCAACTTCCTAATATGAATTTTGGAGATATTTGGTACCAGCAGGACGGATGTCCCAGTCATAATACAAGGGCAGTTACCGAATATCTCCAAAGGACATTTCCAAACCGGTTAATTGCGACAAACGGTACAATCAAGTGGCCTCCAAGATCAGCAGATTTCTCCCCAAATGATTTCTTTTTTTGGGGGTTTCTTAAATCAAAGATTTATCGGCACAATTTTGAACGTGCCGAAAATTTAATGGAGTTAAGGGCGAAAATTATCCAACATTGTGCCGACGTTACGCCGAATCAACTCAGAAATACAAGAGCTTCTTTGTATGATAGATTCACCTATTGTTCGGATGTTCAAGGTGGATTATTTGAACCTTTACTCCATTAAATTATGTGCCTAAATAGGTTTTTTTAGTTGTTTTTAGAATTTTATCTTTTAAGTTTCTTTTAGAAATTAAGTTTTGTTTCTCTTAAGATTTACTAAGTTTTAAGATTCTTTTAGAGTTTATATTTTGTTTTTTTACGAATTTATTTTTTATTTTCCAAACCGTTACGGCAAAAAGCAATTACAAACCTATTTTATTAAGAAGAATTATTTGTAAATCGATTTTACAAATAATTTTTCGAGCATAAAACGTGATAGGTGCGTAAAATATGCGTTTCATTTAAATTGTTCGACATGCTCCTTCCGTGGATCATTGATTACTGGCTGAGCTCACTGAGCTGAGAGCCGAGTGTGACACGGAGTCAGTGTTGCCGATGTCACGATATGAAATTATGTTACAGCTGCTAAAATTATCAGATTTTGCCAAAAATTATGTTAAAATTTTTGCAAAATTATGTTAAAATTTTTGCAAAATTATGTTAAAAATTTTTATCTTGGTAGTTTCTAAAGGTAATAAAAATACATTAAAAAAAATTATTTTATTCAACTTAACTTGTTAATTAAAAAAAAACATGAACAAAATATATTTAATATCAAATAGGTACTATAATAAAACTAATTTACTTAATTATTATACAAATTTATATAATTTAGGATTCTTGTATAATAAAAACAACAGCTAACTTAACTAGAAATTAATATAATATGAATATTTGTAAAAAAAACAAACTTTTTTATATTTCAACAGGCCATTTTGTGCCTTCTTAAGTATACAGTTGAGTCCACGGATCTTTAGCCGTGCGTCATTAATACCTGGCGAGATAAAACACATACTTTTTATCTAGCATCATTGTCTTCCACGCATGAAACTAAGGATAAACCAGCTACCGCCTGTTATTAAGTAAAGATACATGTTATTTTTACGAACGCTCTACAGTCAGTACATCGAACAGAGATAGGTACAAAAAAGACGCTTGGACGTTTTCAGATTGTAAGTACAATTTTTGACGTTTCTGGTTTGTTTACGTTTGTGGCTGTCAGTTTGTTGACTATTTTGCTATTTTTTGTCCTGTTTTTACATTTTGGAATTATTTATATTACACAAACAGTTATTTTCACAACTAACTTTATATTGCAGTTGAAAATTTTATGGTAAGTGTATTTTATTTTGCCCTTAATTTTCCTTAAAGTTAACCTTATTTACAAAGATGGTCATAACCACTTTCTGTCACTTGCTGTTGCGTTGAGTAAATTTCCGACTGATTTCGTATGCTTTAAATCATGACACACGGGTAAAGATAAATTGACTCAATTGAAATATGTCGTTATTGAATTCGTTATTGATCGAATTTCATGGCATGTGATTTCTCTCATCAAATGTGACAAAAATAAATAAATAACGAACATTTTCGTCCGGTTGGCAACACTGCTGAAATAAAGACAATAGTAGCTTTCAATTTTTATACATGATGGGCGGGGCAACCTATTTGGGTGGAGTTTTGACTTGTTCTTGAATGAGTTCAGAATCCAACAGCCCGCTGAAGTATTGTATTTTTATAATATAATTATTTGACAATTGTTGGCCAACCACCTAGAGCGGAGTTGAGCCAAAATACATTGATTTCCTATGTTCCGTTTTAAATTCGTTCAATCTGTATATCTAACCTAGCCAATGTAAATTTAAAATAAACTATCTTTAAATTGAAATTCTTATGAAACTAATTAAATTCTATAGACAATGTAAAATTTAAACAAACTATCTTCAAAATTGAAATTGTTATGACACTAACTAAATTATATTAACAAAATTTTGTACCTTTCTGTCACTGAATGCCTAAATGAACTGTTTTCCACTATATAGATTCTAATCACCACTCAATGTCTTCGTGCTTCGGTTATCCTTGTTTTTGTGAAATTTCTTTTTCCAATTATCAGCTTCCACCAATTTAAAATATATTTCTTCTTAAGCATTTATAAATCACCAAGCAAACCAGCAAACAGCATTTATATTTATTCTTCTTTTCAATATACCAATATCCAATCACCAAATATATTATATAATTTTAATATTCAATTAATACTTCTTCCATTATACAATCACCATTTATACATAACAGAATTTTTAATCTTCAATAATATTTTCTTGATACTGTTTCTTAATCTTGATTTAACTCACTATATTGAACAATTGTAACTGATTGACTGACTAACTAACTTTCATACTAAAACTGGCCATCATAGTAACTGTAACTCATAACTGATTGACTAACTGAATAGACATCTTGAATCCAAATCACCGGGTATTTATATCTTTTTCGATGTTCCAGAATCATCTAGCAAGAAATCATGTTCGATTTTGTTCCATCTCTTCTATATGGATGTTCTGGAACAGTCCATTTCGCAAACAAAGCCATCTCCGGTGATCTAGAGAATTCCTTACTTTTCTATCGTTAATTTTGTCGGCATTTAGGCTTTTCAGATCAGAATATACACTTAAATCAGTAACTTAACATTCTAATTTAATAAACTACACATTTTAAACAACATATTATTATAACCCCACTTTATATTCATAATTATTATTTAAACATCACTCCCATAGTATGTATATCTGTCTGTCACTGAACTGTATAGTTGGTTGCCTATGCACATGGCTCACTTAAATATATTATTATAACTATGTTAATTATATTAACAATACTATAATTAATAAAACTTTATTACACTTATTATATGCTAATTTCTTAAAAATGCCCTCACATAAATATATTTTTATAAAATTTTCTAGTATATAACTTATTAAAATAACCAAATACTTTTTATATCTAATATTATCTAGTATATAAATTATAAATTATTTTCTTTAAACACCAATCATCTTAATATATATATATATATATATATATATATATATATATATACATATATATATATATATATATATATATATATATATATATATATATATATATTGATTTAGAGTATCAGCAATCGGTCAGGAAATAAAACTCTATTTGTTCAGTCTCAATATTTCGTCACGATTTTGTGACTTCTTCAGGAGAAAACTGTAAATTTATTAGAATAATTAATGATTATATGTAAACAAAATGAATATTTTAATACTTACAACTATAAGAATGAAAATTTAAATTTTTCTGGCATATCTAAATAAATGACATATTTTTGTTTGATTTTATTAAGGAGTTATGGTAACCGCAATATGTTATAGAGTGAATTCCCGTTGTAGAATTTTCAGCGAGTAGGTTAAAATAAACAATTACTATGACAGTATTATTCATTTTATAAAGTGGAAAGATGGAATTAATAAAATTGAGAAAGAATCAGGAACACGATAAATTGATCTATAAAATGTAATTGATGGTATGTAGTCAGTTACTGCAATACTGATATTTAGGAATGTAATAAAATTATAGGTACAGTTACTAGAGAATTACTATAATAAGTATGTGTTTAAAGGTTAAGATCTATCATATTATATATTGTTTAATATGTTGCAGTAGATATTACTTAAATGATTGGTGTCTGTCTTATAATTGATAGATTCAGGAGTTTTATTAATGTGTACCATTTCAAGGAAAAGCCGATTTTTATAATTATCAACTTGTTCCAAGATTTTTACATTATTAAAGTCAAAGTTATGTCCTGTCTTCAAGTGGTGGTCCACTAAGGCACAAGAGTTTTTTTGTATGTTACAGTCACTTTTGTGTTGAGTGACACGTTTTTTAAGCCACTGTTGACTTTGACCAATATGACCTTAGTGGACCACCACTTGAAGACAGGACATAACTTTGACTTTAATAATGTAAAAATCTTGGAACAAGTTGATAATATATATATATATATATATATATATATATATAATAATAATATATAATATATATAATAATAATATATATAATAATATATATATATATATATATATATATATATAATATATATATATATATATATATATATATATATATATATATATATATATAATATATATATAATATATATATATATATATATATATATATATATATATAATATATATATATATATATATATATATATATATATATATATATATATATATATATATATATATATATATAACCGTCAATCCAATATAAATTAAGGATCACTCAGAAGAGTGGTGGGTTTTATCGGTCAAAAGGTGGAGAAAAAAGACAAAGTTGATGGCTACTTCATCTATTTATTGAAGACGTTTCGCTTTCTTAATCAGAAAGCATCATCAGTTCATCTAAAAAGAACAATATGAAAAAACATCACACAAGCATGGAAAAGTTGTTACATGTGTTACCTTAAAAAGATATGTAGCAGTCAATGATATTAAAGTTGTAAAGACACTTAAGTAAATGGACATTATACGATTACGATGTATAAACAATAAATTGAACTAAATAAGTTAACAATTTGTTCAAACTAAGCACAGCAAAAAGAACATGTGGTTTTGTTTTTTTATATAAAAATGTATAAGTAAAAAAACATTGAAAAAGAGAATGAAGAACTAAGAAAATCATAGATTCACTTCCAACAATACAGTAATAGTTATGATTTGGTTTTAACTTTAGGTAGTATTATTATATTAATTAATATTGAAATTGAATAATTTAATGTATAATGAAATTACCACTCCTGGCTTCTTGAATGCTGCCGGTAAAATGGTGTTTTATTAAGACAAACACGCCACCAACATAAAAAGACAGTAAAACCTTGAGGTCATTAATTATGGCAGAACAGCAAGGTGAAATACCAACCCTAATAATAGAGCGGTTTATTTAAATGATAAGATGAGTTTGGGTGACAACCTGCTTGTAAGGAACCAATAAATGAAAGGAAAGGTGGTTAATAACAACAAATTTCCCCCATTGATCGGCTACGAAAAAACAAACAAACAAGTGAGGTCAAACCAAAAACTCATATATAAATCGTCAACGTTGTGGCTGGTTAATCAGCCACAGGTGAAGATCAATTATAATTTCCAACAGTCCAAGGTTCATACACTTGGAGCTGTAAATGAAAAAGGATTCTATGAATCACTTCAATTATATAACTGTATTGAACTATTTGATTAAAAGCAGTTAATACAAATCTGTGTATATGCAACACGAGACTAGGTCAAAAGTAATACACCCAAATGCTCTTAATAAAAGAACAGACATCAGTAACTTGAGCCAAATATATCATGCTTTAATATTGCAGAATTAGGCTTAATAAGCTATTTACTTTATCATTGTCATTTAAGGTGTACAGGTTTACCATATTTTCTTATTAAATAATTAAATACATATAAACATATTAAAAAAAATTTAAATAAAATAAAAACAAAGAAATATTTCTTACTTATATTAACTTAAACTTATGTAACTTTTGACATAGTCACAAGCCTAATTTTGCAATATTAAAGCATGATATATTTGGCTCAAGTTACTGATGTCTGTTCTTTTATTAAGAGCATTCGGGTGTATTACTTTTGACCTAGTCTCGTGTTGCATATACACAGATTTGTATTAACTGCTTTTAATCAAATAGTTCAATACAGTTATATAATTGAAGTGATTCATAGAATCCTTTTTCATTTGCAGCTCCAAGTGTATGAACCTTGGACTGTTGGAAATTATAATTGATCTTCACCTGTGGCTGATTAACCAGCCACAACGTTGACGATTTATATATGAGTTTTTGGTTTGACCTCACTTGTTTGTTTGTTTTTTCGTAGCCGATCAATGGGGGAAATTTGGTGTTATTAACCACATTTACTTTCATTTATTGGTTCCTTACAAGCAGGTTGTCACCCAAACTCATCTTCATTTAAATAAACCGCTCTATTATTAGGGTTGGTATTTCACCTTGCTGTTCTGTCATAATTAAAGACCTCAAGGTTTTACTGTCTTTTTACGTTGGTGGCGTGTTTGTCTTAATAAAACACCATTTTACTGGCAGCATTCAAGAAGCCAGGAGTGGTAATTTCATTATACATTAAATTATTCAATTTCAATATTAATTAATATAATTATGCTACCTAAAGTTAAAATCTAATCATAACTATTGCTGTATTGTTGGAAGTGCATCTATGATTTTCTTAGTTCTTCATTCTCTTTTTCAATGTTTTTTTACTTATACATTTTTATATAAAAAAACAAAACCACATATTCTTTTTGCTGTGCTTAGTTTGAATAAATTGTTAACTTATTTAGTTTAATTTATTGTTTATACATCGTAATCGTATAATGTCCATTTACTTAAGTGTCTTTACAACTTTAATATCACTGACTGCTACATATCTTTTTAAGGTAACACATGTAACAACTTTTCCATGCTTGTGTGGTTTTTTCATATTGTTCTTTTTAGATGAACTGATGGTGCTTTCTGATTAAGAAAGCGAAACGTCTTCAATAAATAGATGAAGTAGCCATCAACTCTGTCTTTTTTTCTCCACCTTTTGACCGAAAAACCCACCACTCTTCTGAGTGATCCTTAATATATATATATATATATATATATATATATATATATATATATATATATATATATATATATATATATATACAAAATGTCGAGTGTCAAACCATTACAGGAATTTTTACAGCAGATTAATATATATATATATATATATATATATATATATATATATATATACAAAATGTCGAGTGTCAAACCATTACAGGAATTTTTACAGCAGATAACTCCAGGTAAATATACTTTAATGACTCATCCAAAAACTGTTCATTAATTGTAAAATCTTTAGCAGAAAAAATATGAAGTACCATACATACCAACTAAAACAAAACCGTGGATTCTGAGTTGTTATATGTAATTTACATCCTTCAACAAATCCAGATGACATTTAAAAAGCATTGCTAGTGCATGGACATACAGCACTGAACATCTCCAACATCAAGGCAAGAGGCACAAAGAAAAATCTGCCACTATTTAGTATAGAATTGGCTATTCATAGTAATAATAAAGATACATATGATATTACAAAATTACTCAACTCTATTGTCACAGTTTAGCCACCGCATCTGAAAAGGGAATTACCCCAATGTCAAAGATGTCAGCATTTTGGCTACACACACAATTATTGCAACAGGAGTTTGCGCTGTGTAAAATGTGTGGGCATCACCTATAGTCTCAATGTCCAAAAAAAAAGAATATAAAAGATGTTCAATGTGTATATTGTCTAGAAAATCATCCTGCCAGTTGCAAGGGATGTTCAGTACACAAAGAGCTGCAGAAGAGAAAAATTTCCAACACTTCGAGAAAAAAACATACATCTGCCAATCACTCAAACAATTATCAACTATGCGAAAATTGTTGCTGTAAGAGATAATACAAATACATCTACCACAGAAGAGACTTCTTTAGATTATTCTTTAAAAATCTTGTATTAAAATCACTCTTTCCACCAGTTTTCACATATCCAGAGACTTCAGTAAAATATATAATGCATATATTTTTTAAACTTTATAATTGACTCTATTTTATAAGAAGCGCTAAAAAATACCGGGATTTGATACAGATAGAACCTACTGATTAATCAAACTTTTTGGCAGATACAAAACATTATGAACAATTTATTACATACTATTCCTAGTATTATTAGTTAGAAAATACCTCTAGGATACCTGGGATAAATGTACCTGTAAAAATATATAAATGCAGCCATAAATTGTGGTATTTTTTGCAAAAGGATACTTCTCACCTCTGGTGGTGGATAAATGATTCCCACAATTGGATTTATTGGACCAGGTTCCTCATTGCCGTTGTTATTAGTTGACTCTAAAGGAGCCATTTAGATTGATTCACTCTTTAAAAATTGAAGTCAAAATATTGTTTTAAAATTTAGAACCAAACATTTTATATTACTCATAAATACATAAACAACATGACATTTTAACGTTTTAGCACAGTTAGTTAGTTTTCGTTTTTCGAGTTGAGTCTGTCACGTGTCACGTCATTTGTTACATTTTCTTCTTTTTTCTTTTTGTTGTTTTCGTTAACCACGTAAATTTAAGCTGTCAGCATTTACAATGGGTATGTTCAGATCAATGACATGTAATTAAGGAGGGCTCACGGTTCGTAGAATTACTAGGGACGCCTCTTCCGACTAACCAATGAACATTAAGCCCGAAATTATGTCACGAGAGTACAGAAATTTGAATCGTAACATTGTTAATCGTCGTTTTTATGTCTTTGATGTGTGGAAAATAGTAAGTAAAGATAGTTATGAAATAAAGATGTCTAGTGGATTATAATACCTAATTATGGAAAACTGTTGATAAACTCCATTCGCTTAGCTCGGGCATATTTTGACAGATTCATTGTCGGAAACCTACAACACAACAATTCCTACTTCTCAGTATTAATAGCTCAAGTATCCTGCTATTACAGACTTCTTTCTTTAAAAAAAGAAGAATTATTCTAAATAGTCGAAGTGTATACTAAACCCATCAAATTTTGGGTAGTATATATTTAAAAAATATATATTTAGTTGTTATAATTTAACATAACTATTTATTATATGGTGCAGATAAATAAATATTGATTGTCGGTAATTCGCAAAGTTCTATTTTATTTACTATTTAGTTTGTTTACTATTAATATTGGCTATGAGTACGGGTGCTTGGTTGTATAGTAATTTCCAGCCACTTTTAGTCTGTCAAAAAGTAACTAACTTCGCAAAAAAATAATTACTAAATTCACTAGACAGTTCGGACTGGGATTAGCGAACCGAGTTTATGTAGGCAGTTTGGTACTTAAAATTAATCAGAACCATTTGTTAACGTTTATCCCATGTAAATGCAGGATTTACGTAAATCTAGGACTTCAATCTCCATTTTATACTGAAAATTTGTCGCGTATACTGAATATCCATCAATACTGGATTAACTATTGAATGAATTACCGAATTACATAACTATTTTTTCCATTTTTTTGATATCTTTCCTTCACACTACAACCTGTGCCTGGCATTCTAAAATTTCATCAACATTATTATTACGTTAATACACAATGAAATTTTAAAGTTTTACATGTACATGTACAACTACAATAAATAACGTTTCTTCGATAATTCAAAATAAGTTTTTATAGAAACAACACCAAAATTTCAAATAAAAAAATATAAAGCAAACTGAGATATTTAAGAAGCGATAAATAATAAAGCAAATTTTAAACTGAAAGATAATTACCACGAACAAACTGTGATAATAAATGGGTTTTGTATTCTTGTGTACCTACTCTGGTGACGTAACTCAAGCATCCCCACCGCAGTCGGAAGAGGCAACCGTAGTAAGTCTATGGACCGTGAGGAGGGCTGTTTTAATAATAGTAGTTTTCATCAGTCTCCATGTTTTTCGTATATTATATATATATATATATATATATATATATATATATATATATATATATCGCTAATAACACTCTTTTAGATGAACTGATGATGCTTATTGAACAATAGGCGAAACGTCTTCAATAAATAGATAAAGTAACACAACTCTTGTCTTTTTTATCTCCAGACCGATAACATCCCATTCACTTACGAGTGCACATTTTTTATATTAAATTAAACGGTCATATACCTTAAAGATATATATATATATATATATATATATATATATATATATATATATATATATATATATATATATATATATATATATATATATATATATATATATATATATATATATATATATATATATATATATATATATATTGAGATGATTGGTGTTTAAAGAAAATAATTTATAAATACAATACTAGATAATATTAGATATTAAAAGTATTTGGTTATTTTAATAAGTTATATACTAGAGAATTTTATAAAAATATATTTGTGTCAGGGCATTTTTAAGAAATTAGCATATAATAATTGTAAAAAGTTGTATTTTAATGTTGTAAATATATTTAAGTGAGCCATGTGATTAGGCAACCAGATATACATACTTTCGAAGTGACAGTTTAAGTAATGATTACGAATATAAAGTGGGGTTATAATAATAGGTTGTTTAAAATGTGTATTTTATTAAATTAGAATGTTAAGTTACTGATTTAAGTGTATATTCTGATCTGAAAAGCCTAAATGTCAACAAAATTATCAATAGAAAATTAAAGAATTCTCCAGAATAAAGAATTTGACCTTTGTTTACGGTGGAACATTCTCGAAATAATGGTTATGTCTGTGGATCGAACATATACTTTTTTCGAGAACATCCATATAGAAGAAATAGAACAAATCGAACATGATTTCTTACCAGATGGTTCTGGAACATGAAAAAAGGATATAAATACCCGGTGATTTGGATTCAAGATGTCCAGTCCATTCAGTTAGAGTGCATTCAGTTACTCAATCAGTTATGAGTTACAGTTACTATGATGGCCAGTTTTAGAATGAAAATTAGTTAGAGGCAGTCAATCAGTTACAATTGTTCAATATAGCGAGTTAAATCAAGATTAAGAAACAGTATAAAGAAAATATTATTGAAGATTAAAAATTATGTTATGTATAAATGATGATAATGGAAGAAGTATTAATTGAATATTAAAATTAAATAATATTTTTGGTGATTGGATATTGATATATTGAAAAGAAGAATAAAAATAAATGCTGTTTGCTGGTTTGCTTGGTGGTTTATAAATGCTAAAGAAGAAATATATTTTAAATTGGTGGAAGCTGATAATTGGAAAAAGTAATTTCACAAAAACAAGGATAACCGAAGCTGAGAAGAAGACATTTGAGTGGTGATTATAATCTATATAGTGGAAAACAGTTCATTTAGGCATTCAGTGACAGAAAGGTACAAAAATTTGTTAATATAATTTAGTTAGTGTCATAACAATTTAAATTTTGAAGATAGTTTGTTTAAATTTTACATTATCTATAGAATTTAATTAGTTTCATAAGAATTTCAATTTAAAGATAGTTTATTTTAAATTTACATTGGCTAGGTTAGATATATATGTGTGTTTCATAATAGATATAATAAAGATAATTTAAAAAAGTACTTACAAACTAATTCTTTGAGAACCGCGATAAAAACCCTATATTATTAAAAAATATTGCTCATCATTCACAAACAACAATACATCATAACAATATATATATATATATATATATATATATATATATATATATATATATATATATATATATATATATATATATATATATATTATATATCGTCCATGTCCTGACAATACCTCCTATCTGTGAAATGTAAAATTTTACAGGGGACATAAAAAACTATCTACAAAGGCGCTGAGAACTAAAAATTGTTTAACATTTTGATATTAGGTATTGATAAGCCATTAAAGATCATATTACCGTATAAGCTATCAATTAATGCGCATGATAAATTTTAAATGTGAGATAGGTGATGTTCTCTTGAAAATTTTGAAGCTAGAGTGCAGTTAGGTGGAGTTCAACAGTAGGTATTAATACCTAATTATCAATCATTTTTTTACTACTAAATAACTAAGCTAAAATATAATATTTCGGAGTGAAACTAGAAATCTTTATTACTCGTACTTATTAATAAAAAACACAAAAAATTTAAACAAGAAATCAAAAATACAAAACTCGTTGAAAACTAAAACAGACTTCTTAACATAATAACAATACTTCTCAATGACAAGCTTGCGCCTCAAAAGGAGAATCAGTTTGTAGTATTCTGTGGTAGGTTGTCGTAAAATGAATGACAGTCTCTAGGCAATTCAGTCTTTAAGATTTGTAAATGATTCCATTTTGTCAATTTAATGGATATTCTACGTATGTGTAAATTTTCGTATCCATCGCCATAATTTACTTTCTTTGGTCTAATTGGCAAGTCTTTCCAGTCATCATCAAAATGTAACTTATACTCAATCTTACCGGAGTTCTCAAAATTCTAAGCTAGCCCTTATATATCTGTTACAGTGGGGTCATTGTTTTTTCGACCAATTCGAATTGAAGTATACCTCAAAAATCTGTTATCTGCATAATTCTTAAAAAATGTGTGGTATACTTCTTTCACTTTATATGGAAATGGTTTCTGATGAGCTTCTTTGGTAATTTTCATATAATCACTTGGCAAATATGTCTCTGTTTTTTAGCCTTCTCTCGATTAAACCAGAGAACTACGAATACAAGTTCTCTGATTAAACTGTGAACGGAGTCACACTCCATTTGTGTGTGACCCCGTTCCAAAAACTTCTGAATTATTTCCAAATTGTTATTCACGGCAAATTTTAAAAGTGCGTTTGCAATTTCAACATTCCTGTTTTGGTACACACACCCGTCCGAAAACAGCATAATAGGCAATATTTTTCCAATACAATTGTTTGACAGGTAATCTATAACAAGTGATGTAAAAATTGAAGCACTTAAATCTGACTCACTCTCATTGAACCAATAGCATGTAACCTCATGACTATTGAGATCATACATAGTGAAGTTGTAGCAACATAATTTTGTTTTAAAACATTTAGAGCTGTCGTTAATACTTGGAGACAGTTTGACGACCTGTAAGTCTATTGTAAGTGTAAGGCAAGCGTTTTCGTTGGCGTGAATTTTATCAACAAACTTCTCGAGCACGGTCCTTCTTCTTAACATGTTGCATCCATTCATTATACCCTAAATTTTCTACTTCATACTGTACACAGGTGTCACATTTGTCTTTGTTTTTGTGGATAGAAATATTTTTTTGTTTGAGAATTTTGTGCAAGACTTGCCGCAACATAACAGTTTTGTTTTCTTCAACGCACTTTTTTGTATATATTTCGTAAAGTTCACTTTTGTTTCTTATTAATGGCTCCAGGAATAGTTTAGTTGTGTTAGATCTATTATAGTGTAACGGTAACTTGGGAAGGTCATCGGGAAATTGATTTAAATAGACCATTTCTGCACCGTTCTTTCTGGGTGTTGGCCTCTTTGAGTTTTTGTTAGTTTTATAAGAATGCATGCTGTATTCACTTTTTTGTACCCAAGACTGTACCGTGAATGAACTCAACGCTAACAGCTAAGTGTTTAAAAACATTTGTCTGCAGACCGGTACCTTTTCACCTTTCAAAGGTAAGCTATATTGTAATGTGCCGTCACGTCTCGATTGGCCTTCTGTAGTCCTTCGTTTCACTTGAATTCTGCTGACATGAGAAGCATCAAAAACTTTTTTTTGATCCCAGCTCGTCTGGTTCCAAAAGTATTGGAATAACTTTTTTCGAGTTTCTTCAGAAAAATTAGCGCACATTCGAACTTTCGATCGTTTGCAAAGCTTTGAGTTACAAGTGGAGCCAATTTGCCTAGCCTTCCTTAGTATGTTGTGCTTCACTACTTTGTTTCTTCTCGTGTAACCCAAATATTCTTTGCCTTCCATTCTAAGCTTTTGGTTGGCCACTTTTAACCATGTTGTATAGTCTGCAACTATTTTTTTCTTCCTCCCTGTTTCCATTATCAGCGTCAATTTCATTAGTAATATCATTCAAATGTTGTTCTTGTATTGGATCTTTCAAGTCGTCAGTATTGGTATGTTTGATATTTTGCTTATCCACAGGCAACAATAAATCGTTTATATGGTGATTTATATTCAATATTTGTGAAGGTAAGGTCATCAAATTCTAGTTCTCTCCGTTCAAACACTGGATTTCCCAGTGATGTAGCTTCATCTAAAATATTCTCATTCAAGATAATAATGTCCATATTTTCTATATTCATTATAGGTTCGTTTAAAACTAGGTCTGATGTTATGGGGACAGTGTCCATGGTTTCGAAATATTTTGTCTGATCGTTGTGTGCATCTGATAATACTGAACTATCGGCAGAACTGAATTGAAAATTGTCAATAATGGTTATTTTGTTCAACGTAGAAGTAGAGACGTTTGACTTAATTGACTGAGAGGTAGTGCCAATACTGGAATCAATAATATTGCAGTTTTGACTATGTGTTGAAGATTGTATAAAACCCACTTGGGTTTTTCCCAATTTTGGAGAGATGCAAAATTGTTTTGTTTCTTTCAGACATCTGTAATAAAAAATAACCGTCTTTAACACTAAACTGCTTCGAATAATGATTTAAAATAATCTTTTAGAAATAAACAGAATCGGAAATAACTCCTATCTGACTGAGAGATGAAATGAAACAGCATCAGAAATACCTCCTAAGTGAAACTATGGTTATAATCATGATTATCATTAGCAAAAAACTGATTACTTTGTTTAAACTACAGCAAGATAAGTAAACAGATCATGTTAATTTAAGTGTCAATAAATAAAAATAATTTGAATAGACAAATCTATTCAAAAAATAAAACAAGCATCATCAGTTCTCTACAAATAGAAATGTTCTTTGAATATAAGTAAACAAAGAACAGGGTTCATACTTACATAAAACAATTTGTAGGTTTTTTAGATGTTATAAAAACTCTACGATAACTTAACATTAAATTTAATATAGTGAAAAAATATAAATAAAAAATAATTTTAAACTTAACTATCGTCTACATTTAAATCGATATCACTATCATCGCTATCGTTTAAATCTATAACTACTCTATTTATAATGTTTTGGAACTGTACCTAAGTATTTTTCTTCTAGTTTTGACATGCTCTACACATTTTTCCCAAATATCAGCTGTAATATTATTACATTCGGTCCTAATTAAATCTACAACAGTCGAAAATGATTTAGGAGAATTATTATTTTTCTTCACATTACTTTTTAATTGAGTCCACAACAATTCTATTGGATTCAGTACACAATATTAAGGAGGTAATCTTAATATTTTATGGCCATAATTCTCAGCTAGCCTGTCGATAACATCTTTTTTTCGTATTTAACTAATTTTAATAGTTCTAGTTGTTGTTTTTTTGTGTAAGAATCCATAAAATATATTTCATGTTTTGATAAAAATTCTTGAATATCAGCTTTGTTTGAATTAGTGTTTGATATTTTATCCTTTAGTCTACAATGATACGATTTCTTTTTTATTTAGCTAGTAATTGCTGCTCAAACCACTTTTCAAACAAAGTACTGTCCATATCTTGATGATAATATAAGCGACAATCACTTACACTTTTAGCAGAGTAATAAAGCATCTTCTACTCATCCTGATTCTCCCCCACAATGTAAAATACTAATTCTCTTCCCTCTAGAGGGAGGAACATTGGTGACGCAATTTTTACTATCATCGGTCTAACATTTTTTAACTATATCGTGGCTGTCGAACGAAGTTTCATCCAAATAATACAAGTTCTTCCCTTCACTCCTAAAAGACCTTAGACTCTCCAAATAATCGAACCTGCCTACCTGCCGTTTATTCACTGTTTTAAATATAAAACCATTAGATTTTAAAAACATCCAAAAAGTAGTTTTATTACACTCGGAGATTATTTATTTCTTTGTTTCTTAATTCACTCAAAAGTTTATTTAAAGTTGGAGGAAAGTTATTCACTGAATACATATGATATATTGTTTCCCATATAGCTGATAAATGAAAATTCGGTAATACTCGATGGGCACCAGAATCCTTTCTTTTTTTTTTCGCAACACTGGACCGTCTTTTATAAATTCGTACATAGTGGATCGTGGCACTTGTGTCAAAAAAACCGTGTTTTTGATCGCTTCTGATTTAACCATCGTCGAAAGAAAACCTAAGAAAAAATATGTAATTTTACTTTTTAAGGAATTATGTTCGAAATTCTGTGTTTTTTATGAATTAATTAATCGCTAAATATTATTAACTTTCCTAATACCAGGTGGGGCGAATTCTCGCCCCAGGTCTAAGGTTTTTATTAATATCTGTAATTAAGCTTAATCAATCCCTTTGACGGTTTAGTACATTGGTAGTTGATATATTGAGAGCATAAAGAAGTAGTAAACCCCAAAATACCGCCAACAAAAAATTAAATATTCTCGTCGGATTCGCGGAAATGTATGTGGGGCGAGAATTCGCCCCACGTGATATCGAGTGTTTTCAAGTTCTACAAATCTGATTTTATCAGTTAAGACGAAAGTTTTGGAAAATGGTTACTAATGACTGTACTAATTACTTGCCATGCTGTCCAGTCCCATTCTTTACATATTAGCGTTTCTTTTATCTTTGAAATTCCATTCTTGCTATTACACAGTGGGAACTTTTATAATTCCCTTATTAGCATATTTTTGTCTGGATTCTTCGAAGCATCACCTCCTAGTTGGGATTGTCTTTCTAAGAATTTGTAAAGTGCAATTAGCAATAAGTACGTCTGATATCTGATAACTTCTAAAATTGCATGTTATCAGATATCATGAATGCCCCAAGATTACTGAATGAATCATCCCAAATTGGGGTCCTTGGAAATTTTGCAATAAAGTTTACTGCATCAACACGTCAAGTATCTGCAATGACAGGACTTTCACATGAGTCGGTTAGAAAGGTGTTGAAATTACATAAGTTTTACCCGTACAAAACACAAATTCTTTAAAAGAAAAGAGGTTAGTCTTTGTATTTTAAATATGTAAATTCTTTAAGAACTAGGCGATTATGATCCAGACCGACGAATTGAGTTTTGTGAACTCATGACTGAAAGAATTCGCGTTGAACCGAGAATGCTAAAAAATATTTATTTCACTGATAATTGTACTTTTATGCTGAATGGTAATGTAAATAAACAAAGCTGTCGGTACTGGAGTGATGCAAACCCACATTGATTCAGAGAAGGTCACACTCAATATCCTAAAAAACTGAATGGTTGGGCAGGAATATTAGGCGATGCCATAATTGTCCCCTTGTTCATATCAGGTAATTTAAGTGGCGACATTTATTTCGATATGTTGGAAAATACCATCGAACGATTTATTGTGCATGAATTAGAGAACCAAAGGGACGATCAAGGCAACCTAGCTCTAGACAAAGATTTGCTGCACTTTCAACAAGATGGAGCACCTCCTCAATATGCAGCTCCAGTTAGGCACTGGTTGAATACTAATTATCTGTGGGGTTACATCAAGTCAGTTGTTTATAAAACTCAACCTGCGTCACTTGGGGAATTGCGAGAAAGAATTACGCAAGCATGTCGCGCTATTACTAGAACAACATTTGCCAAAGTTCGTGCAGAATTTGAAAATAGGCTGTATTATTGTTTACAAAACAACGGAATCCACTTTAAACATTTATTTCATTGACATTTTTAACAAATTTGTACTTCAACAAAAACCTCATTATAAATTTTCCATTTAAGCCAAAGTTTTACAATTATTGCTTCACCCTGTATAATTATTATTTATACCACTGGATAGCATTTTTTGTAGTCTTTTCAATGATTTATCACAAGTAGGGGTTTGCAATTTAATATATTTAATACGTTTGTACATATTATAGGAAAAAACAAAGGCTTTAAACGATAATCAGAGAGAAACTTATAGAAAATATTTTACTAAAATCAAGGTTAGGGTTATAAGATCGTTTCAAACGATAAATTCTAGAATCCTGGTTCCAAGTCTAATAACATAACAAATCAGCGAAGATGCAGAAGAAGATCAAAGTGACATGGTACAAGAAGAAAACATGGCTCTTACTACTATCAGCGAATTTTTGAACATTGCAAGGAAAATTATACCTAGTGAATTCGACGGAAGCATAAGTAAATGTTACGCTAAAAAAATGTAATCGTTAGTTTTAGGATAGTACTCAAAGCTTTAATCAAACTGACCACTCCGGCTAATTAAAATTAAATTTGTCGAGAACACTTGATCTCCAAGGTAAGCATTCTCTAAGGGAAATTGCTTCTTCCTTTCAGATGTTCAAAAAGAAATCCACTATTCAATTTCATCGAAAAATTTGACAGGAAAATTAACAAAATCTTTTCACATTTTAAATAAATTAATTACAAGGTTGATCGTATAATTGATAGTGAATCCTTGATCAAAGAATAAAAATCGGACAAAAAATTATAAGATAACTTCTTGTCTAATCAGGATGATTCACTCGGGGTGGAAGAAGTTTTAGGGCAGAAATGTTTTAAAACAGAAAACTAACCAATAAGTATTCTTTATGGGCGCCAAGTATTCATGTATCGCCTTGTTAATAATTCCAGGTATTCACAGGGTATATACTCAATATTAAAAGGTGGAGTTGACTCGCTCGACCAGATGGTGCATCAATATATGTGCAAATGTGAATATGTTAGATGTATGCTGTCTAGCATCTTATGTTATTTGGATCAACCTGCCTCCAAACTGGAACATAAAAAGACACGAAAAAAGTAGTCTATTCATAATTGAAACAGCAGAAAAACTTATAAAGCCCCATATTATCCGCAGATCGAACGTAGGTCTGTCTAAATCAATCAGATCCCTTATTACGAACTTTGCAGGAGAAGCAACTGCCACAAGTTCCACACCTCAGTCAACACAGAAAAGAAGATGTTACTTATGACCATCAAGAACACAAAAAAAACTTGTAATAGTTGCAGCAAGAATGTTTTGCAACGAGCACAGCAGTGTAAACGTGAGTGTATTAGTTGCCTAAGCAAGTAATAAAATGTCATATCATTGTAGATACTTTGGAATTATAGGTTAAGATTTGCAATGTTTTTTCATTTTTATAGACCGAACACTCACTAATTATTACCTTATTTGCTAAAAATAAAAATTCAAAAGAATTGGTGGATATTTTATTAACTATAACATGAAATACCATACGGACACACTCTGTCGTACTACTTCAGAAAAAATAACTGTCCGGATGAGGGTTAAAGGAGAATATTTTGATGAATAAATAATAATTTTTGCAAAAAAATCTTGTTTCACTATAGGCTGACACTTATTAACAACGCGACGTATATTGAACATCTCATGCTTCTTTTCTAATTCTGCCATTTATGAATATCAATCCGCCATTTACTTTTCTTTAACCGATCGTATTTTTTGTTTTTTTTTTTGTTTTCTTCTGTATTTGTCTGCCTTGTCCCGATATTGTCTTTTTTGTTCCATAAAGTCTAGTACTTCTTCCGTCGTCCATTGTTGTTTCTTGAATCTATTAGTTACACTATGTTCTTCTATTATCTGGGTCATATGTTTGCGAAATAATTTCCATATCTCTCAACATTTTCGGTTGTTGCCATTTCTTTCATGTAATTGTTGACATTGTTTGCGACTTTAACTTTGTTGACATTCGAAATAGTAAAATTCTTTTGCTGATGTTTTTTTTTTATTCTTTTTAGCCGGATTCTAGCACCAGAGACTAAACGATTGTGATCAGATCCAGTATCTGCTCTAGGGTATATCGTAACTCTACTGATAGAGTTCCTAAATATTTTGATAATAATAATGTAGGAAAGAGTAATGTATATATAAAAAAAAATAATTGAAGTTACTGCTCCTCTGTCTATGAGTTTGTCAGTCACTCAGATTCTTTTATTACTGGCATCCGGATAGCAGACAAAAAGGGTTTCGGAAATAAACCAGTTGCATAAACTTCGTCTGAAGATTTCTATTGGCAATTGGCTTGACATACTTTATTGCAGCGCACGGTGCAGGGAAGCTCATTCGCCCTTTTGGCAGCAAGTTACTGTAGCCGTACTTTACTTTTACGTCGGTCTTGTGCAGTCTCGCCATGTACGTAACCTCTGTGCGTATGTACACTATCGTGGTATGTGAAATTGATTCTATTGGTTGCCCATATTCTGTTTTTGAGGTCGCATTGATAGACATCTGCTTAAACCCTGCCAGTGGATGCGACAGATCAGCGGACAAACTCACAATAAGTGTTAAAAGCTTACATGGTCCTTTATATAACTGACTAGGTACCACGTGGCAACAGCAGGATTCGTCAGCACATTTAATCACTTGCAAAAAATATTGAGATTCACTGACATGAGTGCTATACAATACCAGATTAAATTCTGCTGGATCCTGCAAGCTATTTTCAGGCTTTTTATATTCCGCTGAAACATCGTAGTTGTCAATTTTTGCGTTTTTTTTTTTCAACTTTTGATGACATTAAAGTATGGATTCACTTTAACAATACTGACTACAGCAATGTGTTTCTGTGTATTACTGACAATGAAAACAAAATAAAAAGGATGTATAGTTTGTTTCACGAAAAATGGTTGAGTGCTTAATAGTTACCTGAGTTGATCCTATTGTGTATACAAGAGTCTCTCAATAAACTACCGAAGTACACAGGGTTGCACTTCAGAAAGTTTGTTATTTAATATATTTCATTGGTAGCTGTGTAATACACGATTATAAAAATTTATTAAATCATTTCATATGGTATTTTCAGGTTGTTCAAGTGAATATACTTGATAATTGAACAATTTTTAACATCAAGAAAGTAGTTTTTTGTTCTACGTGAATAATTGTAATATATGGATCTAAATTCAGAAAGGTACTTTTCTTCACACTTTTTACAGGCTTAGGACTGTCAGCAAAAAACTGGCGTGTTTAAAAGTTTTTGCTCTTCCTAATCGGATATTGTTAAAAATGTACAGTAATATTAGTTCTATTTACAGTATATACATACAAACAAATACATAATGTACAAAAAATAGATGAATTGAAAAAAAAATATATACTTATAAGTTAATATTAACAAAAAATATACCCAAAATAACCAAAAAATATTTATGAATTCCTAAATACCTAATTCTGTTTAGCTGTCGCTATCCTCTTCAAGATTAATAACAATTGGTTTAATTATGTGATTAAAAGTAACATATGAATTTTCTACGTTCATTACATGACGTACTGAATCTTTCCAAGTTTCTGGAGAGATATCATCAACACATTTCCTTATTAATTCGACTACACTACCACTTAAAGTCGGAGAAACATTTTGTGACCTAACATTTGACTTTAGTTGGTGCCACATATGCTCTATGGGATTAAATAAACAATAGTAGGGCGGAAGCCGTAACACTGTAAGTATGTCCCATGTCCTCGGCCAATGCGTCACAAACATATACTTTTTTAATAGAAAATGATTTTAACACTTCTAACAGTTCATTTTTTAAATAACTTTCTTCAAAATATATATCGTTTTCTAACAGGTAGTTTTGAATTTCAATTTTCGTGTTATTTGCATTTGGAGACATGTAATTGAGGACTATGGTAACTTGCATTGTCCATTACTATCACACTATTTTGAGGAAGGTTAGGTATAAGACAATTCTTAAACCATTGCTCAAAAAGCTCTGCCGTTGTATTCTCATGGTAGTCCACGTAGGAGTCTTTAATGTGCTTTGCAGAAAGCCATAAGGCATTTGGGACCCAACCATTTTCTGATCCTGCTTGTAAAATTGTTATTCTTTTCCCTTTGTTTGATGGAGCTCATGTTTGACACCTGTTGGAAGAATCGGACCATCCTTTGGATGGTGTTTCATTAGTGTCAAACCATGTCTCGTCCAGATAAATTATTGGTCGACCTTCTGTACGTTACTTTCTTATGGAAGTTATATATTCAGTACGCCACTTTTGTAAACGATGGGACTCCATAAGCACTTGCCTTTTGTCAATTGTACGATATCTGAAGCCCATTTTAGACAAAATCCTCCAAAGACTAATGCGGCTACAGTTTATTTGTGTATCATCATTAGTAAGCCGTTGTTTTAAAGCATCTAATGTAGGTATCCGTTGATCTTCGTACAATGTGTAAATTTTTCGTCTTATTAAGTCCTTATCACTTTCGTCAATACATTTGGTAGAACCGGCAATCTTACGCTTCCTTCTTGACTTAATGGGATTTGATGTAATTCTTTTCACTGTGGTTAGAGGTATTTTCGTTAAATCAGATATTTCACTGGCAGCAGTATTAGCAGTAAGTCCTCTTGTAAGTAAAGAACTATATATTGTTTTTACGATTTCTCTAGCGTCAGCAGATAAATGCTTTCTCTTTGCTGGAACACTGGAAGAAGCACCATCAATGTTTTTTCACGGACGCCACATAATGCTGTTTTATAGGTATAAACAGATATAACACTGGTAACACTTTTTAACACTTTCAACTAAATGAAACAAAATGTATATTTAAAAATTTCTCATTGGTTTTATATACTTTTACAAATTATACAGAATAGAGGGAACCTGTATAATTATTCCAGGAAATACTTAACGATAAACAAATTTATTGTGGTCATTAAAAGATCAACCATTGATAGTGAAACTCACTGTTAAAATGTTTACAACTTAATGAAATAAAATGTATTCTAATCGTTTTTATAATTTTATACGATTTTTTAATCGTTTTTATATTACCATTAATTTATTATACAAACAAGATAACGACACTCCACAGTAGCTTCAATTTTACCTGAATACTTACCTGCTCAACTAATGTTGACTAAGCTGGGGTACTTGCGGTCGGGTTTTATTGCAATCATTAAGCACTCAACCATTTTTCGTGAAATAAACTATACAATACGTTCGAAGGATTCCCCATAAAACATAATCAATTAGAAATTCCCCATAAAATAATCAGAGCTACCCCCTATGACTAAATAAGAGAAAGCTATTATTTACGGCTATTTAATAATAAGTAAAGAACAACCCATTTGCCAGCAGTGTTCCAGAATCTTAAAACCAAACACATTCTTACCGATTGTCAGAACTAAAATATGCAATCCACCTATTTTCTAACCTTTTTAAATTTTTAAAAATCATCCAGTCTAAAAATCATGTACCTAATGTTATATGATATTTGTATATAGTATAGTACAGGTGGTTTTTGTATATACATTATTGTAAACAATCATACAAAAAAATTATACCGTAAATTAATTACTATGTGATAGGCAATTATTGTAATGTCACTATATGTAATAGGAATTATTGTACCGGTGTCAATGACCAGAGTAACGTTATCTCTTTTTTTTACAATTGTTTCAAAATTTTTTGAAAACTATTTTCGGATTGGAAATCGAAAACTCAAAAGAAAATAAATAATGTAGTGTTTATTAAAAATCATTGTGGTTAATTCCCATATAAAATATTCAGTAAAAAACATTAAACAAAACGTCACCCAAAAATATATTTGACTTACTCACGTGTTATCGAAAATTTAAACAAGCCACACCATCAATTTCGCTAATAAAACGTTTAAAACGAAAACACAAAATTTTACAGACATTTTTCACATATTTAAAACGGAGTTGTCCGTTTCAATACCTAAAGTAAAAAAATCATTTTTTAAATAAAACCGTCGTATAAAAAACCTTTGATATTGCATCGGTGCATGGAGTCTTACGTTTTTTATAGTGATATATAATTAACCATCTATACGTAAATCATCCCTTAAGCAAACGCAGGTGTAATCACAAAATGTAACAACGGTTATAAAATTGATTCAGAGAGTTCGAAGGTGTATCTGTTGGCTCTAGCTGTGAAGCCACTTGATCAAATATTCATTTTGTTTATTCAGCAGATTGATGGCGAGTGCAAGATGAGCCGTCGTTAAATAAGCTGTAACACGTGGCTTTGTGATATTCAACACCACTTTTGGTAAATAATTATCTGGTAGAGATTCTAATCAAAATAGATTAGGGAACACGCTTCTTATATTGTAACGTTCAGACTATACTTTTAAATAAATAAAATATACCCTATTACAAGGAACGAAAGTAAAATATTAGCAATTATTAAATAGAATTAAATTTTTCACTACATAGGTACTACATGATTAAATCATTCATGTAATTTTATTAACTGTAAAGCTGTAATTAACATTAAATTTACCAGATAATCCTCATATTTTTTAAATCATTTGTTTCTAATTCTAAATCTGTTACAACACACTGTAATGATCTTGTTATCAATATAGTTTTTTAATGGCCCTAATTTGAAATTAAGCTCGAGTAAAAATATGAACTCGTAAAGAAAGAAACACTATATTTAGGGCACAAAATTTCAAATAAAGGAATAGCAACAAATATGTACTAAAAAAATCATACCAGTAGAACAATAACCAACGCCAAAGAATGGAAACAAAGATTTGCAGCATTTTCAAATTATTATAATAAATTTTGTTTCCACTGTTGAGTAGATATAAATCCAAATAAATTACCTATCTAGAGAGAATCTAAAATTCGAATTGACAGCTGAATGCCAATTCCTCAACGGAAAAACCTCATTGGACGCCATGAAACAACAACAAGCGTAGGTAGTACGTAGTACGAAAAAATTCCAAATGGATATTAGGTGTCATTGAAAGAATTTATTATGTAATTTATTTAGATTGAAATTGGAAGAATACAACTTCACAATAATTAAGTACATAATATGTAAAACGGTTTTTATCAAAACCAAAATTATTCAACGCGGAATCAAACCCGGAAAACTACAGAGCAAGCATATGTATATATATATATATATATATATATATATATATATATATATATATATATATATATATATATATATATATATATATATATATATATATATATATTAAACTTAGAGCTTTGAACCGCGTCGATTATCATTGCGCCGAGCTTTCGACATCTTCTTAGATGTCTTCTTCAGGGCTTCCGAGGTCTCAGTCTCCCGAGCCCTACTACACTACTACACTGATCGGGTCATTTATACCGTCGATGGTGACATAGCTTGGGTGGAGTTTGGCGTGGGGGCCAGCGTGAGGATTGGGGTTGGCGCGAACATTTTTGACAGTAGGATTTTGATTGACAAGTGGAGCGGACTTTATTTTCTTTATGAGAGGTCTCCAAGTCGAAGGTAAGCCTCCGATAGGGCTGCACGACCTTGACGTAGGTTCGGAGGCTTAAGCTGACTGTTCAGATAGGGCTGTAGTCTGGTGTATTAAGCGGAACAAATATGTGTGTGTGAATGAATAGGATCTCCCTAATAAGGAGCTCTCCGTTGAATGAAGATACCCCCTATAAACCGGCTAGGCCTAGTGAATGGGAAGTATAGAAAGGTATGAAACGACCATGCTAGAACAGTTCCTGTCACCACATAGCTCTCTGGAGTATCTGGGAATCTTTCCCAGGTATTCGAGAGACTAGGAATGGAAGAACTGCCTCAGCGACTAAGAAGCAGCCTGCCCAAGCTAAGGTGTGAGGTAATCGTGACGATGGCTGTATGACCACAGCCATCTGGCCATAAAACTGACTGGTATCTCCATAGCCTCAAAAGAGATAACCCAAAAAGGTATAGCAGGGAAAACTATAATAATCTGCACAGATAGCAGACAAGCGCTACTAACCTTGAATAGACCACGTGTCACATCAGGTTTAGTAATGGAGTGTCACGAGTCACTAACTCAAGCTTCGGATGGTCATCCTGAGGTGGGTTAAAGGACACAATAGGAATAAAGGCAACCGCATTGCTGACCAATTATCTAGGAATGCGGCAGGCCTAAGACTCTTAGGACCTGGGGATCTTTTTGGTTGGTTAACTACAACAATAGCGGAAATTGCCAAATGCCCTCATCTCTTTTATTGAGACAATTTGGCCTTTTTTCAATTTCTCTTATAAAGAAAATACCGTCCGCTCCACCCGTCAATCACTGTCCCAGCCAATCGAAATCCCATTGTCAAAAATGATCACGCCAAACCCCGCGCCAATCCCCGCTTCAATCCCAACGCTGGCCCCCACGCCAACCTCCACCCAAGTCACCATTGACGGTATAAATGACCCGTTCTCTATTCCAAGCACCAGTGATGCCGAAAGCTCGGCTCAATGATAATCGACGCAGTTCAACCCGGAAGACTGTTGCGTTTAATAGTAATTGCTCTAATAGTATTAATCTTAGCTCTAGGTTTAATTGTACTAACCGCGGAAACCTTTTGGAGCATTTCATTAGTTCGATATTTCTTTGATATTTATTTTTTTAACTTCATCAGGAACATAGTTCAAAATTAACTAACAATTAGATAAAAATAACACTCAGAACAACGTTAAAATATTGTGAATGTTATTTTTATCTAATTGTTAGTCATTTTTGTAGTATGTTCCGGATGAAGTTGAGAAAATAAATATCAACGAAATATCGAACTGATGAAATAAATGTAGTTTCACTTTAACCTGCACACCGCAGTCCCGAAATTGCAACTCTATTCCATAGTATTATTTATTTTGTATCTTACACTAATTGAGGTTAGTTGTCATGGTGTTAAGAAAATGGAATAAACAACTCATCTGGGTCCTACAAATAATAGCGAAAACTATCCAAAAAAATTGTTGGTTTTTAAGTAAAATTATGTTACAAAATCATCACAGAAAATGTAGTCATATTATAAAAATTTTAGGTTATACATAAACTTAATCAGGAACAAAACATTGGTTGTGAATTCATAATTATTAACTTAAAACGACAGAATATTGGGTGTTAGTCTTAGAATGATAACATATGTAAAGGTAATAGTATACCTGATAGGCGTTGGATTTTCTGGAAAAGAAGAGGCAAAAAGACTTATTTTATGAATTAGAATTAGAAGAGAAATTATATATCACATATTATATAATAAAACTTATATTATAGACGATGAATTGTCTTTATTAATAGATTTGTAGTTATCTAAAGTACCAATCATGAGTATACGTTGCTCAAATTATTGGTATCTGTTTTTTTATTAATGGTTACTTTCTCTTGAAAAATGAATGCCTTCTCGAGAAACAATATTTTTGAATAATTCCAATTCCAAATATCCACTCTCCGTGGATAGGATTTTAACATTCGGAAACTCGAAAAAGTGTCCTGTTGTGTTAGCATGTGTGGCTAGGGAACATCTATCAGAGTGTAATCTTATGTCACTCTTGACGGCTTGAAGAGTCAGACGGCTGGAAACTTCTTGGGAGGTGTGACCTATATAAGAACCGTCACAGCCTAAACAACTAAGTTTGTATACAACATCACTTTTATCTGAGTTGGATACTGTATGCTTTTATAAAAGCACAACTAGAGTGCTTTTATAAGCAATTTTTACATTTGGTAAGTATTGAGCAAAAATTCTGGTCAATTTGGGAGTGGCATCCTTAATAAATGGAAGTGACACTGTAACCCTTCGAGGCTCAATTTGTAACTTCCCAACGTTGAGCTGCTGTTGTCAACTTGTAACCGCCAACCTTAGTTTGCTGCTACAACCTGACTAACATCACTAACAACGTTGGAGCGACAAATCGTTTCCCGTTGGGACCAATTTTTAACGTCATAACCCCTAATGTATCAATTGCAAAATTGCTACATTAGACATTATACGAAACACTCCCTGGCTAGCTCACTCAGGACGTGAATATGGCCTACTCTGGAGCAACACACGCAAACAAGTAAAAAGAAGAAACAATACACAGTTAAATTAACACATGTTTATTAAAATATTAAACAAAAAGGGCAGAAAAATACATGTTTAAATATTATATTGAATTTAAATAAAAATTATTCGACTTCTTGCTACAGTGTTACATTATAGTAAGGAAAAATGCTTGTCACCAAATCCTAGGTTTTATCCTGGTCTTTTCTGCTATGGTTGTTAGCAAGCCATGTTGTTAGTTGTGGATTTTCTTGCCCTGGAGTCAACTCTCCTATCGGAATGATAGTGCCATTCTCAGGCCGGTTGGTCTTCTGGATGTTAATATAATTTGACCCGCACCTGAGAAATGTATCCCGGAGGTTGACTCCTAATTCAGGAGACGACACAACAATTGGTTATTATACTTACTTTTACAGAAGTCATGAAGAAAATCGACATTTTTAGAAATAAAAGCAATTATATCGACTTTTGTATCGAACGGGAAGGGGGAAATGTCAACAAAAAGGAGTCTTTGTCACTAGCATTAAACTAGACAGAGAATAAAGATGGCACCTCTCGTTCCAAAGTAACAGAAATAGAGATGAAAATAAAATTCATTCTTTAGAAACTTGAGTAAAAGATAAAAATGATGATTATTAAGAAAATAGGAAAGGTAGATACTGAAAAATATATATATATAAAGAAGATAGATTTGGACGCCAACTGGTTTTTATACCAAATACCAGTAAAACTGAAAAGAGAATAATGAATCAATTAAGTAACGACATAATTCTGATACAATCTATATCTGAGAAAATATATAGAAAAATAAGAGATACAATGGAGGATATAGAAGAATATGAATTATGACAGAAGATATGGAAATTGGAGAATAGAATTAACGAAATATATTAACATAAGAAAGAAAGCAGGCAATGTAGCAGTTATAACGCTACACACTTCCACCACCCAGTAGAAAAATTTCGAAAGTACCTTGAGAAATCACTAAACTCATTATATGTTATGATCATCAAAATAATAATAAAGGTAATCTTTACCAAATAATAAAGTTATCTAGATACCTAGATATAGGTATAATAACTTGTAAGTTTAGGTACTATTATTTAAACAAAATAAAGTGAAAATGGTTAACTTGTGATAAGATATACAAATTAATATACTTATATTAACCTCAAAGTCCTCAAACCTATTAAGTCAAAAAATAAATGACTATCACCCAACGAATTATAGTATCCGTTAAACTAAAATTTTAACTACATAATTATAAACTATGTATTACAGTATTGTAATACTATATACTTACACTAAATGACTTTAGAGTGAGCACTCTGGGTATTATTTCATCCCCAACTAATTATAGTATTCGTCACACTAAAATTGTAAGGTAAATAATCCTATGCTATACCTTATAGCAATTCCTTACAAGGCTTTAGAGTTAATACTCAGGGAAATATTTTATCCCAACGAATTATAGTATTCGTCACACTAAAATTATTAGGCAAATATTTATGTGCTATACATTGTAGCAGCATGTAACAGGGCTTTAGAGTTAATACTCAGGGAAATATTTTATCCCAACGAATTATAGTATTCGTCACACTAAAATTGGTCGTAGACCAAGAGGGAGAAAAGCTACGTTAAGGGTTATCCGCAATCTTTGGTACTGTACATCGATTATACACTGGGCCGATTGAAATCATGTTGGTATGAACGCAGTAGCTCATAATCCATGGTTAAACCTCGAAAGCGCTCCTCAGAGACGACAGTCCTGTGTACTATGAACCCCCCGACGCCATACCCTAAAGACAACCTTACCATTAAAGGAAGATCCAGTGGTATAAATGTACATCTCCACCACAGTTCGGTCCCATATATATGTAATTACATAAATATCATACAAAAACAACTAATATGGGGACGATGTATCTATCACTCATGGAGATAAACATCGTTAGAAAGACATTCTTTCAAGAATGTTAGTTCTTAAGGGAAGCTAATTTTAAACCAAGGTAATTATGATATTAGCAATATCACTAGATATGCATATAATCATTAAGTTATAAAAGATAAGATATCATAATCATCAGTAATGCAGTAGGTATATAAATCCAAATATTAGTTATCATAATACTAATCTAGATTTTAGTTGCATATATTGCATGAGATAGTATGAGTAGAACATTATAAGCAGTTAAGAAAGATAAGGTAAACATCAAAATATAAAAGAAATAAGTAAAAATTTAGTAAGACCAATCTAGACATCTATTAAGTATAAAATTTACACAAGATGAAAAGAAAACTGCACAAAATTATACTCAGTTTAACTGAAGAAGAAAAATTAGTCATAAATATACTTTGATTTAAATCCAAACAATATGCACCTGTTAGAATAATAAAGTAATCTATACAGAAAAATTGTACAGAGCAAAGTTATACAAGAGGGTGTAAAAAACAAAACCTTTCCATTGTCATTTCAAAGAGACACAACCCTACACCAGATTTCTCAATAGTAGTATGCATAAGGTTAAATCTACCTTGTAAATGCAATAAAAAAAATTTCATTAAAATATAACACTCAAGAAAAAGAAAATTCATTGTAGGTATGCATTGATGAGGGCAATCATTGTGAACTAAATCAGAGAAACTTATTATGACTAAACTTCAATAGACAGTATGGTCTGGAAACAATTACATTGTTTATTAAAGATAAGAAGATAATAAGAATGAATTCTCGGCATATTGCATATGCATATTTATGGACTAAGGCAAGTCAATAAAACAGCAAATTGACATTAAGCTAGTATAAGATAAAGTAATTTTTGTACCAAATAGTATCAAAAATTAAAGGTAGGTAAATATCAAGATAATTAAGTAACACAAGTAATTTTGATTGTCAGATAAAGATAAGTATGTTCTTCACAATACCTAGTAAGTCAAAGTTCTACACAAAAGAAATTAAAGATACTGCATAAAATTTGGCTTACTTATGATAAAGGAAAATACAAAGCAAAGATAAGATAAGTTGTGGTAATATCATATAAAATTGCTATAACACTAAACACTATCCAGGGATCTACACAAAAGAAATAGAACTAGAACTGCATAAATATAGACGTATGTATTTAAAATGTTAAAGACAATTCAAATGCAATCAAAAACTTCAAAGCTTCATAATCGTACACCAGAGGTTTCTATAAAAGAAGATATATGCATAAGATTACTTTCACTCCAAAAGATAAAGAATTATGCCTAACGCAACACCCCTAATGGGTAAATGGAAAATATTAACGCCCTTGTTAATAGTTTTCCTGCAGTGACCTCAAGTCCCGCGAAGATAAATCATACTACTCAATTTTTATGTGCTTGTCCGAACAAATCTCATATTTGAACCCACTCAACGGAAAAACAAGACACTTGCACTACGTATGAAAATTAGACATAAGTTATTACCGCAATAGTTTTAATAACACCATAAAGGTAATACAAGTAGCTAAGTTGCAAAGGTAAGAGATAATGTGTTATTAAACGAAGATAAAGATAAGTAAATAACAATCAAACTTGTGAAAGGTAGTAGATAAATGTTCTAGCAAAGGTTCTCATAACTAAATATTTTATTGAAAAGTCCATAAATAACGAAGATATTTGTTAACGCAGGTAATAAAAATATGTATAAGCTTAACAAAAGAGATAAGAAGATAATTTAAAATATATGCAATACATATGTAAGTTTAAATTACACTTAAAGGTAAGATATAATAGTATAACTGCAAGTTTTACTCAAAAGATATATTTTTAATATGCATTACTGATTTTCATCGTCACTAGAATCAGTGACATCTAATTTGATATCCCTGACATGAAAATTTCCAAGATCATTTCCATCTAGATCCTTTAAATTGTAGACTAATTTAGACAAAACTTTATTGACAATACAGGGGACAAATTTTGGCGCTAGTTTTGCAGAGAAATCATCGACAGCTTTTGATAGGACAAAATTTTTCTTCTAGACTCTATCACCAACGTGATATTTGACATCACGTCTACGAAGGTTATACCTGCTAGAATTCGTCGCATAAGAGTGACGTATTCTCTTTTGCACTTCTTTGAAAATAGAAGACATATTTTCTAGTGGTCTTGGGTCGAATAGCTTGTTATTAATATTAATGACATTGCTCGCTTTGTCTTCTATTGCACCAAAGAAGGAACCGTCCAAAGGGATATTTCTGGCAAAAGTTAGAAACGAAGGACTAAATTGTGTAACTTCGTGTTTGGCTAGGCGAATAGCCTGGGCAATCTTAAAGATTTCTTTGTCCCAATCTTTACGATTATCATGTATAAAAGAACGAATAGCTGTTACGATAGTTTTGTTAACTCTCTCAGTAGGATTTATTTGAGGAAAATATCTCGCATTATACCAAATTTTTTGTACTTTATATTTATTCATTAAATTTTTGAAATCATTGGAAACGAACTGTTTCCCATTATCAACTGCGAAAATTTGTGGTACCCCAAAGATAAGAAAAACTTGATTTTCAATAAATTTAACAATAGCTGTAGAGGTAGCATTTGCCATTGGATGGACAAAAATATATTTCGTGAACCAGTCGACAACAACTAAAAGAAAACGATTTCCATTTTTAGATCTAGGATAAGGACCTAATAAGTCAGCAGATAAAAACTGAAATGGAAAATTAATATCTCTGTACTTTCCCATTAAACCAGCAGGAGGTACATTTCCTGGTTTACTAGCAGCACAGATTTTGCACTTACTGATATAGTTTGCGACATAAAGTCTCATTCTAGGCCAGTAATACAATTCCGTGATTCTAGAGAGCGTTTTATATACTCCTAGGTGAGCAGCTGTAGGATCATCATGAAAGAGTTTCAAAATATCTTTTCTGTGAGGAGACGGAACGAAAATTTTCCATTCTGGGGAAGGATCTGAAAACTTATTCCTTGAAAAGATATGCTTGTAAAGAACATTACCATGAACTTTAAAAGCAGGAAATTGATCTGGATTATTTTGTACTTTTTGTACCATATTATCATACCAAGTATCTGTTTTAAGATTAGATAAATCTAAAAGAGAAATTTCAGGATTTTGTTCAGGTATTCTAGAAAGGGAATCAGCCACAACATTTAAAGAACCACTACGGTGAATGACAGTGAACTTGTGACAGGATAGTTTCATTATCCATCTGGCAATTCTAGGAGAAGGGTTTTTCATGGAATATAACCACTGTAAGGATGAGTGATCAGTAATCACAGTGAAGTTTTCACTTCCTTCAATATAACACCTAAATTTTTCAATAGATAATAAAATAGCCAGCAGTTCTTTCTCAGTAGTAGTGTACTTACATTGAGCTTTAGAGAGAGTTTTACTAAAGAAAGCTATAGGATGCTCTAAACCATCTTCTTTTTGAAATAATACACTCCCAACACCAGTGTCACTTGCATCACAAGCAAGATAAAAATGCTCGTCAAAGTCTGGACTAGCAAGAACAGGAGCAGATGTTAGTGCCTGTTTAATCTGACTGAAAGCTAAGTTAGCTTCCGGAGTCCAAACAATAGTCTGTCCTTTCTTTTTACCCTTGAGTAAATCAGAAATGGAAGTACAAATGGATGCAAAATTATTCAAAAATCGACGGTAATAACCTATCAATCCGATAAGTCTACGAATTTGAGTAGTAGTTTTTGGAACTGGATATTCCAAAATAGCTTCTACTTTAGCTGGGTCAGTTCTTAACCCTTGTTGATCTACAACAAAACCAAGAAATTTAAGAGAAGGTCTACAAAACTGACACTTTTCAAAATTGACTGTAAGATTTGCATATTTAAGTCTCTTAAACAACATTTTAAGAATTTTGATATGACAATCAAAGTCAGGAGTAACAACAATAATATCATCAAGATAATAGAAAACATAAGGCTCCAGTAAAGGACCTATAACTGAATCCATAACTCTGCACATAGCTTGTGCACTATTATTTAAGCCAAAAGGTAATACATTAAAACAGAACAAACCTGTATTTTGAACTGTAAATGCAGTCTTTAATTTGGATTGATCATCCAAAGGTATCTGATAAAAAGCTTGTTTTAAATCGATCGACGAAATAAATTTAGCATCTCTTACTTTGGATATGATTGAATCTATTAAAGGCATGGGGTAACTATCAGGAACTGTTATCGAATTAAGTTTTCGACCATCAAAACAAACTCTATAGGAACTATCTTTCTTCGGAACCAACCACAAAGGAGACAACCAAGGTGTACTGGTTGTTAATGGTTCGATGGATATTGTCTTTGCCTAATTGGTTTCGCATCACCAGTGTCTATATGGTGAGTATACAAGTGGGTTCTACCAATAGAATCTGTTGGGCCTATTTCCTTAAACAGTTTGACTACCGAATGTAGTTGTGAAAGCTGATGGGTGGATAAATTCTCTGAACTTACTATAGTATTAACAACACAAGTTGACAGTTTAGCTGTACTATACGAAAAATTTGTGAAATCCAAAGAAATTCTAAACAATTTCATAAAATCCGTACCTAAAATCATTTTATGTGAGATAGAAGGAACCACCAAAACTTTTAACTTTTGTGTGCTACCAGATAAGGTAACAGGTAAAAACACATAACCTAAGGTACTTTGGACATTACCATCAGCAGTAGTTAGCTGTACTGAAACATCATAGTGAAGATGCAAATTCAGCTTCTTAAGAAGAAATAAGGCTGGAGAGCCAATAATAGAGACATTACTACCAGAGTCTACAAGTGCAGATATTGTTTCACTGCCAATATTTATTGAAATATATGGTCGATTATCCTGTGTACGAATATCGAGAAGAGGATTAGTTCTACATAAAGTATCAGACGTTGAAATCAACGGAAAAGAAATATTCGCAGGATTTAAAGAAACATTGTGCGTTGTATCTATGGGAGTTTTGTCTATAGGTAAAGGATTAAAATCACAATTAGAATCAGAAGTTTTAGCTTATAATAATAGGTGGTAGTTGAAATGTTACTCTGCTTGTCCTTTGTTTGAAGATTTCTTCAAATTTTTTCCTGGTATGTTCTTCCCTTTTAGCTTTGATGCAGACATTTGACTGCAATGAGGTTGATTCCTGTCCACTATCGAACAACCTCGCGCTTCGTTTTTTGAACATTTGGGGCAATGTGCCTTAATAACGTTCTTAAAACCGCAACCATAACAAAATTTATTTTTCTGGTACCTGCACTGAGGATACACATGACCTCGTTTGTTGCAATTCCACAAATTTCATCAAGTGAATTTGTTCCATATGCAAATTTCTTATTATTATTATTAAAGTGGGGTATAGATAACGCAGACTCAATTCTTTTACAGTAAGAGGTAAGATCAGATAGAGTGTCTATATCGTGCAAAGCCAAAGCTTTGATGTAGTCTGGCAAAAGACCACGTCTAATTTCAGATACTTTATCTTTCTCTGAAACGACAGAAGGTAAACGGAAAAAAAGAGCTTCAAAATTAGAGATAAATGTAGATACAGGTTCTCGAAAAGATTGCCTTGTAGAACGAATTTGTTCCCACAAATTCCTCTCATAATCTGCTGGAAGATAAGTTTCCTTTAAAGCGGCAACCAAGTCAGACCATGACTGAAATGTCTTTTTAGGAAGATGATTATGCCACCAAGTGAAAGCATTGCCATCAAACAGATCTCCTGCAGAAAGAAACAGGTCATCATTAGAACAATTCCTGGAGATTTTAAGCGTCTCAATTTGTTCAAGAAAAGGAATCAAAGGCTGTTTGCCGGAAAACTTTTGAATTCCCCATTTATAAATGGGCACAGACTTCACTACTGAAGATGCAGTATGTGGTTCTACCCTAACTGGAGTAGATTCTGAAGGAAGATTAAGTTTTTTCACAAGCACACCCTCAATTGACAATAATTTACTCCGTAACTGTCTTTTGACTGTTTCCTGCGTTGAAGAAGTGGTCTTCAGACGAGATACACGGCCAGACAAATGAGTTAAACGAGAACAAATACATTTGTACCTATAATCAGACTTACTACCTGAAAATTCATCGATGATACTAGATAAATCAGCAAGAGTAGCCAAGGCCTGATTATGGACTTGCTCAAATTCAAGAGGGACAACTGTTTCAGAGAAGCTTCTGTCTGATGCTTCCTGAGACAAAATTCCACTAAGGACTTTTCTTTTCTCATTGACAGTAGAAGGAACCTCAAGATCTCTAATAATTAACTCATAGGTTAACTCATCAGTTTTTAAATGCTTAGGGTTGATGGTAGCCATTTTGTAAGATTATTTAAAAAACAATAATTTATGTAAACCAACAAGTAACCAAATCAACTTTAAAGATAAAGATAATTAAATTTACGAAAATAATATAAAAGTACTATTTTATATTTAATTAAGTTTTAACACTACCCAACAACACATGAACTTGTCAAGGTTAATGATAACCAGCAGACAAAAAAGGTTGGTGATCAAAAAAAACTATCAGTAAAAATTAGATAAAAAAAATAAGTATAAAAAAGTAAGTAAGATAGAAAATAGATATTTTTACTGAAATTTAATAAATTTACTACTCAAAATAGGAAGAAAAATGTTAAAGATAATAATAGCAAGAAAATATAAAAGTATTGTTTCAACTAAATACAAGAATGTATGCATTACTCAGAGTATATTACGTTGGGCGCCAATTTGTAACCCTTCGAGGCTCAATTTGTAACATCCCAACGTTGAGCTGCTGTTGTCAACTTGTAACCGCCAACCTTAGTTTGCTGCTACAACCTGACTAACATCACTAACAACGTTGGAGCGACAAATCGTTTCCCGTTTGGACCAATTTTTAACGTCATAACTCCTAATGAATCAATTGCAAAATTGCTACATTAGACGTTATACGAAACACTCCCTGGCTAGCTCACTCAGGACGTGAATATGGCCTACTCTGGAGCAACACACGCAAACAAGTAAAAAGAAGAAACAATACACAGTTAAATTAACACATGTTTATTAAAATATTAAACAAAAAGGGCAGAAAAATACATGTTTAAATATTATATTGAATTTAAATAAAAATTATTCGACTTCTTGCTACAGTGTTACATTATAGTAAGGAAAAATGCTTGTCACCAAATCCTAGGTTTTATCGTGGTCTTTTCTACTATGGTTGTTAGCAAGCCATGTTGTTAGTTGTGGATTTTCTTGCCCTGGAGTCAACTCTCCTATCGGAATGATAGTGCCATTCTCAGGCCGGTTGGTCTTCTGGATGTTAATATAATTTGACCCGCACCTGAGAAATGTATCCCGGAGGTTGACTCCTAATTCAGGAGACGACACAACAACTGGTTATTATACTTTTACAGAAGTCATGAAGAAAATCGACATTTTTAGAAATAAAAGCAATTATATCGACTTTTGTATCGAACGGGAAGGGGGAAATGTCAACAAAAAGGAGTCTTTGTCACTAGCATTAAACTAGACAGAGAATAAAGATGGCACCTCTCGTTCCAAAGTAAAAGAAATAGAGATGAAAATAAAATTCATTCTTTAGAAACTTGAGTAAAAGATAAAAATGATGATTATTAAGAAAATAGGAAAGGTAGATACTGAAAAATATATATATAAAGAAGATAGATTTGGACGCCAACTGGTTTTTATACCAAATACCAGTAAAAATGAAAAGAGAATAATGAATCAATTAAGTAACGACATAATTCTGATACAATCTATATCTGAGAAAATATATAGAAAAATAAGAGATACAATGGAGGATATAGAAGAATATGAATTATGACAGAAGATATGGAAATTGGAGAATAGAATTAACGAAATATATTAACATAAGAAAGAAAGCAGGCAATGTAGCAGTTATAACGCTACAATACAAAAGAGATTTTAGGAATATTGTTAGTCAGTGAATAGGAATCAGAGCTAACTTTCATAGCACCTGTATTCTCTTGAGGGTTGTCTTGTGTGTTAAGTATAACAGAGGATGTGTTGAAGATAATTTTCCAGAGTAAAAGTTTGGGGTATATATATATATATATATATATATATATATATATATATATATATATATAATATATATATATATATATATCTATATATATATATATATATATACCTATATATATATATATATATATATATATATGTATATATATATATACCTATATATATATATATATATATATATATATATATATATATATATATATATATATCTATATATATATATATATATATATATATATATATATATATATATATATATACCTATATATATATATATATATATATATATATATATATATATATATATATATATATATATTTGTTTTTAGTACAATCCTGAGCCTTCGATAGTAAAACTTAAGCACAAACCTGAACCCCGTTTACGATCCTGAACCTGTATATTGGTTCAGGATTGGTTTCCTTATATAACTGATATATGATTTAAAATTTACAAATTAAATCATTTTTTTTTTAATTAGTGGTGCCATCAGCGGACAAAACTGCCTAACTTTCAATTCAATATGTCATTCGGAATCCAAGAGAAACCTGTTTCTATTGTGGTTCAGGATTGCATTTTTTAGTTCAGCCATTTGCCACTTTGGCGCTGGAAACAATTTCTTGAATATACATGATTTTTATATACATTATTACAATTAGTACTATCCTGATCCATACTATGTGGCAACATTGCTTTGTCATTATTTTGTTTAGAGAATTGGGGAATTCTATTTTTAGCCAAGGCCAGAGAGATTTCTTTTCAATAGATGGTATAAGATATTATTATTTAGTTGTTTTGGTTCAGGAAGGTGTGTTTAAAAATGAATAATTATAAAGGACGTTGTAAACTGATGGTTGATATGTATTTAGGGAAAGGTTAATTATACCAAAGGTATTAAACTAAATTGTCATTTTGAGCACTTTGGCTTAAAAATCTAGATGAATTGTGCTTATTTATATAAGTTAATATTAACAGAGGTACAGGGTGTCCAAGTAAAATAGTTATTCTTGATTTTAATTCATATTTACAAAAAGACTGTGTCAAGAGTTTATTAAAAATTATTATAGGCGATTTTCTTATCGAAAGAAGCTGATTTGCAATTTGGGATGATCATATTATCCGGTTTTTAGGATTTGTTCTAAATAATGTTTAAAAAAAAGTAAGTTTTTATTTTTTTAACCAAAAACGTAATTAATAGAGGGGAATTCTGTGATACATCATTTTAGACGGCTTATGAAATGTTTTTAGTAGTCTGTGATATCTCAAAATATTGAGTTCCTGTTTAAATTCATTTTATATAGGGCATCCCAAGTAAGAGAAATCACGTCATCTTCTTTTTGCTAACTGTTATGCAAGATGTTTTAAAAGTACTTCGATAAACATCTAGGGGAATTATCTTAGAAAGAAAAGTATATCTAACTAATGGACATTGATGTCTTTCTGTTTATATTTTTAGATTAGTATTTTATCGCTGTCAGTATCTCAGACGAATTTGACTAAATTAGCACTATTACATGTTATTTAGGTTAATAAGTTTAAAACCTTTTTCTCTATTAGTTAACAATAGCGCAAAGGGGAACTGTTTATGAGGAGAACTTTTCATCTATCAATCATACCCCTGAAATTTTTCAAAATAGTTTTGAAACATCCTGTGCAAAATGAACCAGAAAAGCAAAGAATGAGAAAGGATTTAAAGATTAAATGTATAATTTTTAGACAAAAACGTAGAAAAAATACACTTTGATTATTGCTCGAAAAATTCGGAGAGTAGCTTATATCCAATTTCTCAGATACACGTAAATAAAGATTCAAAAGCTTAAAGTTCAAAAGAGAAAAATGAAAAGGGGAAAGACGAAAAAGAGCAACGTTTAACGAAAGTAAATTGGCCAAGTTTAAATAATATTTTATATACTTACCTACTTAATAATAATGGGTCTGAAATGCTTTTTTCTAATCTATTAAGCTCGAAGAATAAAATATATTTTTTAAAATAAATTTCCTGTATTTACAGAGAAATTCTAATCCTTTTGTATCAAAATGTTACACTTCTTCGACATTCAAAACATTAATCATGTGCTAAATTACCAATTTAAAAATATCTCGAAAAGAGTTAATATTTGGAAGTTCAAAGAAATATAACTATCTTATTCAAAAATGAATGGGTGTCAAAATAGGTTAGTTGTAAATTATTGAGTGACAAAAAATTTTAAGCTGATTTCTTCTATTTAATATGATGAAAGTGGGGATATCTCGAGAACATACAAATCTAATAACATAGGGACCCAGATCAAGCAATAAATATGGATTTTTTATCCGACGAATGTGATTCCTATGCGGAAAATAATAATGCTGTGTTTCTACAGAAAAAAAAAATTAATAACTCGTCTAACACATCCAAAAACGAATTTATAGAGGATGACGACGATTCCATAAATATCCTAATTATATGCCATCAGAAGACGGCCGAGCTAAAAAAATGGGTAGCTATTTTTTTGTTTAATTGTTCTTAAATTTGGTTAAAGTTTGACTCTTTCTTGCAGTTCTCAAATTTAAAAATGACACAAAAAAGAGCCATCCACAAATCTGTAACAGCAAACAGTGTGAGAACGATTCGTTAATACTTGAAGAAGTGATTGATAGAGCGGAGCACGGGAATGTTTTCCATTTTGCTAGACATATTTCTAAATCGCACTTAGAAGAAATTGACGTAGTTAACATATTATGTCATAAGGTTAATTTAAAAGAGAGATGATTGGCTTTATGAAACTTAAGGAAAAAGATAAAAAAAAATTTTTATTTAAGTATACCAAAATTTGTCCGTCTAATTATGATGAGAAAAATAATAGAAGACAAACGTCCCAAAGCGACGGACAAACTACTTTGCTTCTACACCATTTTCTTAAACGTAATGATTTATTAAAATCAAAAATTTTCTTCAGAATGCGCGCAGACGACATAAAAGGCCGTCAGAGTAAAGGCAAAATTGATTTGGTACGACAAAATATGCGAAGACTCGCAAAACTCTTAGACTACAAGACTACAGAATCCTGATATTAAGAAACTTATAGATATTCTTCGCCCAAAGCATGTTCAACTAATAATTTCTGGAGTTAATAAAATAAAAAAATATAACCCAGAAACAAATAATTATGAGTCACCAACGTTGGCCATAAATTTTGGGACACTTATGAGAAAATGTTGCGACTTAGCATATATTATTCTTGTTCAGATAGAAAACCCAAGCGATGAGAGAAAAGAATTTAAAATATTAAAAAGTCTTTTAGAATCCCAATGGTGTAATGAAGTTTCTGCTCAACATGTAGAAATTTAAATCAAAATAAATGGAACAAGGAAGAACTTTTGCTGCTTACTAACGACCTAGAGAAACTTAATATTTTTTTTGCAAACATCTGCAGAAGAATTATTTCACAAATTGAAATCAGGTGAATATGCCAAAAAATGTCAGTTGGAGAGACCTGCGAGTATAACAGCAACAAAACTTCGAAAGCATTTGGCCACCATTATTCAATTTCTTCAATTTTCCAATAATGATATGGAGCAATTAAGCAAATTCATTACAAATGACACACATTACAAATGCATTGCAATTATTATCGTTTGTCAAAGTATATCAAACGGCTAAAATTTCTAAACTTTTTTTCTAAACTGAAAAATACAAAGTTAAAACATTAGACGAAACTAACATTAACTTAGCTCCTCTCTCTGATGCGGAAGAGGAAGAAATGGAAAATATCTTGGATACTCATGATAATCTAAACGTCGATTGCGAGATTCCATCTACTTCAGCTAACTGAGATAATAACAAAGAACCTCAAAAAAAGATTGGCAATTTAAAAAAGAAAATATTTATTGATAGAAGAAGATCATTAACAAAACAATAAAAAAGAATTATCGCAGAATACTTTTCCGACATTAAAAAAAGAAAGTCTTCCATTGAGGTAAAAGTGCAACACCTTATTAAAGAATATCCCGAGGTAATTAAAGAAAGAAAATGGACATGCATCAAAGCTGTAGTTTATAATATACATATATACAGGAAAACTTAAACATTAAACACCCATTTTCTAATATTTTTTAGTTGGTTTTTAATTTTTTTTTGACTGTTTTGAAAGACTTTCTTGTTTTAGTTTTGATCTGATCTCTATCACATTATTCTTATGTTTGTAGGCAAGTTAAATTCCTATTACCTGAGCTATAATAAATAGTAGAGTCAAATTAATGTACCAATGTAGCTACTTTTGATAATAAATTAATGTAATACTTTCCTGATTTATTTTTTTTTTAATATAAATCGTCGTTAACCAAAGCTCATATTTTTGACATTTATGAACTGGAACGTATGGTTTATTTATGGTAGTGATATGACGCCTTCGCTGTTAAAATAATCGGTAGACAGGACGTATTGTTTACATATTTTAGGATTTAGGATATGTACAATTAAGGGAGAGTAAAAATATACTGCTTCTGACTCTCAAGCAAACACATACGAAAATTTTCCTAAGAAATCCCATTTTACTTAAAACTGGCAACATCTCTTAGGCTCAGGTTTGTGCATATACACGTATGTTTAGGTTCAGAATTGACTGAAATAACAAGGGGATCAGGATTATGTCATTAATAAGTAAAATCCCCATTTATATATCTTTTAAAATATTAAAAATTTCTTTTGTATATATACATTTTTGAAATCGTTGCTAGAATTAATGAAGATAAGCGTGCCATAGGCAGCTCTAAATACTCTAGATATAGGAGGTTCAGGATTGTATGGTTTTTCAGATGGTTCAGGTATGGTATAAAGATGTATATATATATATATATATATATATATATATATATATATATATATATATATATATATATATATATATATATATATATATATATTATTTTAACCTGTGGATCTTAAGCACTTGTTATCGTAATTTTATTTTAGAATTTTTTCAAAACGATTTCCGGATTGAAAATCAAAACTTTAAAATAAATGTAAAATGTAACTCTCGTTACAGTCAACTACATTAAATTTAAAATAAAGTACTTCAAATACAAGGAATTGTTATTATTATAATAATTAAACGTTGTTAAACAATTTTATAAAACAGTTTATTGGTATATAATTATTTTTAAATACAAAATTTTCTAATATTTTCCACAACAACAATTCTTCATAAAATATGGTATTACAAAGATATGAACTTCCAACCACATATTTAAAATCCTTCCAACAGCTCTGTAAATTTAATTAAACTGGTATTCAAATAGTGTTTGTCATGGAGGGATTCCATTGCTTCCGTGAACCCTCATATGCCTATTTAAATTTCCGCTTTGACTGAACCTTAATAAACATAATTTGCATTCGTAAGGTTTCTCTCCGCTATGAATTCGAAGATGTTTTGTTAAAGTACTGCTGTCTGAGAAAGCTTTCTTGCACAACCTACACCTAAAATTTGTAAAACAAAATAATAAAAAATATTATTATTTAACAGTCTTTATATCATACAGTAGTCATTAGATTAGATGTCAAGTTTTAAATGAATAAACATAAAAATAGTATGTAAATAAAATATATACAGCAAAATATTCTAAATATCGACTAAAAAATATTTTTAGTATAAATAACAAAGTTGTAAATGTTAGATGGAATGTCGAATATGCCGAAATAGTGCGGCATCTGGATAACATTATTTAAACATCAATCAAAACAAATGCTTCTTCTTCTTCTTTCTACTTCCTTGATAGGCTTGAGCCTAATTAAACATAGATTCAGAAAAACAATTTTATTAGCAAAAATTTATTCAGGGGCTAATTGACCTCAGACCACAAGCCAGTAGTATATTGCATTCAAATAAAACTAATAAAGAAGTCTGAGAGTTGAGAGATGGATATAAATTTGTAAAATGGGGACAAAATAAACAATAAAATAAAATAAGTCTAATAATACGGTGGGGCGAGAGATAGGACTAAAAATTAATTGTTCTAAAACAAAATACCTGGTATTTAGTCGTGTAACGGGATTTAATTAAGCATCCAGAAATCAGTTCTAGGTAACCCAATTCAGTTTAAAAATTAAAAATTATTTTAATAATATTAATCATTGCTTATTGCTCAATGCGATTGTTTGTTTATGACATTGAAAATATCGATGTAACTAGAACACGCTTACTGATGCGCTGACCTAGTGAAATTTGCAATGTAAGTAATCAAAAACTTATTTAATATTGTGTACAAATTATATTAGTAAAACATGAATGTATAAACAAACGCACGTGAGATAAGTACCTCGGAAAATAACGGGAGTAGATTATTAAGAATTAAGAATTAAGAGTTAACAGTCGAAGCTAGTGTTGTCATCCATCAACTGGGTACTCTCTCTATTATTGTACTTAGAGAACCAATAAACTAATTATGAGTATCCAGTGAGTTCGAGTTAATCAAAACGCATGCAGGGGGTAAACTACCTCTAGAGTTCCACTATATGGAACTCCTGATGGAAGCAGTCTAATAAACATTATATGATAATCCAACATTATTATAGTCGCTTGCCTTATAAATATACGATTACAAATAGATAGGCAATCAATATAAATAGTATCAAAATCAAATAGTTAGGTTTTTATATTACCGAACAAATAGATCTAAATAAAGAGATGAAATCTTGAACTGAGATGGCTCGTGCACCCTTAAAATAAGGTCACTCTTCTGTAACGATAACTTAAAACTTCAACTTCGGAAACGCATGATTAAATGTTACATATGGTCAGTTGTCTTATATGGCGTCGAAGATGAACCTTGAAAATATCTAATATTAACCGCTTAGAGGCTTTTAAAATGTGGTTGTACAGACGAACACCTAAAATGCCGTGGACGGTTAAGCAGAGAAATGAAGCAGTTCTCAACCGAGCAGAAGCATAAGCTGATTGATAACGAAAATCCAAGAAAAATATATCTTGGACATTTAAAGTTTTTAATGTAGTGTAATGTTTATAACTAATCCATCATAATCAGTGGTGCTACAGCCCTAGTTGAGTCTCGACCTTTCCCAGTCTATTTCGGGAAATATTCAGAATTTATTGTTTTACCAGTTTTCAAGTAATTCACAAACAAAATTATTTTCATGAATTTTTTTAGATATTAAAATAGATGGAAGTCGCTAGGGGCGAAATCTCGTAAATATGGTGGATGCTTCAATAATCCCAACTTTTAATTATGAATTTTAGCCATTGTGAACATAACACGGTACATTGTCTTGATGAAAAAGGATTTTTTTCTTCTTCAAACCGAGTTCTTTTTAACGATTTTTTTCCTTCAGCTGGTCTAAAATTTTACAACAATATTCAGAATTTATTGTTTTACTAGTTTTCAAGTAATTCACAAACAAAATTCTTTTCGCATCCAAAAAAAACTAATGTTGACACCTTCTTGACCGATTTTTGGACACAAACTCGTTTCACACCACTCGTTATTCTCTTGTTTTGATTCAGGATCATGGTAATAGACACAAGTCTCATTCATAGTGATGAATCGGAGCACAAAATTAACTTTATCCTGTAGCATTTTTTTGTACCATTCTGTATAAGGTTTTAATCTACGTATTATAAATCTTCGAAAGGGAAAGATTTGATTTCCTAACGAGAAGAAGTGTTTATGGGTAAAGTGATACTTGCACCGAATAAAAGCAACCGCATCTTTTTTAAATCGTTTTTATCTCATAAGTATCTTATGAACGCTTTTGGGGTTGGGTTTTTTGTTTCGTTTTTATTTTTGAGAAAACAAATTAATAGAAGCTGAAATTTCTTATGGAGATATTTGACCAAGTCATTTGAATCATTGTATTTTTTTCTTGTTCTATTAAATCTGTATGTAAATGACCAAGATAAATTCTAAATTTTAATAAATTTTATTAATATTATTTTAAAAAAAATGTTTTATCAGGTCACCGAGAGAAATTAATATTGAACTTTTTATAAAGATGTAGGTATTTTAGAAGGTATCAATTTATAATGGATATTTCTGTTTGTTAATTTAAAATTAATGTGTCCAGTTAAATTTATGATTTGACGCGTAGGAAATATAGCTTATAGTTTTTTTTATATTTTCCAAGTAAATATTTGCAATCTGTCCTGTTTGGACAATAATCAAATTTGATAATTCAAACATAGAAATTAGCATGAGCGTAGATTATCTACCAGTGCTGGTACCTTCCTAACTAAATTTAACTAAAATTGATGTATCTAAAATTTTCTTATGTTCTAAATAATTTACTTATTAAATCTATCTGGTAAGTCTAAGGGTTTGTGTCTCTTAGGTCTTCTCACTTCCCTGCTGTTGTCCAGTAGATTTACCGCACTAGAATTTGGGTGAACTTCTAACTTCTCTAAATACCTATCACTACACTTTTTTATTGCTTCACGCACAACACTCACTGAGAGATCACGATGTATGACTTCATTAGGGACGTAGTATGGTGTATTAACAATCTGCCCAAGAACCCTCGATTAGAACCTCTGCAGGATATCAATATTGAATTAGCTTGCACACTATCATATTTCGAAAAACGTTTATATCATAAAATATCCTTGTTTGGTGTTTGAAACGTTTCGACTTTTATCACCATGTCCTTCGATCTTAGCTGTTAGAATAGGTATATCAATTGAATAGTGCACAATCTTCAGGAACACTATATAACTACGCTCTTGACTGGGTTGATAAAAGTGTGGAATTTAACTTTTTTCTTTATTAATATTTTTATTATGTTTGAATGGTCGCCTTTTTTGTTCGTAAAACTTTAATTATTTAAGTACAATTATTTTAGAATATATAGCCATCTTTAGCAACAGAGTCTATTACGGTTGCAAACTCATTAACATCTAGTACATTGGGAACAAATATTAGTGGAGGTTTATTGTCTGTGTCATTACTTTTGTTATTTTGTCTGTTCGGTTTCCAAGTTGTCTTCCTTAAGTGCTTGAAATCTGTTATGAAAATTTGTTTTCCGAACAAAATCAGATAATCTTTTTTGGCGTAAGCTTCTTATCCAAGCCATTTTTTTAACAAATGATAAAAATTTGTCAGTGTTTAATGGTAGTATTGTGAAAGGTCTCACAGTGCATCTGGGTGGGGTGTTTTTAATTTTTTTGTATAATACTCTCGTAATTAAATAAGAATCATTGTGTTTTTTATTGTTCCACTAATTAACTATTATTCTATCATCTATTGTATCTAGATGACCAAAGTAAATTCTAAATAATTGATGGATTCGACCGTTACTTGATGGAAATTCATTTTATGTAACAATAAAACACTGAAAACTTTGTTTTCAAAGGCCTTAAGCTATCTTTGTTAGAATCTATGGAAATCAACAAATTAAAAAACACAGATATAATTCTGAATGACCAGCTTGAGACAAACAGTTCTCCCCTCCTCAACTTATTTCATTAGAGACTATAAAGTGTAAACCCATGCCAAAAACAGATCACTTGAGAAAGGCAATCAGCCGAAACAGCTGTAGTGATAATAATTTAAAATAAAAATTTGTGGAAGTTTTGAAAACAAAGTTTTCAGTGTTTTATTGTTACATAAATTCTAAATGTTCATTTTTAAAATTTTTTAGATAATATTTTTAAAACAAATGTTTACCAGGTCACTGAGAGAAATTAATAATTAAAATTTTATAAATATCTATTCTATTAATAAATTAATATGTCCAATTAAATTTATGATTTGGCTAGTAGTAAATATAGCTTATAGGTAACAACATATTTTTATCTTTCTCAAATTAATCCCCTAATATGTAGATTTCACGAGTTTTTCTCTCTTTTTCTTTTTTATTTGGTTTAATTTTTTTCCCTTTCCTTTCAGTTAGTATGATTCATTTTATTTAATCTTTCTGACATCAGTATCCATCGTTCCTAATAAGCGATCTACAGATCCACGTAACTAAGCTCGCCGTTGTGTCATTCAAAAAACCTGAGCGCTGGTTGCATAGTGAACGTAATAGACCTGGAATTCTTCGTCTACCTTATATTCCAAAATTAACATAAAAAATTAACCCTTTGGGATAATTTTTATGTTACTGACAGTACTACCCAACTTTTGGGCCTCCTTTTTCCTATCCAGGTACAATTTACATTACAATCCTTTTAACAATGCTCACTTGACGATTTTTCAATACAATATCTTGTATTTGTACGACCACGTTTAAATTTAGCAACCCATCTTTCTACTCTACTAGTTGAATGCGAAGATTCCTTATCTATTCTCAAAATTCGTTCACAAATTTCTTTTGCTTTTAAACCTTCCAAAAATAAAAATTCAATCATTGCAGGATACTTAATTTTTTTCATTGTAGAAAAACACCTCGATACTAAATGGCTTGTTAACAAAGAATTAATTGTCAGATTAAAATAAAACTTCATATACATTTATACAAAGAGTGTACTAATATAACAAAAAAAAAATTAGGCTAGTAGCAACTTCCTCTTTTATCGAACCACAAAATTTATTGAACATCCTATTCTATCGCCTTCTCCAAATACCATTCTTTGGAAGACTAGCAAACGATTTTCGTCTGTTTTGGAGATGGTCCATGTTTCTGTCCCATATGCCAGCACTGGTAGGATAATTTTTTTATAAATATATTGTTAGTTTGTTGTTTTTGGCCTTAATTTCTGTTCTTTAGCTGCTTGCTTAGTGCAAAATAACATTTGTTCGCTAGCAGTATCCTTTCTTTTACTTCTTTAGATGTGTCATTATCGCTTGATATGAGCGAATCTAGATGTCTTCGACTAATCATAATGGGTACAATCTAAAGACTCAGAGGAATATTGGTGGAAAAAAATGCTCGTGGTTGAAGAATGTCAGAGAATAAACCGGTGTAACGTTAAATTTTTACTTTAGAGTAAAATTATAAAGTTTAAGAGCATAGCCAAATAAGGAGGAAACTTGACCCCAAATTTTATGACATCGATGGAGACATGAGAAATATGGGAATACGTTTTTGGCGGAGAAAGGCGATAGATAGGGACGACTGGAGAGAAATTCTTGAGGAGGCTAGGACCCACGAGCATCGATTATCCGAACTAATTGGAGGAGATGACATAGAACCGATTTGTTCGGACAATCGAACTATATTGGTTATAGTTATACATATTTATCCACAAGTGAATGAAAGCCATATTTACATACCTACATATTTATTCTTTAATGACAAATAGGTGTCAACAAAAAAGTGCAGTTTTGCAACAAGATATTTTTAGATAATATATTGAAGAAAATTGAAGATATTTTAAGCGTTAATTACTAATCCTTAAAAAAATCTTCAATTTTCGTCTGCCGAAACAAGTCTACCCGTTTGAGGTGTTAGGTCGCGTATTTTTTTAAGGCCAGTTATTTGTTACTGGTTACTTTCAGCTTGTATTTCAAACCAATGTAAGGCCATATCTAAGAAAGTAAAAGCTTCTGAAGAACCAATTATGTTTTCACCTTCCTTATCTGAACTTGCAGTTGATGAGGTGCTAGATGTGTTGTCAGTTTTATTACTCATTTGCTCTATAATTTCACTACTTTGCATAATTTGGTAGGTAACCGGGATCATCATCGTCGACATCCATCCATTGTTAAACTTCTTCTTCATCACATCCGTCGAAATTGAGTTTTTTTAGCATATCTATTATTTCAGACTTATCTTCCTGGTTTTCTTTTGTATATTCTCAGTTTTCCACTATTTCACTATTTTCCACTAAACACCAAACTTTATTCCACGCTTTTGTAAAGTTCTGATCTTTTAAACTGTTCCATGCTTCTCAGATCATGTAAGACGGGTCCTTCAAATCAATTTTTTCATGATTTCTTATCAGGCTTTCTTCTCCCTCCTATTCTTTTTCCAAAAGTAACTTACGTAACAATTATTTTCTATAAAACTGTTTGAAAGTTTCAATAACGCCTTGGTCTATGGGATATAATAATGAAGTCACATTAGGTGGAAGAAACATGACTTTTATAAAATCATCTTTTTCATTTAAGATGTCATATGATGGATAAGTTGGGGCTTTATCAAGAAGCAATAATGTTTTCTCTTTTTTACCATTTTTTAATTGATGGGTTTAACGGAGGGTATAAAAGTTCCTATAAATCATTTCATGAAAATTGTACTATTCATCCAAGCACTCTTTTGCGATGAATAAACGATATGCATCGCATTCATATTAACGTGTTTAAAACAACGTAGTTTCTTGCTGTTACCAATGACAAGCATGGGCAGTCGGTGGCTGCCAGTAGCATTAGCACAAGCTAAGGCAGTGATACGATCCTTGCTTATTTTAGGTCCAGGTGCTGCTAATTCACGCCGTGACGCAAGAGTTTTTCGTGGCAAAGCTTTCCAATTGAGCCTAGTTTCGTCTGCATTGTAAACGTTTTCGAGTGCGTAATTTTTTTTCTTCAGTAATTCACTTAGTCTTATTTTGAATGGCTCTGCTGCTGATGAATCAGCAGATAGTTTTTCTTCTTGTATTTGAAGCTCACTAATGCCATGTCTCGACTTAAATCGTTTTAACCAGCCTGTGCTTGCTTGAAAATTTGACGAACCTCCGAGTTTTTCATTGAATTGAACTGCTTTTTCACACAGAATCGGACCAGAAATAGGTTCTCCCTGGGATCTTTATTGAGTAAACCACTTATATACAGCATCATCTAAATCCGTGTTTAAGGCAAGTTTCATAGTTTTACGACTTGTGCATACATCAGAAGAATCAAGCTGGGGCATAAAGTTACTTATGCTCGTGTTTTATTTTTTTTATATCAGGAATGGTAGATTTACCAATTTTGTACTCACTGGTTAACTTGGTTGCAGATTCACCTTTCTCTAACGGTTGATATCAATAAAGTGTTATGAATCATTTCGGCCTATCGTAACCTCATTAGAGACTTGGGCTGATACAAATTCAAACTCGGAAACTCCAACGAATGTCTCCTAAAACGATATAATAATATGGGGGACAGAGTTGCTCGCGTCCGTGGTCTATCGCAAGGTACAATCACACGTGTCCCCTGGGTAACGCCAAATGAGCAGCACCGATTCGTCGTTACGCGCTGATCCATGAGTGTACGAATCCCTACTCAAAATGGCTCTTCTCAGGGCAGCGACGCAGACGTCAAAGTTATCTTCTGGAACGCTGGAGGTCTAAGCAACAGCAAGTTTTTAGAACTCAAACGAAGCGTTCTCGAAAAGAACGTTGATATATATGTCATTGTAGAGGCAGGAGCCGCTACAGACACACCTCATCTCTACTCTACAGTTGGCTGTTCAACCCATGTGCTGAAAAGGAGTAGACAAGTAGCGTCAGGAATTATCATCGGAATCAAAACCCCTCTAGTATGCAAGGCTAACATAATCCACGAAATGCAGGATAGAGACAAACTGGAAATGTTTAAGGTCGAAGTTTGGAAAAACTCGAAACATGTCACCCTTTTCTTACTATACAATCCGCCAGATAATATACCTGCATTGGAATTGGTAGAGCAACAAATCCAGCCAAGTACCATCATAATTGGAGATTTCAATAGTCCATCCACGAGATGGGGCTACTCTAGAACCACCAACGTTAGGAAACACCTCGAGGACTTCCTGGATACCAACTATCTCGATGTAGTGAACACCCCACCTACGTTCTTCTTCTTCTATATCAAGTACTTCCAACAAAATAGACTGCTGTCAAGCTGACGTATAAAGGAGTTGATCTGGAAAGACAGGACGTAACAAAATACTTGGGGGTGTATATTGATAAGAAAATGACGTGGAAACCTCAAATCGACGACATTGCAGAGAAAGCCACAAAGAGATGTCGACTGCTCAAACGTCTCACAGCAACAAAGTGGGGCGCCACGCAAGATGTCCTGGTAGCAACATACAAAACCTATGTCCGGCCGATATTAGAATATGGGAGTGAAGCTACAATAACTGCGAGTACAAACACCACCTCCAAGCTTGAAGTCGCCCAGAACACTGCCCTTCGCGTCATCACCGGTGCTCCAAAATCAACAACGATTACATCAATGGAAGCCCAGACCGGTATTGAACCAATACAATGCCGCAGAGAGCAACACGCGTTAACCTTCTGGGAAAGGCAAAGACGAATACTTCCACAAAAATGGGACGAATATAGACAAGCAGCCTCACGTCTTAAAACACAAACCACTCCGCTTACAGTAGCAAACCAAATCATGGAAAAATACCACATTGTCCTGTCGGATCCGCCCCCTTCCCAGCGCAAACCACACTGGCCCGCTGTCTACCAAATACAGAATTACTGCTTGAAAACCATAACGACCCGAAGCACTTATCGTCAGACATTGCCCTAAGGAAAGCCGCCCTAGAGACGATACCAAGTACCCAGCACATGAGTGGCTCCACATCTACTGCGATGGATCCTCGATGCCGGACTCGGGAAGAACAGGAGCAGGATATGTCTCAACGTTCTTCAAAGGCTCTATAGCTGTGGGTGCCCCTCTCACCAACTACGACGGCGAAATTGCTGCTATACACGAAGCTGCAAAAAATCTTGAGAATTTCCAACACCCCCAAAAAGTTGCCTTCTTCATCGACTGCCAAGCCGCAATCCTCGCCCTGTCGACAAATCGATACACCGACTGTGCCAAAACAATATCTTGCCGCGTCCAACTTTCGAACTTGATGGAAAAACGGTGGCTGATTACTCTACAATGGATCCCTAGTCATGTCGGTGTTGAAGGAAATGAAGCGGCAGATGAACTTGCAAAGGAAGGCACTACTCTTCCACAGCCCCCTAGCTTCCAATCGTACACATCAGCAAAGTCCACCATTAGAAGATGAATCAAAGCGAAGATAAAAGAGCAGCAACTACAAGCCGGTGCTGGAAAATCTTGAGCCCACCTAATAGAGTCACCAATCCCTCGCAACTTGCCGAGACCCATTAGTGTAACCGTGTTCAGAACAACTACGGGGCATGACTACCTGGCCCCCCATCTCTCCCGGCCTCAGCCAATCGCGTCCATGTTCTTTCCAGTGTTCTCTACACTGGGCCACTTGTAACCAGTTTACCGCTATTCTTTTCACGTCATCGGTCCATCTAGTCGGTGGTCGTTCTTGGCTTCTTTTATAGTTTTTGGGCCGTCATTCCATGATTTTTTTTTTGACCACTGGCCATTTTTTATTCTAGCTAAGTGTCCTTGCCAGTTTCACTTAAATGTCGTGATTCTTTCGAAGACGTCTTAAACTCAAAATCGATCTTTGCCTGATTTGTTGGTTTGTTATGTGGTCTCGAAGGCTTACTTCTAGCATTGCACGTTCCATGGCTCGTTGTGTAGCTATGAGCTTATTAGCGGATTTTTGCGACAGTGTTAAAATCTTCACACCATAAGCTTGTACGAGCAAAACACATTGATTGTAAACCTTTCCCTTAAGACACATGAGAATTGCACTTTTTAGAATATGGATTAGTTTGCCAAATTCTGCCCATGTCAGGCCTATTCGCCTCTGTATTTCGTGCGTTTGATGATCTCTGTCTATTTTGATCTCGTGTCTCAGATATTTGTAAGTGTCAATCGACCCAGGAGGAGAGTATCTTAAACTAGGAGAATCAGGATTTTAAGAGATAGCCCGATAAATTTGCAGATTAAGTTTTGGATTTAAAATTTTCAATAGACAGTCATAGGGAGATAGAAGTATTTTGAAAACTTTTTGGTTTTTGAATAGAAACAGTTTTTCTTATTTGATTCCTAAAATTGAAGAACACATGATCTGTATATTTTTGGATGTTACAATTATTAAGATGTCATAAATTTTAATCTGTTATAAAATTTTATTCATTTTATATAGCAGGTATATGAATTTTATATTGATAAATTATATTGATGTATTTAAGATTTGATACATTTTTTATCTTAAGTATTTTTATTATTCCTTTTGCTCTTATTCTTACCCGCAAATACAACAACAAAGATACTGAGTCACGAGGGTACAGCTTGAGACAAATTGAAATTTTGTAAGGTTTGTTGAAGTAATATATTTATTATAATTTAAAATTCATATTTTTACTTACCATAATATATATATAGGGGAAGGGTGGACAAATTGACATAGCCGGGCAAGACTACACATTGCCCCCACCACGAAAACTAGTCCATTATTCGTTCAGTCCACAAGCTCGTTAGAATCTACTCCTTCACAGTACCCGTTTGATAGTCTTCGGGTGTGGATGCTCCGTACGTTTAAAAAAGTATTCACGTTGATTTATTTTAGAGATAAAAAGGGTGTTTCTAAGCTTTACCTTAGGATATTGCAACTGCTCTTAGTTTATATTTTAACAGACCATGTTTTCATGCTATGATCACACGCGCTAGCGGGCAAGTTGAGATATAGCTGTGTCATCTTGTCCTCTAAAGGACGGATCTATGGACGGTGCCCTCTAAAGGACGGTACTTACTATTAATATAGAAGTAAAAACATGGGTCCCTCTATTGGAAAAACCAATAGAGGGACATGAAATGAGAAGAACATGGAGCGAGCGTTGCAGGCTGTAGCGGAAAACCGCATGGGTTGGTTAAAGGCTAGCAGGCATTACCAAGTGCCCCAGGCAACATGTCGCCGCCGTGCCATGAATCGAAATAAAATAGCAGTTGGTACAAGAACGCATCTTGGCAGACATGAAACAACCTTAAATCGAGAACTAGAAGAGGCTCTAGTGGAGTATATTCTAGCACTGGAAGCCAGATTTTTTGTTAAATAAATAATAAAGTTAAAGCATCAATTCAATAACACGAAAAACATTGTAAGCAGAGGTTGGCTACGCTCTTTTCGACTAAGGCAAACGAATATATGTTTACGTCAGCCAGAGGCAACATCAATGGCACGCGCTGAAAGTTTTAACAAACCACAAGTAAAGACCTTTTTTTAAAAATCTACGTAACGTAATAAATAATGAAGAAATCGACAAAAATATGATTTTTAACATGGACGAGTCAGGGTTGACAACTGTACAAAATATTTCTAAAATTTTTGCGCTAAAAGGAAAGAAACAAGTGGGTGCCATCACCAGCGGGAAAAGGGGAGTACATTCAACTGTAGTATCTTGCATGAGTTCAGGGGGAACTTATATTCCACCTGCTATAATTTTTCCTCGGAAGAAATTCAATCCAAAATTATACGACGGAGCGCCCCTTGGGACTTTATGTTTGTACAATGAATCAGGTAACATGACCGGGGAACTATTTTTAAAATGGATGGAACACTTTATTAAACATGTTCAACCTTACACCAAACACAAAGCCCTGCTAATTTTAGACGGGCATGTCAGCCATAAAAATTTAGAAGCATTGTAACTTGCAAAAAACAATTCAGTGGTGCTATTTTGCTTGCCTTTACATTGCACACATCGTCTCCAACCTCTCGATGTGTACTTTTTCGGGCCACTAAGTAAGTACTACGATGCAGCAGCAACTCAATGGTTGAAAGAAAATCCAAGTCGTGTTATCACTCTTTACCAGGTGGCGTCGCTTTTTTCTTCCACCTACAATAAAACCGCAATACTATCGATAGCTTTAAGCGGATTCAAAGCAACAGGGATCTTACCTTTCCACCCGGATATATTTCCAGAACACATGTATTTGCTCAGCACAGTAACTGACGTACCACTTGAGGCCGATAATGCAAACACTGAATCCCTTAATCCGGGTTCATGTTTCACTGCAGCAGAACATTTGAATGAAGAAGATCCGCAGTCATCTACAACGGTAAATACAAAGCCACATGAACATGTAGAGTCTTCAGCTAATAACGTCACAAACGTTTTGTTGCAAATTTCACCTCTTTCTCAGGGAAATGCAAGAAAGTCCAGAAGAAGAAATGCCAATAGTTACCAAGATGTTCTTACCACCAGTCCATACCTCCAGAGTCTTCGAGAACAACAAAATATTAAGAAAGCGAGAGAGGTAAGAGGGAATAAGCAAAACTCAGTAAAGAAAAATGTGTTTGATGGTACCTTAGAATGTGGAGATAAAGACACTCAAAAAGATTATCGAGATAAGAGAACCGGAAAATTAAGAAAAAGTGAACGAAGTGCGGCAGTTAAAATCTATGAAAAAAAAATCAGACTGTGAAGAGCTCTTTAATGAGGACGACGACGATGATTGCGCATGCCTCTATTGCAATGAGTTATATAGCCTATCCAAATCTCAAGAAAGCTGGTTACGTTGCCAAAAGTGTCAAATTATGTGGGCTCATGCAGAGTGTGCAAGACTATCAATGAAGGCTAAGAACTTTATTTGTGAATTATGTTTTGATAATTGATCACTTTATGTATAAATCCACGTATATGCCGTCTTGCCATCTAGGGTAGGGCAAGATGACATTTTGACTCTTTTTTGTTTTACATTTACAGTTTTAAAATGGAGTTCTCTTTTTGTTTTTCACTTGATAAATATTAAAAAAGAATGTTCTGTTTGTATTATGGCGCTTTTTAATTCATGATACCTTTTACATTTTTCAAAATAAATCGATTTATTCGAGTATATATTCGATACATTTATTCGAGTATGTCGACTTGCCCACCCTTCCCCTATATATATATATATATATATATATATATATATATATATATATATATATATATATATAATATCCAAAACAGGTATTCAGAATAGGGAAAATTTGGAAAAGAAATAAAGTAATAGAAGAACGAGATATGGAAGGCAAGTGTTTGAGGAGACGAAAAATATAACAGATAAAACGAATTAGTAACAAAGAAAGTCGATTGAAAACAAACAAACCCAACGTATTAAACATATATACATTTTTTAAATAGTTGTACTTTTTTTTTCTGTATTAAATCGAACTTTACTATTTAAAAAATCTTACCTGTAAGGCCTTTCGCCAGAATGTGTGCGCATGTGAGTTGTAACTGAAGAACTTTGAGAAAATCTCCGGTCACAAACTGGACAACGGAATGGCTTTTCACCGCTGTGCGTACGCACATGCGCGGTTAAATTTGCCGCTTGCGAAAAAGATTTGTTGCAGTCTATACATCTATAAGGCTTTTCTCCGCTGTGTGTCCTTTGGTGAGTTTTGAGTGTACTAGGTCGTGCATAACTTTTGCCTGTAAAAAACCTAGACTTATAAATATAGCAGGAATATATCTTGCTAATATGTATATATATATATACATATATACATATATATATATATATATATATATATATATATATATATATATATATACATACATATATACATATATATACATATACATATATATATATATATATATATATATATATATATATATATATATATATATATATATATATACATCTTTTAGCTAAAGCTGCAATTGCTTTGTTGAATTAAATGGCCAAGGAGGACAAATTCGTTAAACTTCCCGTGCTCGAATCGGTATCAATTGAGTGTTATGACTTATTTCAGTATCCCTGCTTCATTAGACATTCGGGTTGATACAAATTCAAACTCGGAAAGTCCAACGAATGTCTCCTAAATCTTTACCACTGCAGTGGTTAGCGTACAGAGGTGACACTTACTTTGTTGGCCATGACGAAAACGATTTAATAATATTGTTGTCTGTCCTCTGGACTATTCGAAATGTGTAAAAGATTAAATCTTTTAGCAAAAGCTGCTATCGCTTTGTTGAAATGAATGGCTAAATATATGGCCTAAGAGAACAAATTTGTTACTTTATTGATACCGATTCGAGTACGGGAAGTTTAACGAATTTGTTCTCCCAGGCCATATATTTGGTCATTAAATTCAACAAAGCGATAGCAGTTGCTAAAAGATTAATCTATTGATTAATATGTTGTTGATTTATAAGTTGCTTAATCTTTTACCCATTTCGTACAGCCCAGAGGACAGAAAACGATATTATTAAATCGTTTTCGTTCATGGCCACCAAAGTAGATGGCACCTCTGTATGCTAACCACTGCAGTGGTAAATATTTAGGAGACATTCGTTGCACTTTCCGAGTTTGAATTTATATCAACCCGAGTATCTGATGAAGCAGGCATGTTGTATATGCAGTTAGAGTCATAATAAGCTACTGATATAAATAGAAATACTGATATGAATAAAAAAATCTTATTTTCTATACTTTAAAATAGTCTTTTGTAAAATATTCTAGGACTAACGGTAACCAAGTTATGGCTCGTCAAATCGTGATACTTGCAACGATTTGTATATCCTCATTAGTCCCAAAAAGTTTAAGTTTAATTTTAACAATAATTTCTATTTTCTCTTTTTATTTGTGAAAGCAATAAACGAAAATCTATAAAAACCAAAAAAAATTATTTGACAGACATAATATGACAGGTGCGGTTGGACATCAGGACTTTACTTTTATATAATTTAAGTATTAAACTGAAAAAAACAGCAGGAAAAATTCAGAAGTAAATTTTGCATTTTATACAAAAGAATCTTGTTTTATTAGTGTATACAGGGTTTTGGCAACGCATGTAAGAATTTCTATTTCTGACAGATCATATTGACAAATGGTCATTACTGTTTTTTTATATTTATAGGTGATAACTGGACAACTTTAGATCTTTTTACAGGAATTAAGGGCTCTTCGTCTTCAGATATCTTTGGTTCTCTTGAAGTAGACGCACTATTTTGTCTCCCGCTTGTAGGCTTACCACCTAGACCTAGTGCACTTTTAACATACAGCTTAAATTCCAGTAAATCTATTACCCATGATTTCTTATCGCCAAACGCTGCACTATTCTGTCGATACTCTATCCATGAATTGGTTAATGTAAGATCAATAAAGTGCTAAAAGATACGTTCAGGCCATTTGACAGCCACTGACAAAGAACCTGCAGATGTAGAAGCCATTCTCACAGATCTATTGTCCATTCATTTCAAAATAGATACTTTATTATCACCGCGTACCCATTCTTCATGGGAACCTCGGCCTTCTTTTAGTAAAGCAGAATCTTTTTTGCTCCTAAGTACTCGTGAAATTCGATTATTTATAATGGTACCAATAACAAGCATTATCATAAGAAATATCTATCAAAGTCAATTGTTGTTTCTGGACACAAGTTCGTTGACAGTTTTTTCACAACAGAACCTCCAATTCCCAAGGATTTGTTAGGAGCAGCATCAGGCCAAGTGTTTGCATCTTGATAAAAATAAAGAAATCCAAGACTAGCCATTTTTTGAAGCAAACACAAAATCCTTTAATCCTACAGGATTATAATGATGAAAAAGTTGCTGTTGTAAGCACATATTCATGAATGTTAGGGAAATAAGTCTTCTGCTCACAATCCGTTGTAGGTTTTATTAAAGTTGTAAAAAGAGAATACATGTATTTTAGCTTTAGTTTCTTAAAGGCCTGAAGATGCTGTAAAAGTTTGTAAACAGCGAAACCGGTAGATCATTCTCTTTTACCTACTTTAATAAAAACCTACAGGATTAGGTTTGTTCTTGATACACTGTCGTAGACTAGTGGTGCCAGTGAACGGACTCATGTGTTCGTCGATTGACAACTCGAAAGATCTTCGAAGAGTGATACATTTATTTCGTACAACATCAAGAAAAGGCTGAACTTTCCAAAGTTTATTTGCCTTTAAGGTCTCCTTTGAAACTGAACAGTTATCTACAATCTGTAAAAAAATAAGTAATTAGTAGATTCTATCTCGGAGAAGCTAAATAATAATAGGAAATTTCAATTCCTTTCATGAAATAGAGGCATCTACGCGGTAGTCCAAAATTTTTTATCAAAATAAGAATACCTATTAGTTTAATGAATTCCTCCGGAGTTGACCTTGGGCTTTTCTTTTCGATTGCTTGCATAACTCGTATATTACTCGTGAAAAGAAAAATAATCCAATGGTGTCCAGAATTCGTGATCTTTATTAGCAGTCCATGGATCAGCGACATCGAAATCTTGAGTTTTAAAATATTTTCATTTCACATATTCTTAACATCACCTAATTGTTCCGTTTCTTGGAGTTTTTCCCAGCGCTACAGTAAAGTAGTATCATCGTCAGAATCACGCTTCGAATCTAAATCATTTTCTAAATTATTTTGGGAGTTATTTTCGTTTTCATGAAAAACATTTAAAATGTTTTTAGAAATATTCTCGTTTTCGCTACAATCATTATTGCTATCTTCACTAAGGAAAAAAATCCTTTTTTTGTCTGTAACTAAACGTAGAAAACGTGAATATGGTAACATATTTTGCTAACTAAGTCCCAATGTCCAAAATGCTTGACAAAAAGTTCAGAGGGCCCCTGATGTGACCAGCTTAATTATTTTCAAATATATATTTACCACAAATAATACGTCCAAACATTAAGTAACATACATAAAAACAATCAATACTTTAAAGTACAGAAAAACACTACAACTTACTGTATTTTTATGGAGGCGCCATTATAACCTCAAAGTTTTGCCACATGTAACAACAAACTAAGGAAGTAAAATAAGGGAGTAAATTTTACTGATAAATAGGAAGTCCAATATGCTGCAATATGAGCCGCAGCGATGTCCAACTCGAATAGTCACCGTGCTGGCAGGAGGCTAAAGGCGGGTACACATTTGCGAGCAGAACTGTTCGCGAACCGTACGCGTACAGATCGTTGAAAAATATTCTACATCGTACTGATCGCATACTTATCTCGATCCATGGAAAGCGACAAACCAACAACGAACACACATATGTGCGAAATGATTCATTTTATTTATAATTTGGGTACTGATTATGTTTCTGATTATGTTTCTGTTTTTGCTTGTTTAACAATAATCAGTTTACTGTTTTCTCACGTCTCTAGGGACACGTCATATTCATTTAATTTGTAATTAGGGTATTTATTACGTCACGTTTCTAGCTTCATGTTCAGTCAACAAAATATTTTATATCACAAACTATTTCAAAGTAGTACAAAATTTAAACCAATTAAACTAAAAACCGCGAACTCAACGTCAAAATGCGTACACATTTTGGAGACTTAGGGGAGACTGGTGTCATTTGTAACAAGAGTGATATTGGCGCAATCATTTGAGATAAATCAAAACGCACTAATATGCATAGACGGATATCTGCCTCACACCACCGACTGTAGTTTCAGAGTTGGCCGTAACCTACTGCACAAGTTAGAGTCACTTGTTTCTATCATCATCATAAAAGTAAATTTTAGTTGCGCCACAAATTGTTGATTTTTAACATCTTTACCTCCGTTTACTGTAGCTAACTTTTTCTATGAAGGGCATAATATATACAAAAATCATCTTTCTTATTTATAGGTTAACTTGGTGTCGATTGTAACACACACTGCGGTGTCGTTTCTAACATGTTACAATTTACACCTATTATACTATTATTTAATAGAGTTTAATTATTTTCTATGGAATATTTTGGTCATGTGATGAGAGGGAAAAAGTACCGATTGTTCCAGTTAATTATCCAAGGAAAGATTCAGGGCAAACGAAGCGTGGGGAGACGACGTATATCTTGGCTGCGCAATTTAAGAGACTGGTTCCAGTGCACATTTAACCAATTATTGGGGTTAACACCAATAGTTATTTATGACGAAGCAGCTAGGAAGGAAATAGATACTAACCAATCTATTAGAAAAGTGACTAAAGATTATGGTATGTGTCACGATTCTTTATATCGCTATGTTAAATCGTTAGCTGAAAACTCACAATCTCTGGTTAGATACAATCCTCACAACAGAGTATTTAATGACGAAATGGAGTTACAGCTTGCTAAATACTGCGAAACTGCTGTATATTTGTATTTCGGACTTACCACAAAAGATTTACGCAAGTTAGCTTTTCAATTTGCAAAGTGTAACAGACTGCCCTGCCCAGAAAAATTGGACACGACTGAACGTGCAAGTGAAGATTGGCTTATTGCATTCATGCGACGAAATTCAAATTTAAGTCTTTGTACACCTCAAGCTACTAGCCCTTCACGAGCAATGAATTTTAGTAAAGAAAATGTAAACTTTTTTAATAAATTGTCAACTAAATTAGACAGATATAATTTTGAGCCTTACAAGCTATCCAAAGTTATAGCTAGAAAAAAAACTAAGCAAGTGGGGAATACCGTACCTCCAATGTTCGTCTTCACACGGTTACGTTTTCAAGACCACTTTATTAGAGATGGACCAGTTGAGTGTATAGGAACTGGAAATAAGTCTGGATGGACGCAAGATAATGAATTTCTTGTTATTACGAAACACGTAAAATCAAGTGAAGCCAATAAAGTGCTTGTATTGCTAGACAACCACTAGTCTCATATTTCAATTTCTCTGATTGAATTTTGGAGAGCTAATTTCATTACTCCACTTTCATTTCTGCCGCACACTTCATATAGGCTTAAACCTTTAGATAATAAATCAGTGGATGAAAAACAATGCTGAAAAAAGAATGACTATACGATTGGTCTTCAATTATGAGAACATCATTTCCTTTGACCACTATGCCTGTCAATATTCTTGCTGGTTTCTCCTGCACTGGTATTTGGCCTGTCAATCAAGATATTTTCCAACGATAGTGATTTTACTGCATCAACTCATAGACCGTAACTCATAGACCTCTATATGAAGAAACCATAGAAATTAATCAACCTGAACCACCTACAGTTCAAGACAACAGTCACTTGAAAAGTCAACCGGGTCCATCCACTACCTTGTCACCTAAAATACACACTATTCCGTCAGCCAAGCCTAATAATCCAGCTGTATTTATTTCGCCTCAAGATATTAAGCCACTGCCGAAAGCATATCTAATCAAACTCAAAAAAGAAGGAAGAACGAGACGAAAGACAGCTATATTCTGACTGATACACCAGAGAAGATGTTGATTGAAGAAGAAAATTCGAAGAAAAGGGACACCTTCAAGCGTAAAGTTCAGGTTGAACATAATCTAAAGACAAAATCTTTGCAATTAAAGAAAAATATCAAAAAGAGAAAAGCAGCCCTGAAAGCAACCGAAAAAGAGTCTTCCAATGAGGAAGTTTTGTGCTTGGTATGCGGTGGTCCATATTCATCAAGCTCCGAAGATTGGTGGTTAGTACAATGTCGAGAATGTAAGCACGTTACCCATTTAAACTGTATAAACAAAAGCCCATTATACATTTGCTTTAATTGTAAATCTGACTGTGATTAGTGTTTTCTCTTTAAAAATATGTTACCAGAATTTGTTATTGGTTTTATTTCGAACGCTTACACATATTCTTTTCTGTCATTGTAGTATTAAATATATTTTTTACTACTTTCTATTTAATTTATTTACTCTATGGGTTAATTTCTCTAACAATCAACACCAGCAATCATTTCTGTAATACTTAACCAGCTTTTGAGCCAAAGATACTGTGTAATAGACTCCCTAGTATAGGCTAGAATAAATTAAAAATTTCAAAAACTTCAACTGACTCAAAAAAACAATTTGTGAGATTTGTAACAACCCACACCAGTCTCCCCCACACACACGAAAGGCACAATCGAAAATGTTAAATCAAAACAGCATTTGCTTGTTTAACAAAAATAAAAATATGTACAATAATCAGTTTACTGTTTTCTCACGTCTCTCTAGGATGGAACACGTCATTCACACAATGTCGATTTGATAAGACTTTAGATAAGATAAGAGACAATAAAAATGTTCGCTGCGTCTAGTAAGCGCCGTCCAAACTGAAAGCCGAGCTTCCTTTGAAGTCGTGAAATAAACCGCAACAATTTGGTTCGCGACGAGTCACGATGAAACAGTACGCAAGCGGTTTTTTCTGCCGTACACATTAACGAATATAGCGCTCACAAACGGTTCGCGAACAGTTCTGCTCGCAAATGTGTACCCGCCTTAACCCTAAGGCTCGATGAACACTTGCGTCTTTGCAAGTAGCGTGCATGCTGCGGGTAAGATGTGTGCGATCGCTGGCTGTTCAGCAGTACATAAGTCCACATAAGTCCTAATAAGATAGTGCAGACTCGAGCGGAGCAGTGGTGTGCAAGCTACTAACAAGCGACTTACAAGGAGCGTGGGCCGGAAGGACGCCAGTTTCAGCTACACTGCCACGTGAACGCGGCTTCCACAATAATTCGGGCAGCTTGGGAGTAAGTGCTGGGTAATCAGCGAGTACACATTGACCGCGTGATGGAATTCAACGTGGATACAGAACTGTTTGTTGCTACTGTTAAAAACCAGCCTGTCATATTTGGGATACGACATCAGAATTTTACCATGACAGGATTAAGAGAGGAGAGCCACATATTTCTTTTTTTTTCTATTATATAAATACTGATTAAACGCCAATCCAACACGTTGTGCATGCATCGCAAGCGCACGCATCTTCCTCGCAGCGTACACGCTACATGCAAAGACGCAATTGTGCATCGAGCCTAAATGTACAAGGAAATAATACTCCAGTCGTAGTCGTCAGACGAAAATGTCACTGAACCTCTAAAAAACATACGAACAAACTGAATTTTGCTGAGAATGTCAATTTTAAGACTGGCCCCAAAAAATATGGAAAAAAGTTTGAAAAAAATATTTCAAACAAGAAATGTAACTAAAATAACTTTGAACAATAATGTACATTAATACTTTTTCTGTAGAATGAATCGTTCTCAGAAACAATGCTTAAAACGACTGGCGATTCTAAATGTGTTTTGCGAAACCGATTTGTTAAATAAAATTTGTATCAACTAGACGGTAAAAATTCGATAGCTTTTAATGAAGAGTGCAGCTTTTGGATCTGAAACCGAAAATAGGAAAAATGGTCCAAAAATGGTGTGAGTGGCAAACTTTGGAAAATTGTATCTCAGATACTGTGAATTCTAAAGACTTTTACTAAATCTCATTTTGAAGAGGAAAAATAAAAGTTTTTTTTCTGTACAGCAATGTTTATACCTATACATTCGTAAAAAAAGTTATGGGGCTAAAAGGAAAAATCGCCTGTGTTCCTGTTTTTTTGGTGTATATGTACAAAAACTGTATAGAATTCACCCAAATGCACCCAAGTGCATAGAGACAAATTCACTCGTTTCTAAAAAAAAATACAGCCCTTTAAATGGTAGCACTCCGCACTTTGTCTATATTTGAGGGTTCATTGACCATATGAAACAATAAAATTCCTTTAACGTTGTAGTTAATTTCTAAAGTACATAATCAATAGCCTAATAAAGCTCCAGATTCAGCTAATGTGTCAAGTTCTTCATTTCCTAATAGTGTATGAGTGTCCTCTTACCCAACAAATAATAATTGAACTGCCCGAGGAAATAATATCATAATGTGGACTCTTAATTTCTATCTAAGTATAGTTTAGGTTTTTTGTAGTTTGGATAGAAGTCAGTTTTCAGTCCATTCAAAAGATACTACCAGTAGCCCTGTGAGCCAAGCCAAGATGTGAGATACCATAATGAAGGCTGTAAGTCAGTAGAGTAACAGAGTCGCAAATGGTTCCTTTTGGCAACAGGTAGCACCCTATCGTATTTAGACCTTACCCTTGTAAGCGGGGCCCTGCAAGAGGTGAACTGTCTTTCCCTAGCTACTCGTGGGACCAATATGAATAAACGAAGTAAAAAAGAAAAAACTCAAGAAAAAACTCAAAAACAAAAGGTCAGGGGACGCTAAAACCAAAACCATGGTTCCTAAAGCCGAAGGGCAAGGAACTTTAAAAGAAAATCCAAACGCGGAAAGGCCAGAAAGTTCCAAAGAAACTTAATATACTTAACGGCAGGGAACCATAAAGTCTGTCGGAGTAACAGCGTTGAAAGACGTTGATCCCATGACGGAGGAAGAGATTAAGGCTGCAAAACTGTCAAAGCTAGTGAAACAAGGCCCAGATTACATACAAGCCAAAAGGATTATAAGTAAGACCAATTTTACTAAGGCTGCTATAAGGGCAAAAGAATTGCCATCAAAGCTATTAGAGACCATGACCAAACAAAAACAAACTCAGAAGGCCGAAAGTACAAAAAGCTAAGGACAGACGGAAGCTCACCACTTAAATCCCAACGCAAAGAGAAAAGGCCAAGAACCGAGGATGTGACTTTCAGTGAAGCTGCCGCTTCTGTTCTGTACTAACAGAATTCCCAGAAGCCAAGATGGTCGAGTTTTCTAGAACTTTACTGTGTGGATAATAGGGGATACGTTAACTGTGTGGATAATAAGGTGGCTAAAGGAGATAATTCCAACTCTATGGCCTTGGGAGAATATACCTTTCAAGGCTTTGGAGAGGGAAGCAATTATGCACTGGCTTCATATAGTATGTGGAAGGGGAACGTCTTAAGTCCAAAAGGATCGTTAATAGACATCTATGGACAGTCTGGGGAAGCAAACCTTTAGACAAAGTGATTTTATGGACCTTCTCAATGGATTTTAAATCTTAAGAGGAGCTTCATAAATTCCAACTGTCACTCTTTTTCGGAGTGGAAAAGTTAAATTTTAGACATGAGGTGAAAATCTAGCAGCAACTCGCTCCAGTGAGACAGGGGAAACTTCCCTACACATGGAGGTTTAGGAAGAGGAACAACCTTCTACAGGCGGATCCACTCGTAAAGACTACTAACCAAGTGCCTTGGAGCCAGATAAGAAGAAGAGAAGTCTACTAAATTAGAGCCGCATAACTCTTCGGGGTAACAAAGAAATAAGGCTCCTGCAGACTAACTTTTAACACGCAAAAGCCGCATCGACAACGCTGGTTAGAAGAGTGGAATAAGAACATCGACGAGAATACTGTCGGCCTATCAACCAAACACAAGGTAAGGTTTTAGACACACCTTAAGCTATAACGTCAAGATTGTGCAATATTCACAGTAATAGATTGTACACTAATCCCGGTGCTATGCACCGATGATATTGTTACAGCTATTCTAACTATACCCACTGAAGTGGAAAGGAGAGATTGGTGGTATATTCAGCCTACTTTCTGGGTAATGAGGCTCTAGATCCACCAAGCATTATAAACGATATAGTTGCATATTGTCTACGTAAAGATATACAGCTCATTATATCACGTGATTCCAACGCATACCAAACCACATGGATCAGCACAAACATTAACACAAGGGATGAGTCTATTTTGAAATATCTTATCTTAAGATTTAATTATATCCAATATAGGAAACAAACCAACTTTTATCACTTAGGTACGCAAAGAAGTGTTAGATTTAATACTCTGCATAAACAAGGTAAGTGATATAACAAAAAGAATATGTGTTTAATGAACTCTCATGTTCACATGAAGTTTACATGGATCACATACATATACGATTTGGCTTCAATTTATTTCCATCGGAAATTAAATACAGAAATTCTAGAGATAACAACTGGATAGAGAATCCCTCAGTAGAAATCTCAGGGAAAAGACAAACTTATTTAAAAGCGTAGAGGCCATAAATTCGGCAGAGAAACGACAAGCGAAGCTATTAAGGGGGATTACCATGAAAACTGTCCGAAAAAAAAACAAGGAAGAATACGGGCAGTAATACAGTCTGATGGAACAACGGCTTAAAGAAGCTGAGGGCGGAAGTCCGAAGCCTATTTAGCAAAATCAAAAGTAACCAAGAATGGAATGCCTGTAGGTATAAGCTAAGGCTATACAATAAAGAAATTTGGAAAAACCAAAAGGAATTCATGAAGAGAGTTTTGCGAGAAGATTACAGATATCCCGGTCAGCTCTCGAATCCATATTGCTTTGATAATGCTATAATACTATAATACTAACAGCAACAGCTAAGGAAGAACTGAGTACAACGATATCAGATCTATAAAAAGCATCAATAGCAAAATGTCTAAAAACGGAAATTCTAAAAACAAAAATTTTGACTTGTGCCAAAAAGGTGAGCATGTAGGAATTAACATCAAAAGATATCAGGATGGATAAAAGTAATCAAACGAGATACGTAACCAGAATAATAAGAAGAAGATGGGCATTATTCGAAATACCCGAAAAGCCCAAAAAACGCGTTTGAAATTAAGAATGGAGGTATTTAATTCATGTGTCATGCATGTTCTGACATATGGGATCCAGATATAGACATTTACTAGAAATGAAGAAAACCCAAACTGCCATGAGAGAACAAAGTATTATAAGCAAAACCAATACAATAGGGGTCTAAAACCTTAAATATAAATATGCTGCAAATCAGATAAGGTAGGAAGATACAAAATGCAACAAAGGAATTAAAGACTGGAAACTACATACTACGAACATATCAAGGGATTGACTGCAAATAAGAAGAAATGATTATATTACATAATTCCAAGCATGTGGTATATAAAAGGAAGTTGTTAAGGGTTGTTAATTATTTGGCACTAATTACATCTTAACACTATTTGTTTTTGTACACTAGGTTACTGACTTGTTCACAATATCGGCCGGTAACGTATAAACAATAACTTGATCAAATGAAAGGCAGATATCGAGCACAGTTTATTAATTTAATCTTGTCCACGTACTTTCGCTTCCTAGAGTATCTTCAGGGGCATCTGAAATAAGCCAAGAAACGTATTTTTAACTGAAGAAAATTAATTGACCTACGCTAACTCTTGTGAAATACTATTCTAATACGGATATCTACAATGACTAATTATAATTTGTGTGCTTGTGTTTATATCCAGTCACTCGTGACTCAATATACATTAAACGTTATACTTTCAATCTTAAATTTTATACTATATTATAGGTCTTTTGCGTTTTAATACTTGGGGGTTACAATCCTAGCACAAGCAGATCTAATGTGGAAATGATAAACGAAGCACAAATATTAATGGAAATAATTTTAAATGGCCTAAATTTATAATATAAAAAGATAATGGACCTAAACTAACTTAACTTAACATAACCTTAATGGGTATATCCTAAAATTTAATATAATTTTTATCATTCTTTAAAGAAATTTCAAAAAACTTAAATAATTGATTTGGAAAAAGTAAATGATCACGTTTTCCTTTACTGATGTTTATTATATTACAAAATAGCAAAAGGATTCCTTATAAGCGCCACTTTGAATAAAAACTGTAAACAGCTTTCACATACAAAAATTTGTACTTACCACAAATGCGGCATACATTTGGTTTTAGACAGTCCCCATCAATAAAATTAACATTTGGCCTTCTTCGGTTTGAAGAAAAACTAATGGGCATTGATTTGTAAGGTGAATTGGTAATGGGCATCTCTTGAGGTGGTCGAAAGTCAGCTGTAAATGAATATGTAGCTCCTCCATATGAAGGACTTAATAATCCTTGGCCCTGGTAAGTTTGCGAAGTTCCCTGAGGTGTCGGGTTCCACTGTAACTAATTATTTTATATTGTATATTAACTTATTATATAAGAGGCGATATTGCTAATACCTGTGGACAAGAAATATCTGTAGAAGAATAACTGCAGTTGTTATTCGGATGATATCCATGCATAGTCATATTCATTGAAACATTCACTGACATACTAGGAAACATTGAGGTTTGATGAGTCAAAGCTTGTTCAAAACCACCGCTAGTATATCCCCCAGGTGAAAGAAGCATCTGTGGATGATAAACATGTTGCGTTTCATATTTTTCATTAGGACTTTGGCCGGAATGAACAACCGCGTGTTTTAATGAAAGCAAAACGTCCGTTACGTCGGGTCCTGGTTGCTTTTGTTCTCTAAATACAAGCGAAGCTTGATTCTGGATGGACGGTTCTATTCTAAAATATTAATTTAAAAAAATTAGGTTTCTTTTAGGTAAATATTAATAACAATTGTTATACAGTACGTCTAAAAAGTATCGAAAAAAAAAGTACAACTATAATTTTCTTCTGTATATTTTTGTATAATGCCATAATGCTCGTTAATATTTATCCCGTAACTATATAACTGATCCAATAAAAGCTTTTTATTTCATCGCGCTGCTCTTTTCACTGCAAGTTTCATTAGGCGTCATATATATTATTAATTAAACTAAGATCTGGTGAAGCTTGCGAATAATATTTTTGGTAAATGGTGTTCTTGCGTCCAAGCATGAGTATGGGTAGAAGTATGACATCTTACACAATCTTAATTAAAACGCCAGTACTTGGAACGTAAAGTATACAGAAGAAAACAATTTTGAATATTACAATACTTTGCACTATTAATTGTGCCATCAATCAACTATACAGAAATGTATAGCTATTTTAAGGCTACTTTAACCAAGCTGAGAACATCAAAGTTTCGTCAGATATACATCATTATTGAAATTATCTTCTCGAAAACGTGAATTAAAATATATTCTTGGTTGCGTTTGGAGATGTGGTATTGCATAGATTCTTTTTATTTCCTTGATATTGTTGTGAGTCACATAACACTGATTGCGGCCCTGTGCGTTAGAAGTCTCTGTTCTGAAATATTCCACGAACTGATTCTATCGACAGTATCGACACAGAGATGACCTTCTAGAATTTACGAAGTTCTCGTCGCCCATTCAGCTGTTTTCCGGACAGTTTGTTCTCACTATATAAACTAGCAGCGGCGAGCTTAGATTATTAGTATTGGCGATTCTACGCAAGAGTGCAAATTCTCCTGAGCGATCAATATTAATGTAATTAGTTTTTACAAATTTGTGTAATCTACCTCTTTTAATTTTTAATATGTGCTTAGAAGAGATGTTTAAGTGAGAACAAGATTGAAGACAAAACGAAAAAGGAAAAGCTTTAGACTAAGTACACAGATACAATTACTTGGGATGTGAGCTAAATAAATATTGGGCCGTAGCCTTGAAATAAAATGACGCCTCGAGATAGCTAGAAGGTGTTTCAATAGGAAGCAGTAATATACAATGGAAAACGGGGAATATAAATTAGAACAAGATTATTAAGGTGCTACGTATTCTCTACCTTTTTATATGGAGTTGAAGCCTCGACAATTAGGGACGCAGCTAAAAAAAGACTTGCTAGTTTTGAGATGTGGTGTTATCAAATAATATGGAAAATATCACGGACACAACACGTAACAAACACGGAAACATTAAGAATGAAAAAAGAAAAAGAAATACTTAACACTATTAAGGAAAGAAAAATGAGCTACTTTGATCACATACTAAGAAATGAAAAATGCAAAAATACTTGGCTATACAAGGAAAAGAAATAGGAAAAAGAAGACCGGAGAGACGACTCACTACCTGGTTAAAAAATTAAAGCAGTTAAGTGGAAATATAACAATAGAACTTTTCAGAACTGCTGCAGTAATTGTAAAATGGGCCGCGATGTCTCCAATATCCTTAAAGGATGAGGCACATGAAGAAGAAGTAATTGTGATATTTGTAATAAATTTTTCCTTTACTTAATTTATGAACCAACAGAACAACGTAACAACTGATGTCAGTTGGACTGCAGTGGAAGAAATTATTTTCAAGAAATAAGACCAAGATAAAAGAAATTCGAGATACGAGAAAATGAAAAACGTCAACAAAAAGTTTTCACCCACAATTCTTACGCATTCTCGCACTTTCTCACTGCAGCTGCTTGATCCTTTTTTTCCTCTGTTCCTCCCTGTTTATAATAAATCTCGCCACCTCTTACTCTATCTTATCCTCTTGCTCAGTCCTGCTATCTAAGTATCTCTCCATCAGGTCAGTGACTGACTGCACCCTACTTCCTAACTCTCTTTCTCAAGCAGGCTCCTCCAGGCTATCCATCTATCGCATACCAACAGAGTGTGTAAGACAATATCCAATATTTCACAGTTCAAGGATTTGTCACTTTTTGCTTTTGCGAACCTATAAAAGTATGCCCTGAAAAACCATGTCCTGTGAGCATCTGCGTCAGGAAGTAATCCAAACGTCGATACCCGCAGTCCATCTATCTTCTCAGGTTAGGAATCAGCTACTTCGTCCACTGCGCCACCTTTCTCATTTCGTCCCATTTATCTTGCCACATCATAACGTACCCCACCATTCCTTCATTTTTTTAAACGTTTTCTTGCTGTATTTTTATTTCTTCTCTCGTATACTCTTCCTCTTTCCTTTATTAGCACGGGCATCGTAATACACCCGGCGATCTCAGTGCCCCGGCAGACATTGTTCTGTATGCACATATCCCAGAATGCGCCGCGTAGAGGATGATCGATTGCAAAACAGAATGAAGGGTTCTCCTTTTTTCTCCTTCACTTATTCTTCCCATCTTCCACTTTGTCTCAGAGTTACGCCTAAATATCTTACGCATTTCGTTGAAACGACTCTCTTTTATGTACATTGTTATGTTATTCCATTCTTTTTCTTTGGTCCCTTGAAAAGTATAGCCTCGATTTTACCCGCAGTCAGCTCTAGCCCATGCATTTTCATTCATTTCTCGACTTGGTCGCATTTATGCTGCGCAAAAAGATAAGGTCTACCTTGCCCGTGCCACTGTCAGCATAGCGAGGTTATCCGCAAATACGAAAGGAATTCCATTCTATCCGTATGGTTGGATCACAACCCTGTCTATGCTAGGTGCCGCAGCGTGGCTAGCCCCAGCCGTCATGTCAACCACCACTCCTTTTTCTATCACAATTTTTTTTGTATGACAGATAGTCCAAGACCAAATGTATCAAATAGCTGGGGCACCTTCTGTCTCGTAAAGCCTTCATTACCTTTTTCCATTTTAAAGTGTTGAAAGCATTCCGGACGTCAAAAAGCAGTAGGATTACCCACTTATGCTCAACCCTCACCACGCGCAGCTCCCGAAAGACTTCTATTACTGCATCTACCGTGTTCCTTTTCTTTCTGAAACCGTACTGCCTGGGTGACAGCCGCCTGACTCTTCAATGACCGTGTCGATTAGCCCTCTTAGAAGCCTCTCGTATAATTTACTTATGCACGACAGATGGCAAACAGGTCGATACCTATCTTCTCAATTTTAGAGTAACACGAGTTTTCGAGATCTTCCAATTTGCCGGAAATCGCTGTGTTTTAAGCAGTGTATTAATGTGATCCAGAAGCCACCTTGCCTCCAAACACAACTTAAACAGGTTTATCACAATTTTGTACTTCTGACCCATTGGTCCTCATCCAACCTATTACACAGTTCTTTCCAGTGCCTTTTCTTCCCGCATCTTTTTGTTCAGTTTCTTCTTTCGCGCATAACATGTCTAATCTCCTGGCTTTGATTACTTCATCTGTTTTTTTTTTGTTCTTCTAGCCTGTCTTCTGATGGCATTACATTCCTTTCTCTTATTGGTCTCTTCACACCACCCATAAGGCATTTTTCTTTTTTCATCTACACTGTACATGCAATTCCTTATAGTTTCTCTTATCATTGATTCAAGTTCTGCCACAGGCAGTTGGCATCTTCTTCCCTCTTCATCCATCTAGATTTCTCATCAAACGCTAGCCAACCTATTCTATTTTCACTTCTGCTTCCCGTTTGGTTCTCCAAACTTCCAGCTTTCAGAACAAACAACAACTTAAGCGAATATATTAAGAACAACAATGGCCAAAAGAAAAAGCACTAAAACAGTGGTATATACAAACTTACAGACTTAAAGTTACGAACTTAGTCGCATGTTGCGACTGCCCAAAAACTTACATCGGTTCAACTGGTAGAATCTTATAATCTTTAACAAAAGGATACCAGAACACAAAAGTAATTTGCATAATAGAAAAACAGATTCTACTTACTCACTTCACCTTCTAGATCATAATTATTCTTTTAATAACCAATTTCAAATTCTTCACGTTCAAAATATAGTTATTTATTGTACGAGACGATAAAATTGTACTTGTCGAGACGCTAATTATGCTCGAGAAGATAATGCGATTTTATCGTCGTGTGCAATACAACATTTTTTTCTATAACAAGACTTCAAGTTCAGGTGAAAAATAGAATTTCAAAGAAAATTGTAATTTTTAGCACAAAAATCGCAATTGTGTTGCTCCGTTGCTAGGGATATGAATTACTCTGTCAACAAATGTCAAACAAATGTTACGTTTTGGTTTTTGCGGAGAATATTGTTGCGTTTTACGTAGAAAGTGAATAAATACGAAATGGACGAAAAAGAATTGACACAAGAAAAGGAAAACCTGCCATCAGATGTAGAAAATGCAGCGTTGGAAGCAGAAAGTTTATTGTGGCCACAAAAATCTAGGATGATGTATGAGAAAGAATACCAGTCTTTTAAAAAGTGAAAAAATGAAAAATTTTATTGAATAAAAAAAAGTTAAAACATTTTATCTACTCTTGCGGTTAAAGTGATACTTTATCTACTCAAAACAGTTGTTATAGCAACACTTTAACATTAGCTATGGAAAAAAAGAATTTAAGCTATAATTATTAGAATCTATGGAAATTAACAAATTAAAAAATACAGTATAGTTCTGAATGGCAAACTTGAGGTGAACAGTTCTCTCCTCCTCAACTTATTTAGTTAAATACTATAAAGTGATAGACGCATAACAAAAATAGCTCACTTGAAAAAGGCACTCTGCCAAAACAGCTATAATGATAATAAATTATAATAAAATTTGTGGAAGTTTTGAAATCAAAAGTTTTCATTGTTATATTGCTTGATAAAATGAACTTCCATCAAATAACTGTCGTATCCATCACATACATATTGGTTAATTTACACAAAATTAGAGTACACAGCAGACATCTGTAGTACTTGTTAAATAGGAAAAAAATTAAATATAACTGTCACTTTTCCTAACACAAAATTTAAGTGAATAAAAAAATTAGTTAAATGTTAAAATTGATTTGTATATGAAAATTCTTTGAAAAGTTTCTATAGAGAAATACATCGTTGACCGAAAGACAAAATATATCTTCTACCTACAAAGATTAAAGAAATTAAAAACAAAAACAAACAAATTTGAAATTTTATTAGTGACATTTAATTTCGTTCAACTTTGCTAACAACTCAAAATGTGTAAGAGATTTGAAAAATCTATTAAACTGAAAATGCTGATTTTTTAAAAGAAATGATATAATTTTAGATTTTACTGAGATCATCAATTTCTGACTTTTTGTTCATTGTATTAGAACCCTTGCTGATATCATTACCCTAAGTGCAAAATGTTGTATGTAAAATTAGTGTACTTTACAGGAGGTAGAAAAAACGTATTTACTTTTAAATGCATTTTTTTTAAAACATGGGAATAAAAAATATTTATCTTTTTAGTCTTTACTTTTAAAATGATTTTGATTACACAGCAAAAATTATATGACATACTTATTTTTTTTTGTACATACGACACTTTGCAACTTAATTTATAGTTATAACTCTACATACGACTTTTTTCATGTAGACATACAGCTTTTTGCACTCTAATTTCAAAGAAATAAAGTAACATACGACATTTTTAAAAATTTTATTTACACAACTTCTACTCATTTTTGTAACAAAACAGTAAGTAAAACTTTTTTCTAGTTGCCGTGACACAAGTTTTCGTAAAAAAAGTGGTAGTCCTCCTTAAGGCAAGCTTTTAATTCTTGTAAGTCTTTGTACTTCCTATCTTGAATTGGTAGAGATTTGAAGTACAGAGGATTGAGTGATAGGAAAACTTCATTAATTGGTTTTGGTCTCTTAGGTAGTTCTAACCAGTTATCTGAAAAGTTTAATTTGTACCAAATATGGCCATCTTTTACATGCTTAAGGCACCTTGAGTCAGTGACATAAGGCACCTTTTTTTTAACCAGGCCTTATACTCTTGTAGTATCCATTTGAAAAACAAAGAAAATCCTTAAAGGATAAGATTTCTACACAGTAAATGCTTGGATGGGTTCTAGCTTCACGTATTGCTCTTACGTAGTCTGCCGGAACGTAATGCTCTTTGTTCTAAAGCTTTTTTCTATTTTGCTATGCATGGAGTCTACCTCCATTTGTATGTGTCCCACGTCCAAATATTTTTGATATACAGTTACTCCTGTTTGGCAAGTGAAATACAGTAGAGCATTTGAAACAGTCTCACACCTATTTTGGTAAGTGCCACCATCACTCCAAATAATTATTTCATTGATACTTGGTTTTTTTTCCAACTCTTTTCTCAAAAACCTCACAATTATTGAAGCAAATACATCACTTTCTACACCTCAATTACCTTCGTGCCAAACATAGCATGTGCCTTCATGTGTTGCCAAGTTATAAATAGTCCAATTGTGAACTTTAAGTTTTGTTTTGTAATAGGCTGTAGATGCCTTTATATTTGGACAAGTGAGAACTTTTTGCACATCAACAGCATAAACTTTTTTAATCTTTTCTTTTTTATTTCTGGATTCAACTTTCCTGTTTTGGTGATCATCCTATTCTTCGTTTGTTATTTTTCCCAGTTTATGTTTTAGGTAAGTCTCACACTGATCTTTTTTGGGAAGAAAAAACCCCCATATTCTTATTTTCAAAAACTACATGAAAAAGAGCTTTTGATGCTGGTTGAAGTTGCTGTTCTTGGCAGACACGCTCATATTCTCTGTAAAGTTGACTCTTGCTTTCCCACATTGGTTCTAAATACACTTTGCTGGTTTTAGCACGGCAGTAGTGTGATTCCATTTTTGGCAAAGAGTCTAAAATCTGATGGATTTCCCTCCTTTTTTCTGTATCTTCCCTAGATGGCGTCTGAGCACTACAATCAATATTATTTGTAGATTCTACGTTTTCATGGTTTTCTCGATGAATAGGGATATCAAGAGGTGATTTCATAACTCAAGAACGTACAGACCTTTCCCCTAAAGAGAATGTATTTAAAAACATTTTCTTACATACTCGCATTCTTATATCACCCCCTTCAAATGGTACTTAAAAGAAGAATTTTTACGAAAGTTCTCTGAAACAGTACTTGATCTGGTGAAATTCTGGTGTAGATTTATCCACCAAAGACACGATAGTAGCTTGTTTTGCTTCCCAACTTTCAATTCCTTTCCAAAAATTTGTGAAAAGTTAAAAAAGCCTCTTAGCTTTACTCACTTTATCACAATTAAAAGGCCTATTCTTGTATTCACATGGAGCTTTCAATTTTCATTTTTTTCTTTTAACAGAAAGTTTGTACTGGCCGTTGTCTTGTTTTTTTAAACCTAAATATTTTTTTCCTTTTCTTCTTTTTGCTGCATTAAGAGTTCGTTCCCAATCTCTTGGGTTTACGTTTTCCCCCTTCCTTCTCTTCTTTTTGGTTAAAGGCAAATTTTCCGTGCTATTATTAAGGCCAATCGACTGAGCCTCCTCTTGTGTAACAAAATCAGTTCCTTGTGAATTGTTTATTTTTTCAGAATTATTTTCCTTCTTTCGTTTTGATTTCACGTTAGTTTTATGTTTCACTTCAGTAAGTTTTGTTTTTGTTTTAAGCTTTTGTCTTTTAGAAGCAATATTACTGCACTCTTCATCACTTGTGCTTGATAAAGGTTGGTTGTCATCTTCAGACCCTGAGGAATAGTCATAAGTCACGCCTTCATTAGAAACATCCATCATTTTCTCAACTTTTTCTATGGCCTTTCCTTTGGCAATTCTATGAGACCTTTCGATTGTCTGAATGTTTGAACTATGTATACATGTAAAATTAGATTGTTCAAATTCCAATTTTCGCACTATGACAGGTACCAGTGGGCTACTTTATCCTGTAGTAGTAGATTCTTCATACATACTAACATGGTGTATATTGCTAACGCAGACATCAGTTAGTTTACTGGTACTGGGTAAGTTTAATTCATCACTAGCAGGTGGATCTACTTCTTGAAAATTAGAAACAGGTGGTAAGATCTCTGCTGGCAGCATGATTCTGAAACATAAATACACAACTACACTGTAGTAAACTAATTTAAATTTATGGTTTTAGTTTTAAGTGTTTTAGTGCTATAGACAATTATTTCTCTATTTTTTATTATTTATTATAATAATATTATCTTAATAATAACTTATTTATGGTTGACACAACTGCGATATTAAGTGAACTCCAGAGAATAATAGTTGGCAGTACAACTTACGCTAAATCTCGAGTAGTGTTATTCTCTTGCACTTGTGCAGGCGTAGGAAGCTTCACTTCACAGATCTCAATAGCAGCTAATAAGGTGCCTTTAATAGCATCTTTATTATGTGGTATATTGCTTATTAGCACATCAGGAACAGGTGGAGAGCTTTTTGATTGCAGCAATGTTCTAAAACAAAAAAAATTAATAAAAACAATAAATTTATGTTGCCTGTTGTATTTTTGTTTTGATTTAATAGAAATACAAACAAAAAAAGGAATAATATACTGCTATAATGTTTTATCAAGGTTGTGAGCTCATTATAGAAAACTCAATGTAATGTACTTTATCTTTCTGTTAAATTATTGTTAAGTAACCCCCCCCCCCTTTGTACTTACTCAGAGTTATTTTCTGCAGCAGGTATATTTAACGCACTTTTCCTTGACACCACGGCAACCATCATTTTTCTTCCCTTGGGAGCATTTTACTGAAACAATGTGTCATGTTCAAAATAATTAACCTTACCATACCTTAATTAACCATAAAAATTGTAGCTAATTCCAATTATTACATTAATTACTGTACTTGCCTTTTAACATAGTTAAAGCACAGAATACTCCATAGTATTCTGTGGTTAAAGGTTTTAAATTTTTATTTGTTCTGTAGAAATCAACAGTAAAAGGTCATAGCCATGAAAGATGCTTTACTATAAGTTATCAATTGTACACCTTGTAGGCCTACCAAAACATTTGAAATACTGTACTAAAACTAGGATCTCTTAATAACTCGCCTCTAAAGCTCATAAAAACTGTTCTCAACTTTCTAAACTTAAAGACACTTTTATAACCTAAAAATACTCACCTGGCTAAAACGGTTGTTTCTTCACTTTTCACCTTAAAATAGCACAACTAAGTAAAATTAATAATAATTAAAACCGTTTTAAGAATAATAATATGTAAAAAAATAATGTTTCTTTAATGTGATACACAATGAATCAAACAATTATCTATGGGTCACGTTTTCACTGTCAGTACATGGTCAACACTTCCATACACATAAGACTTTTTGCAGTTACAACAAATAGCTGTAAAAACATACGACTTTTTGATTTCTTACTATAACTACTGATAAATCAGCTGATGACATACGGCATTTAGCCAGCGGTTGTATGTCATAAAGAGCAATGTTTATCGGTAATAAAAAAAAATTAAAATTTTTTACATTTTTTTCGACATTTTGCACTTAGGGTAACGATATGTACCATGAGAAAAGTACGTTTATGTTTGTTATTCTTTGTGTTCAATATTTTTGGACCAGGAAAATTCATAATGTGGTTATTTTGAATAACTGCTGATGTTCTGCTAGGACACATGAAGGTTTAGGAAGTCTACAACCATTTTGTGAGACATGATGCGGCCAGATAGATTTCTTCCAGTCTTACTTTATTACTTATTTAGTTACTCACTTATTTAGTTTTAATGTATAATGATGACAAAGCGTTTAGTTGCTATCATCACTCTATCAAATTCGCTAAAAATCTCTTTAATTCTTTATTTAATTCTCTAATTAATCTTTTAATTTAGGTGTAAGATTAGGTACAAATGGAAAAGAGTATTAAATACTTGTTATTGGATTACTTGCAGTGGTATCAACATTAGGTTGAGAAGCTGATAAGGAGTTGACTATATTCGAAATATGCAAAGAAGGAAGATTAAATAAGCAATTGTTTACCAACTTAAATGGGTATGAGCTTTCAACTAAAATGTTATGTAATGTCAGTAGATCTTTTTGAACAAACTGTTGATGAGAAAATTATAACAAGATTTTTTAAAGCTGTTATCAAATTATATTTCATTTTGGTCTTATCCAAGAATAATAGCATATATATATATATATATATATATATATATATATATATATATATATATCGATTGCTATACATTGGCTTTCTGTACCATTTGGTTTTAGGAATATTGTTACCACATCTCACAATGAACATCTCAAGGAATGGCAGGGTTTTATCTAGCTCTTCCTCTAAAGTAAATTGTAGATGTTCATTGTAACTGTTAAAAATTTGTAGAGTATAATTGATTTTATTTGAGGGAAGTGCTAAGAATATATATATCATTCACATATCTTTTAACAAATGAAACATCATATTCTAATTTATCAAGACAATGTGACACTACATCATATAATATGAAATTGCATAGAATTATTGATATACAAGATCCCATTGGAGTGCCAAACACCTGCTTGTAGTATTGATCATTAAAATAAATATACATATTAAAAAATACATTTGTTAAACATTGATAGAGTGATAGAAGAATATAACGCAATTTGGTCGCAGTGTTAGGTAATATTAAGAACAGCCAAATCACCGAAAATTCCCAAGCTCCCAGCCAAATTCACAAGTTAATATGCTCCTTTTCTAACTTGGCTGCACGGTACTGAAGACGACCAATAGTCAGAAATACGTATATACGGTTGCCTTCCATCGATATACCATTTTTGGTCTTCTGTTTTGCGAGACATGCAATTACTTTTTACTTATCTATATATATATATATATATATATATATATATATATATATATATATATATATATATATACATATATATATATATATATATTTATATATATATATATATATATATATATATATATATTTATATATATATATATATATATATATATATTTATATATAATCGGAAAAAATTTAAGGTAACATCCTTTTACCTTATGACGGCCGATTTGCAATTAAGATAAGATCAGTGGGCCTCAAACAGTGGGGCGTTAATATTTAATTCCGATCGTTTGAAAAGTAAAAATATTTAATTTCCTGTATTTAATGTTTAGTAATAATATTGGATTTTACTGTATCAAAGGCAAATAAAATGAATATAATATGTATATATAGGGCGTGTTAAAAGAAGTGGGACGGAATATTTCGAATACTCGAAATTATTTGTCGACATCAAATGTTCATTAATGTCTCTATAAGTCTCTATTTTGCGTAGAGTGAAAATTATACGAATGGTTTTACATGCAGTAAAATTGGAAAATACTTGACTGCTGGTATGTCCAAATTTGAATAAAATACATCCGAGACTTTACTATCTGCAGACACTGTATAACCTTAAAACAAATTGGCACTAAATCACTTCTGAGTTTTCAGCAAAACAGAAGGTTTAAACACGTGTAGTCCAGTAATTAATACCAAAGCTATTGAAAGTATGCAGTCCAGTAATTAGACTGAAAGTACTTTATCATTTAACTAAAACACACCACAAAGTCCGAATTGAATTCCCGAAACACTTTTTTGTTACTTCTTTTTAGCAAACGATTTGTCCTATTCACTGTCTGATATTTCACTATCAGAGTCGTCACTATCTGAATTGTATATCCGAATAATTAGAGGCCGTAAAATACCTCATCTATAACTTGCTCTGTTTGAAAAGACAGAATGATTATGTCTTCCGTATGTCTAATACATTTTTGCCATTGTTCTGCCTTTATTTGTTCCAGCGTCTCTTTCCATAAACTAAGAACGCTAGCGTCATCTGTTGTTTTGGATGCATGTTTATCATAAAATTTTTTGGCTATACCCCAAACTAACTCAATCATTGCATTATAGTGGCAATGGTAGGGCGGAAGTCGAAGAACATCATGGCCATATTTAAGAGCCATTTGGTCAGTAACAAATTTCTTTCGAATTTTGTGCTCTCCACACCTTTGAAGTAAATCGACTTTTAAAAATATGTCACTGTGATAAATTTTCTTTTCTGTCAACCACAACTTTATTTCTTCTTTTGTTCAGCTGTTTGAAGGAAATCTCTCCTTTACTCTTGAGTGGTAGGAAACATTATCCAACACTATTATGGATGGTCGCTCCAATTTTTTTAACAAATTTTCTTTAAACCATTTTTTAAAAATATTTGCATCCATATTTCCATGGTAATCACCTCTATTCTTTGTGGAAAAAAACATTAAACTAGCTTCAGGAATAAAACCCTCATCCTTTCCAGCATGAAGTATAATATAGCGTCTACCATTACCGGAACGACTAGAAGAATAAAATTTTGTGGTGCCATTTTGCCAGGACGATTTTGACATATTTCATTCAGCGAAAATCCAAGTTTAATCTAAAAATACACACAATACCTACTTGTCTATTATTTGTCTTTTTATATCGAAAACCTAGCCGTTCAGATAACCAGGAGAACAGCATGGATAAATGCAATGCAGATAAAGATCCTCAACCACATTTTGATACGGATAGTAATCCACCAGGTGGCGATGTTGCAGTTGTTGAACTCGATTTTAATGTTAACGATACAACTACTTTAGAAAACTTACAACAAAAAAAATAGTCGGTGAAAAGTTTCCTTCTGTTGCAACTTCCACTCAGTAGAAACAATACCATTTAAAGAAAAAAAAATGGAAAAAGAATTCAAAGAACAGGAAAAGCAAGAGCAAAAACGAAAACGAGACGAAAAGAAGATTCTGCGAGAAATAAAACAAACCGGAAATTACAAGGAAAATTTAGATTCTGATGAAAAAAAGATTCTGAAAGAAAAAAAAAAACAAAACGAAATTTCAAGGAAAATTCGGATTCTGAAACATCTCTATCTGATGAGCAATTAAATTTGGAATCTGATAGTGGTGATGACATTCCAGCTATTCCAGCTAAAAGAAGGTGACCACGTTATTGTTATTTATGAAGATCAACACTACCTGGGAAAAATAAAAGAAGTAGAAGACAATGAGGCGTGTGTTAGTGTTATGGTAAACAGCATCTTTAATTCGTGGAAATGGCTAAATAAATAGGATGCAATATGGTATGATCATACTGATATTGTGGACAAGATCAACGAATCAGCAATTAAATTTTTCTTTGGCAAGTTCTATTTAAATCAAATCTCCTTTCACATGTACATTAGTAATAAACTTAATCATACATTTTGCTTAAGAGAACAAAAAAATCTGAGTAAAATTAACGTTTTAATATCAGAAAATGTACGAGTATCTTTCTGGCCTTGGAGTGTCAGGTACTGGTGCCTCTACCTTACTTTATCGCTGTGGAAAAATTTATTTAACTCCACAAATTTCGGTAAAACCCATTCCAAAACTAGGTAAAAAGTTTCCATTCGAATTTATCTATTAATTTTTATTTTATTTTGCTTGCGTCGCATTAAGATGTTAATGTTTACCGCCCGAGATATGTTTACGTTAATTTCAAAATTTGTATTATGTTACAAGAGATAATCGAGATAAAAATTTACAGAAGATGATCATAGAAACAATGACATTATATTATATTTTACTATTGTGTTAAAAAATAAAATATTGAAATAAAATAAAACGATAATTATCGTATCCCTGGCAACACAGGCACTTTATTTAAAACAGTGCTAAATTCGATTAAAAACATTCTGGCTTCAATCAGGAGAATAGAAGGAAATATGATTTTGATCTCTCTCTAATATATATATATATATATATATATATATATATATATATATATATATATATATATATATATATATATATATATATACAAACAACACAGTTTATTGGGGTTGCAGTCAGAAAATTGGCCGGGATGTTAATGAAACACTCTTATGACTTTTTGTCTAGCTTTCGGAATGGTTTTATTCCTTTTTCCAGACATAGTCGTTGAGATTATTTATAAAAGCATAGACACTCAACATTAATAACACACACATAAAATATAAAATAGTGGACAAAATACATTTTAAAATTTTTTAAAATTTAGGTAAAAATAGTAAAAATTTTGTTGTCATCTTTTACTGGTGTGTTTTAACTCTGGTTAGAGAGTTAAAGAGGTCTAAAGAGTTAAAACACACCAGTAAAAGATGACAACAAAATTTTTACTATTTTTACCTAAATTTTAAAGAATTTTAAAATGTATTTTGTCCACTATTTTATATTTTATGTGTGTGTTATTAATGTTGAGTGTCTATGCTTTTATAAATAATCTCAACGACTATGTCTTGAAAAAGGAATAAAACCATTCCGAAAGCTAGACAAAAAGTCATAAGAGTGTTTCATTAACATCCCGGCCAATTTTCTGACTGCAACCCTAATAAACTGTGTTGTTTGTTTATATTGACAGTCACTAATATCCAGTAATTCTTGTATATATATATATATATATATATATATATATATATATATATATATATATATGTGTATATATATATATATATATATATATATATATATATATATATATATATATATATATATATATATATATATATAAGTAAAAAGTAATGGCATGTCTCGCAAAACAGAAAACCAAAAATGGTATATCGATGGAAGGCAACCGTATATACGTATTTCTGACTATTGGTCGTCTTCAGTACGGTGCAGCCAAGTTAGAAAAGGAGCATATTAAGGCCACTCAAAGGTCAATGGAGCGATGTATGCTAGGTATAACAAAGAGAGATCGAAAAAGAATAGAATGGATCAGACAGAAAACCAAGGTTACTAATGTAATCCATAGAATAAAATATTTATTAGATAATAATAATTAAAATGGCAGTGGGTGGGACATTTAGCGAGAAGAACTGACAATAGATGGTCCACTAGAATTACTCTGTGGTATCCAAGAGGCGTCAAGAGACAAAATCCAAGTTTAAGATGGGACTATGACATAAGGAAACAAGCCGGTACAACGTGGCACAGAAAAGCGAATTTTAGACAATCGTGGGCAGAAATCAAGACTGAATATCTAAGGGAGGCTCCACCCTATCAGTATCAGTACAATATTGGTAGATATATATACCAGTGGCAATCTTTCAGCAGTGACAACAAAACTACGTTTTGTTTTCCGTTTATAAACACATAAAAAAATGGAGTCTTATAACGGGAAATAATTCGGCAGAGGTGATAGATAAGTTGAATAGACAGCAGTGGTGGTGAGGAGATAGAGTGAATTATAAAACTGGTGAATTCCATTAGAAAAAGGACAAAAATTTAGATAATAAACGTAAGGTCGATATCTGACGTCACCTTCCAGCAAACGAAACTGCATCAAGAACGATTGCGATGCTGTCTATGTGTACAGAAAGTCGGATAAAATAGAAGAAATTAAAACAAAAACAAATATTAATTGATAAATAATATAAAGGCATAAATTGAAACTATTGAAAAGACAGGATTGATAGGAGTGATTTCTCTGAACCGTCGAGGTCAACTCTTTCCGCAGTCCTACCGCTCACAATCCAGATATTGGAAAAAGGAATTCTATATATTCATTTATGAAGAGTAAGAAAACAATAAGATCCCCTGCTAGCTGAAAGAAAAGAAGAATCTGAGTGTGACGAAGTAGGGGATGCACACTTACTAAGAGAAATGTACAGAGAGTAAGAGCTAAGAAACATGAGAAAATCAAGCAAAGTCTAAATGATATATAAAATAGATTAGAAGGGATTGAAAATGAATCGAAAAGAAACAATATTGTAGTAACTGGATTAAAGATTGATACAGATGTAGAGAAAATAAAAAAAGATATCACAAATTTCATAAAAGTTCACCTAAATGAAGAAGTAAATATAGAAAACTAGGTCAGAAAACTTGTTTGTTACAAATAAAATATCACGAGGCAAAAACAGAATTATGCAAAAAAAGAATCAGCTGAAAAAGGTAAAGGGTGAAAATTTATAAATGATAATCTAACAACCAAAGAAAGAAAAATGAGAAAAGACATAACCGAAAAATGTAAGAACTCAGGGAAAATGGTGAAACGGTAAAAGTAGGTTTTAAAAAGATCACAGTAGACGAAAAGGAATGGAGATGGGAAAAGAAAGGAATTTTTAAAAATATTGTGATGCAAAAATACGGGAATTAGCGGAGAAGGAACAGATATCGGGAAATTGGAGACAATGAGTGACAAAAAACAGAAGATATGATAAAGGTAAAACTGACAATACCCTGACTATGAGAACGGACACGAATAAGTCAGAGAACGAAAGGCATAAAACACATAGACTCATCAAACAAAACAAAAAATGAGCATACCATTTTGAAAATTTGAGCGTGGAAACATAAAGAACATAAATGGTAAAGAAATAGAACTAGTAGAGGAGTTTGCGGCTGCAGAATTAAGTGTACTAGCAATATCAAAGACCAAGAAAAAAGGACAAGGAGTAGTAAAAATTGAAAATAATCATACCTTAATACATAGCGGAGTATCAGATGATAAAAGACCAGCTGCAGGTGTAGGTTGTATAATACATAAAAGACTGTCGAGTCTGATGTTGTAATATTACTAATTATGGCATTGTTGTTCTCATTGTATATTTTTTGTATCATTCTTAGTAACTTATTGTTCATTCCTTTTTCTCTTAATATTTTACTTTATCGAAGGTTTTTTCTATGTCAAGAAATGCTAAGTAATTTTCTTTTTCTCTTGCAGCGATTTTTGTGGTAACTATTTTAAAGTAAATATATGATCCTGTATACTCTTACCACTTGTAAATCCACTTTGTGCTTCGTCTAATGTGTGTGATTAATCGTTCGTTTATTATTTTTTGAAGAGTTTCATACATGTACTTAGCAACGTCAATCATCGGTAGTTATTACATGCTCTCCTATCTCCTTTTTGTATATGGGTACTATTAGTGACTTTCCAATCCTCCTATATGTCTTCATTATTCCATATTTTATTCATTATTTTTTAGTAATATTTGCTTTCCATTTTCCCCATTTTTATAATTTCTGTTGTTATTCTATTCACTCCAGGAGTTTTTCCATACTTCAACGTTTTTATTGCTTTTATAGTTCTTCTATTTATAGTTCTTCTGTGCTATCGTCCAATATATTATTTTTTTCTTCATTAATGTGGTCTTGCTTTATATCCGTTAGCAGTTCTTCGAAGTGTTTTTTCCATTTTTTAACTATTTCTTTTGTTTCTGTTTTTGATTCTGCATGTCTATTTTTAATGCTGTATATTTCATGTTTTTTTTTGTGTTCTTACCGCCTTCAGTGTTCTGCAAAATAGCTTTTGGTTATATTTGCTTTTTTCTTTCATTTTCTCTCCAAACTTTTCCCAATTATCTCTCTTTGCTGCTGTTACCAATATTTTTAGCTTTTTTCTGTCATTTTTATATTTATTGTACTTCTCATTTGTTTTGCCTTTCAGATATTGTTTTCATACATTTTTATTCACTTTTACTTGCTTTCTTTATTTCTTCAGACCACTACGCTGTCTGCTTCTTTGTTAAATTTTTAATTGTGGTGCATAGTTCCTTAGCTGCATTTAGTAGCAGGTCCTTTTAGCTGTTCCATAGGTTGTTTATATTATTATTGTCGTCTGTTTCTTTTATTGTTCTAAGTTTTTTGTTTATATTTTTCTCAAATATTTTTGGCATTTCTTTATTTTTTAGCTTACCTATACATTTTTATCGTATCTTTTAAAATTAGTCTTTCTTTTTCTGCACTAGTCTTTTTCTTCTGTTTATTTCTTCTCGTGTCTTTGTTACTATCATGTAATGGTCGTTGCCTATTTCGTGTCCTCTGTGTACGTTTGTATCCATTACTTTTCTTCTAACATTGCTTTCAACAAAACAATTTAACTGTTTTCATTTCAAAACATATTTAATAGCTTTGACCATATTTGAGGCATTATCAGTTACTGCAAAATGTACTTTTTGTTTTAGACCCCACTGATTAATAATTTCACTAATTTCAAAAGCGATGTTTTCTGAATTATGGTTTCCAGAAAAATGGCAGCAGTCTAATAAAACTGTTTTAAATTCTAAATTTTCGGTTAAATGTTGTCCTGTTAATGCGATGTAACTCTCAGTTACTCCAGATGTCCAGAGGTCAGTAGTAATACAGATATTTTCTACTTCTTTGACAACTTGTGATCTAATAATTTGCTCAGTTTTGATATAACATTCCTGACGTAATGAACCTGACAAAGATTTTCTTGTTGGCGGTTTATATCCAGGAATCCACCCTGCAAACTTTTTAAAAGCTCGTTCTTCAACTATGGAAAACGGATGAAACGAGTCTTTGCATAGGTTTAGTAAATCCATATATATATATATATATATATATATATATATATATATATATATATATATATATATATATATATATATATTTGTTTCTTTTGTTCTAAACTAATATTTTTATTAATGGAAGTATCCATCACCTTCGAAAATGCAGAACAATCGTAAATCGAAACTCATTCATTAATCAGAATACCTAGTTATTTTATTTTCAACGTTAACCGATAGCCCGACTGTAAACTGTCCCGAAAGAGTTATTTTTAGTTTTGTAGTAGTCTCTCAGATCAACTAATCGTCCTCGTCGACGTAAAGTGTTCGTTGCTCCTCTGTTTACGTCTACACAAAACGTAGCTTTTTTTAATCAACCATCAACTAGTTGGCTTACCAGTAAGAAACCGTAGATTCGTAAATGACAAATAATGATTTAAAATGCAGGGATTTCTGATAAAAATGAAGGTAAAAAAAAACAAAAGAAAGAGTTAAGAAGCTGGTTACTTCTATAAAAAAAGAAAAAGAAGATTGTACTATTAAAAATCAACCAGTACAAGAAAAAGAAACTGATAAAGATGACTTAAGTCTATGGTGTATATTTGATGAATTGGACATGACTCATCTAAACATACACCTGTATCGAGAGATATGAAAGAAGTCGACATGTATTTGTCTGATGATATACTACCCACAAAAAAATTCGAACGGAGATTGGAACTGTCCATTACAGTGGTGGAAAAACCATGGCCATGTGCTAACTTAACCACTATATTCATAAAATATTGTAGTATTGTAACAAAATCTGTTCCTTGTGAACACATGTTCAAAATCTGGTTTAATTTTAAATAAAAGAAGAACACGGTTAACAAGAAAAGTGGAAAAACTTATCTTCTTGTTAACATGGTTAACAAGAAAAGTGAAAAAACTTATGTTTTTAAATGTCAATTTAGACGATTCGCGATTTAATATTGTGTAATGTAAATGTAAGTACTATTTGTATATTTAAAATTTCAACGACCCACCTCTAGTTTCTTAGGTATATTAGGATCGGAACCAGAGATATGTAAAATATCTTTGATCGGAACTAATCGTCTCACTAATCGTCTCAATAAGAAATATGGAGGGGAGACCAAGGGGAAATATGATTGTTACCTTTGTCTATTCGCTGAAAATATGATTTTATATCTGTGTTAGATATCCTGTTAAATTTTACCATACCGACCATAAATTTTTACCTACACTCTATATATATTGCAGAAATATAATATAGTAATGTACAGAGTGAGTTACGAGGAACTGTACATACTCTTGCTTCGTATTAAGGCCCCTATAGGAAATAACAGGATGACCATTAAAAAGTTCTGCTCCCATTTTTTAATAATATGCAGGGTGAGTTGTGAATTTTGACTGAAATTTCCATTCGTCATAACTAGACTTAGGCAAATATGCAAATTGCATATTTTGCATATAATGCATAAAAAATGCAAAAAGGTTAAATTTTGCATATTTTTATAAAAGTGAGCATAAAGTGAATATAATTTGAAAATTTGGTGTTAACTATATATTTTTATATTCAAACTTACAGATAGTGTGAAAATGCCAATATTTAATTTTGTTTTATAATCACTTGGTATTCAAATTCTTGGTATAGTAACTAATAAAAGACAGCGGCTTATAGTTTTGTCGCGTTTTGTGCTGGAATTAAGGGTTTGTGTTTGCCAGTTTATGTCTCTAGGTAAAAATTTTTATTTTGATCGTCAGTTTCACTTGGTTTCACTTTTGTTGTAAAATTGGAGGCGTAAACAACGTGTATTTCTAATTGTGAATAATTATTGTGCTTTGAAAATGACGAAAATAAGCAATGTTTCAACTTGGATAAAACCTTACAAAGAGCTACCTATGGATATGGATAAAGTTTATTGCTCATGTTGTGGTAAAACCGTAAGTACATACGTATTATTTTTTAGTTTATTTTAAAAATTTACACGGTGGTACAAACAAAGATTTTAAAATTGGAGATTATTTTTAAGAAAAGTACCGACACAAGGCTAGTTCGCAATAAATCGATGTATTTTTTCTTTTTTCAAGCATTTTTGAAGCTCCTTGCGATAAAAAATAGGATAGATACCTATTTAAAATTCAAATCATTTAATAGTAAACTGAAAGATCGCTAACATTTTTTTTCTAACAATAGCATAGTTTGCTTTAATTTTGCTAAAAACAAAAACATATCATACACTGGACTTAATTAAGTGCTTTTAATTTATGTTCACAGTATTTTTTCTTTAAATGTAAACAGAAAAGACCAAGAGCCTCTTGTAAATATTTGGGGGTTCTTCCTTCTTGCACAGTCATTTCTTGACATTTTCAAGATTACTACACATAATGAACAAGAACAACTACCCACAAGAAACTGTTAACGAAGATTTGTGTTGTGCATTAGTATTTTTTAATATACCGTTTTAAAAATTATCTAATGAAAACTTTAGTTGTTTTTTAAAAAAATATTGCAAACAAAACATTCCCAGTGAACAAACTCTAAAGAGAAATAATGTCAATTTGTTATACTCCTTAGTTATCCACAACATAAAAGCCGAAATAGGTAATAATTACTTTTACATATGTGTGAACGAGACCTCTGACTCGTCAGGAAAATACATTGTGCGCTTATTGATTGGTGTACTTAGCCATAAAACCTTTCCAAAATCGTATTTTATTTCCTGTAAGCAAGTGGAAAAAACCAACGCTCTAACAATATCACGGTTCCTACAAGAAGCATTAACAAACTTTTTTCTTCTTGCTGCTGTGCCTAATGATAAATTATTGCTTATTTTATCTGATGCAGCACCATATATGGTGAAAGCAGGACAAAATTTAAAAAATATTTTATTAAAACTTGTTTAGCGCATGGAATAAACAGAGTTGCGGAGGAAGTAAGAAAAAAATTTCCACTAGTTAACAGTTTAATAGCGAGCGTCAAAAAGGTATTCCTGAAATCACCTGTAAGAATACAATGTTACAGAGATATGCTTCCTGCTGTTCCGCTGCCACCGCAACCCATTTTAACACGTTGGGAAACATGGTTGGAAGCAGCTAATTTCTATGCTGATCATTTTGTTGATTTAAAAACAATAATTAACCTTTTAACAGATGATAGTTGCCAACCATTTATTGGAAGCTAAGCAAGCCTTCTAAAATAACATCCTCCAACAGTAACTGTCATTCATAAAATCAAATTATAGTTTTGTCCAGAAAACTAGCTGTGATATTGTCAGAACCACATAATTTAGTAATTTAGAACCATCTATTATAGTAAATTTGAAAAATGCCCCAGTTGATGTCGAAAGAAGTTTTTCTATTTACAAATATATGTATTCAGATAGAAGTCATAAGTTTTTATTAGAAAATTGTGAACATCATAATTTGATAATCTATTGTTACCACAATTTAAAATATTATTTATATGTTAAAATAATTGTATATGTTATGTATTTATAATATTGTAAGTATTTTTGTAAAAAATATGGTAAATCTTTTTTATTACATGCATGTTTTCTAGATAAATATGCATATTTTGCATAAAATACTGCATATTTTTGCATAAAATACTGCATATTTATGCGCATATTTCATGGTTTTTTATTTGCATATTTGCCTAAGTCTAGTCATAACTTTTGAACCGTAAAAAAATTTAATTTTGCAAGAAAAGTTACTTTTTTAACATATGGTTAACTTTGTTAAACTTTTAGTTCATAGTCAAATTTAATTTTTAATTAAAAATTAAGTAATGATGTGAGGAAAAATTAGTATGCCGTTTTAATTGTCTATTTGTCTTATTTATAAAACTCCTATTAGTGTTTTTAAAAACCGTATACAGGGTGAAATTTTTTCTACGCCAAAACGAACTAATTTTATAAAACCTACTAAATTTTTCCAGTTTGAATCAGGTCCAGTTTATTTGTTAAATATTATATTAAATGTTTGTTCAAAATAATTTAATTTTTACAAGGAAAGTTACATTTTTTGCATTGACGGTTTACTTTGCAAAACTTTTAATTCATAGTCAAATTTGATTTTGATTGTCGTATATGTTGCGAATAAATATGGCATTTTAATTGTCGATTGATCTTATTTCCCAAATTCTTATTCAAATTTCCTTAAACCGTATACAGGGTGAAATTTTTGCTATGAAAAAACGAACTTATTTTTTCGGAAGTCGGACCTGATTTTTTTCTTTGTATAAATCAGTTGATAAGGTGGTAGTAGTGTAAAGTTTGACCAAATATTAGACACTTGGAACTCTGTATTTGTATTGTTTAAAAGTTCAGACGAATAGATATTTTAGTAAAAATTCACAACTCACCCTCTATATTAATAAACAATGGGATCATACACTTTTTAATGGTAATTTATTATTCCTTATAGGAGCCCCCTTACAAGATAGGGATTCCCATCACATCAACTATATGTTAAAATATTAACATGTTCCATCCTTAGTATATTACATCGTTTCTCAGCACCTATATAATTTAAACGGCGTTAAAGGTAATTATAGAAATTTATATTATTGAATAATAGAATATGAATATAAAATATTAAAAAAAACATTTTTAGACTTACTTGTAGTTTGCGCTTGTATTATTTGTACATGGGGATATATTTAACAAACTTGGCAACGGCTCCAAATCAAGCGGTAAAGAAAAAGATGCCATTTCTTCGTTCCAACTGCATGAAAGATCATCTGTCGAATTTGATACCTGTAACTATAATATACATATACCCTTTATATATATATATATATATATATATATATATATATATATATATATATAAAAGAAAAAGGAAAAGATTAATAAGTGAACAATAAAAGTAAAATATAATGGCATGTCTCGCAAAACAAGAATCCAAAAAAGGTATATTGATGGAAGGCAACCGCATATACGTATTTCTGACTATTGGTCGTCTTCAGTACGGTGCAGCCAAGTTAGAAAAGAAGTATGTTAACTTGGGAAAGGATCACTACAAAAGCAATGCAACCAATTTGTGGCATTACAGTTATAAGACTCCGCGAGACATTTTACTATTATTAACCACTCGTAATAACCTTTTCTATTTGTTATAGTGTTCGAGTTTTAGTAAAAAAGTTTCAAATAGGAAAAAAGTTGCATTTTAAAAATGTCACTAATAAAGAAAGAGCTTTAGAGGCAGCGAAAGAACTCAATTTTAATTTTAAAGCTTCCAATAGTTGGCTTGACAAGTTTTGCTTGAGACATAACATTAAATTTGGAGCAAATTCTAGAGAAGCTGCAAATGTTAATATTGACTACGTTTCAGAGTGGCAAAGAAAACTGCCAAAGTGGCTATTTACCTAAAGATATTTATAACGCTGAAGAGACTTTTCTGTATTATAGAGCCTTACTAAGTAAAACTTTAATATTTCGTAATGAAAAGTATACTAGGGGTAAATCTGCAAAGGAAATGCTAAGCGTATTATGGTGTACAAATTTAAATACGGAAAAAGACAAACCTTTGGTGATTAATTAAAGTAAAAATACTTGTTGTATTAAAAATATTATAGATGTTTTAAAAATGTTCATGTTAATAAACTCCAAGTCGACTTGTACTACAACAAGAAGGCACGGATGATCGGCGATATTATGACAGATTGGTTGCACAAATTTGACAGATAAATGCAACGTCAAAAAAGAAAAATTCTCTTATTCCTAGACAAAGCAACATTCCATCCGGATATTCAGTTATCTGCCATATCCATATTACTTTTGCTACCTAATACTATAACACACTGTCAACCTTTAGACTTCTTCTTCTTCTTCCTTCTTGTATGTAGGCTTTAAAGCCTGTTTCTTCTTCAATATTAGCCGCCTAAATTGTTTAAATTGTCACACCATCTTTTTCTTGGTCTGTCAATACTTCTTCGTCCATTTGGTAACTTATCTCATGCTATTCGTACTATCCTATCCTCTACCATTCTACTAATATGTTCGTTCCACTAATATTTCCTTTTTGTCGCCCATCCATTTATCTCTTCTATATTGCATGCTCTTTTTATGTTTTTGCTTCTCTCCCTATCCAACTTGTAAGTTACAAATTTCTGCAAGAGTTTTGCTACGACTTTGATGAATTGAAACACCGAATATATAAAAATAAATGGCGAAAGGAACACAATTCATCAAAATTTTCGTGTCTAAATTGGTACCAATAGACTGTTATAATGGTATTTCTGTACTGGCTTTCCGTGGACATACAGAAATAACGTTATAACGGTCTGTTGATACCAATTCATACACGAAAATTTTGACGAATTGTGATTTTTTCGTAATTTTCTTTTCTTTCAATGTTTCTTTATTTTTATATATTCGCCGTCTCAATTCATCAAAGTTGTAGTAAAGCTTTTGCTGAAATTTGTAAATCTTTTAAACATTTCGTAGAGCTCAAAAAGACAGAAAACGATGGTGGTTTTCGTTAAGGACTACCAAAATGAGTGGCGCTTTTTGCAACATTACACTAGAATAGTGGTGTTATAAGTCTATTTATAGGACCCTTAAGCTAGCGGGGACACATGAGCGGAATCCAATTTAACCTACGTAATATTTTTTCACCCATTTTTCACTAATTTATTACCACCCCAATAATTTTTCACCACCAAACCAACCTTAAGGAGAGCGATTCTGCTGGCTTAAGATTCAAGCTAGCAGAATTCCAAAAATGAAACTTTTTGTTAATGGCATATTTTTTCACCCATTTTTCACTAATTTATTACCACCCTAATAATTTTTCACCACCAAACCACCCTTAATGGGAGCGATTCTGCTGGCTTAAGGTTTAAACTAGCAGAATTCAAAAAAAAAACTTTTTGTTGATGGCATATTTTTTCACCGATTTTTCACTAATTTATTACCACCCTAATATTTTTTCACCACCAAATCACCCTTAATGGGAACGATTCTGCTGGCTTAAGGTTCAAGCTAGCAGAATTCAAAAAAAAACTTTTTGTTGATGGCATATTTTTTCACCCATGTTTCACTAATTTATTACCACCCTAATATTTTTTCACCATCAAACCACCCTTAAGGGGAGCGATTCTGCTGGCTTACGGTTCAAGCTAGCAGAATTAAAAAAAAATATTTATGATATACCACAGTGTTCTGCTAGGTTTTTACGAATTTATTACAACTTTAGTAATTTTTCACCCCTTAACTACCCCATGTGAAAAGTCAATAATTGTGTTAGATTAAAATTTAAGGAGAATTTTTTTTTTTCAAATTTACTGTCCACTACTTATAACTGAAATAAAAAAGTGTTTTGTTAAGTTTATACTAAACTTTGACCATCCGGATAATTTTCCTCCCATAAACCTAATCGAAAACTTTCGTACTAGCTGAATATTTGAACCAGCAAAATAAGAAAAAAACGTATTTTTGAAATACCTCAGTATTCTGCTAAGTTTTTACTAATTTATTACCACCCTAGTAATTTTTCACACCTAAACTACCCCTGGTGATAAGTCAATAATTCTGTTAGGTTAAAATTTAACGTGAAAAAAATCTTTTTTTACAATTTCACTATCCTCTACTTATAACTGACATAAAAAAGTATTTATACCCTGATAAGTTTCCATCTCTAAACCAATCTTATTTGGAAACGTTCCTGCTAGCTTAATATTCGAGCCAGCGTAATTAAAAAAATTATTTATGATATACCACAGTGTTTTGCTAAGTTTTTACGAATTTATTACCAACTTAGTAATTTTTTATCCCTCGACTAACTCTTAGTGGAAGTCAATAGTTCTGCTACGTTTAAATTAAAGGTGAAAAAGTTTTGTTTTATAATTTTACTAAATACTATTTATAAATAAAATAAGAAACTCTCTATTTAGTTTTTACTAAATGTTAACCAACTTCACCAATTCCACCATCTACACATTTACGCTGGTTGAATGCAAAGCAAATCTTTTCGGAAATATGAGATACTACAGTATTATGCTAGATTTGTACTAATACGTTACCATCCTAGTAATTTTTCACCCTTCAACTACCCTCTATGAGGAGTCAATAATTCTACTACGTTAAAATTTAAGGTGATAAAAAATCTATTTTTATAATTTTACTGTATTCTACTTGTAATTGAAAATATAAATTGCTTGCCTGGTTTTTACTAAATTTGATCCACCCTTATAATTTTTGACCCCCTAAGCCTCAGTTAATGGGAAACATTCAACAAGATACACATTGACGCTAGGTGAATAAAAAATCTTTTTGAAAACACAAGAGTGCTCTGCTAGAATTTTATTATATTTTTACCAGCCTAGTCATGTTTTTCTCAACTACCCTAATTGAAAAACATTTTCAAATGTTATTCTATACTAACTAATATTTATTTTTTCAATGTTTAAATATTAAAAATATGAAAACACTTTATTCCAAAAACTATAAATTTTAGCTGTTTTAAAAAATTGACTCTGATTCGAGTCGTATTACATGGCTAAGCGAAAGCGAATCGTTAGTCCCTTTTATGAATATAAAATAACTGAAATCAAGTTGAGTTTTAGTAAATACAATGGAATTTTTATATTTCACAGAATAAATTACCAGGTAAGAAATATTCAAATTGAAATAATTTTATTACGTCTATTACATTATTTATCTAATTGTAAAGGAGGGTCGTCGGGATCGTGCGCACCTATTGTTAAAAGATTTGTATTCATTAGGTAGATGAAAATTTGAAAAATAATTTAGGTATTTAATATTTTAATATTATTTAAATAAGAAGAGTATTAACGATTGGACAAAACATAATTTTAAGATTAGGTGTATAACATAAAGAATTTATATTGGAAAACATTTAAGGATATAAATATTTTAAGTAGGTATATTCAAATGAGACCGAAATTACCGGTCGGTCAGAACAGCTGATATAGATTATTTGCGTAGTAAAATAAATTAATATTAGCAACATTTTAAAAATTTAAATATATTTGTATTTTAATTTTTTGTCGATTTTTCATTCATTGTCAGTTGAATATAGGTAAAAATTAAAGGTTATTACAAAAAAATATTAACTTGTTTATTTTGTTTATGGAAATGTTTGAAAGAATCGCTCACGGAGAGATCTGGTTTCTCGGTACAATCCACACACTCATAAATTGGGTTTTTTCTTATTTTTAGGATAGGACATACTCTTTTCGTTTTCGTTTCGCGTTTGTCCGATTTATTAGCAATTATTTATAGGTAAATGTTCGCGTGCGATATTCCGTCTTTCTTTGCTTTTTTATAAATTAATTTACGAATTAATTCTAACCTTGATATCGTCTTTTATGTCTTTTGTTTAGTATATTGTTTAAAACTAAGTCTAACTTTCCACGTTAATATCGATTCATCTAGCGATAATTCTTTTACTGGATAACGCAGAGCAGTCATTTTATTATTAAAAAGTCTATAACTGTTCTTATTCTATAAAACCGATCTTCAGGAATAACATTCGGTCCCATTGGATTATGGATGAAGATTAAGCACCTTAAAATTACGAGAAAAAGATCTCTTCCGATGTTCTGCAGAAAAGATTTTAAGTTAAATAGTGGATCTGTTTTCCAATAACCCTCCAATCTTGAAATCCGTATGTGTCAGTGTGGAAGATAATTCCCATAAATACTAGAAATTCAAATAAGGAAAGTAGTTTACATCTTTAAATGCTAGAATTTACACAAACACCAACTTCACCAACTTTTTTATATGCTAAACATTGCAATATTGTTGTTTTGTACATTGCCTATTTTTTAACAAAATTTTACAACTTAAAAAGGGATCATTCCCGTGAGTTGGCGGTATTTAAAAAACTCGAACATTGAAGTAAAACACTGTTGTGATTGGTATATTTAATTAAATTTTAAAAATCCTAAAGGATTAAGTTCAAAACGTTTTCGGACTTATCAGTCCATCTTCAGTGAAATTTGTAGTAATTTTAATAAGTAATAGATAAGTAGTAATTTTTAATTAAATATACCAATTATTACAACAGAAGTGTTTTTCACACACACACACTCGCACACACACCGTGTCAAAGTATTGAAGTATTTTTGAAAAAACGAATTTATTTAATTTTTGTTAAAGGGGTAGTAAGGGGTGAAAAATTACTAAAGTTGTAATAAATTCGTAAAAACCTAGCAGAACACTGTGGTATATCATAAATATTTTTTTTTAATTCTGCTAGCTTGAACCGTAAGCCAGCAGAATCGCTCCCCTTAAGGGTGGTTTGATGGTGAAAAAATATTAGGGTGGTAATAAATTAGTGAAACATGGGTGAAAAAATATGCCATCAACAAAAAGTTTTTTTTTGAATTCTGCTAGCTTGAACCTTAAGCCAGCAGAATCGTTCCCATTAAGGGTGATTTGGTGGTGAAAAAATATTAGGGTGGTAATAAATTAGTGAAAAATCGGTGAAAAAATATGCCATCAACAAAAAGTTTTTTTTTTGAATTCTGCTAGTTTAAACCTTAAGCCAGCAGAATCGCTCCCATTAAGGGTGGTTTGGTGGTGAAAAATTATTAGGGTGGTAATAAATTAGTGAAAAATTGGTGAAAAAATATTACGTAGGTTAAATTGGATTCCGCTCATTTGTCCCCGCTAGCTTAAGGCCTTATACCAATTCACACAGGGAAAGTTTGACGAATTGTGTTCCTTTCTCAGTTTATTTTTATATATTCGGCGTTTCAATTCTATATATATATATATATATATATATATATATATATATATATATATATATATATATATATATATGTATATATATATATATATATATATATATATATTATTGTGTCTTTAATTTTTATTTAATTAACCCTGATAATGTATATTTATTTATTTATCTATTTAAGTATTTTTATATGCTAATGTACTATTAAAAAATAGTTCAATTAATCAATTTAAATTTTAATTTACTTTCAATTTTTAATTGACTGGATACAAAAATTAATTCAAATCTTTATTAAACATTGTATTATTTAATTCAATTTAATATGACACTTTCACATACTAGTAAATTATCATTAATTACTGATATTTTCTCATTTTACATTATTTCATTTTAATCAAACTAACTTTAATAATAAAAAAATGAAAAAAAAAATTTTTTTAAATATAATATTGCAGCATATTCCGTGATACATGTAGAAGATTCCAACCAACTTAACATTTATTCGTTGATATATTATGCGTAATTTGCGTCTAGTGTCTTTTAATTATTGCTAGTTTACGACGATTCTTATAAATTATAGATTTATTGTTTGTAATTTAAATAATATAAAAATAAAACGATGATGCCGGGGAATACAAGACGAATCTAAATATGTACTTCCGGTTTGCGATCCGACACCGGAAGTGACCCGAAACGCGCATAAAACGTCAAGATAGAGCAAATCTGACACCGGATTCGTGATCAGCATGCAAAATTAACTGCTAAATGATATCCATGTCGACATTTGATGAACTAAAAATTGCATTCCGGTTTTGAGGTCGACTTACGGTTTCGTTTTTATTAGTCAAATCAATAGAGAATTCAACGTAGAGTTCAAAAATGTAAGTTCACGAAATTATCATTTATAGTTTTTGAGTTATTGATAAAAATATTTTTACTTCCGGTCATTGTATATATTGTATATTTTTCTCGCAAAATAAAAATTTCATTTAAAAAACTCGATGTCGAGTTGGTCCGCTAGTTGTTATTATGTTTACCGATGATTCGAAAAAAGGAAATAACACTGTTTGCGGAGTATACCAACAGTATTCTGGACAACAGCATAAATATAAGTTACCTGATGAAGCCACCATCTACACATCCGAAATGCTGGGTTTAAAGTTTGCTCCTTCTCACGCTTTTGACAAAGGAAATGAAGAACTGTGTAATATCTACAGACAGTAAAAGTGCAGCAGAAAGATTATGTGTAACAAATAAATCCAAGCAATTGACTCATCTTGATATAGAGATTTTAAAATTGTACTACGAGGTTTCAAAGCTCAAAAAATATATATACATATTACATACAATATCAAAAAAGTATATAAAGGAAATAATAAAATAAAAATTAAAAAAAAATAAAAATAAAAATAAAAATAAAAAAAAAAACTTTTAACTTAAATTTAGTACTAACTCGAACTCTGATTGTTGTTCTGTAAATACAAATTACATAAAGGAAGACCAGCATATCGGAAATTTGTTGAAAATAGGTACCGCTAAAGTATTCTTTATTAGAACTTGTCAATGAAGTTTCGAATTGCACACGTAATTGCAGTAAAATTCCATAACATTTAAAGGAATTCATGTTGGATCAACACAATTCTAGGAAACTTTGTATTCCGGAATACAATGAATTTGTATCGGAAATAGTTACTACTACAATCGAAACCACTGCGACAATTATACTCAATAAGATACGATGCTTTAAATATTGCTATATTTTGCGATAGATTTGAAACACCCGATAAACTGAGTTTATGCATAGCTGCAGCGCTTTTTAAAGATATTAATTTAAAGGATAATAGTTTTTTGAAGGATAATTTGATAACAGATTTAGTTGGTATTGGTCCTGATGAAGAGAACACCAATACTGGTGTTAATATAATACTTGTGTACAACATAGCAGGCTTAAATTCAAAACTTAATCAAATAGGATTTGTAAAATATGTAAGTAACTTTGAAATATTTATATTATGTGAAATGCATATAGAAACTGTATTTACTGATAAGGTTTTTAATAATAGATATAAGTTATATACACAGACAGCTGTGAGATTTTCCAATTTTGGTAGAGCGAGTGGAGGGTGGTTATGTGGTGTTAATCATAAGATACAACATAAGTTGAGGCAAGTGGATGGTCAAATGATTTATAGATATAAAAGTAGGTGATGACAAAGTAAGCATTAACCAAGTGCATCTGAGACCAGGAGAGTACTGGGAGGAGTGTTTTGAAAACGTTGAAAGGGTTTTATAAAAAATTTAGATTAGAATGTTAAAAATAGTTTAGTTGTAGGTGATTTTAATGCAAGGTTGGGGGACGAAGGGATTCTAGGTGATGAGCTTGATGAAAATGAAGTATACAGAAAGACAAGCCTGAGTGAAAGGAGAGTATCTAGAGATAAGTTGATTAATCATCGTGGGTACAAGATAATTGGACTATGTGATGATTTTAATTTGGTTATTTGAATGGCAGAGCAAAATTTTTACAAGTTTTGTCTAGAAAACGGAAAAGTGCTTGTACTTGGGCTTGCTAATAATTTTTTCTTCAAACCAGACTTTCCTCAGGGTTTTTATGATTTAATCATTTTTCCTCTTTATAAAAAAGGAAACATATAAAGTGCAGAAAGTTATCGAGGTATTAGCTTCTTAAATACAATAACCAAACTCATTGCGGCATTAATTTTAACCAGACTTACCTCGTGGGTATAAAATAATAACATTTTAAATGAGTTCTAGACTGGATATAGAACTAGCTATTCAACTATAGACAATATTTTAAATCTTACGAGTATAGTAAAAATCCAACATGCACGGGGAGTAAAAAAGTTTATACATTTTTTGTGGACTTTAGTGCTGCTTTTGATACAGCTGATCGTCGGGCCCTTTTTACAAGTTGAGTCACTTGGGATTATCTACTAAAGTGCTAAATTTATTAAAAAGTATATTCGCGAAAACAAAATCGGCAGTCTGGTCAAGGAAAGGTCTATCTGAATGGTTTAACTGTAATGTAGGAGTGAGACAGGGATGTCTTTTAAGTCCATTATTGTTTGCGCTTATATCTCAGATCCAGATTATGAGCGTCTCCACGAAATACTAATAAGGCGAGGTGATATATCGTCGGGCTAGTACTTATTTGTTCCATATGCCAAATTCTCATTTTGAGATATTTACATTTAAATATTTTGGTAATATTTACTCGTTTATTTTAAAACTCAGGAAAATGATGTTAATTCTAAAAAAAAATATTTAAAATGGTGTATTGGATTATGCCTTCAAATTTTTACTGACTCTTTTTAAATTGGAAAAAAAATAAAAACCTTTGCTTATGGAACAAAAAGTAAAATTAGTACAGGAATTTGCACATTTGTTCCATATGCAATGAAGTACAAAACTGAATTATTTTATAACGTTTTAAGTAAAATATTTTAGTTTGCGTTTCTATATATCTTATATGTATCATTCTACAGTTAGATCACAGTTTATTACATTATTTCTAATCTTATATTACTGCAACTTTAAAAAAATACAAGGATACATCAAAAAGAAAACTCCTTTTTGGTTTTAAAATTTATTAATAATTAAAACATGTGTATGTGAAACAAACAGTAAATAAAAGTTAAATATTCTTCGTAGGTACCTACTCATAACGTAATTGAAACAAATAATTGCAGTTGGAAGAAATAAAATCATTTATTTAGTGAAGAAAATATTGTTCTGTACAACATTTTGTCAAACTCGGGCATGTAGGCAAACATAGACACGATATGCTTTATTTTTTAGCGTCGACTGTAGGTTTTTCGGTAATAACCTTTACCATGGAAAAGTTAATAATAATATTATGATCGTTTTTGCCCTGTTTTTTAGCAGAGCCACTTGTCTTATGTTTATTAATTCTAATAAAAGTAACATTGTCATTTTTATTAAAATCACAATTAAAACTAATATGCAAGGGGTCATCTTTTTTATAGTTAATTTGTTTAACTTTAGTAAAAGGCAGATCTTTAAAATTTAGAGTTTGGCTTACTGTTTGAAAATTTAAAAAATCTTCTTTTTTTAGTTGCAGCACCTTGAGAGCTGCTTTACCGGGGGGTATATTTACGAGGTGTCTTAAGAGTGAAACAGGGCTGTATATTGTCCTATGTTTTAAATACTTTTCTATTTTACTGTGAACAGAGTCGATTTCTTGAATTAAACTATGTCCGGGCTCTGAAAATTTTTGTTCAACTGTATTAATGCGATTATTGATATGTAAGAAATACTTTATAGCTAAGGCCATGTGTGAATTGCGGTTTTGGGGTCACAAGAGTCCGACCATAATATAATCTATATCTATATATAATAATAATTTACATTAGGATTTGTTTCTGAAATTGTGTTTAATAGCTTTATAAGAGCACTGGCAATGTCATTACCATTACGGCCTGAAATGTCTTCATCCAATAGAGCACAGTAAGTAATTTTACCTGTGGAGCAGTGAACAATTAAATTATATACTGAAAACTTTTTTTATAAAAAAAATTTGACACTTCAGTTTTTGGTAGAGCAAAAACATTTTGCATATCAAAGCATAAAACAGCAGTAGACTGGTCAAATTTGTAGGCGTTTCTATCAAAGTCTCTTTCTATTTTTCCTTCGATTTTATTTTTTATGTGAAAATCATATTGTGTTTTATTTTCAATTAATTTGTATTTCTCGCAGATATCACATCTATCCTTTTTTGGTAGAAAAAAAACAAATTATATTCTCTTGTAAAAATTTCTCTATACTTATGTGATTTAACAGGAAAATTACTGAAGTCACTTTCTAGGTATAGTCGATACATTTTTTCAATAGAGAGACACGGATCTAAATACAATCTAACACGATCTGATCGACAGTAATGAATCTCTATATGGAGGAATGGATCAATATGTTTTCGTACCCCATCTACAGCTTCCATTGGTAAGACTTTCTTTACGTATTTTCCTTTCAAAGGAGTCCGAGCAATCCCTGAGTTATCCTTATAGTGTTTTTTAAAGAAATAATAAATTCTCTGTTTATTAATGTTTAAAGTAGTTAAAAAAATTATTCCCTACATACTCTAATTTGCTTATTTAAAACCTCAAGGTAATATTGAAACGAATTTTGTTTCTGACAGTCCGAAATATTTTCTGTTTTCACATACCTTCGTTTTGGTGAATTTTTTTACAAATTTTGAATAAAATGCGTCTTTTTGGCTATCACTTAGTTGCCAAAAGGTTTAAATATAACTTCCTATCCATTGATAGGTACAAGTTTTCAAACACTTGGATTGACATTGCTTTGGAGTATGGTCAACTTCTTTTTCGTACTTATATTGAAGCACATGTTCTCGCTGAACTTTTTTCACATTTCTAGTCTAGTTCTCAGGATTTCTCAATCGCTTTCTTGTTTTTTTAGAAGTCTTCTTGTTGCTTGCTTGGACATCTGGATTTTCCATGTTATTTTCTGCTGAGTTTTCTTCTGTACATTTTTCGGCACATTCTGATACCATTTTTGTAGAACTTTCTGTATTTTGTCTGTTTCCATCAAAAGAAGTTGAACTTGAACCACTGTTATACTTTTATTTTATGTTATCCGTTTTATACTTTTATTTATCACATCCAGTCGCCACCATACAAGAAGTAAAACACGTTAACCTCAACTCACTGCATATAACACTGGCATGGCACAAACAAGCACCGAGGCATCGAATGCGCGTGTGAAATACTGGCTTCCTATTGGCCTTTGCATATGGAACACTTAAGCACTGAAATAACCCATAAAATAATCATATGGCACAAAGTTACAAAGGTATTACTGAACAGTCTTGGCTGTTATGAGTTATCAGGGCCAAATTACATACATTATTATGTTGGCAATGTTTCATTACAACTTCTAACCCGAAAAAGTAGAAAATGTGGTATGGAACAAATAAGCACTAACCCGACGATATGTATAAATTATCTATGGTTAACCATTGAAGTTCTTTTATTTTGCATGATACACGATCATATTTTCTTATGCCAAAGACAAAGCTGCAACAATTATTTTGAATTTTTTGCAACGTTAATTTCGTAACTTGATCTAAGCAAGGATAAAATACCAAGAGCCCATAATTAAGAATTGACATTATCATAGTTTCCATAATTTACAACATATACAACACTCTTGAAACAATTTCTACGTGGAAGGACAGTAAAATGTCAGCTGATGCATTTTAATTAATGCAAACTATTAGGAGTCCAGAATTTCTCATTTCAGTAGTTTGTCTTAGTGATGTTTTAGGTACAACTGAATCAATTAGTCGTTTTCTTCAGTCACCAAAATTAAATTTGAGGCCATCTAGACATTACATTGAAGATGCCTCGTATAGTTTCTCGTCGAACCTATCGTCAAAACTAACCTGCTAACTTTTGCGAAGAATATTTTCAAAGATCTATTTATTTACCCCTTTTAGACAATATCTTAACTGATTTAGAAGAATGACTTTCACCGAAAGTTATGAATATATTTAATCTTCGAGTTATTTTATCTAAAACGGATAACACACGAGAAGATAAAATTGCATTAAAAAAATTGTTGACACCTTCCAGAGTATTGTTGGACTAGCTACTGCATATTCCACAGTAGAACAAGAGTTTTCACTGTGGATTCAAAAGTGGAAAAGAGTCGTGCAAAATAATGGAAAACTTCTTGATTCTATTCTAGAAGTATTAGAAAGCTGCGATATTCATATTTATCCAAATATCAAAATATTTCTGCAAATATTAATTACACTGCCAGTCAGTGCAGCAACAGCCAGAGCGTAGTTTTCCTACGCTTAAGCATCTAAAAACTTGGCTTAGAAATAGAACTTCGGAGGAAAGGTTAACTGATTTAGCACTCATCAATGTGCATCCTGAAATTTCTCTAGATGTTGATGCAATCATAAAGCAATTTGTTAAATCGTATAGGCAAAAAGAATACATTTTATAAAATTATTTAATATTTACTTATCTTATTCTTATAGTATTTTTAATCACTAAACTTTTATTTACCACTCGTTACCAGCCGTTGCTGACAATTCGTGAAAAAAATTTCAATACCGAGTAAAAAAAATATTTCACTCACTTGTAGTCTAATATGCCTAATTATAGAAACAACTATTCTTAAATTATAGAATGTTTTTTGTTGAATAAATTAATTTAAATAAAATGCTGTATACACTTCTTCTTAAGGTTCCTTCTTCATTACAGAAAGGTGGCTATAACTACAGCAAATTGCTCTCTATCTTGAGCTGTTCTTAGTATCGAATGTGTGTCCATGTCTGTCCAGTCTCTTACATTCTTCAGCCAGGAGCATTTTCCTCTTCCTGGACCTCTTTTTCCTTCTACTTTGCCTACCATTATGAGTCATGTAAGTTATATTTTTCTCCTTTGTAAATATGTCCTAGATAACTTGTTTTTGCTTCTATACGCCTCATACTTGTAATTCCGAGAGTCCATGTTTCCACTCCGTATAGCAATAAGTAATAAATGAATGTTTTTACAAATTAATATCGGATATCCACCGATAAGATAGAGTTTTAATACATGTATTATTGTTTACACTTACATTATTGAGTTATTACATTTAAAGTACTTAACTTTGGTTTATACTTATTTATTCTTGATTTATTATTGATTTTGTAGCCATAGGATAGGTGGGTTTAAATTAATTGTCTTTAAAATACCACGTTTCAATTGACAGTCCTTGATTTTTCAGTATTTATATTTTAATAACTTTCCTTTGGTTTAATAGTCTTGTATAATTGATTTTACTGTCATAGAGTATGTGGGTTTTAAATATTTTTTTCTTTTTTGGTTTAAGTTAAAGACCCCTTAATGTTGTAACCTTCTTTGCACTCGTAGGGTATTTGGGTTTTAATAACTTCTCAATGGTTGAATATTGCCTAAAATAATTATTGAGAAAATGGATCCCTTCCATATGAGGCACAAATCATATCAATCGTAAAGGTGCAAAAATCTAAATCCTATATCAAAATCACCCTCAAGACCCATGCTGCCCCCCCCCCGAAAAAAATTTCTGGGGATCAGCCACTAAAAGGTGCAAAAATCTAAATCCTATATCACAATCACCCTCAAGACCCATGACCCCCACCGACAAAAAATTCTGGATCCGCCACTGCTGTTGACAACTCCATTCTCTTATAGCTCTTCTTTCGATGATATTTCTCCCTTTTTATACGTACTTATATCATTTGTATAAATTGTCTGGCATCAGAGTATATCGGTTCAGATGAAACTTCCTTAGTGGATTACTAGTGGATTGGATCGCCATACAATATAAAAATGTTTTGTCTTGTAATACACAATGGTTGGACAGGATCACCATATAATAACACTTTTGGTTAGCACTTTTACAAACTAATCGTTAACATTTAAAATAGTACTTAAGTAAAGTCAAAGAGAACTACATCTCGACATCTCAAATGTTCTCAATTCATTGTTTACCGTTTTTATATTTATCCTCGCATTACTACGTGATCAAACAATATTGTTTAGGTGTAAGCAAGCCACACCCGCTTGGATTACTTGCAACTGTGCAAAACTAAGGTGTTTTTTAAATTTATGTATTTACTAAACTTGAGTATTAGTCCCCGATTATTGCATAAAAACAATTCCAATTACGCAATGAAAGCTGTAAAAATATGACTAACATTATTTAAGAATTTTAATATATTAAGAATAATATTACACACAAATATCCCAGAGAGATAAATTTATAGAACTTATTAATTGTTTTTTAAACTTTTCTGTGATAAGAGGAAATATAAACAAAAATTATGTCGAGAGGAAAACTGCTGAGACGAAAATTAATGTTTTCCCGACTACATAGTACAAATTAATGGTCAGAAAGATTTAAATTTTGACCAAGGTCGTTATAAATAAATTATCGCTACAAGGAAAAAATAATACAAAACCCCTTCAATGCTAATGAAAACCAGCCTACAGCGACCAGTAATTAAAAGTGGGATATATTTTAAATATATTGCCACACTTATAATTTAATAAGGATTTAAATAATTCGAATATTTTCTTAGTTTACAGAAGCACTAAAGAATGCGACAAGGATATGGAAAAAACAAAAAAGAAAGCAACCAATGTGATGTACTTATATTGCTTTGAATTGAATAAATTATAAAAATAATAATGTAGTTATAAATTTTACTTAAATTCTGAATTTCTAATCTTTTATTTAAACTATGGTCAGTTTTGCTTATAGATACCATTTCTAAAAGCGTCCTTTTGAATTTATTACCTTCATTGCACCAAATTGTAATGCTATCAAAATCCAGGATTATGGTCTTTATCAATCACATGCTTTTTCGAAGGTTTCATGCACAAGAAGGTTTCTTGATTCTGCAATCACTTTTATGAGAAATAATGCGATTAAACAAATTACTCCGAGTTTCTCCAAAATATATACAGCCCAACACTGAGTATAATTACTACTGTACACTACATGCATTGTATGCAATAATTGTACTCAGTGTACAGAATTAATTGTACTCACTGTGAGTCTGTAGATAATAATGAAACTGGAAGGAATTTGTCTAATCGCATTATTTCCCACAAAAGTGATTGCAGAATCAATAACCCTTCTTTTGCTTTGGCAGAGCATGTGATTGAAAGACGGTATCATGTATTTTGACTACATTACAATTTTGCGCATTGAAGGTAATAAATTCAAAAGGACCTTTTGAGAAATGGTATCTATAAGCAAAAGTGATCATAGTTTAAATAAAAGATTAGAAATTCAGGATTTAAGTATAATTTATAACTACATTATTTGTTTATAATTTAATTATAGCACCATAAGTACATCTCATTGGTTGCTTTTTTTTTCATATTTTTGTTGCATTCTTTTGTGCTACTGTAAACTAAGAAAATATTTTTCGAATTATTTAAATCCTTTAAAAATTGTCACGTTGGCAATATATTTAAAATATATCCCACTTTTAGGAATTGGTCGCTATAGGCTGGCTTTCATTGGCATTGACAGGGTTTGATGTATTACTCTTTCCAATTTATCGATAATTTATTTATAACCACCTTGGTCAAAATTAAAATCTTCCTGACCATTAATTTGTAATATGTATTTAAGGAAACATTTATTTTTGTCTCAGCAGTTTTCCTGTCAATATAATTTTTGTTTAACATGTAAGAACTTAATATTAATGAAAGTATTTAAGTTAACAGTTTCAATTAACCAATCTAGATTTATCGACAGGTAAAGGAAAAATATACAAAACAAGAAAAACTAAACTTAGACAACCTAAAAGTCTCTGAGGTACAAGAAAGATTTGAGAGAACAGTGGATGAAAAATTACTAGAAGAAAACAGAGCAGACTCTACAATAGAAAACCAATGGAACACAATAAGCAGTATCATACTCAACACAGCGAAAGAAGTCTTAGGAACAAAGACACAACGGAGAGAAGAAACATGGTTCGATGAAGAATGCAAACAAGCTATACAGGAAACAAATGAAGCGCATAAGAATTACATACTCAGACGTACTAGAGAGAGAAAAACAGAACATGAGAACAAAAGACGAAGAGCAGATAAACTGTGCAGGCAGAAAAAGAGAAAGTATGAAAACCAACGGATACTAAACATAGAGAGAGAGTTTAAGGAAAACGAAACACGTAGCGCATACCAATTAATCAAACATCTAAGACAAGGATACAAACCGAGGACTAGCCTCTGCAAAAATAAGAAAGGTGAAATCATTAGCGATATGGACGAAATTAAGAGAACCTGGATGACATATTTTAAGGAATTACTAAACAAAGGGACACAACTACCATTACAACAACAGTGGCAGCAGCAGGCACGACAGGAGGTACAACAACAAGAACTGGGGAAAGATGGAGAAGAAAATGAATTAACTAGACCCCCAACGCTAGAGGAGGTCCAAACGGCAATCCACATACAAAAAAGCCATAAAGCACCGGGAATAGATAAAATACCGGCAGAACTACTCAAGCAAGGAGGAAGGAATTTGACACAACAGATGTACCAGCTAATACGAGAGATATGGATAGAAGAAGAAATTCCCCAACAATGGAAGAAAAGTATAATCTGCCCTATTCATAAAAAAGGAGACAAACTGTTGTGTCAGAATTATAGAGGCATCTCTTTACTTTGTTCGGGATACAAAATACTCACAAACATCATTAATCGAAGACTACAACCTCTCACGGAAAAAATCATCGGGGAATATCAAGCAGGGTTTAGGCAAAATAGATCTACCATTGACCAACAGTAGATATACTATGTATATCTGAGCGCAACCCCTAAATCGCATCCCCTAAAATCGCAACCCCCGGTCGTAAGTTCCAAACGGCTTAACGTAGGATGACGTACGAGGGCTCGTTGGAAAGGGGATGAAAAATGGGGTTGAACGCAGTATGTGCCGTGCGCATCGGAGCATGCCAAAAGGTCATTACGTCATATCTTTGTTTCTATTGGTCCGATCGTGACGTACGAGGGCTCGTTGGAACGGGGAGGAGACGGGGAATACTTTGACACAAAAAACAAAGATGGCAGCAGTGCCAAATGGGCGCTAGAACGTATCTTCGTTGCTATTGGTCCGATCATGACGTACAAGGGGTCGTTGGAAAGGGGGTGAAAAATGGGGTTGAACGCAGTATATGCCGTGCGCATCAAATCATGCCAAAAGGGCATTATTAGGTATCTTTGTGTCTATTGGTCCGATCGTGACGTACGAGGGGTCGTTGGAACGGGGAGGAGACGGAGAATAATTTGACATAAAAACAAAGATGGCAGCATTGCCAAATGGGCGCTAAAACGTATCTTCGTTGCTATTGGCCTGATTTTGACGTATGAGGTGTCAAATGAAAGCGTTGGTGACACAGAAGCCATGTCAACGTTCAGTATGAACATTCTTCTTCTTCTTTTCCGTACAGTGCCTAAGAGAACGTGACATTCGACGTAGAACGTGAAATGTCACGTGACATTCGACGCAGGACGTGACATTCGACGTAGAACGTGAAATGTCACGTGACATTCGACGCAGGACGTGACATTCGACGTAGAACGTGAAATGTCACGTGACATTCGACGTAGAACGTGACATTCGACGCAGGACGTGACATTCTACGTAGAACATATTTCTTCGTTGCTATTGGCCTGATTTTGACGTATGAGGTGTCAAATGAAAGCGTTGGTGACACACAGAAGCCATGTCAACGTTCAGTATGAACATTCTTCTTCTTCTTCTTGTCCGTACAGTGCCTAAGAAAACGTGACATCCGACGTAGAACGTGACATTCGACGCAGAACGTGAAATTTCGTGACATTCGACGCAGGACGTGTCATTCGACGCAGGACGTGACATTCGACATAGAACGTGAAATGACGTGACATTCGATGTAGAATGTAACAGGGTGTCAAAGAGATCTTATACATAGAATTTTATTAAATCAAACATCACAATGTAATTCATCATTCAAAATCCTTTAATTTGATGGGTCATACGTCGATTTCCGCTTATCCGTTCAAAAGATATATGGTAAGGTGTCATAACGGCCGTTGTAATAACTTGGTCGAACTATAAATGCTTATTTATTGTTATTAACATTAAAACAAAACCATTGGCATAGAAAAATCTCTTATCGCAGTTTGATCTCTAGCAAACCCTAACTCGCTCAATTTTGCACCAAGTGCTCCGTGCAGTATACCATTAGAAAGGTATTTTCATGTATATTACGAAAATTACCGACCAAGTGCGATACGATCATTATTTATGGCTAAAAACATCATAAAACGAACCAACGTCAAATTCCCAATTCTCTTGTACTAATACAAATTATATCTTTATAAAATTTATCTAGAAACTTGCCATATAAAACGTGACATTCTACGTAGAACATATTCAGTAGTAATGCGTAGGAGAAATATACATATCTTTCATTAAAATATCTTTTATTATTGAGTTACATATAGATACAAGTTATATATACAACACTGAAACTTTTATATTAAAAAAAGACATAGACATGTACAAGTATTGTTTATTTACATTACATTAGTACCAAAAAAGCACTTCTTTATAATCTTCCTCCATCTTTAGTAAGCGATTGGGATATGCCAGCCAAAATCGTCCCTTTTTCACAAAACCTAGTAGTTCAAGTAGCGTTTTACTCAGGTAACCTCTATTCAAATATCGGATAAGGGTATTTCGTCGATCAGTATTTTTAATTATGTGATGTAATTTAATTTGAACGTCGTCCGTTAATGCCTCAATTTGCGTTTTTATGTGTAAAAGTCGTTCTTCTCTAAGTATTCGTTCTGCTTCCAATCTCCTTTTATCTTCAATTCGCAGGTTTGTCAATTGTTCTTTACATGATTCACATAATATGTACTCAGTCCTAGTATCGATCCAGTCGTTCATTTTGAATATTTCTATACAACCGCAAGGTTTTATAGTTTCACTTATTGTCTCATAAGGCATTGTGTATCCTAACCAGAGGAATAAATGTAAGAGACTTCTGAAGAGGTATCCGAAACGTCTAAGAAAAGAACTAGCATACTCCAGAGTGCTATTCTCTGCATACACAGACACAGAGAGCAACAATAAGGCATGTAAACAGACCAGCACCTTGATTTATACTAATTTCCAAAAAATTGTTAATACAGTTATTTATACAAAAATCCAAACACACACATCTTCTGACTGAAGAAGTTTTTGTATAATATTAACCGTATTTTTATAAAGCATATATTATATGGATAAAATTAGTATTAATCAAAGAATTGAAATTAGATACAGAAGGCAGTTTGGGCAATATTATGTTTTGTAGGTTTGTCTTGTGCTTCGGATCTCTGGTAAGAAATAGTTACAAAGACTGTACTCGTAAAATATGTTTGCAAGTTAAATGGTCTCGTCCAACAGTACTTGATCCTAACCTTAAATATGATTGGCTATATGTATATGGTTTTTCCGATGACTAAACGATCTTTCTAACTATTCTTTAAAGGTGTATTTTTCGCTACTTATTATTTAACATTTTAAGTCGTAAATGTATTGCAGTTTCGCTAAAAAACTTTTTATTCTTTACAATTCTAACATAATATTTCTTAAAAACATATCTTTTACACTTTTAATTATATACAGATACAAGTTTAGATATTAGAGTTTTTAATTGTTGTAAGATATTTTCGTTTGGACAAGGCACTTCAAAAAGATTCCAATTAAATGATCCTGCTGCAATAACTTTTCTCCAAAAATTGTTAATACAGTTATTTATACAAAAATCCACGGCACTAAGCTTGAAACGTCTAAAAAACTCAACGTACGACAACGAGCAAGGTATCGATGGAAAGTGGCGGTGAGAACGAATACGTTAAGATAAAAATAAAGCGCAAAGACATTGCCAAAAAGACACTAAGCTTGAAACGTCTAAACAACTTAACGTACGACAACGTGCAAGGTATCGATGGAAAGTGGCGGTGAGAACGAATATGTTAAGATACAAATCAAATGTAAAGACATTGCCAAAGGACACTAAGTTTGTAACGTCCAAACAACTCAACGTACGACAACGTGCAAGGTATCGATGGAAAGGGGAGGTGGTAATGATTATGTTAAGATAAAAATCAAACCAAAAGACATTGCTAAAAGGACACTAAGCCTGAAACGTCCAAACAACTCAACATACGACAACGTGCAAGGTATCGATGGAAAGGGGAGGTGGTAATGATTTTGTTAAGATAAAAATCAAACGAAAAGACATTGCTAAAAGGACACTAAGCTTAAAACGCCTAAACAACTCAACGTAAGACAACGTGCAAGATATCGATGGAAATGGTAGGTGGTAATGAATGTGTTAAAATAAAAAAAGGCAAAGACAATGCCAAAACTGCATTAAGCTTGAAACGTTCAAACGGTTCAAAGTGCAAGGTATTGATGGATAAAAATAAAGCGTAAAGACATTGCCCAAAGGACACTAAGCTTGAAACGTCTAAACAACTTAACGTACGACAACGTGTAAGGTATCGATGGAAAGGGAAGGTGAGAACGAATATGTTAAGATAAAAAGCAAACGCAAAGACAACGGTACTAAGCTTGAAACGTCTAAACAACTCAACGTACGACAATGTGCAAGGTATCGATGGAAAGGGTAGGTGTTATTAAATATGTTAAGATAAAAAGCAAACGCAAAAACAATGCCAAAACGGCAATAAGCTTGAAACGTCTAAACAACTCAACGTACGACAACGTGGAAGGTATCGATGGAAAGGGGAGGTGGTAATGAATATGTTAAGGTAAAAATCAAACATAAAGACATTGTCAAAAGGACACTAAGCTTATAAGTCTAAACGGCTCAACGTACAATAGCGTGCAAGGGGTAGAAATGCAAATATCGATAGAAAGGGGGTGGTCACAAACATGCTAAAACAAAAGACAAATGCATAAACATTGCCAAAACTACACTTCAGCAAATCTTTGTTGTTATTAGTCAGATTACTACGTGTAACACGTTAACTGAAAGAGGAGCGATATTTAATACGTAAACACAAAAATCAAAAGACAAAGAAATTATCAAAACGGCACTATATCGGATCTTTGTTGCTACTAATCGGATATAGAAAATAATAATCAAAGCAGTCTACATGCAAACATTAAAAAACATCGAAAATCATGAGCGACAACACGTAATAAAAATACTTTAAAAAACATCAAAAATCATGAAAGGCAACACGCAAAAAGTAATAAACACATACAGCCAAGAAAATAATATTCACAAGCAGTACACATCAAAGAAAATACGGTTAAAATACATACTCAATTATGCAAACGAGACATGAACCTGTAAATTAACAACAAAGAATTGTAAAAACGTAGCGAGTACATACCCAGACAGGCGTAATCTTTGGAAAAAAAAAAAAAAAAACGAGAGACAACCAAACAAAAATTTGTGAAATATGCTCAAATACAACAAAACTATGTTAAATACTATCAAAATAAATACCCGCAAAGAAAAATGAACAAAGTATAGCGTGAACAATGGTAAAATATAATAAACTATGTAAACTACAGTAAAAAAAAAAAAAAACACCCTACAAATAAAGAAGAAGCAAAAAAAAAATAACATAAAACATAACAGAAGAGGTACTAGTGTGTACAACAATTTAAAAAAAGTAATAAACACGTACTGAGGGCTAGCAAATAATGTTCAAATAAAATCGACATACAATGAAGTAATAAAACACTTATCGATGGATAGGAACTAATGATCAAAGCAGTCAACATACAGTAAAAAATACATTTGAAAAACATCAAACTTATAAGAGGCGACACGCAAAAAGTAATAAGCACCAATCGACTAATAGGAAATAATGATCAAAGCAGGTGACATGCAATGAAAATACATTAAAAAATATCAAAATTATAAGAGGAAACATACAAAACAGTAATAAACACCTACCAGTCGGAAAGGTAATAAAATACAGTTAATACAATAAAACATATTGAATTATGCTAAAAACGAGACATGAGACAGACAATTAGCGACAAATAGCAAAGAACATCAAAAAACGTTTACAAATACCTGAGTACATATCCGATAGATGTAATCTTTGGAAAAACGAGACAAAAAGGAAGGAACTTCTGTGAAATATGTTAAAATACAATAAAACTATATAAACTACAGTTAAAAAAAAATTACCTACAAAGAAATAAACGAAAAAAAAAATATATATATATATATATATATATAATGAACAAACATATCTTAAAACAGAAGAGGTGTTAATATGTAAAACAAGAAGGGTTACAACCTCACGGCAAAATACAGGCTAACAAAAAAAAAGCAAAGGGCAAGCCGCCTAAACACAATAACAATAAAATAAATTATTAAAAATAATTATTTCTAGCAGCCGTAAAAAGAAATAATGCATAAAGTCAACGAAATACCGTGAAAAATATATGAAAAACATCAAAAAACATACACACAAAATGTAAAAAAATGGAAAAAGCAATCTAGCATTTAACATGTAATGGCAGCAATAAAAAACGTCAAAAAGGACAAGAGGTGTTGACATAAACAAAAATTACTTGTCACCGTCCCACGGCAAAAGAAATTAGTGCATAAGTCATCGAAATACAGTGAAAACACAGAAATATCTACCAAAATACTGCTAAGGGTAAAGGTAAAAACAGTGCCAAAATAGTAGAGTAGAGCTAGACGTAATCTTTGGAAAAATGAGACAACCGAACGAAAATCTGTGAAATATGCTCAAATACAATAAACTTATGTAAACTGCTGTCGCAAATAAAGAACTGCAAAGAAATAAACAAATATACAGGGGTGATATGCTAAAAAATAATAAAAACTACATGTAAATTATTTTCAAAAATAAACACCTGCAAGGAAAGAAGCACAATCTAAAGTGAAAAAAAAAAATGCTGAAATATAATAAAAATATTTAAAATACAGTCACAAATAAATACCTGCAAAAGAAATAAGCAAATATATAACGAAAAACAGAATACAGCATGCGTTTTATGTAAAAATAAGCAACTATATATGATAATCAGTACTTGTCTGAGTAAACACTATTTGCGAAAACACTCACACTACGGCTGCAGAAGCTTGGATATTGTCTATGTACAGAACACATCGACCCCAGTGTTCTCAGAAAATAACACAGAAACAGTAGACACACTAACAGTGGATGTATGTTGCAGATGCTACAGACTCTGTCACTGTAGTGTCACACGCCGTTTATACCGTTAAATATCACAGAATACTAGCGGTGTGTAACAATATAGTTTCTGAAGGATACGACGTTTAATTTTGATGACTGAACACTTACATACTGATTTGAAAACTGTACAACCAATTGCTTCCACCCCATGTATTGATAACAAAAAACCGATAACTTGAAAAAACACATAAACATGTTTACTATTTTGGCGAATTTTCTAGGCTGGGATTATGAACAAATAATGGATCACACAATATTCGTTCAATCTAAATCAAAAATAGTCTCAATACAAGCAAAAATAAGAGTGTATAAAATAATAATTCGTCCCACAATAACGTATGGAAGCGAGACATGGACTCTGAACCAGCGGGAAACGACAAAATTACTGGTACTGGAAAGAAAGATACTGCGGACTATCTATGGGCCTTGCAGAGAAGAGACAACAGGAGAATAGAGAAGAAGACACAATGATGAACTTTAGACAGTTTATGGAGATAAAAATATAGTACGCTACATTAAAGCAAACCGAATAAGATGGGCGGGCTACGTACTAAGATCGAGTGACGAAAGACTCCTGAACGCCACATTCTGGGAAAGGCCCGATGGCAGAAGGTCAGTTGGTCGCCCAAGAAAGAGATGGAGTAGCCAGTGATCTACGCAAAATGGGAATACAGCAATGGGAAATAGCTACTTAGGACCGACAACAATGGAGGGAAATAGTAAACGCGGCCAAGACTCACATAGAGTTGTAGAGCCAAATGATGATGATGATTATGACAATATTCTTTCAGGAATTGCGGTTTTCGATCTAACCACGAGACTGTAAGAAAACGATAACTAGTAATGTACTACACAAAAACAATTAAATTTATCATCTGTAGTTTCAAATGAAATTAGGAAATAACAATTACCTAAATATGCCAAATAGCCAATAAGGCCTGTCGTTCGATAGATCCAATAATATGTTATTTTTATTGACAAAAAAAAAAAAAAAAAAAATCAACCGAATCGACTGCTTTGACAAAACACAAAAAAAAAATATGTGTAATAGAACCACTGAAAGACCAAAAGACCGATATTATCGGTCAACAAAACCAATAGTGATCGATAGGGTCTGTGACAAGCAAACGCAAGGACAATGCCAAAACGGCACTAAGCTTGAAACGTCCAAACGGCTCAACACCCAACAACGTGCAAGGTATCGATGGAACGGGGAGGTGGTAACGTATATGTTAAGATAAAAATAAAACGCAAAGATATTGAAAAAACGGTACTAAGCTTGTAAAGTCCAAATGGCTCAACGTACAACAATCTGCTACTAAATGACATCGACAAATAGAATACCATTTTACGTTAGAAGCATATACTAGAAGAGCAAAGTCACTCTCATTTAAGATTAAATGATACCATTCTCTTGGTGACTCTTCGTAATCATTTACCATCTAAATAGATGGTAAATGTATTAGGTTAGATGGTCTCTGCATACCTCTGTCTACGTGTTACAGATGGTTCTGTGTGCCTCTGCATGTCTCTACGTACCTCTGTCTACGTATCACAGATGGCTCTGTGTGTCTCTGCGTCGAATATCACATCATTCATGTTATTTCACGTGACATTTCACGTGAAATGTCACGTCCTGCGTCGAATGTCACGTGATTCATGTAAACGTTAAATGTCACGTTATAAACGTCACATTTTTACGTGAAGACGTCACGCGTCACGTCAAAACGTCACGCATCACGTCAAAAACGTCACGTTTTAAAGTCAACACGTCACACCTTACATATGGATAACATGGGAGTAAAGCGTCTTTTCGTCCCTTGAGTAAAGTTAGCGATGGTTGAGCGATGGTTAATTTATTAGGTTAGGTGGTGCCGCGAAGCGACCCGACCTAACCTAATAAATTAACCATCGCTCAACCATCGCTAACTTTACTCAAGGGACGAAAAGACGCTTTACTCCCATGTTATCCATATGTAAGGTGTGACGTGTTGACTTTAAAACGTGACGTTTTTGACGTGATGCGTGACGTTTTGACGTGACGCGTGACGTCTTCACGTAAAAATGTGACGTTTATAACGTGACATTTAACGTTTACATGAATCACGTGACATTCGACGCAGGACGTGACATTTCACGTGAAATGTCACGTGAAATAACATGAATGATGTGATATTCGACGCAGAGACACACAGAGCCATCTGTGATACGTAGACAGAGGTACGTAGAGACATGCAGAGGCACACAGAACCATCTGTAACACGTAGACAGAGGTATGCAGAGACCATCTAACCTAATACATTTACCATCTATTTAGATGGTAAATGATTACGAAGAGTCACCAAGAGAATGGTATCATTTAATCTTAAATGAGAGTGACTTTGCTCTTCTAGTATATGCTTCTAACGTAAAATGGTATTCTATTTGTCGATGTCATTTAGTAGCAGATTGTTGTACGTTGAGCCATTTGGACTTTACAAGCTTAGTACCGTTTTTTCAATATCTTTGCGTTTTATTTTTATCTTAACATATACGTTACCACCTCCCCGTTCCATCGATACCTTGCACGTTGTTGGGTGTTGAGCCGTTTGGACGTTTCAAGCTTAGTGCCGTTTTGGCATTGTCCTTGCGTTTGCTTGTCACAGACCCTATCGATCACTATTGGTTTTGTTGACCGATAATATCGGTCTTTTGGTCTTTCAGTGGTTCTATTACACATATTTTTTTTTTGTGTTTTGTCAAAGCAGTCGATTCGGTTGATTTTTTTTTTTTTTTTTTTTGTCAATAAAAATAACATATTATTGGATCTATCGAACGACAGGCCTTATTGGCTATTTGGCATATTTAGGTAATTGTTATTTCCTAATTTCATTTGAAACTACAGATGATAAATTTAATTGTTTTTGTGTAGTACATTACTAGTTATTGTTTTCTTACAGTCTCGTGGTTAGATCGAAAACCGCAATTCCTGAAAGAATATTGTCATAATCATCATCATCATTTGGCTCTACAACTCTATGTGAGTCTTGGCCGCGTTTACTATTTCCCTCCATTGTTGTCGGTCCTAAGTAGCTATTTCCCATTGCTGTATTCCCATTTTGCGTAGATCACTGGCTACTCCATCTCTTTCTTGGGCGACCAACTGACCTTCTGCCATCGGGCCTTTCCCAGAATGTGGCGTTCAGGAGTCTTTCGTCACTCGATCTTAGTACGTAGCCCGCCCATCTTATTCGGTTTGCTTTAATGTAGCGTACTATATTTTCATCTCCATAAACTGTCTAAAGTTCATCATTGTGTCTTCTTCTCTATTCTCCTGTTGTCTCTTCTCTGCAAGGCCCATAGATAGTCCGCAGTATCTTTCTTTCCAGTACCAGTAATTTTGTCGTTTCCCGCTGGTTCAGAGTCCATGTCTCGCTTCCATACGTTATTGTGGGACGAATTATTATTTTATACACTCTTATTTTTGCTTGTATTGAGACTATTTTTGATTTAGATTGAACGAATATTGTGTGATCCATTATTTGTTCATAATCCCAGCCTAGAAAATTCGCCAAAATAGTAAACATGTTTATGTGTTTTTTCAAGTTATCGGTTTTTTGTTATCAATACATGGGGTGGAAGCAATTGGTTGTACAGTTTTCAAATCAGTATGTAAGTGTTCAGTCATCAAAATTAAACGTCGTATCCTTCAGAAACTATATTGTTACACACCGCTAGTATTCTGTGATATTTAACGGTATAAACGGCGTGTGACACTACAGTGACAGAGTCTGTAGCATCTGCAACATACATCCACTGTTAGTGTGTCTACTGTTTCTGTGTTATTTTCTGAGAACACTGGGGTCGATGTGTTCTGTACATAGACAATATCCAAGCTTCTGCAGCCGTAGTGTGAGTGTTTTCGCAAATAGTGTTTACTCAGACAAGTACTGATTATCATATATAGTTGCTTATTTTTACATAAAACGCATGCTGTATTCTGTTTTTCGTTATATATTTGCTTATTTCTTTTGCAGGTATTTATTTGTGACTGTATTTTAAATATTTTTATTATATTTCAGCATTTTTTTTTTTTCACTTTAGATTGTGCTTCTTTCCTTGCAGGTGTTTATTTTTGAAAATAATTTACATGTAGTTTTTATTATTTTTTAGCATATCACCCCTGTATATTTGTTTATTTCTTTGCAGTTCTTTATTTGCGACAGCAGTTTACATAAGTTTATTGTATTTGAGCATATTTCACAGATTTTCGTTCGGTTGTCTCATTTTTCCAAAGATTACGTCTAGCTCTACTCTACTATTTTGGCACTGTTTTTACCTTTACCCTTAGCAGTATTTTGGTAGATATTTCTGTGTTTTCACTGTATTTCGATGACTTATGCACTAATTTCTTTTGCCGTGGGACGGTGACAAGTAATTTTTGTTTATGTCAACACCTCTTGTCCTTTTTGACGTTTTTTATTGCTGCCATTACATGTTAAATGCTAGATTGCTTTTTCCATTTTTTTACATTTTGTGTGTATGTTTTTTGATGTTTTTCATATATTTTTCACGGTATTTCGTTGACTTTATGCATTATTTCTTTTTACGGCTGCTAGAAATAATTATTTTTAATAATTTATTTTATTGTTATTGTGTTTAGGCGGCTTGCCCTTTGCTTTTTTTTTGTTAGCCTGTATTTTGCCGTGAGGTTGTAACCCTTCTTGTTTTACATATTAACACCTCTTCTGTTTTAAGATATGTTTGTTCATTATATATATATATATATATATTTTTTTTTTTCGTTTATTTCTTTGTAGGTAATTTTTTTTTAACTGTAGTTTATATAGTTTTATTGTATTTTAACATATTTCACAGAAGTTCCTTCCTTTTTGTCTCGTTTTTCCAAAGATTACATCTATCGGATATGTACTCAGGTATTTGTAAACGTTTTTTGATGTTCTTTGCTATTTGTCGCTAATTGTCTGTCTCATGTCTCGTTTTTAGCATAATTCAATATGTTTTATTGTATTAACTGTATTTTATTACCTTTCCGACTGGTAGGTGTTTATTACTGTTTTGTATGTTTCCTCTTATAATTTTGATATTTTTTAATGTATTTTCATTGCATGTCACCTGCTTTGATCATTATTTCCTATTAGTCGATTGGTGCTTATTACTTTTTGCGTGTCGCCTCTTATAAGTTTGATGTTTTTCAAATGTATTTTTTACTGTATGTTGACTGCTTTGATCATTAGTTCCTATCCATCGATAAGTGTTTTATTACTTCATTGTATGTCGATTTTATTTGAACATTATTTGCTAGCCCTCAGTACGTGTTTATTACTTTTTTTAAATTGTTGTACACACTAGTACCTCTTCTGTTATGTTTTATGTTATTTTTTTTTTGCTTCTTCTTTATTTGTAGGGTGTTTTTTTTTTTTTACTGTAGTTTACATAGTTTATTATATTTTACCATTGTTCACGCTATACTTTGTTCATTTTTCTTTGCGGGTATTTATTTTGATAGTATTTAACATAGTTTTGTTGTATTTGAGCATATTTCACAAATTTTTGTTTGGTTGTCTCTCGTTTTTTTTTTTTTTTTTTCCAAAGATTACGCCTGTCTGGGTATGTACTCGCTACGTTTTTACAATTCTTTGTTGTTAATTTACAGGTTCATGTCTCGTTTGCATAATTGAGTATGTATTTTAACCGTATTTTCTTTGATGTGTACTGCTTGTGAATATTATTTTCTTGGCTGTATGTGTTTATTACTTTTTGCGTGTTGCCTTTCATGATTTTTGATGTTTTTTAAAGTATTTTTATTACGTGTTGTCGCTCATGATTTTCGATGTTTTTTAATGTTTGCATGTAGACTGCTTTGATTATTATTTTCTATATCCGATTAGTAGCAACAAAGATCCGATATAGTGCCGTTTTGATAATTTCTTTGTCTTTTGATTTTTGTGTTTACGTATTAAATATCGCTCCTCTTTCAGTTAACGTGTTACACGTAGTAATCTGACTAATAACAACAAAGATTTGCTGAAGTGTAGTTTTGGCAATGTTTATGCATTTGTCTTTTGTTTTAGCATGTTTGTGACCACCCCCTTTCTATCGATATTTGCATTTCTACCCCTTGCACGCTATTGTACGTTGAGCCGTTTAGACTTATAAGCTTAGTGTCCTTTTGACAATGTCTTTATGTTTGATTTTTACCTTAACATATTCATTACCACCTCCCCTTTCCATCGATACCTTCCACGTTGTCGTACGTTGAGTTGTTTAGACGTTTCAAGCTTATTGCCGTTTTGGCATTGTTTTTGCGTTTGCTTTTTATCTTAACATATTTAATAACACCTACCCTTTCCATCGATACCTTGCACATTGTCGTACGTTGAGTTGTTTAGACGTTTCAAGCTTAGTACCGTTGTCTTTGCGTTTGCTTTTTATCTTAACATATTCGTTCTCACCTTCCCTTTCCATCGATACCTTACACGTTGTCGTACGTTAAGTTGTTTAGACGTTTCAAGCTTAGTGTCCTTTGGGCAATGTCTTTACGCTTTATTTTTATCCATCAATACCTTGCACTTTGAACCGTTTGAACGTTTCAAGCTTAATGCAGTTTTGGCATTGTCTTTGCCTTTTTTTATTTTAACACATTCATTACCACCTACCATTTCCATCGATATCTTGCACGTTGTCTTACGTTGAGTTGTTTAGGCGTTTTAAGCTTAGTGTCCTTTTAGCAATGTCTTTTCGTTTGATTTTTATCTTAACAAAATCATTACCACCTCCCCTTTCCATCGATACCTTGCACGTTGTCGTATGTTGAGTTGTTTGGACGTTTCAGGCTTAGTGTCCTTTTAGCAATGTCTTTTGGTTTGATTTTTATCTTAACATAATCATTACCACCTCCCCTTTCCATCGATACCTTGCACGTTGTCGTACGTTGAGTTGTTTGGACGTTACAAACTTAGTGTCCTTTGGCAATGTCTTTACATTTGATTTGTATCTTAACATATTCGTTCTCACCGCCACTTTCCATCGATACCTTGCACGTTGTCGTACGTTAAGTTGTTTAGACGTTTCAAGCTTAGTGTCTTTTTGGCAATGTCTTTGCGCTTTATTTTTATCTTAACATATTCGTTCTCACCGCCACTTTCCATCGATACCTTGCTCGTTGTCGTACGTTGAGTTTTTTAGACGTTTCAAGCTTAGTGCCGTGGATTTTTGTATAAATAACTGTATTAACAATTTTTGGAGAAAAGTTATTGCAGCAGGATCATTTAATTGGAATCTTTTTGAAGTGCCTTGTCCAAACGAAAATATCTTACAACAATTAAAAACTCTAATATCTAAACTTGTATCTGTATATAATTAAAAGTGTAAAAGATATGTTTTTAAGAAATATTATGTTAGAATTGTAAAGAATAAAAAGTTTTTTAGCGAAACTGCAATACATTTACGACTTAAAATGTTAAATAATAAGTAGCGAAAAATACACCTTTAAAGAATAGTTAGAAAGATCGTTTAGTCATCGGAAAAACCATATACATATAGCCAATCATATTTAAGGTTAGGATCAAGTACTGTTGGACGAGACCATTTAACTTGCAAACATATTTTACGAGTACAGTCTTTGTAACTATTTCTTACCAGAGATCCGAAGCACAAGACAAACCTACAAAACATAATATTGCCCAAACTGCCTTCTGTATCTAATTTCAATTCTTTGATTAATACTAATTTTATCCATATAATATATGCTTTATAAAAATACGGTTAATATTATACAAAAACTTCTTCAGTCAGAAGATGTGTGTGTTTGGATTTTTGTATAAATAACTGTATTAACAATTTTTTGGAAATTAGTATAAATCAAGGTGCTGGTCTGTTTACATGCCTTATTGTTGCTCTCTGTGTCTGTGTATGCAGAGAATAGCACTCTGGAGTATGCTAGTTCTTTTCTTAGACGTTTCGGATACCTCTTCAGAAGTCTCTTACATTTATTCCTCTGGTTAGGATACACAATGCCTTATGAGACAATAAGTGAAACTATAAAACCTTGCGGTTGTATAGAAATATTCAAAATGAACGACTGGATCGATACTAGGACTGAGTACATATTATGTGAATCATGTAAAGAACAATTGACAAACCTGCGAATTGAAGATAAAAGGAGATTGGAAGCAGAACGAATACTTAGAGAAGAACGACTTTTACACATAAAAACGCAAATTGAGGCATTAACGGACGACGTTCAAATTAAATTACATCACATAATTAAAAATACTGATCGACGAAATACCCTTATCCGATATTTGAATAGAGGTTACCTGAGTAAAACGCTACTTGAACTACTAGGTTTTGTGAAAAAGGGACGATTTTGGCTGGCATATCCCAATCGCTTACTAAAGATGGAGGAAGATTATAAAGAAGTGCTTTTTTGGTACTATTGTAATGTAAATAAACAATACTTGTACATGTCTATGTCTTTTTTTAATATAAAAGTTTCAGTGTTGTATATATAACTTGTATCTATATGTAACTCAATAATAAAAGATATTTTAATGAAAGATATGTATATTTCTCCTACGCATTACTACTGAATATGTTCTACGTAGAATGTCACGTTTTATATGGCAAGTTTCTAGATAAATTTTATAAAGATATAATTTGTATTAGTACAAGAGAATTGGGAATTTGACGTTGGTTCGTTTTATGATGTTTTTAGCCATAAATAATGATCGTATCGCACTTGGTCGGTAATTTTCGTAATATACATGAAAATACCTTTCTAATGGTATACTGCACGGAGCACTTGGTGCAAAATTGAGCGAGTTAGGGTTTGCTAGAGATCAAACTGCGATAAGAGATTTTTCTATGCCAATGGTTTTGTTTTAATGTTAATAACAATAAATAAGCATTTATAGTTCGACCAAGTTATTACAACGGCCGTTATGACACCTTACCATATATCTTTTGAACGGATAAGCGGAAATCGACGTATGACCCATCAAATTAAAGGATTTTGAATGATGAATTACATTGTGATGTTTGATTTAATAAAATTCTATGTATAAGATCTCTTTGACACCCTGTTACATTCTACATCGAATGTCACGTCATTTCACGTTCTATGTCGAATGTCACGTCCTGCGTCGAATGACACGTCCTGCGTCGAATGTCACGAAATTTCACGTTCTGCGTCGAATGTCACGTTCTACGTCGGATGTCACGTTTTCTTAGGCACTGTACGGACAAGAAGAAGAAGAAGAATGTTCATACTGAACGTTGACATGGCTTCTGTGTGTCACCAACGCTTTCATTTGACACCTCATACGTCAAAATCAGGCCAATAGCAACGAAGAAATATGTTCTACGTAGAATGTCACGTCCTGCGTCGAATGTCACGTTCTACGTCGAATGTCACGTGACATTTCACGTTCTACGTCGAATGTCACGTCCTGCGTCGAATGTCACGTGACATTTCACGTTCTACGTCGAATGTCACGTCCTGCGTCGAATGTCACGTGACATTTCACGTTCTACGTCGAATGTCACGTCCTGCGTCGAATGTCACGTTCTACGTCGAATGTCACGTTCTCTTAGGCACTGTACGGAAAAGAAGAAGAAGAATGTTCATACTGAACGTTGACATGGCTTCTGTGTCACCAACGCTTTCATTTGACACCTCATACGTCAAAATCAGGCCAATAGCAACGAAGATACGTTTTAGCGCCCATTTGGCAATGCTGCCATCTTTGTTTTTATGTCAAATTATTCTCCGTCTCCTCCCCGTTCCAACGACCCCTCGTACGTCACGATCGGACCAATAGACACAAAGATACCTAATAATGCCCTTTTGGCATGATTTGATGCGCACGGCATATACTGCGTTCAACCCCATTTTTCACCCCCTTTCCAACGACCCCTTGTACGTCATGATCGGACCAATAGCAACGAAGATACGTTCTAGCGCCCATTTGGCACTGCTGCCATCTTTGTTTTTTGTGTCAAAGTATTCCCCGTCTCCTCCCCGTTCCAACGAGCCCTCGTACGTCACGATCGGACCAATAGAAACAAAGATATGACGTAATGACCTTTTGGCATGCTCCGATGCGCACGGCACATACTGCGTTCAACCCCATTTTTCATCCCCTTTCCAACGAGCCCTCGTACGTCATCCTACGTTAAGCCGTTTGGAACTTACGACCGGGGGTTGCGACCCCATAACTATTTACAGTTAAACAAATACTAGCCAAAGCATGGGAATATGACATGGACGTTTACAATCTCTTTGTAGATTTTAAACAAGCCTATGATTCAATAGATAGAACAATTCTACCTAATATACTGAAAGAATTTGGCATACCATCAAAATTAATACGACTAGTGCAAATGACAATGACAGAAACAGAAGCACAGGTATGTATTCAGGGACAGATCACTGATGCGTTTACGATAACGCAAGGACTGAAACAAGGCGACGGACTAGCTCCAACGCTCTTTAATCTTGTTCTGGAATATGTAATTAGACGGTTGACGGTGAGCGGAAATAACATACTTACAAACAAGTCTACCCAATTAGCAGCATACGCAGATGACATAAACATAATGAGCAGAACAATGAATGCAGCGGAAGAAACCTACGTTGAGTTGAAACAGAGTGCAGAAGCAGTAGGGCTAGCAATAAATACAAATAAAACAAAACTACTCATACAAACCAGATCAAATAGACCGGTGCAACAACACTTTATTGACGATATAGAACATGTAAATAGATTCACATACCTAGGAATGGATCTGGTCGCAAGCAATGAAGAAGAACCGGAAATAAATAGAAGGCTTGTGCTGGCAAATAAAGCCTATTTCGCGATGGGCCACATATTCAAATCGCGAGACGTACACCGGAAAACAAAACTCCGGGTCTATAAAACAATAATCAGGCCCATAGTAAGTTATGGTTGCGAAACATGGGTGGTGACACAGAAATCTGCCAATGCATTAGATGTGTTTGAAAGAAAAATATTACGTAGGATCCTGGGCCCAATAAGTGAAAACAACAACTGGCGAATTAGGTACAATAGAGAAATATACGAGCAATATAGCGAACCACCTCTAGCACAACATACTAAACTGCAGAGATTACGATGGGCAGGGCACGTGGTCCGCATGCATGAGAATAGAATCCCCAGAAAATTATTAAATGCAAGAATGCAGGGAAAAAGACCTGTTGGAAGACCTAAAAAGAGATGGGAAGATGAAGTCGATGAGGATGCCAGGAACTGCCTGGGAACGCGTTCATGGAAAAGAACAGCGGTAAATAGAGATGGTTGGAGAAGCCTGTTGAAGGAGGCCAAGGCCCGATTTGGGCTGTAGCGCCATTGGATGGATGGAATCTAGATTTATCTGGTGAGTTATTTTTGTTTTCCCCTTATTGGTTACGTTTTCTTTTAGCTCTTAAAAAAGAAATAGTCTTTCAACAGCCCTTTTATTGACTCCAACTCACCCAAACTCAATATTGTTTTTTCTTAACGAGTCATTAAAGCACTTCTTAATTATATATATATATATATATATATATATATATATATATATATATATATATATATATATATATTGGGAAATAACAAATAGAGCAAAGAAATCAAACAAGTTATATTATGCGTTAGCCCCAATAATGGGAAAAAGAGAACTTGCACGAGAAACAAGAATAAAAATATATAACACAATAGTGATACCGACTGTGCTCTATGCAAGTGAAAACTGGACAATTCTGGAAAAACATAAGAGCAGGATAAACGCAATGGAGATGAGACATCTAAGAAAGATAGTTGGAAAGACAAAATGGGATAGATTAAGCAACGAGACTATTAGGAGAATGGCCAACCAGGAACCGATAATGAACAAAATAGCAAAGAGACAAATGAACTGGTATGGGCATCTGATGAGGATGCAATCCAATAGAATAACAAGAAAAATTTATGAAGCAAAAAACATCGGAAAAAGAAAAAGAGGCAGACCAAGAAAAAAATGGATACAGCAAGTAGTAGAGGCGGGAAAACTTAAACAAAAATCACTCGAGGAATTGAAAATAATGGCAGGAAACAGGAAAGAATGGAAGAGGTGGGTAAATGGAAATTAAAATAGCTAGCCCAAATCCGACACCCTCATTAGGGTAAAAGGAAGGGGAGAAAGAAAGAAATAAAGATATATATATATATATATATATATATATATATATATATATATATATATATATATATATATATATATATATATATATATTGTTATGTTTCTTCTTTCCCAACCAAAGAAAAATAAATAAAAAAATCCATCGAAATAAAATTTCAAGATATCAATATAAACAAATTGTATATAGTAATTTAAGATAAGATTTAGTGTAGATAAGAATAGAAATTTACCTTTTTCCGTTTCAAACAAAATTATCAAAAAAACTTTGTTTAGAATTAGAAGACATTTTACCTGTAAGTTAATCTTTTCATTGTTTGTATAGTCGAGTATTAAATGACCATATTCTAATCTTTTTGAAATATGTATAAATTGTGTATTGACGAAACCAATTTTAAAGTAAGCTATTTAGTTTTTGTCTGAAACCGAAATTAGGCTTTTCCAAAATCATGGTAAACACAATTTGAGCTTTTGATTGGACGGTCGTTTTTAAATGGGAATTTGTGAGCCGATCATGAGACCGGAGAAGTTAGTTATATTTTGGTCATCGAAAGGAAACCGATGAGTTTGGATACCGGCGTAACGAAAAGAAATGAATAGTTTGCAGAAGGAGAAAACAAGTAGATTAAAAGAGGTCCTTGTATCTACCGTGGCATTTTATAAAGTATATGTGAAAGTATTCTTACGGCATCAAGTTGACAAAAGGAGGTCCTGGTGTCATAAATAAGTAGCTGAGTTTGGAGAAGTGAATCAGGTGTTTTTTGTGTAGTCTGCAGGAGGTTTGCAGATACGTTAAGAAGGAGCCGAGGTGCCAAAGAGGAGATATCACATCGTTGAGGAGACTGGACTTTTCTGGGTATGTTCCAACATACAACTCAAGAAGAAAATAAGCTGTAAGTATTTGTACAATTGAATTTTATATCTGTGAAGGATCGGTTTGACATCATGGTCATTAGCATTCAAATTTAAGAACTGAGGTTTTGTTAGGCTAATCAAAAGTTTAAAGTTTTGTTGTTTCTTGTTTCAAGTAAAGAAAATTTTAAGTAAAATTGGTTTTCACGTAATATAAATGTATGTAGCTTTATAATCTTATTATTATAAAAATTTGATTTATTTTCTTGTATGCTGATTGATAAGGTAACGACAGAATTTAATAATTGTTTTATTCGTTCAGATAAAATAAAGAAACGTAAATCTTTGTAATATAATATATTTGTATTCTTATCCTTTCTTCTCTACTCCGATAAAAGACAACTAGAAAATCTTTTGAATCCATCGAACACAGGTAATATAAGGATTATTTTACTTTTGATAACAAATAAGTTATAGTTCTTTTTTATTGGCTCAATAAACTAAGATTAAAGTCAAAATAAACAATCATAACAAATGGCGCCCAACGTGGGGCGTACAAAGTATTTCTATAGTTGAGCCGCTGAAAAGATGGAATGATCATGTGAATGGCACGCACTCTTAAATATTCCTCTTCCTATGTTATCACTTTTCCCACGTTTACACCGCTCAACAAAAACGAACTAACAATGTTGCTATAATATATTTATACCGTTTTTTAGAGGTTATTGATGTACATTAATTTTAAACATTTTCACAAAATTCACCAGCCGGCGAAACTGAAACACAAATCATGATACATAAAACATTTAAGTTATAGTATATATATATATACCCGGTATTTAGGCGTTCCACGCCCTTCCGGTAGGGATCTATGGAGGAGTATCACCTAGCCGCAAGCCCTTATCTCTTGCCGTACTGCTCCACCATAGGCCGATCAGATACCAGCATATTCTAGTTAAGTTATAAGTTATAGTACCATAACACAAATAATGACGGTGTAAACAGTTTCCCATAAGGTCTAGTTTCGAGTGCCTGTCGATGCCTGCATTAAGTGATCATGCGACCTTGGATTCCATGTTTTCAGCGGCCAGGGTATAGTTAAAATTTAAACGGATAGAGAAAAAAAGCAGATTGATTGAAAATTTATTTGCCGATGGTTAAAGTTTATAATGTTAGCTTTTATTACATTACATTTCAAATTTCTCTAGGTACAAATTTTTACATGATATAATTTATGATATTTGATTGATTTTTACAACTGACAAAAGTTTTAAAATTTTATTGCATTTATTTGAATTTATTGCATTTGGGATAAGAGGAAAAGTTTTCGTCTTTGCAACATTACTCGAATTTCATATTTGGCGGGGATATTATTGCACAAATTTCAAAGCTTCATATTTGGCGGGGATATTATTGCACACATTTCAAAGCTTCATATTTGGCGGGGATAAATAATCTAACGAACATGTCGACCACAAGGAGTCAAAGCAAAACGCAAGAAAGGAAAGAGGATAAGATAGAAGAGGAAACAATTATAGATGAAGGATCGGATAATGAAGGAAATGCTACAATAATGGAGGAAAGAAAAGAAACAGGGATGTTAGAAAAATTATTAGCTATGATGCAAATAGACACAACAAATACAAGAATCGTCACAAAAAATGGATAGAAATCAACAAGAAACAAAACAAACAATGAGCAATATAGAGCAGCGTTTGGAAAACTATGAACAGGAAATTAAAGGATGTGTTGAGGGGATAAAGAAAGAACTGATACAACAAATAGAAGAGATTAATGAAATTAAAAATAAAATGGGAGAACAAGAAAAGAAAGTAGAAAATATGATCAAGGAAATCAAGATTGGCCAGAAAAAGGAATTAGATCAATTAGAAGAAAAATTTGAAATGGCGCTACAAGAAGACAGGAAAGAAGTAGAAAAGAGATTAAAGCAAAATGAAAAACATATTGCAGAAATTGAACTAAGAGGAGCAGAGAGAAAAGAAGTTATCGTCCATGGAACAAGCGAGGTAAAATTACAGTTTGGCGGGGATGTAAGAAAACTTCACCCCGTACCGTCCATGAATAATCTAAAGAAGAAGATGCAAGACATGGGAAATTTTGAGACAGCTAAGGAAATGATTAGAAATCATCTCAAAGATGAGGCGTGTCTATGGTTCGACAGCAAAGTGGAGGAATTTGAAAATTGGCAAGAATTTGAAAATTCTGGGGAAAGACAGAGCAATTACAGATAAACAAGGAATTGCAAAATGGGAAATACCATGAGAGGATGGGTATATCAGAAAGAACATACGCATTGCAAATGTACAATAACGCAAAACGTCTGCAATACAATTATTCATCCGAGCAATTAGTAGAGTTGATTGCAAGACACTTTGATGACACAATTGAATATCAAATCAATCTACAAAACTACAAAGACATCGATAGTTTATGCCAATTCCTACAAATAAGGGCATCACGGATACAGGAAAAAAGAGCAAGAAGGTCACAAGAAAATTACAGACACCGAGAAACTCAGGAATACAGAGAGAGAGGACAAAATTTTAGGAGGGATTACACTAGACGAGAATTTATTCCCAGGAGGGAAAACGAAAATAGAGAAAACAGAAGAGGAAATAATGATTTCAGAAATCGGCTATGGAATGAGGACAGATATCGAGAAAATCACAACAGAAATAACACACGCGCATATCCCGAAAACAGAAATTACTATAGACGAAATGAACAGGAATATCGTGGAAACCGGAACGGATATGACAGACCAAAAGAAAACAGAAGAGAGGTAAATCATACACAAATAGAGGAAAATGAGAATGAACGACACAGCGATGAAAGAAGAAATACGGAAGAACAACAGACGGTTTTTCACGAAAGCACCCACTAAAACCAAAAAACCAGGCAGGAATTTTTTGTCACCCAAAGGAATTCATTAAATTAGCAGGAAATAATGAGGAAAGAAGAGGAGTTAATTTAAAATTTGTAGATGGTTTCATAAAAAATAGACCAATCAAAATTTTGATAGACACCGGTTCAGAAATAACATTGGTAAACAGAAAATTAATAGAAGAAGTGAGTTTGACAAATTTAATTTACAAAATACCAAGGGTAAATTTGGTGGGTGCAAATAAACGGACATTGGCAACGATAAATGAAGGAATACGAGTGAGGGTACGATTGGATGAGAAAATGTATGCACTACAATGTGTAATAATGCCAAACATGTCGCATGACATGATTGTAGGAGTGGACGAACTGGCAGAAAAACATGTAGTCATAGATTTCAAAAATAATACGATGAAACTAACAGAAGAAAAAGAAGGAGAACAGGAAAATGAACATGGGAAAAAGAAAATTGATAATTCGGAAAAAGAACAAACAGTGGAAATGAATTTGGCAACGAAGCAAGGACAAAGAAGAAAAGGAAGAAAACTTAAGAAAAGGATAAAGGAAGTCAATACCGGAGATTCCTCCAAAGAAGGGATGAGCCCCGAAGAAGAAGAAGAAATAGTGTCAACAAAGGAAAATGAAAAGGATATGATTGAAACAGTGGTATTTAAGGAAGAGATTGATCAAAAAGAGGAGGAAAAATGTGCGATAAATATGTGTCAAGAATCTGAGGAAAAAGAAAGAAAATTGATATGTGGAGAAGAAAAAGAAAATGAGGTGCGTCTGATGTTAAAAGAACACGAAACTTTAATAAATGAGGAAAACAGAGTGGCAAAAAAGTACGAACATTCTTTTGAGGTTAAAAACTTGGGAAACTTTCAATCGAAGACGTACCGATCCCATATAAATATCGACAACAGGTGAAAGAAGAAATTAATAAAATGTTGAAAGACTATTCTTTATTGTTTTTGCATAGAGAAAAATCCCTAAATAATTCAGTAATTTTTATCATATGCAAAGGCGGGGATTTGTTATGTTTCTTCTTTCCCAACCAAAGAAAAATAAATAAAAAAATCCATCGAAATAAAATTTCAAGATATCAATATAAACAAATTGTATATAGTAATTTAAGATAAGATTTAGTGTAGATAAGAATAGAAATTTGTTTGGCAAACGACCTTTTTCCGTTTCAAACAAAATTATCAAAAAAACTTTGTTTAGAATTAGAAGACATTTTACCTGTAAGTTAATCTTTTCATTGTTTGTATAGTCGAGCATTAAATGACCATATTCTAATCTTTTTGAAATATGTATAAATTGTGTATTGACAAAACCAATTTTAAAGTAAGCTATTTAGTTTTTGTCTGAAACCGAAATTAGGCTTTTCCAAAATCATGGTAAACACAATTTGAGCTTTTGATTGTATGGTCGTTTTTAAATGGGAATTTGTGAGCCGATCATGAGACCGGAGAAGTTAGTTATATTTTGGTCATCGAAAGGAAACAGTCGTTTGTCTCAAGATAGGGTGTGGTTCGTGAGTTTCGATACCGACGTAACGAAAAGAAGTGAATAGTTTGCAGAAGGAGATAACAAGTAGATTAAAAGAGGTCCTTGTATCTACCGTGGGCATCTTATAAAGTATATGTGAAAGTATTCTTACGGCATCAAGTTGACAAAAGGAGGTCCTGGTGTCATAAATAAGTAGCTGAGTTTGGAGAAGTGAATCAGGTGTTTTTTGTGTAGTCTGCAGGAGGTTTGCAGAGACGTTAAGAAGGAGCCGAGGTGCCAAAGAGGAGATATCACATCGTTGAGGAGACTGGACTTTTCTGGGTATGTTCCAACATACAACTCAAGAAGAAAATAAGCTGTAAGTATTTGTACAATTGAATTTTATATCTGTGAAGGATCGGTTTGACATCATGGTCATTAGCATTCAAATTTAAGAACTGAGGTTTTGTTAGGCTAATCAAAAGTTTAAAGTTTTGTTGTTTCTTGTTTCAAGTAAAGAAAATTTTAAGTAAAATTGGTTTTCACGTAATATAAATGTATGTAGCTGTATAATCTTATTATTATAAAAATTTGATTTATTTTCTTGTATGCTGATTGATAAGGTAACGACAGAATTTAATAATTGTTTTATTCGTTCATATAAAATAAAGAAACGTAAATCTTTGTAATATAATATATTTGTATTCTTATCCTTTCTTCTCTACCCCGATAAAAGACAACTAGAAAATCTTTTGAATCCATCGAACACAGGTAATATAAGGATTATTTTACTTTTGATAACAAATAAGTTATAATTCTTTTTTATTGGCTCAATAAACTAAGATTAAAGTCAAAATAAACAATCATTACAATATATATATATATATATATATATATATATATATATATATATATATATATATATATATATATATATATATACATATATATATATATTATTGTAGATAAATAAAGAGAAGAAAAAGAAAATATACATAAAATTTGTCATTTTGTAATACGTTAAAGTAGTTTTTAAAAAAATGTTTGTTTCTTGCATTTAAAATGTAATATACCTATTTGTCTATTGTTAACATAGGTATTTGTTTTACCGAGTATAAAGTTGTCTTTGTTAACATATTTGTAATCTAATCGATAATATTAATGGAATTGTTTATTGATTTTCAAGTGCATTTAAGAACAATTTGTGTTTGAACATAAGATTTACGAAAAAGGTTGTTTGAAAGAAGTCGGGAATTTGGAGTTCCTAGAAAATGTTAGTACTTACGACTGGGAAATTTGAAGACGTTGAAATGAAGAAAAAGGCATATTTGTTTTGACCAATGAAAAGGAAGGAAAGTTATTGATGGAAGGGAAAGGCTATTTGACTTTTACATAAACAATATAAATTTTTTGTTTTCGCTTTCGAATAGCAAGCCATTACATAAAGTTATTTTATTTTCAGTAATTTCGTCAAATAGATAATGTACTTTACTGTAACTTTCTAATGCTGACTTTTTTTGCAGGGTGATAAAAAATTCATACTCTTATCGAGGTCTTGAAAATATAAACACAGCAGACATTATTATTTTATTTCAAATCGACGACGAACATGCAGTAAATTCTTACTTTGAAAGAGATAGTGATGGTGATGATGTTGCCCAATTTTCTGCAACATCAAGAACGTCATCAAGAAGTAATTCTACAAATATACTCGATTATGACAGTAATGACTCGATTCAAGATCCTGAAAATGAACCCATTATTAGAAACTCTTGGAATAACTGAAGCAGATATAGAAAGTGGAAGTGAAACAGAAAGTGCAACTGCAGAAGGTAGAGAAGAACTAATTTAAACTTTTACTTTTACCAAACAAGAAACACAAACCTTAGATTTGATTCTTTTACATATTAACGTCCGTTTGGTCCGAAGATATCGGTAGGTGTGTCATCTCCAATAGCAATACTCTTGACACTTTTTTAGAAAAAGTAGTAGAAGAATTTAACTTATACGCACATCAGAAAGATATTCAGCTAAATATTAACGTTGAAGAACTCAAAGCATTCTTGGGGATACTTATTATAATCTTGTTAAATGAATTACCAACAGTCTTCTAATGAAAATTTCTCAGTCTCCAAAATTGCAAGAATTATGCCTCTTAGAAGACTCCTTCAGAGACAGATATTTACATCTGAATGATAACACAAACATGCCGGCTAAAAACAAAAAAAAGGTTTTGATAAGTTGTATAAAGTTCGCTCTCTTGTAGATTATTTGAATACACCTTATAAAGAACTTTTGTGTCCAAGTCATAACTTGTCAATTGAAGAAAGTAAGATTGGTGTTAAAGATAGATTAGCTGTGAAACAATATGTACCTTTGAAACCAATAAAAAGGGTCTTTGAAGTATGGGCCATAGCTTGTACTGCTGGTGAATTTTTTTTAGAATTTGATGTATATCAGGGAAAAGAAAGTAAAGAAAATATTGTGTTAAGACTAAGTTCAATGTTTCGGGCAAATGGGTACTGCTTGTTTTTTGACAGATTTTTATTTCAATACATTTATTTAGTAAACTGCTCAATTTGGATTTATTTGCTTATGGAACTGTGATGTCAAACAGAAATTATTTTTCTAAACATGTACTGTATTTTTTAATATTGTTCTGAAGCTATTTTCTTGTGGCATTTTTAATTAATTAATATTTAAATGGGAATAAGCCACAATTAAAGGTTAAAATACATTTATTGACGTTTCAATTTCCACTTCGGAAATCGTTCTCAAAATACAAACATTAGTAAATTAATTAATAACAAAATACAATTTACTAATGTTTGTATTTTGAGAACGATTTCCGAAGTGGAAATTGAAACGTCAATAAATGTATTTTAACCTTTAATTGTGGCTTATTCCCATTTAAATATTAATTAATGTACTGTATTTAGATAAAAATTTAAAATTTGGTGAGGATGATTACGCCGTGATTTAGCATATATGGCCGATTACAATCTGAACATGGATGGAGTAGATCTATTTGATCATCTAATGGCTTGTTATTTTATTTCATGGAAATCTATGAGATGGTGGTTAAAATTTTTTTTATTTGGTGAATAGTGCAATGCAAGCACAAGACAACAATATCACTGCATCACTAACTGGAAAACCCATGTCTCATTTAATGCTTAAGCATATGTTAGCTGGCCAATTAATAGGAGACTATACGAATAGAAAGGTATTTGGAAAAAAACTTAAGGTGTCACTGTAACAAAGAAAAAACTGTAACAACCTATAATAGACATCAAGTTATTTTTAAAAAATATTTTATTAAAAAAAGTGTAAAAAGATCTAGTATACAGTGTACAGCATGCTCTAAGTCAAGTCGCTCTAAGTTTTAAATTTTGTTTTAATTTTTCATTAAAATCGTAGCGTTCTAATTAAGTTTAACATTATTGTTTTCTTTTTAATAAAAACAACGTATCTTATTTGTGTGCATATTTATTTATGTCCAAATTTTTAGCTACTATTCACTATTAAAGAGCGTTGGTCGTTGTCAGGAACGTTAGGTAGCCAAAGTATTAGCCACCCTATTTTGTCGTATTATCAAAAAATATAGACATATTTTCAGTACAAAAGAGCCTTATTTGTGTACCCCGCTCCATTCCGTATTGAAATACCGTTGTTATTATAAGAAAAAAATATGTGCATTTAGAGCATTTTTTGTGGCTACAAATGTAACCTTTTTCTTTAAGTTCCATCTTCTCTCAAAGGTTGGAAACCATCATGGTTATGCGGAACACTGTCGACTGCCGCTCTAAATATTTCTGGACTACTGCATTCAAACCATTCCAATGTAACTACTAAATGTTAAAGGGATAAAGCTGATAACGTTTTATAGACAATTTTCGAACGTTTTAGTCTATAAATCCAAAAATATCAGTTTTTTAGACTAGCGTCATATAATTGACCCATCTCTTTTTTCTATAAAGCTGAGACCGAATCAGTTTTATAGAAGTTTTGGAAAACATTTGTCTAAAAAGCCGAAATTGTCGGTCTTTTAAGTGTAACGCCAAACTAATATTTTTATATTTTTTCTCAAAAATCTAACATTTCTTTTTAATTATTTGATATTTTCTATTTATATATAGAGTTGTTCTTTTTCGAATTGACAATGTGATAAAATACTGTGTCAAACTAAAATATAAATAATAAGGAGAAATTGTTCTACAATAGAGTGATAATGTTAGTGAAACATTTCAAAGCTTCAAGCGATAGATACATCACAAATACAGGGAAGATGTGTGTGAAGCATTTCAGATTTTAAAGAGATGTATATGTATGATAATATAAAATAATTTAATCCTTCATTTCAAAAATCAGAAGCCCTAACTAACTAGTTATGGATTTACAACCTCAGTGATGTTTGTCCTTAATAACAAATGAGGAATAATCGTAAAAATCAATATGAATCGATATGTCATATTCTCCCAAACTTTGAAGCATGTACTGATTGAAATTCGAACATTGTACAGCAATTATCCAATTTCGGACATTGCTCTTAACATATATATATATATATATATATATATATATATATATATATATATATATATATATATATATATATATATATATACAGTAGAGTCCCTCTATAACGAGAACTGAAATGGCAGACTAATTACCTCGTTATAAGCGGATCTCGTTATATCCAACAACAATAATACTGTGCATACATATGAATATGTAGTTTTCTAAAACATTAACTTTCTATAGTGAAGCCATTCGGAGCAATATAAGATGCTAATAAATATTGTTTAAATGGCGTTTTTAAAACAAAGTTGTTTACTTTTATTGTCAATGAAATGCATTAAAACAAAAAAGAGTTGTTTACTTTTACTGTCAATGATATACGTTAAAACAAAAAATCTGTATTCTGTAAATATGTATAAAGCGTATAAAGTTATTTTGTCATTTTTGACTGCTTTAAATTGTCCAGTATTATATCTATCATATTTTCTAAAGATGTGAAACAGTTTTATGCTTCTTCATTTGCGTTTTGTCATTGAATAAACTTTCTGACAACCTTTAAAACACTTTCCACATCTTGTCTATTAGGACCCATATTATTAGGTGTGAATGGTCAACCCAATACAATGACACTTGTGAATCACAAATTTTACATTTCCGACTAAGAATCATAAATTGTAAGAAGTTTATTGCGGGCGGCCCGCAGTTAAAAAGGGTATTTATTTACAGCTACGGCCGGGCCAAAACGTAAAAAACACGTTTTTCAATCTTTTTTTCTCTCGTTATAAGCAAATTTACCTCGCTATAGAGGGTTACAGTTCAATAGAAATTTCACGGGACATCTAATGTACCTCGTTATAAGCGAAACCTCGTAATAACCGTGTTCGTTATAAAGGGAGTATACTGTATATATTCTGTTCTGAAAATTTTTATTGACGTTTTCCCACTTCATTGTCTCAGATTCTTGAGCCAGGACGTGCGTCTTCTCCCCGGTCCTCTTTTGCCTTCCACCTTCCCTTGTATGACCAGCCGCATCAATTCGTATTTCTCGTTTCTTAGTATGTGACCAAAGTAGCTCATTTTTCTTTTCTTTATAGTGTTGAGTATTTCTTTATCTTTTTTCGTTCTTCGTAGCGTTTCCGCATTTGTTATGTGTTGTGTCCAAGATATTTTCCACATTCTTCAATAACACCACATTTCAAAGTTAATGAGTTTTTTTTCTGTCGCCTCTGTAATTGTCCAGGCCTCAACTCCATACAACAGGACAGAGAACACGTAGCATCTCAATACTCTAGTTCTAATTTCGATGTTGAGTTTTTCATTGCATAATATTGCTTTCATCTTATTAAAAGCGCTTCTAGCTATCTCAATACGCCGTTTTATTTCCGTACTTCTATCCCATTCTTCATTTAGTTCGCAACCTATGTACTGATATCTGTGCACCCTGTCTAAAAGTTTTCCTTTAGCATACTGTCTTCCTAAATTTTGTTCTTGCTTACCACCATGATTTTTGTTTTATTTGTATTCAATACCATTCCATACCTTTCGCAGTATTGGGTAATGCGATCAACCAAGATCTGTAGTCCTTTTCTGCTGTCCGCAAGGAGTATTGTGTCATCTGCTTATCTAAGATTATTCAGAAGTGCTTCGTTAATAAATATGCCTTCATTTACGTCTTCTAATGCCTCGTTAAACAATTCTTCTGAATATAAATTAAAAAGTAAAGGGGAAAGCACACATAGGGTTTTGATAAAAACCATTATTTTGACGACGTTTCGGCAAGATCGCACTTGCCATTGTCAAGTCAGGTAGTAGCGTTTCTCGCTGATGCTTGAAGTTTACTGACTCTGATGTATTTTAGACTTTTTCCATAATACCGTTTTTCATGTTGTTGGAAGCCTTTGAGCATCATCTCTTTGTTTTAGGCTGTTGTGATTTTTTCCATTTTTATTGATTCTTTGATTTCGCGTTTTTTTTTTAATTTCAATGTTAGCTAGCATCGTAATTTGGTTTAGGTTCATTGTATGTCATGTGTTTGACACATGTTGGGCAATGGACGACGACTTTTCTCTCCTTTCGATGGCATTTCGATGTTCTTTTCGTCTAACATTGATTCTTCGGTTGGTCTGTCCGATATACGATTTGTCACAGTCCCCACATGGAATCTCGTATACTTCTTGATTTTCTAAAGACTTGTTTGCCAAAACTACTACCTGACTTGACAATGGCAATTGCGACCTTGCCGAAACGTCGTCAAAATAATGGTTTTTTTTTCAAAACTAAAATTATTCAACACGGAGTCAAACTCGAAAAACTACAAAAATATGTCTTCTTCTTCTTCTTCTTCTTCGTCTAGCCATTCACGTCCACATCTGAACATAAGCCTCTTCAAGTCTTCCTTTCCATTGTTTTTTATTGTACGCTACTTGTAGCCAATTTTTCCCGGCAGTCCTTTTCAGATCATCTGTCCATCTCATAGGAGGTCTGCCTCTGGGTCTTTTGTGTTGGTATGGTCTCCAGGTTAAAATTGATCTGTGCCATTTGTTTAGATCGCTCCTAGCTACGGCGTATGTCCAGCGTATTCCCATTTCAACTTTAATGATTTTTGCACCACATCGGTGACTTTGGTTTTCTTTCTTATCCATGTGTTTATTTTCTTGTCCTTAAGTGATATACCTAGCATTGCTCTTTCCATTGCGTGTTGAGTGACTCTAAGTATATTCATATTTTTTTTTGTGATTGTCCATGTCTGTGCCGCATAAGTTAATATCGGAATAATGCATGCATCAAAAACTTTAGATCTAAGATGTAATTGAATTTATTGATTTCTGAGTATATAGTTCAGTTTACCGAATGCTGCCCAAGCTAACTTTCTTCTTCTTTTTATTTCTTCAGTTTGAATTTCCCTATTTAGTATTATTTTTTGTCCTAAGTATATATATTCTTTAACTTTTTCTATAACTTTATCGTTTATTATTGTCACGGTGTCTTCGGAGTGCATGACTTTTGTTTTGTTTAAATTCATTTTCAGTCCTATTTTAGAAGATTCGGTATGTAGTTCTAAAAGCATGGTTTGCATTTCTTGTAGGTCAGTAGCTATCAGGATTATGTCATCTGCAAATCGTAGATTACTGAGGTAGCGGCCATTGATGTTTATTCCCTTATATTTCCAATTTAGGTTTTTAAAAACGTCCTTTAAAACTAAGGTGAACAGTTTGGGTGATAAAGTATCTCCCCGTTTGACTCCCCTGTTTAATGGTACAGGGTTCGTGTGTTCATTTTCATTTAGGTAGTATGTAGCTGTAGCTTGGTTCATAGTTTCTTTTATTAAGTTAATATATCTGCTGTCTATTCTACAATTTTGCATTGCGTTTATTACGGCCGTGTGTTCTATGGTATCGAAAGCTTTTTCGTAGTCTACAAATGCTAGGAAAACTGGAAACTTGTATTCGTTACATTTTTTTATTAATATTTTTGTGGTTAACAGGTGATCGGAAGTTGAATAGCCTTTTCTAAAACCTGCCTGTTCATATGGTTGGTATTCGTTTAATTTCCTTGTTAGTCGAGTACTTATGACTTTGGTGAGTATTTTAAACAGGTGTGACAGTAGGCTGATGGGTCTGTAGTTTTCCAATTTTCGACTATCACCTTTCTTGTGTAATAAGATTACTTTAGAGTTGTTCCAGCTCTTAGGGACTTTGCCCTGATGTAAACAACTGTCCACAAGCTTAGTTACAATTGCAATTAGTTCCTTACCTCCTTCTAATATCAAAAATATGTACTAATATATATATATATATATATATATTTATTTATTTATATATATATATATATATATATATATTTATATATATATTTATATATATATATATATATATATATATATATATATATATATATATATATATATATATATATATATATATATATTTTGGTGGTTTCTTAATGAGAATATTTCATATTAAAAATGTTAGGGGAAGAAATGTCATCAGTAAGCATACGCACGTATACATACGATACGAACAAAACTATGAACAAGCCAGCAATAATTACGCATACACATACACATGCTCGAAACTTTTACCACAAATACATGTAGAATAATGTTGAATATTTGGCAATGTACAGAAATGAAAGTATTAGAAAAGTGATAAAGGTGAAATTATTATGATGGATGTTAGGTAACATTTAGTGTAGGGAGATATGAGAAAAATATGATCAATACCTGACTATCAGTCTTATGAACCGCACTGCAAAGCTATTTCTATAGTGATACATAGTAAATTATATAGTAAACTAAAAGAATATATGGAAGTAACACAGTTTGGTTTAGAACGAGAGAAACACTTTTTACAATAAGAATAAGAGTGACGATGGACAGATGCAAATGTATAAACTCAGACTTATACTTGTGCTTCATAGACCATGAAGAAACATTTTACAAGATAAAACATAATGGAAACAAAACCAGCGAAATTAAAAATGTAGAATACGAAAACTGATTCAATTATTATTGAAAGAGGAATACGACAGTATTGCAATCTGTCCAGCTTACTGTTTAATATATTTAGAAGAATTTTTAAGAAGTCTACGGTTAAAAGATGTCACAATATGTAGATGATACAGAGATATTGGCAGATAGCAAAGAAATACTTCAAAAACTGATGAGAGGAATAGTAAAAACTTAAAGAAAACTAAACTAAAACTAAGAAAATGACAAATTCGGAATGAATTCTTCATTTTCAGTTTGGAAACTGATGTAATTTGAGTTGTCATAATATCTCATAATATCATGGAGCAGTCATACATAGAAGTGCTCCAAAAAAATAGCAAAAAAACTACCCAATCTTAAAGAATAAAATATAAAGTAATTCGGACATATTTTGAGAAATTAAAAATATAACCTTCTATAACTAATCATTGAACGGTTCGAGGTAGAAGAAGACCGGGAATATGACTGATATACGCTCGTGAACCAACAAAACATCAACAGAGTTAATGCGATAGATAAAATAAATAGGCTAATGCAGTTAGCAATGACCTAATGGTTATGGAACCCTAAGAAACAGGATAACATTTAAATATTGCTATATTTAAAATCGAGGACCTGTTCTTAAAACATTATATTTTTTATAAATGAAATAACGCACAATCAGTCTAATCTGAAACTATTTATTGAACAACGATTGAATGTAAACAAACAGCGGGAAGATGAAAAAATTTCTGGTATACATACTTACTTTCTGGTATAAGTTAATGGAGGATTAACAAAACATTGATAAAGTTGTTTAGACCGGTGGTAGATCAGATAAATTAGCTAATATAACTGGTAAATACAGAACCGCAAGCAACAGGATAACATTTGGATTATGTTCTATTTAAAATTTAAAGTAGTTTAAAACTATTCGTAACACATTAGATTTCTTACAATAAATGAAATTAAGCACATACAGAAAAAATATACATATTTTTGTGCAAAGCTCTCTATTTTAGCTGACAGATTTCGGTATTGCATATCACTGAAGCTGTGTTTAAATTAAAGTATGGCCTCATAAAGGGGAGCTCAAAAATTAAAATTGACAAATAACATTACAAAAACATCTCAGGCAATTCAACGAGCATGAGGATTAAAACAAACGAAATTAAAACGGAAACAGATCAGAACGAAAACAAATATTCCATTTTATAACCGCTAGCCTGATACGGATTAAGTCTACTTAACAAATAAATACATAATATATTTTTATTTTTGCGATTCTTTTGTGTAGTATTCTGTAAATTGAATACAGCTCCAATTATGTATAGTTGAAAGTGAACTAAATGTTGAAAGTACACGTTGGAAATTAAACATTTGATTCACTTCAAAAATACATTATATTTCCTTTACAGTACTTAACTTTTTCAACAAGGTTGGTGACAATATTTTTTTAGAATAATGAAAAATAACTTATATTTAAATATGTAAAATGAATAAAAAGAAGTTTTACATTATTGTATGAATAAAGATATATTTACAACAAATCAAGTAAATAATAGAAAATTGTTTAATTAAAAAAAATTTAACTTGAATTTTACCTGTTGTAAGCCGGAAGAACTGCCACCCCAGTTACACTCTAGTTGAAGTCCGAACTGAGGATTGTTGGGAACATAACTGGCATCCATTTTTGCAAAGAAGGGATGTTCTGGAATTATAGGAGGACCAATCTTGCGCACCTGGCAACTTGGAATATGAGGTAAATAATATTTCTGTTAAAAATATTCATATATGATCATATTGATATTCATAGATGAGACAGTATTTAATAATAATTGTTGTATATTTTTTTCATTCAGTTTGACATAATTAATTGTTTGTTACAAAGTGTGCCTATATACTTATCAAACTATTGTTTTTTACCAATTACGTTGTTTTAAAAATAATAAAAATACAGAATCATATTTTAAACATAATTTTTATCCCTGGGTTACAGGAAATAAAAAAGAAACGGGGAATGTGTGTGTATATATATACATGTATATACATAATATATGTATATTGTACTATGTACCAAAACAGGTGTGTGGAATAAGGAAGATTGGGAAAAATATTAGAAGAACGAGATATGGAGGACAAATGTTTGAGGAGACAAAAAATATAATGGGCAAAACGAATTAGTAACGGAGGAAATCGATTTAAAACAAACATACCCAACTTATTGAACATATAGCATAAACACTATAAGGATACTTTGAGGGTTAAAACTAAAACAAGAAAGGGAAAAGGAAGATGAAATAAAAAATAAACATCACAGACATGCGTGGGTACTAGCCTCCTTAAGAACTTCTTTCCAGTCATCCATATGCATCGCCTTTCTCCGCCAAGCATGTATTCCCATATTTCTCGTGTCTCCATCGATGTTATTAAGAAACCTTGTTCTGAGTCTTCCTTTTCTTCTCTGACCAATGGGTCTAGCAAGGAGCATTTTTCTAGTGGGATCATTTCGTTCCATCCGATTTACATGCCCTACCCATGTCAGATGTCCTATCTTAATAGGTTTTACGATATCTGGTTCCTGGTATATTCTATAAAATTTGTTAGAGTCCAGGCCTCTTAATCATATGTCAGGACTGTGCGTATTATTGTTTTTTAGAATTTTACTTTTGTATTTCTCGATATAATTCGGGATTTAAGAAGGAGATTGAGCCCAAAATAGCATCTGTTGTGCAAATTTTGCGGTTTATCTCTGTGATAGTAATATTTTGAAAGTTAAAGAGCGCTTCCAGGTATACAAATTTGTTCACCACTTCGATGACGTCGTTTTCTATAACAAGTGTCGTAGGATTTGTAGTTGTATGCTTATTTTCAGAGGTATACTTCGTGTCGTTGGTGTTTACCATCAAACCCATTTTTGTAGCTGATTCTTTTAGTCTACATACATACGCCTCTCGTACAGCGTTTTCCGTTCTCCCAACAATATTGATAACATCAACATAGATAATGATTTGCACTGATTTATTATATATTGAACCGGTGATTGTAATTTATGACACATGTATTACTTTTTCCAGAGCCAGATTGAACATTATATAGGAGGGAGGGTCCCCCTGACGTAGTCCGTTATTTGTTTTAAAAGTTCACACAGTTCCCCCTGTGTGAACATTTCTCTTCTATTTACAAAGTCATAGGCTGTAAATATATGATGAGTATCTATGCCATATTCCAGTGTTTTTTCTAAAAGTTGTCTCAGGGTTGTAGTTGAATGAATTGTCGATTTACCACCTCTAGAATCAGTTAGGTATTTTTCTACTATTCGTCCTGCTTACGGTGCCATACGGTAGCATATTATTGTGGAAAATATTTTATACGCTGCATTTAAAAGCGTCATTCCTATGTAGTTAGAGAATTTAAAGACATCTTTTTTTTGTCTATGGTGCAAAGTATTCCAATATTCCAATCACTGAGGAAAAATGTTTGTGTCCATATTTCTTTATGAGCTGCTGTAGTGCCATTATGATATTATCGCCACCTTCTTCATATAGTTAAGCTGAAAGAATATCTATTCCTGGTGATTTGTTTCTGACTAGTTTTTTAACAACATCGTTAACTTCAGGAATCGCTGATGATTCCTCTTTCTTCTCGTTTGTTCCGGTTACCCCATCTCTTTCGTCTTCCAGGTTTTTTCTTACTCCTTTATATACTCCATCGTGTCGATGTTAATTTTCGTATAGAATGCCTTGAATTCTTTTTTCTGTTGAGATTTTCTATATATTTAAGTTAATTATTTAAGCGGTTTCATCTTTTTCTTTTGTGTATCCCCTTTTCCTACCTTTGATTTGCCTGATAATTCTTTAGTTTAACGGGTAAGCATCTTTCTCTAGGCTTCATTTTTTATTTGGTTGCATTCTTGCATTCATCGTCAAACCAATGATTTTTACGAGCCCAATTTTCTGTTCCTATTTTATCTTTTGCTGCTTCTTCAGTATTTGTCTTTATTCTGATCAAGTAGGAGTCCATATCTGTCTGGCCCTTTTCATTTACATTTTGATTTCTTAGTCTGTTGGTGACATTTTCCGGTTACCGTTCTGCATGCATCCTTCAGCTTTTGCACATTCTATTTTTTCTATCCATTTTATTTTCTTTACTGATGTCTGAAATTCTAGATCTCAATGTTAAGATCACTAGACCATGATCTAAGTATATAGTTGCACCTATATAACTTCTGCAGTTTATTTCGTCGGTCCCATGCCTTGAATATATTAAGATGTGTTTAATCTCAATGTGATGGAGGAAGGAATAGCAAGAATAAAAATAAAAAAATCAGGGATGAAAACGTGTTTTAGTTAGTCAGTAACTAATAAACCAAAACACCAAAGAAGTTGCACGTTGTACCTAATCTTGGATTCTTAAGAGTGTAATATTAAATTAAGAAAACATTTTAACGGCCACAAGAGTGGAATATACATCCATAAACAATAATAGACGTGAAATGCCTCAACTCAGCAGATGTAAGTAGTGACCATAGCCTAGTATTATGTAAAATAAGAATCATCCTGAAATACATCACACTAAAGAGCGGCGCCAACACAAACAAAAATCAATGTCGAAGGACTAAATACGGACTCCAAGGAATACTTATACAGAGAAAGAATATCAGAGAAGATCGCTGTGAATAAAATATTAGAAAACGATAACATCGAGGAAAGCTGGGAAAAACTTAAAAATAACTAAAGAATATGAAATAATAATTAAAGAAGCAACAAAATAACTTGTAGAGAGAAAAGTAACGAACAGTAACATATCAAAAAAGAAAACACCATAGTTTAGAGAGGAAGTAAAGACAAAATGTGAAGATAAGAGGAAAGCCTGTTTACAATACAGAACATAACAAACGCAACAGGCATTCAACCACTAAAAATAAATCAGAAATGCAACGATTACTTTAGTTAGACAAATAAAAAGGTAACACTTGCAGAGCTTCTCAAAACAGATGGAACATGGCTTCTACGGAACATAAAAGAAAGAGGAAGAATGATCAGAGGACAAAGAAAAGATATGAACGAACTAACAAGAACGTAACACATTCAGAAGGAAACATGGGCAGACTACTTTCCCATTTACAAAGGCAACGATAATGAACCACCGACACCAGAGATAACGACAAACGAAGTTATAAATTCACAAGGAAACAAAGTTCCTGTATTTGGCTGTATACCATATATTAAAAATTTTGAATAAAATCCTTTATAAAAAGGTATATAAAAAACCCAGTTGGGCTATGTTGCATTGACAAAACGTTTTCGGAATAAATATTCCATCATCAGTGTCAAGTTAATACATGGATGTAGCCACTAAATATGTGGGTAAAAACCAGTAAATACGAGGACTTTGTCAAAGCAACGTTGCTTTGACAAAGTCCTCGTAGACATACCGTCTCAGGACTCGCAACTAATGTAGAGTCATATGTCGCCCTGTTACCAATCCAACGGTAACTTTAACATCTTAACTGTAAATTAGACATAATGTAGATCAAATCTTATTTAATAATTTTTAAAGGGTTTTTACCCACATATTTAGTGGCTACATCCATGTATTAACTTGACACTGATGATGGAATATTTATTCCGAAAACGTTTTGTCAATGCAACATAGCCCAACTGGGTTTTTTATATACCTTTTTATAAAGGATTTTATTCAGATGTTATAAATATTGAGGAGGAAGAGGTCAAGGAAGCATCAAGACAATTAAAAAATAGAAAATCAGCAGAAGGATACCGAACTAACTTCTAAAGTACAGAGAATCAGATCTAACCAAACACCAAAAACAGAATTCCTCAAGAATGGAGATCGAGCATCCTAATACCCCTCTTCAGAAAGAAGACAAATCGGACTCGGAAAATTACAGTGGAAACAATCTATTAAACACAACACTAAAATTAACACAAATGATAACAAATAAACTGAATGAAATTATATCACAAGCAGAAGAGCACCAAGGTTTTAGCTCGGGAAGATCATGCACCGATGCTATAATATTTATAATGAGGCAAGTGCAAGAGAAATCATTAGAATACAACAAACCGGCATAATTTTGTTTCGTTGACCTTAATAAGGAATTTGACCGGGTCAAATTAAAGGACGTTTTCCACTTATTATATGCAAGAAAGATACCTCTAGGAATAATCAAAATGATCGAAAATATCTACCAAAACAACACAATAAAAGTAAAAGTAGAACAAGAACTAACTGACCCTATTGAAGCTGGCAATAAGATAAGACAGGGATTTTCCCTGAGTCTTTTATTGTTTAAAGATTATAGATGAAATAATAAAAATAGTAAGAACTAAAAAAGGATACCAAATGGGGGGAAGACAAAATAAAATAATCTGCTATTCAGACGACTCAATAATACTCTCTCAAAGCGAAAATGATTTACAACGTATGCTGCACCAATTTAATATAAGGGCTAATAACTATTTAAATGGGAATAAGCCACAATTAAAGGTTAAAATACGTTTATTGACGTTTCAATTTCCACTTCGGAAATCGTTCTCAAAATACAAACATTAGTAAATTAAACAAATTTTGTTTTTTGTTACTTAGTGAAAAATTCTTCTAATAATTTAATTTTATTTGACTCATCTATATTGACAATTCAGACATACATTATACATTTTAAAGTAGACGACTTTAAAATGATATTGCCAATATTATTGAGTTGCGTTCCTGGGACGACTTTACTTCTAAGATAGTTCATTCGATTACATGAAATCAACTTTAACTTGAGAATATCCGTCAGAAAAGATCATAACATGTAATTCGTCTTTAGAAAGACAAATACATGCCATGATGACAGTAAAATTCTCCTGTTAGTAATTCCATAGTAAATTATGAGGGAAAAACCAGGAAAAAACCTCATAATACTATCCCGACATGGTAAGTATTTGATCGTGCATTTAGTTTACCTTCAATAAACACCAAATTCCGATTTTATACGTTTGTTATTTAAAAAAACATAAATGATGTATTCTCTATATGTTACTGACTTACCAATACTGGTATTTTCCTTTTAATAACTTCCTCTTTCAATATGGGTAACCAGATCCTACTACATTCTGCCGAGGAATTCGCGACACAATTGGTCTCATTTAGCATAATTAGAGCCGCTTCTTTGATTTTTCTCTTTTTACCATCCGTTTCTTTTAGGACTATATTTGAATCATTCCATTGAACCCTATGTTCATTATCCCATGCGTGTTTACATATTTGAGATCTATCAAATTCTCTATTTTTAATATAGGATTGATGTTCACTTATTCTAACATTTAATGGTCTTGATGTTTCACCTAAATAAAACTGATCGCATTCACAAGGTATTTTATAAATGCAATTCTTTGTCCTTTCCTGTTCATTGTTAGGTTTGGTTTTGGACAAAATAGATCTCAACGTGTTTGTTGTTTTGAATGTTGTTGAAATGTTGAATTTATTTCCTATCCTTTTAAGCTTTTCCGATAATCCTTTTATGTATGGTATTGTTATTTTCCTCGTATTATTCCTTGTATATGCTGTAGGATCTCGTTCTAAGTTGTTTTGTTCTATTCGATCGATTGTTGAAAATGCCTTATTTATAAACGATAAAGGATAATCATTTTTTAATAAAACAGTTGTTAACAAATGTTTTTCCTCCAAGAACGAATTTTCGTTAGAACAAGTAATTTTGGCTCTATCGTATAAGGATTTAATAATTCCCTTTTTAATATTAATACATATTGTGATTATGAGTTTCGTATCCAGTATCGTTCTTAGAGATTAAAACATCCAGAAAAGGTAATGTGTTATTATATTCCTTTTCCATGGTAAATTTTATTGTCTCTTCTTTATCGTTTAAAATCGGAATTTGGTGTTTATTGAAGGTAAACTAAATGCACGATCAAATACTTACCATGTCGGGATAGTATTATGAGGTTTTTTCCTGGGTTTTCCCTCATAATTTACTATGGAATCACTAACAGGAGAATTTTACTGTCATCATGGCATGTATTTGTCTTTTTAAAGACAAATTACATGTTATGATCTTTTCTGACGGATATTCTCAAGTTAAAGTTGATTTCATGTAGTCGAATAAACTATCTTATAAGTAAAGTCGTCCCAGGAACGCAACTCAACAATATTGGCAATATCATTTTAAAGTTGTCTACTTTAAAATGTATAATGTATGTCTGAATTGTTAATATAGATGAGTCAGATAAAATTAAATTATTAGAAGAATTTTTCACTAAGTAACAAAAAACAAAATTTGTTTAATTTACTAATGTTTGTATTTTGAGAACGATTTCCGAAGTGGAAATTGAAACGTCAATAAACGTATTTTAACCTTTAATTGTGGCTTATTCCCATTTAAATAGTAATTAATTTAAAATGCCACAAGAAAATAGCTTCAGAACAATATTAAGGGCTAATAATTTGGACATGTTAATTTCCCCAAAAAAAGACAAAATGCATGGTTATAACCAGCATTATGTAAATAATGTAAATTATGTAAAAAGTAAGTACAATTATGTAAAAAGTAAGAAGACTGCATACTTGGGGCACATTATACGAGGAGAACGATACACTTTTCAGCAACTGATACTCGAAGGGAAAATAGAGGGTAGGAGAGGTCTCGGACGTAAAAAAATGTCATGGCTGCGCAATATTCGACAATGGACAGGAATCCACAGCTATGAAATGCTTCGCAATGCTGCTAAAAACAGAATTATTTAACATCTCACCTGACAAGACGATGTACGGTGGACGCCTACGCAGAAATGCATGGCACCTTAAGAAGAAGAATAACCAGCAAATTTACTAAAATGGAAAGTTCGATAATAGAACAAGTGATGGAATTTAAATATCTAGGTATCACATTATCTAGCTACGGAAAGCTCGAAACTGAAGTGGGAGATCAAGTGAGTAAAGCAAACAGAGGCGCAGGTTGCCTGAATGAAAAAATATGGAGAAATAAAAATATCGGGAAAGAAATTAAAGGCAGAATTTACAAAACAGTCATCAGACCAATATTGACATACGCGGCAGAAATACGGCTTGACACAGAAAGGACAAAAATGATGTTATAAACAGTAGAGATACTTAAAAAAAATTATGGAAAGACACTATGGGACAGATCTAGAAGTACAGATATACGACGTAGATGCAAGGTGGAGAACATTAAGGACTGGGTAAAAAATAGAAGAGTAGAATGGAACGTTTATATAAGCCGAATGATAACAAATAAAGTAGTAAAGATGGCAAGAGATGGTTCTCCAATAGGAAGATGATCATTAGAAAGACCACGAAAACGATGGAACGACAACTTACTGGAGTCACATTGAAAAACAGACAGTCATGTCTTCATAAAAAGACGAAGAAGAAGAAGAAGAAGGAGAAGAAGAAGAGTGGATACAGGAAGAGTTACATATTTATATGTAAAAAATACTTGATGACAAATACTGTTCCATTTCCTTAATTGATAGTATAGTTTATTTAAAATAATTATTTATGAATTAAATCACAAACTACTTTGACATAAACACTTTAAAAATTGTTCTTAATTTAATATTAAACTCTTGAGAATTTAAGGTTAGGTACAACGTGTTAATTTTGTTTTTGTTTGATTTTTTAGTCACCGACTAGTTTACATCATTTACATTAATTTTCGAAACAATATAGAATATTTTATTTATTTATTTATTTAATTAACGGATATACTATTTTTACAGAAATATGACGTCAACCTTTACAAAGCTTATATTATAGGTTGCGTTAATAAAAAACAAACCAAAATTAAAATCAAACAAAATTCAATTAAAGTAGTAGCTTAAGTCATTAAACAATGCTCAAAATCTCTCAAATGATTTCTTAAATGTTGCTGTAGATATTCCAAATAACTCTAAGCTAATGCTGTGCTCATTGGCAGTTCGTAAAATTCTTGTAATGGGTTCATTTTGGCCATAATTCGTAGTGTGGAATGGAATGTTGAAAATCTCAGTGTTACGAGTTCTTCTAGTATTAACATTAAAATTTATTAAATTTAGTAACTCTGGATCTTGAACATATCCATTTATAATTTTAAAAAGGAAACATAAATCCGCTTGACATCTTCTATCATGTAGTGATTGTATATTTAGTATTGACAGTATATCATCATATGTGTATTGATGTGTAATAAAACCAATTTTGTAAGCACATACCCTCAAGAATTTATTTTGAACTCTCTCGATACTGTAGATGTCACTGTTATATGAAGGAGACCAAATGAGAGAACCATACTCCAAAACTGATCGAACTAAACTACAGTATAACATTTTTAAAGTTTGTACTAAAAACTGATTACAGTTTCTTAGAATAAATCCCAACATTTTTAAAGCTTTAGCTGAAGATTCAGTAATATATATTCAATATAATATTCCATTGGAAAATAGTTTTTTCGTAAACCTATGCAGTTGAATTTGATTGAAGCATAAGAAGTACTCACCAATATAAAACTATTCGCAGTAGGGCTAGAATCCATTAGCATAATTAAGGATGAATGTAGAAATGGACCAACAACATATATTTATAGCTTAAATTAGATAAGATATATGAGGAATAACTTAGCATAACATTAATATAATAAGCTTAAGAATGGACCTAAAAATAATGAGTAATACTCCATTAAAAATTTAAGTATGAATTCCTACGTAGAAGGACAGTCAATTAATCTATATACTTGCAACATATCAATGAGAAGGAAACGATGTAATAAAACACTGCACTGGACTGGCATAATATGTCTACAAACTACGAAGATTAATACCAATATTTAGTGTATATAAAATCTAAGTAAAATATAATTAGCCTTGTAAGTAAAATGGCCAATATGACAGAAAAAAGATATTTAAGAACTAAATTAGCAGTAAAGATCTCTTAATATGAGATATTGAAAAAAGTTATCTTAGGAGATGATTATAAGAATCAATTACAATGGCGTAAAAACATCGATGTCTTAACTTCTGGATAATAAATGAATAAGGAGACAAAGAAGATATAGATTCACGTTTTAGTAGTAAAAGACTAAAGAGAGGAAATTTATAGAATGCCTCATGTTGAACCTAAACAAATTTATTAAAATAAACCATTTTACAAATTCTTTTGGCAGAAACACAATAATAAATAGCGGTTATGATTTGAAACTGTTTGTACAGATTCATTAGACGGAAGTGCTAACTTGAGGCAAAAATATAGATTTTTTTTACTATTGTTACCATTAAGTGAGTAAAATTAGTATTAATTATATTGAGCTCAAGCCTGAATCAACATTTACCAAATCAACTAATAACCGAGACATTTTGTGATCAATACCTCTCATCAAAACGGGTGATAACAAATCCGAACGGAACTGGTCCTCAAATTATATTGTGGCAAATCTTATACCTTAATTAATAAGGTTAGTCTCATCAGATCTAAAGAAGGTAAAAATTACCTAAACAAACAAACGGACTCATGAGTTATCTTAATATAAGGTAATCCTGTAAAGACGAAAAACTTTCATGAGATGGAAAAAAAGCTTAAACATCTCAAATGGAGCATCATTGGTAGGGAGGAAAGACGAAAAGGGGATATTACTACAATTCGGGAACATACTATACCAAATGTAGAATAAATTAAAATTAAGATGAAGAAAGTTTTCTGATATAGAAAAAATATGTCCATAAAATTGAAGAATATGTAGGGACCATAGAAAGAATAGCAACATTAATTATAATATATCTTCTAACAAACAAAACGACTATTATCAAAAACATTACAGTAATAATACCAATGTTTGATAGTAGATTAAACAATGGTATGGGCAAACATGAATATTAGTTAGTATTAAGATAAAAAACAGACACAGAAATATTAGGGTGAAACAATGAACAATATCAAAATAAAATTAAGATAAATAAAGAAACTAAAACTAGCAAACCTAATTCTTTATATATTTTGTAGCATAGAAATAGCATCAACAAAATCACTACAATTCCAAATTGAGCGTCTAATCCTTAAGTATGTTACAATACCGCAGAATTAAACTAAAAGAAAATAAAAATCAAGATAGAAAATTAACAAGATTAGAAAAAAAACCAGAACCAAAATACACAAAACTGAGGATTACAAAAGAATATCATAGCAATCCCTATAGTTATAAACAGAATCCATGCTAGATAACAAAAGAAAATCTGAAAAAGTAAATAGCCAATGTAAACTCGGACTTACTACTCTCTGTACTACTCTAAAAAAATAACAATCTGAGGTACGAACAAGAATGGAAAAAGAGACAATTAGAGTTATGAACGGAAATAATCTTGAGAAGAAAAATATCCTTATTGAAATGGTAAAAGATGGGAAACACGGATAAAATAATGTTCAATAATGTCTATTTGAAGGAGAAATACCACAGAGGTGGAAGAACGCGTCTAAAATTTTAATACAAAAGAAACGAAAAACAACACATTGAGCTACCTATAGATCTATACCCCTCTAATATAAATAAAACTTTTACCAAGATCATTACAAACAGATTAGACAGTAAATTTGGTGCGTACCAGCCAATAGAAAAGATAATATAGTAAATTGACTCATAAGTTTAAGATATCGGAGGTTAATCCACTACCAATATGAAAATTCAGTTATACCGAGATTCACCAACATAATCTATTACAGTTAGTAGAGGAGTAATGTAATGGGACACAATCTAATCCAAAATATTTAGAAGATGTTTTGAAGTCTATGGATTAAGATAGTAAAGAAATCTGCGTCAAGGAAAAGTATGAACCATTTTAGGTTTGGTGATGATATACTACCGAAAACAACAAGCAAAGAACTAAGAAATTAAAAAAAGCTATGACTAATGCAGAAGCCATGACGGAAATTAACATACGTAGAAGAAATATAGAATATGTCCAAGAATATATATATACTTAGGACAAGCAATCACATGAAATATACTAATAAATACAGAAAAATATCTTTAAAATTAATAGTAAAGATATGTGTCGTACATGCACTAGCATACTGGGTCCAGATATGAACATATACTAGGAACAACAAGGACAAAATAGAGAAAACTGGAAAGTCATGACAGAGAAAAATTACAACGGTATTATTTCTAGATAAAAAGAGAAATAAATGGATTATAAATCATGGATTTAATGATTTAAAACAAACATGGAGATGGGCGGACATAACGAGAGATATAAAGATGGAACAAAGATATTAAAAACTGGAGATCCTAGGTTGTAAAATGTTCAAGAGATATACTAAATGAAATTGAATGATGACATTGGACAAAATTCAGTTCCAATGGGGTAAAGATAAACGGAAGACAGCGACAAATAGAAACAAATGGGAGAGGTGTATGTTCATAACATGAATAGATAATGAACTATTTTTTTTTGTCAAAATTATGTATTTAAGTAAAGCCACACTTTGTATAATTTGTGCAATTTATAAACTTTCCATCAAACTTTTGCTAAGTATTAAAAATAAATAAAAAGTATGTACTTTTGTTTAAAATAAATTCACTGGAAATCCTTTATCTCCGCTTTATATTATATTTAATTGTAATTTTAAAATTTACGAAATCTATTTATTTAATTATTAATTTTAGGACTAAAAATACTAACCACATCCACTATTAGCTTTTAAAAATAACCAATCACTTTATTACAGTAGGTAATATAATAATTCGCACCTATATTTGACTAAGGGTAATTAATTGCACTTATAAACTATAATTCACACTGAAGAACATTAACCTGCTAGTCTAACATCCGCTTTATTGATACGAACAACTATGTACAATTAAGGGTTTAAATCCCCCGCGAATATCACGTGAAAGATCGGGACTGTTCTGTATACAAGTGCACATTAGACAGCTTGACCGATCACCCCCCATTCTGTTGTAAGCTAACCACCCGATATGGTTGTTCCTCTTACTCCGCCTCATATGTACAGGTTAGGTGTCATTCTTCATTAAAAAGTATTACGTCCCATCACTATATTGATTTTAAATGCACAAATAGGTAAATAATTTATTGTGTGTGTGTCTGTGTATACGTAAATCGCGTTAGTGTGTGTGTGTGTGTGCGTGTGTGTGTGTGCGTGTGTGTGTGCGTGTATGTGTGTGTGTGTGTGTTTGTGTGAACGAATTTATGTGTATTTATGTATGTGTTTGTGTGGTGAGTTTTGTGAGTGAGCATATATTATGTACTGTTGCGGGTTGGTGTGCGTGTCGTATGTGTTTTGAATTAATCAACATTTTCGTGTGTAAGTGCAGTACAAATATATAAATGAAGAAACGCGTATACATACAAAGGAATGTCGCATGTGTTAATGAATATGTGTGTGTGTTTCTGTGAATATGTGACTGTGTTCAAGTACGTACGTATCCACGCAGATACGAGGCTTGTTCAATTGAAACCTATCTGTTTTACAGAAACAAATGTACTTATTGGCAAATATATCTACAAATAATATGACCACTATAATTAAGGTACATAACCCTTTGTTTCACCAAACGATCTATAGGCTGCTTAAAGGATTCTCGTGGCTGTTGCTCGAAGAATTCTTTTACGTCATTTTGTACTACTGAAGACGCCTAAAGGGTGGAAGCTCTTATATCCTCACTGTCTTTCGTTGTAGATTTTCTTTCACTACTTTGGCAAGATAAGGCGGATCATTGTCGTGAATGGGAATGGACACTATCCACTTAGTGTACGCACAAGAGATACCTCTAGGAATAATCAAAATGATCGAAAATATCTACCAAAACAACACAATAAAAGTAAAAGTAGAAGAAGAACTAACCGATTCTATTGAAGCTGGCAATGGGATAAGATAGGGAGATTCCCTGAGTCCTGTATTGTTTAACCTGATTATGGATGAAAAAATAAAAAAATGAAAAACTAAAACAGGATACCAAATGGGAGAAAAACAACTTAAAATAATCTGCCGTGCAGACGACGTATTATGTCCTCAAAGTGAAGATGATTTACAACGGATGCTGCCACAAATTTAATATAACAGTCAGAAAATTTAACATGTTAATTTCCCCAAAAAAGACAAAATGTATGGTTACAACAGCAAATTCACCAAGATGTAAATTGGAGCTGGAAGGTCAGATAATAGAACAAGTGATGGAGTTTAAATATCTAGGTATTACATTATCTAGCTACGGAAAGCTCGAAACTGAAGTGGAAGATCAAGTGAATAGAGCAAATAGAGGCGCAGGCTGCCTGAATGAAACTATATGGAGAAATAAAAATATCGGGAAAGAAATGAAAGGCAGAATTTACAAAACAGTCATCAGACCAATAATGCCATACGCGGCAGAAACAAGACCTGACACAGAAAGGACAAAAAGGATGTTAGAAACAGCAGAGATAAAAACACTTAAAAAAATTGATGGCAAGACACTATGGGACATAGCTAGAAGTACAGATATACGACGTAGATGCAAGGTGGAGAACATCAGGAACTAAATAAGAAATAGAAGAGTAGAATGGAACGACCATATAAGCCGAATGACAACAAACAGAGTAGTAAAGGCGGCAAGAGATGGTTCCCCAATAGGAATACGATCAGTAGGAAGACCACGAAAACGATGGAACGATAACTTACTGGAGACACATTGAAGAACACACAGTTATGTCTATATAAAAAGAAGAAGAAGAAGAATGGACACCACATAAGAGCTTATCTGCACGTTTTCGTCTTATTGGTTAATGAAGCTTGTTTAAGGTTGATATTCATTCTAGGTTCTGTAAACTCTATGAGCAAAGGTCTTTTATGGTCGAGGAAAAATGTGAATATGACAAACAAACGTGACAAACAAACGCCATTTTAAAGTGATAATACTTAAAATCGCAGTCAAATACACTCGATAGGAACTGATCAGCGTAAAGTTAATAAACATAACTAACATTGCAGAACGTCAGTTGAGTGATTTTGTTTCCAAGACTAACCTGAAAATGATGGGTTTCAATTGAACAAGCTCGTACAATTGCGTGTGTTCTGGTGCATATTTTACATCTGAACTTTATTTAAATATATCTGATTTTATATTTGAACTTTATGCATATTTGTTAAAAACGATTAAGCAAGCGCTTTACCATTCGTGGGCGGGTCCTTGCCATTGTGAGGGAGTGCATTTTAATATATGTGTGAAAGTTGATCTGCAGAAGTGCTTATGTATAAGAAAATGTCTATTAAGGCATTTACTTTTCTATGTCTATATAAAAAGAAGAAGAAAAAGAATGGACACTACATAAGAGCTTACCTGCACGTTTTCGTCTTATTGGTTAATGAAGCTTGTTTTAGGTTGATATTCACTCTAGGTTCTGTAAACTCTATGAGCAAAGGTCTTTTATGGTCGAGGAAAAATGTGAATATGACAAACAAACGTGACAAACAAACGCCATTTTAAAGTGATAATACTTAAAATCGCAGTCAAATACACTCGATAGGAACTGATCAGCGTAAAGTTAATAAACATAACTAACATTGCAGAACGTCAGTTGAGTGATTTTGTTTCCAAGACTAACCTGAAAATGATGGGTTTCAATTGAACAAGCTCGTACAATTGCGTGTGTTCTGGTGCATATTTTACATCTGAACTTTATTTAAATATATCTGATTTTATATTTGAACTTTATGCATATTTGTTAAAAACGATTAAGCAAGCGTTTTACCATTCGTGGGCGGGTCCTTGCCATTATGAGGGAGTGCATTTTAATATATGTGTGAAAGTTGATCTGCAGAAGTGCTTATGTATAAGAAAATGTCTATTAAGGCATTTACTTTTCAGATTACTGCTTTCGTATATGCGTGCTAGTTTGTGTTCCTACCTATATATGCATGAGACCCCTTGTGCAGATGTTAGTATCAATGGATAGAAACTCTTTAAAAACCTGTTGCCGTCACTCATTGTTAATCTAATTTTCAGATTTGAAGATGTGAACTTAATAGCCTTATAGTAGAAAGTAAAGCGTAGGAAGCAGACGCGTCTCCTGGTTGAAGAACCTGAGAGAGTGGTTTGGTTGCAACTCAAGGCAATTGTTCAGAGCAGCTGCCTCGAAGGTCAGAATAGCCATGATGATTGCCAACCTTCGTCGCGGAGATGGCACTTAAAGAAAGAAGTAGAAAGAATTGGAGTTTGAGGAATAATTGACTTACGATTTAAATCCGATTAGATCAGATACAGGTCTAAAGTATCATTTCAGAAGAACATCTGCTCACGAGAGACCTAAACAAAAATACAACCCAGACTTAAGGGTTAGTCCTGGCATACAGGCGGGTCTTAAACTGCAAGAAATATACAGTAGTAGTGGAAATGTAAACATATCTATTCCGCTAGAATATGCCTGTGTATTCCAGGCAGAGATTTATACAATCTTGCATTGGGTAAAATAAATTACCCTGAAGATTTTAGAACTTAAGCGGGCCATTATATATAGAGCATAATAAAACGGCTTTAAGGTTTTGTAAGAGCCCTAAAGTAGTCTCTAAATTGTTGTGGGAATGTCGAGAAGAACTCGACTGGCGGAACATAATAGCGTCAGATTGGTATGGGAGCCAAGGTGCCAGTCAGGATAATACGCGTCAACGAAAATGTCTATGAACTTCATAGAAAGATCGGCTACAAAATATTTTGATATATAATCGGCTTAAGGAGTACCAAGAAGCACTGTCTACAACCGGAACAAAGTCTGGATCCAAACACAACCTTCCTCCGTAAAATATGTATATATTGGAAGAACATCTGCCAATAGAGCTGAAGTACTGCGGAAAATAAGCAGGAATCAGCTTAGAAAAATGCAATGAGATTGTTTCGTCAAGACATAAGCTACATACTCTGCGTCAGAGGAACTCAAACAACCAATCATATATTGCATGACTGGGAGTCACTAGAGCTCAGGTGGCAAACACTCTTTGGAGATACCAATTGTCCAAAAGTCTTTGATTTATTACCTGATTAGTTACCAGAAGATCGTTTTGACAACGATTTTAATATTATATGGCTTGAAATATCAATATGTAAATATATTTTAAATTAATGAGTTCTATTTTTTAATAAATAGTTTCGGAAAGAAATCAGTTTCCTTTTCAATTTTCCTATTTTCCAATCCATAAACGGTGCCCCATAACTTATAATTTTTATGTTCATTTTACATGCAAAATACATAAGAAGTGGGTGTTTTAAACTAATAATTCTATCTCAAAGATAAGAATTTTTATTTTCTATTATTAGAAAAGATTTAGGAAATGTTACGTTGATTAATACTAATGATTTTAGAGAAATATATATTAGGTATACAACTTCTGTTACTACGAAACTTCCGGTATTTTGACAATATATCGCATTTATTTGTTAATAAATCCCAGCATCATTGGACATACGGTATACCTCAAATATACTAGGTATCAAATAACGAATATTGATTACCGATGCGTACGTATCAAATGTTTTAAGTCAGGTGGCTAGCGGGTGGGAGGTTGTTGGTATTTGGTATTGGGTAACTACACTACTTCATCCGCTCCGCACATGAGTTTGGATCTAAAGATATGGAATTTGAAACTAAAGTTGAGTTAGAATGTTAACGGAAGAACGGTCGGAAAATTAAATTATGACGATATTCCGTTTATATTTCCTATATTGGTCGATGGCCAAAATGCAGGTGTAATAGATAATTATCCTAATATTAACTATTAAGTATGTTAAATGAATATTATAGTACATATTTGGGATATTTTTTACAATTCAGTCTAAATATAACGAAACTCTTAATTAATAGGTGGAATTTTATATATGTGCATAAATAGTTAGGTAGTCTTTAACAAACTATAAAGAGCTTTAAAATTGGCAGAATCAAGAAAAACCATTTCTACTATTGTCTCTCTATTGAACATCTCCCTAATATCGCTTTATTAAAACTAGATCATAAAGCTGTTTAAAAAACATAAGATTAATTATTACAACAGTTACCAAAATGACAAATTTGTTTAGAAGGTAGTACCTATAAATATATTTTTCTACAAACTGATAAAACTTTGATACAAACAAAAATATATTAGCGACTATTTTTAATGTCATGCAAATATTCTAACACCCTGAAAAAATATAAAAATTTAAAAACCATTTCCTTTTATCAATATTTACAACAGGCATATAACCTAGCTAATAGTGACCACATGTTTGTTTATACTATGTTATGTATATTATTATAATACAGTACATATTTATTTTTCTGTAGAACTTTTTTTCTGATAGTCTTGCTTTTAACTGCTATCAGGAAGTGCAGTAACTCGAATTGCAGTCTATAAGTGTTATTTCTCAAAAATTCCGAAAGTGAGTTTAAGATGCCCCAAATGTGTATTGTATATAATGATTTAATTGATGACGATAAAAAAATTGTTCTTTGTGATTTATCTAGAGCTCCTTCTCACCTAGAAATATGCTGTCGTTTAGCTGTTACAGAGATTAGGACAGTTATGATACAGAAACGCTCAATCTTATTCTTTTGTAAAGATTGCCGATCATATTTTTTTAAAGTTCTCAGGAGGATATCCAGAAACAAAAGATAAATACCCTTGACCAAGAGATTATTACTCTTCAGCACAAGCTTGAGTCACAGAATAGATACAACTCTTGAACAGTCAAGTAAGAAATATAAATGACCTTGTCGAAGAAGTCAATGAACGTTCCAAATGTGCTAGTAATAACAGTAATGTTATGTGATACAATATTCAAGAGTCCAGCTAAAGTGACCTTTCTAAAAGAATATATGACCACGTACAGTTCGTCTCAGATTTACTAAAACCTAGTTGCCTCTAATTGGTGGTGTTCGGGAGGCCATGGACAGAACAAACCTACAGCAGCAAGAGCAACATAAGATTTTAAATGACCTTAACGCTAGATATGAAAATTATATCTAATCTATATTGAAATCAAACTGCCAAGATAAGAGTTAATAACCAGAACACCCAGAATCAAAATACAGAGAGGAGTCCACCAGGGTTGCGTGCTGTCACCATTACTCTTCAATGTCTAGTAGAAGCGCTCTTAGATTCAATAGAAGGTATATCTATCAATGGAAAAGTTTTCAATAACTTGCGTTTTGCATACAGTAATAATGACGGATAACAACAATGATTTATATAACGTAGTGCAACGACTTAATGAATGCTGTCATGAATACGGACTGAGGATGAATTTGGAAAAAAAAAACTAAATGCATGATCATGAGTAAATCAGCAGATGCAAACATCCAATTGATTGTTGAGGATACTATAATTGAGAGTGTGGATATCTACAAATACTTAGTAACATGGATAACATCAAATGTAGACCAAACCAAAAAAAATTAAGACGCTTATTGAAATAGCATGTGCATCCGTCGTTAAACTTAAAAAGTTTCTTTGTTGTTAGGATATAAGGTTAGGACTACGCCTAAGGATGCCTCGGTGATACGTACTCACTACTTTTCTTTATGGTTTAAAAGCATGGACATTAAAACAAGTGCATCTGAATAAGTTAACCGCCTATGAATTTTGATGTTACAGAAGAATCCTAATATCATAGACTCAAAGAATGTCAAACGCAGAAGTTACTAGAAGAATAGGAATTGAAGCTGAAATAATATTGATTATCAAAAGAAGAAAACTTGAATACTTGGGTGATGTGATGAGAGGACAAAGATACTCATTATTACAGCTTATTATGCAGGGCAAAATTCGACGAAAGCGAAATGTGGGAAGACAAAGAATATCGTGGCTTAAGAACTTGAGGGAGTAGTTTGAATGCAGTAGTGTAGAACTATTTAGAGCTGCAGTGAAGGGTCGGCATAGCCATGATGATTTCCAATCTTCGATAGAAGAAGGAACTTAAAGAAAAATGAAGCTAGAAAAGAACAGAGAAACAAAAATGACCTAATGCTTAAGTTTATCAATGGTAATTCTAAGATTGTAAAAACCAGTGGGTAAGAAAACCAATACGAGGGAGATCTTTTTCACAGAAGATAAGTGTCTACTATCAAAATCCTGGTAGCACAAGAACAAAATTGAATGTTTAATAAACAAATAGTTGAATAAATAAATTCCTACTGCAGAGCTTAAATGGCTTGGTTACATAATCTTTCGTAATACGTAATCCAAACACTAGTTCCTATTGAAGTACTTGTACCTTAAGGTGTACTTGTGGCCAGTGTTTCGTTGCTCATCAGCTTATTATTACTTCAATTGTGGAGCACCGTTTCATTATGCTTAATATTGGTGGCAAAAATATCATCTTAGGTGCAACTTATATTCCACCAAGATCTGATATTAATATTTGACTCACTGTACTACGATTGAAAATATTGCCACATAGAACCCTGATTCATCGATCTACTTATTTGAAGATTATAATTTGCAAATGATGAAAAGGTTAATGGTGTGAGCACATATTCATGAATGTTAGTTTTAGTTAGCTGTTTACAAACCTTAGTTTCTTTAGGGCCTGAAAGGCTGTAAAAGTTTGTAAACAGCAACACCTGTAGCCCATTCTCTTTTACCAACTTCAATAAAAATCTATAACGGATTGTAAGTAGAAGACTTATTTTCCTAATATTCATTATAATTTGCATTTTGATTTGTGGACTACTTTTAACCGGCTCTCATACTGAATCAAACGTGTCAGATTGGAAAAAAGAAGGCTAACATGATACTTAAAAATTCTCATTCTTAAAATAACTATACTGCTTTTTCTAATTTACGATCTCAATGTGAAAACTTGAAGAGATAGTCTTATAAAGCTTATATTGCTTAGTTGGAACAAGATATCCATTATGATGCCAAACAATTCTCGAATTTCGTTAACTCATTTAGAACAGACTATGGTATTCCCAATAATTTATTCTTATACGTTAAATGGTTATACTGGATCTAGCATAGCTAACCTTTTTACATCTCATTTTTTTTTCTGTTTACACTAATGAAGACCTGAATGTTGGTAACCTTTCTGATTCTGATTATTTAGCTGCTATTAATATTTCTGTCTATATTATAATTCTTGCAGAGGTATTTTCAGGTATTCAAAGTTTACTTGAGCAAACCCATTTGCATGTTGTTTAATCAGTCACTTGTAACTGGAATTTTTCCAAACACATGGAAAAGCAGTTCTGTCACGTCATTACTTAAATCCGGTGACAAGTCTAATGTTAAAAACCACCGTCCTATCAGCAAGCTAAGTGTGATTCCCAAGTTGTTTGAACTACTAAAAAATGTCTTTCTTGGCAATATAAGAATATTATCATTGATGAGCAACATGATTTTATCACCGGTAGGTCCACATTAACTGATCTCTTGTTATTCCAAAATGATATAATTAATTCAATAGGGAATGGCAGTCAAATGGATGCTGTTTATACTGATTTCAATTTTCCTTACGGTCTTTGATATAATAAATCATGCTGCTATTATCAGGAAATTAGATAGAATGAACTTTCCAATATGATTTACCTTATGATTATCATGTTACCTTAGGAACAGAAGTCAGATAGTTAAAATTAAGAACCACTTATCTAATCCAATTTCAGCTTATTCTGGTGTTCCTCACAGATCTCATCTTGGGCCCTTGATTTTCAATCTGTTTATGATCTTAAGTTATATGCAAGAGTAAACAGTGTTAATGACTGTATTAATTTGATTAAGGATATAGCCGATATTCAGGATTGCACAATAGTACATGAGTTTGAATATAGGTAAATGTAATTGGTAATACCAATTTTGGAATACATCACTCAAAAGAATAAATGTGTTAAATGTCTTGGGAGTTTTCTTTGATTTACAGGTATCTTTTAATAGACATTACAATTAAATTACTAGTAAAGCTCTTTAAATACTTGGTTTTGTTTTGCGTCATTTAAGTAATATATCCATTAATTCAACAACTGTAGTGTACAGTGCATTGGTTAGCTCAACTTTATAGTATGCGTCTAATGTATGGTCTCCGTTATACCAAATCCATGTTAATGCTATTGAAAAAATTCAGCATAAATTTCTACGGTTTATAGTATATAAATTGAATAGGCCTTTGCATACTTACTCTTATGAAGATATCCTAATGCAACTTCAGCTTCATACTCTAGATAATCGCAGAACAATGTCAGATGTAATACTTTTTTAAGCTTGTGTCTGTCTACAATATACGATACAATATACGGTATTTTGATTTGGGCATAAGTAAAAAAATTTTTGTGTTACATTTAAACAACTTTATGCTATCCTTTAACGTTTATATCATTTCACCGTATCCGTATCACCATTATCAACGTATTTATGAAAACTAGAATTCGGTTTGTATAAAATGAGTAACGCGAACAGTCAGGTGGTGTCTAATAGACTGTGTAAACTGAATATAGCTAATAAATCGTAATAATGTCCGTACTAACTTAAAAATATAATAATAGTCATTGACGAATAGTACTCGAATTAAATATTTATAATCGGTGTAGTCTGGGAGACGCCCCCTGACTATTTCAGGGTTAAGTATATCAACTAATGTGTCCAATAATATCCAAGTTTATCATAAATATATCGTACCTCTAATCTTATTCTTCATAATATTATGTCTTTCAAAGTCACAAAAAAGTTCTAAAAGTCGTACATCAGTACGACCCTGTTTGGCTTTCACGTGGTTATGTTGACGATTGGGAATTTGTAGAATGAATAGGGTTTAATACTAAATTTTTTAGTATTTCTTTAGTATTTATTTTCCGGTTTAAATTGAATCGCTTATTTGAGAAACTCCATAAGTTATAATTTTACCAAAATCAACTTTTCATTAAAATGGACTTTTAAACTGTAAATTCACATTTTTTGAAAGAAACACCTTCAGCCAATGTATTCGTAACCTATCTAGAGCAGTGTTATTTGGCGATGTATTATTAGATTAGAGGAACACCATAAGTCCATGAATAAAGGCATTTCTCCTATGCAGCGCACATGTCAGTGATAAAATCTTGTGTTTGTAATGGACGTAGAGAAATAAATGTGTAGTGAATAAAGTAGTAATAATATTAAGAATTATTGATCATAACGATATTAATTTATTTATTCGGAAAAAGAAAAGAATAAAAAGACTCTACGAATATTGAAATAAAGTAATAAAATGAGCTAGGGTCAAAGGAAACGAATACGTCAGTTAGAAGGGAAAGAAAGTTTCTTCAGTTCCTTCTTCATCCTACAAAAATTGCAAGTAAGTTGATAATTGGTTACTTTTCTAATAAAAAGTTTTCTTGGAAAACAATTTCTGGTTGACTGCCCAATCTAAATTTTATGATTAATTATTATTATTATAACGATTTAGGGACTTGACTGCAAAAAATGAGCAAGATTGTTACTTGCAAAGACAAATTTTCGCAACTGAAGTTAATCAACGACGTAGAAGAAAAGCACTTGATGAGTCTTCAAAAACTAATAGAAGCAGTAGCAGTGGTAGTAGTAGTGTAGTAGTAGTTGTGCAATGAAAATACATAGTACACATTTTAACGATAATGCAAAGAGAGTTGCAGCCGCGAGAAAATGATTCATCTACAGCGAGCTAAGAAATTTTCAACTCAAATGAAATTTGTTAAAGAAATGGTCGAGTCCAACAAGGAAATTGGAAATATTTCTATAGATTTTTTGCAGAACCTTCAACTGCCACAAATTCCGGTGTAAGAGATTTTCTATCTTCGCCAGGTAACAGTGAACGTGTTTTGTATTTACAATAATAATAATAAAAGCAACGTATTTTGTATCATGAGAGTAACGGTTCGAAGGAGAAGAATGAAGTTTGCTCATTTTTTATGAAGTATTTTAAAGAGAACGTCGTTGGTGAACTATCTTCATATTTTCTCTGACGGTTGTAGATAACAAAATAAAAACTACATGTGTTAAGGTGTTTTTCGCTTTGATTTTGCTCCAAAAATTTAGGACCATTGACCCTTCTCTTTCTATTGGGGGACATTCCTTCTTATCCTGTGGTAGGGATTTTGCGGTGATTTAAAGAAAAATTAAAAAAGTAGACCATATATAGGTACGCCATGGAAGAATATAAATAGTTGATAAAAACTTCATGTAAAAATAACCTCTTTAATGTGGTTTTGGTAAATACTGAAGATGTAATTGACTACAATAGTTGGTGGCTAGAGCACTACAAAAAAACCATGTTATTTGAGGAATCCAGTGGCAAAAATATTTTAAGGAATCATAAGGTTCAACTAAAAATAAGCCAATTCATGCATTTTCACCACTCCTACGAGAACACAAACTTGCTTGCAGCACACCCTTTTATAAGCGGATTGGCCAATCATACCTTTAAGCTTATCAATAATAAAAAATGCACTAATATTGCCTGAAGCATTGGCATATCCCAGTAGAAAGACTCCAATTAATTATAAGAAGATTGTTGACATACAAAAACTACTATAAGTGATATATCGGATGTAGAAAATATCCAGTATTTGTATGTTGAATTGTTCAACTGGTCCACAACGACTAATAATATGCGTGAAGAAGAGTCACTTTTTTCGTTTTGATTGGAATAATAATGTATGTACTTTTTAATATAAATTACATTAATATGTGTAACATATAAAATTTAGTTTCAGGTAACGCTGAACAATCAAGTTTGAGCTTATAAATAGCTTAGTCTCAATCTTTTTTTCAAAAAATATTGGAAACAAGTCAAGAAACAGTGTATAAATGGAATTAGGTCAGTTTTGAACATGTAGAACTCTTCGTGTTTTCCTCACACAGTATTGTCTTGTTTTTCTTTTGTTTCTCAATAGGCGATTCAATTATGTCATGGAATTCTAACTAAAATAAATCTTAAGATGTGGTGTGTGTACAAGAAGTACCAAAGTAATTTATTTTCAAACAATAAAGCGACCAATAAATGTGTAAATTAAACCTTCATCTAGCAATATTAGCCTTTCGTTCACAATAAACAAATTATGTACAAATATACTTATAGCAAAACAATCTATTCAATTTTATTTATATGTACCCTCAGTTAGAAATCTACCGAACGTTTTCTGCACTATTTTTAAAACATGTTTCTTACATTTATAATAGACCAGACATTACTACACTTTATTTAATTTCATGATAATTGTCGTGTCCTGGTAGTTTGTTATTGGTTAGCACTTAATTTCTAACCAATGGCAAACTGTGACAAAATGACACATCCGCCGATCACGTGTCCTAAACTGTTAACCTCGAGCTTATCTTGAAACTGAATGAAGTATGCCATATTTCACAACGAATTTATTAGCAGAAGAATATAGTAATATATTTTTGAGACAAGTATTGTCAAATGCAAAGACGCTACGTTATATAAAATCTTAAAATCTAATAGACTTAAAATATAGTCAAAAATCATCCTCAAAATTTTTGAATTTGGTAATCACGTCCAGATTCTCTGGTCCAGTACTGTATTCATATATTTATACTTCGATCCTCATTTCTAAAAAATTAATAAGGTCACTTTACTTTAATCTACTAACTTAAACAAATCATTCAGGCAAAAAATACAATAATTTTTATTTTTTGTTATTCTTAAATTAATATTATTATAATACAAATAACTTTTAATATGCTTTACAAAACAATCGAATCTAACAAGCGACACATGTCCTCCCTATGACACAGTAGAGGTTATTTTAATACTATGACAAAATTCAAGAAGTAAAGGTAAAATTATTTATATAAAATCAAAAAGACTGTTTACTAAATAGATAACATAATAAATCATGTTGTTGAAATGAAAAGTAGGCTTATAAATCTATTTTTTATAATATTTCGAAAGTATGTTAATAATTGTGTTATTGTTTGTAACTTAACATGTTTGGGTTATCATAGAACTTATTAAAATATTTTGAAATTAACCGAAAGGAACAAATAATGCAATTATCAGTATATAATCTATAAATTTTCGATTGAATCACCAATTATTCCAAGATACAGTATTGCTATTCTTAGCAAAGTAATTTATAACGTTTTAAAATTACAACGTCTAAAGGCGGTACCATTTTAATAAAGGGATTTTAAAGATATCGTGTAATCGCATTAATTAACTCACATAAATACTAACACCTTTAAGGCGGAAGTGACGAATTTGCAACTCTGCGGGTTACAGCTTGTTTATCGTATAACATAATTAGCATTAATAACTGTAAAATAACTGTACCTATCTATATAGTATAATCCCAGTAACTATTTGACTGGATTTATTTGGATAACTGTTTCAAATATTTTTTCCATAGCTAATGTTAAAGTGTTGCTATAACAACTGTTTTGAGTAGATAAAGTATCACTTTAACCGCAAGGGTGGATAAAGTGACACTTTAACAGCAAGAGTAGATAAAATGTTTCAACTTTTTTTTATTCAATAAAATTTACAAATTCAGACACATTAAGGATTAAAAACAACTGAAATGTTACAATTAACATTATTAGAAATATCTATTTTTGGAGCATCACAACTTGTACTCGTTTGCTTAAACACTTGATTCGAGGTACTGGATTGATTTTATATTGGATACAGAGTAATTCATATCCCTAGCAACGGAGCAAGACAATTGCGATTTTTGTGCTAAAAATTACAATTTTCTTTGAAATTCTATTTTTCACCTGAACTTGAAGTCTTGCTATAGAAAAAAATGTTGTATTGCACACGACGATAAAATCGCATTATCTTCTCGAGCATAATTAGCGTCTCGACTGATGTCTAGATGCTAAAAAACGCTCTCGAAGATAAAGTACAATTTTATCGTCTTGTACAATAAATAACTATTTTTCCATAGTTAATGTTAAAGTGTTGCTATAACAAATGTTTTGAGTAGATAATGTCTCACTTTAATCGTAAGGGTAGATAAAGTGACACTTTAACAGCAAGTGTAGATAAAATGTTTTAACTTTTTTTTATTCAATAAAATTTACAAATTCATTAAGGATTAAAAACAACTGAAATTTTACAATTAACATTATTAGAAATATCTATTTTTGGAGCATCACAACTTATACTCGTTTGCTTAAACACTTGATTCGAGGTACTGGATTGATTTTATATTGGATACAGAGTAATTCATATCCCTAGCTACGGAGCAATACAATTGCGATTGTTGTGCTAAAAATTACAATTTTCTTTGAAATTTTATTTTTCACTTGAACTTGAAGTCTTGCTATAGAAAAAAATGTTGTATTGCACACGACGATAAAATCGCCGCATTATCTTCTCGAGCATAATTAGCGTCTCGACTGATGTCTCGATGCTAAAAAACGCTCTCGAAGATAAAGTACAATTTTATCGTCTTGTACAATAAATAACTATTTTTCCATAATGTTAAAGTGTTGCTATAACAAATGTTTTGAGTAGATAAAGTATCACTTTAACCGCAAGGGTAGATAAAGTGACACTTTAACAGCAAGTGTAGATAAAATGTTTTAACTTTTTTTTATTCAATAAAATTTACAAATTCAAACACATTAACGATTAAAAACAACTGAAATTTTACAATTAACATTATTAGAAATATCTATTTTTGGAGCATCACAACTTGTACTCGTTTGCTTAAACGCTTGATTCGAGGTACTGGATTGATTTTATATTGGATCATTATATTGGATTGGATTTTATATTGGATTCATATCCCTAGCAACGGAGCAACACAATTGCGATTTTTGTGCTAAAAATTACAATTTTCTTTGAAATTCTATTTTTCACCTGAACTTGAAGTCTTGCTATAGAAAAAAATGTTGTATTGCACACGACGATGAAGTCGCATTATCTTCTCGAGCATAATTAGCGTCTCGACTGATGTCTCGATGCTAAAAAACGCTCTCGAAGATAAAGTACAATTTTATCGTCTTGTACAATAAATAACTATTTTTCCATAGCTAATGTTAAAGTGTTGCTATAACAAATGTTTTGAGTAGATAAAGTCTCACTTTAATCGTAAGGGTAGATAAAGTGACACTTTAACAGCAAGAGTAGATAAAATGTTTTAACTTTTTTTTATTCAATAAAATTTACAAATTCAAACACATTAAGGATTAAAAACAACTGAAATTTTACAATTAACATTATTAGAAATATCTATTTTTGGAGCATCACAACTTGTACTCGTTTGCTTAAACACTTGATTCGAGGTACTGGATTGATTTTATATTGGATACAGAGTAATTCATATCCCTAGCAACGGAGCAACACAATTGCGATTTTTGTGCTAAAAATTACAATTTTCTTTGAAATTCTATTTTTCACTTGAACTTGAAGTCTTGCTATAGAAAAAAATGTTGTATTGCACACGACGATAAAATTGCATTATCTTCTCGAGCATAATTAGCGTCTCGACTGACGTCTCGATGCTAAAAAACGCTCTCGAAGATAAAGTACAATTTTAACGTCTTGTACAATAAATAACTATTTTTCCATAGCTAATGTTAAAGTGTTGCTATAACAAATGTTTTGAGTAGATAAAGTATCACTTTAACCGCAAGGGTAGATAAAGTGACACTTTAACAGCAAGTGTAGATAAAATGTTTTAACTTTTTTTTATTCAATAAAATTTACAAATTCAAACACATTAAGGATTAAAAACAACTGAAATTTTACAATTAACATTATTAGAAATATCCATTTTTGGAGCATCACAACTTATATTCGTTTGCTTAAACACTTGATTCGAGGTACTGGATTGATTTTATATTGGATACAGAGTAATTCATATCCCTAGCAACGGAGCAAAACAATTGCGATTTTTGTGCTAAAAATTACAATTTTCTTTAAAATTCTATTTTTTACCTGAACTTGAAGTCTTGCTATAGAAAAAAATGTTGTATTGCACACGACGATGAAATCGCATTATCTTCTCGAGCATAATTAGCGTCTCGACTGACGTCTCGACGCTAAAAAACGCTCTCGAAGATAAAGTACAATTTTATCGTCTTGTACAATAAATAACTATTAATCTGCAAAATAAAAAAATACCACTCATTTTCACCCGTTTAATTTTATTCGTGATTTCCATATAGTTGTATTATTTTTACAATCAACTACTTACCTAGTTAAAAGTAAATGACATTATCTTTTAATGCATTTTGCTTTATTCAACTTACTTTACTAATTCAAACAAAAAAAGTCAATAACAAACAATAATATGTAAACAGAAATTGTATAGCCATTCTAAATAAAATAGTTATAACAAACTGATGATTTATACGTTATAGATTCAAACTTTGTAGTACCTGCCTAAGGCACACAATTCTATCATTAGAAACTAATTCTATAGTACAATTCAATAGATAAACAGCAACAATTTCACTTGAAAATAAATGCTTTTAGGTATTCCAATTCCTTGCAGACTATTGTGAAATCAAAATGGACATCGAATAATTTTAAACTAAAAATTTATACAACAGTTTTCAGGCACGTATAACTGCGTCGGAAATCTAAACTGTGACAAATGAACAAAAAGAGAAAGTAAATTAAGAAAAATGTATGAACCTATACATGGAAAAGACATACAATCATTAATTTTCTGACAGGTTTTCTTAACTTAAAGTTGATTTTATATAATCCAATAAGTACATTTGCATTAATAAATTCTTTGAATATATAATAATAATAATAAACTGCCAAAGAAAAAAAACTTCATGATCATATAAATTCATTTCTAAATAGTTTGGCAATTGATAATATTTTATATAGGTATGTATTTAACTAAATGAAACTTATGGCTTTCCTCTACACTTTGGTTCAACAGGAATGTTATGAAAGGTACACATCAGACATCCCCTTTCTTATACCTGCCTATATTATATTAACGGACGTCTCATAGTTATTGATTTAAATGTATTTTATACTATTAAAAGATTTTCTTTTACTGTGCTATCGAAATATGCACAGCATATTATTAGTACTTCTACTACCCTCCTTCCAACAACAAAAGTGCTACATTTCTCTTGATTTACCATAATATATTACGCCGGGCGGAGCTTTGTCCCCAATTAGAATGAAGCCCTAGCAACCAATAAACGTGCTTTGTATTTCCGAGGGGTTGGACTTGCCTTATTGATTACCTGAACTTTTGTCCTATACGTTTCTGATGCTATGTGCGAAATAAAGTTCTGTATTTGTGACTTGTGTAGTAAATTATTTTCATTTGGAAATTACGAGAAAATACGTTAGGGCTTCTTTATAATTTGTTTATTGATTTTTTTTTTGTTTAATTTAACATGTGTTATTTAAATTTGGAATAGAAATATCATCTATTTGACTAATAATAAATATATTCCGCTATCATGTCAATTTGTAGAAATCGTCATCACTTTGGTTTTATAAAGTGTATTTATAATCTTAATTTATTATTGATTTGGCATAGTTCTTAAACCATAACGTTTATGAAAACTACATGGCCACTATAGAACAAGTCTGATGTAATTTGCTTTATCTACGTACCTATATCATTTTTAGTCCCATCCACGTTTTTAAAAGGCATAAATATCTAATACTAGGAATTTTAAATAATTTTATTAATGTTACATAATTTCTACATCAAACTCCTAATTCCAACCAGAGGGAACCAAATTTATAAGGAACATCTATGTATCAAAATCCTCTATAGCTCACTTTTCAGCAAACATCTTTTGACAATCTGATTTTTCATTCTTAACTTTCTATAAATCTGTGTTGACGCCGACCTGATCGTTTATAACATTGTAAATTGGCAATTTTTTTATATTCTAGTAAGTGAGAGTTAACACATTTATTACCTTGACAAAAAATGGGTAAATGAAGGATACACCAAAGTTAAAGTGTGGTTGTCTACTGGTTTGAAAAACCCATCAGGGAAAGAAAAACGCCTCATACTTTTACATATCGGATCAGAGTTAATGAACGACTTTTACTTTTTGAGGAAAGAAAGACAGAAGATTACCATGACAAAATGAATGCAACTGTTCTTAAAAATTGGTTTGGTAATATCTTAATATCTTGAATTAATATCTTGAATTAATATCTTGAAAAAATTACCAAAAAAGAATGTCATTTTTTTAAAAAATATTACATCATATTACAGCTGAAAATTAGAAAAAATTCGGACTACAGCATCAGAAAAGAAAGATATGCAAGAATGTTCACAAATAAAAAATATTCCTTTTGATTTGGAGATTGTTAGGTCAGAAGTTTTACATCTGATACGTTTAAATAAAGATAAATATAATATGTATGTAGCTGATAAGATGGCTAAAACACACGGTCAAATTGTACTGAGGCTGCCTCAATACCATTGCGAGTTGTTTCCAACAGCGGCGGCCGGCCAGGTGAAGTAGGTGAAGGTGAGGTTCACCAAAAAATATAATTAAATTGAGACAAATAAATAAAAAATGAAAGCAACATTATTATATCTAAATTCTGAAATCAATTATTTATTCTCTTTTAATTAATCTAAAAATTAAAAAGACAACTAGCTTTATTAGCGGTACGTACTTGACGGTCAAGTCCTGACCTGTGTCACTAGCCGTGTACTGAATCTTAGTATTCAGGAATAGGTGAATATAGTTTTTGAAATTCGGAATGCATCTGCATGAGCGTTCACGGTTGCCATGGCAACGTGACGTCAGCCTATCCTTAGTGATAGCTGAGAAAACTGGTGAGTGCAGTTCCGACTATAAATATATTATTCGTCTTCACCCACTGTTGGATGTGTATTTGGTATTCCTATTTTTCGGAAATTTCTCTCAGCGACAATATTTTGAAATTTAGTCTATTATATAGATATGTTTTATATAGTATAGTGTATAGTATAGTATTTATTAGTTTAGTTTAGTCACAGTATTAATTTTATTTGTTTAGTGCACTTTATTAATACATTTCTCTGTGGTTTGTTTCGGATTTCGGATATAAAGTGTTCTCGTGGATTTCGTTTGAACAAAAATAATTTTAGACAGACATAAATCCAATTAATGACTTCTTCTTCCTATGCCGTCTCCATTAACGGAGGTTGGCGACCACGTTTCTAAAAGTTTCTCTGCCTTTTGCAACGTGGAATAATTCGTCTACAGTCATGTTTGTCCAGTCTCGAATATTTCGCAGCCATGATTTCCTCTTTCTACTTATTCCGTTTTTGCCATCGACTCTATCCTGCATGATGACCTGCAGAAGACTATATTAAATGGTGGCTAAATTAATGACTTGGTGTGTAATATATTAGAGACTCCGTTTAGGCATTGGAAAAATGAAGATAAAAGGGATGTTCTTTTACATGGTCGACCAACCAGTATTTTAAACATCTGCGTCTGATCCAGAGTGGTCGGCTGCAATCAGCATCTGACTCAGAGTGGGCGGCTGAATCGAAACTCACCAACCCGTTTAAGCAGACGTGGTGATTTAATCGCCAAAAAACCCTCAATGAAATGTCAAGGTTCAGAACTAAAATACCCCAGGCAAGCAGAACGAATCGTATCTAGTATAAATGCCCTAAAAAACTGTTTTCAAGTTATTAGGGCCCTAAACTCTATACATTTTTTTAACAAATTTTTAATGAGTTTTGGGCGCGACGTAGGTACCAAACCTCCTTTTGGTCCGGCAAGCTTTCCTCATCTTCACCACTTTTTTAGGCCACGAGCCGCCGCTGGGTTCCAAGTGGGAAAATTTGTGCTGAGGTGAAAAATGTGGCAAAAGTAGCATTCATAAATACAACATTTAAATTACAAGGAATAAAAAACTTCTGTTACCAAGCTCTCGAAAATTTAACTACAACACATCGACAAAATTGTGTTAATCACATCCTCAAAGTAGAAGAAGAAATGTGTAACTGTGTAGATGGCATCATGGATGGTGTAATAGAACCATTAATAATTTCAATTGGCAATGCTGACAGTAACTCAAATTTCTCAGAAGATGAATAAATTGTATCTACAATGTAATTTTAACGTAATTATGATTTATTTGAATTTGTATTTTATTCAAATTAAACATATAATTAGATGTGTATGTCTTAGTTAAGGGATTAAATTCTGCATCGATTTGATCATCAAAGTTAAAACAAAGATATATAATTTTCAAGTAAGAAAGTAAAGAGAAACAAAATGGAAGTTGTATTAAATACCGACTTTGTAAAAAGTTTTTACATTCAACTTCTTTCAATCAACCTTTTTTGCAGAGATACACTTCTGTCTATTTCAAGTGCCATTCATTTCAATGAAGTAAATTAAGTTTTTAATCTGTGAAGTTATCCGATACTGATTATTGGATTACCGTCGAGGACCGAGATGGTCAACCAAAAAGAACATGAATCTGCTGATTTTTCTAGTGACATTATTAGGTGTGAATCTGTCTTTTGAGTTTACTCCTCCTAGTTTAAAAACAAAGTATAGTTATCTTAAAGGCAGTGCTAGATGACGAGTCGTGAACCCCCGTCGCCTTTGCTTTCTTGTTTTCATGTTACCCTAGAAAAATATGACCGGCAAAACAGAAGCATTCTTGTATTTTAAAATATCCATATATCTAAGTTCATAATTTAGATCCGAGCATCTCTGTAAATTTCTAGTTCAGAATATTGATCTGTAAATGAAACTCGACTGTGTGTACTTATTTACATAATTAAGTGACTTTTGATCTTTTTCATTCTAAAAATCACCTAAATTTTTTAAATTTTGTTTTAAAAACTCTTTTTTGATCTTCAGCAATATTTTGTAATGTGCTTCTTATTATAAGATAGACCCGTTTGTATCTTGTAGAAAAATTAGTATTATATTAATTTCGTGATGGAAAACTACAAGTGAATTATATTCTCAAGAATAAACTGGAATTCTGAAATAGGAAACCAAATTGCAGATTAAAAACGGACGTTTTTAAAAACTAAAGGATATGTTATTGACTAGGTAATTTATATTAGGTTTATTTAATTAGATTTGGAGACTTGTAAGTAGCATTTGATTGTTGATATTTTATTTCGATGAGAGATAATTTCTTTGGGCAAAGATCGACCCAGGAGGAGAACACCTTGAAGTAGGAGATGCAGGTTTTTAAGAAGAGGTCCTGTCAATTTGCAGATTAAATTTTGATTTAAAATTTTCAAAAGGCAGTCATAGGTAGAGGTGTTTTGAAAAGGTATCGTTATTGTGAATAGAAACAGTTTTTCTTATTTGATTCCTATTCTAATTAAAAAACACGTAAGGAACATAATATTATGATCTGTATATTCGGATTTTTATAGTTTAGATATCTTCATCTTTCCCAGAAGATTTGTTATCCTTCATTTCTTTGAGTGCCTTTTTTATTTCATTTTTACTGATTTCTGGTTGTAGGTCAGAGATAACGTTCTTTATTTTCAGTTGTAACTGATAAAGGATTTCTTGGGTTGGTTTTTGTTCTGTTTTATAGAAATTTGTATAATATTCGTGCCATCCATCCAATGGCACTACAGCCCAAATCGGGCCTTGTCCTCCTTCAACAGGCTTCTCCAATCATTTCGATTTACCACTTTTCTTTTCCATGAACGCGCTTCCAAGCAGTTCCTGGCATCCTCATCGACTTCGTCTTCCCATCTCTTTTTAGGTCTTCCAACAGGTCTTTTTCCCTGCATTCTTGCATTTAGTAATTTTCTGGGGATACTATTCTCATGCATGCGGACCACGTGCCCTGGCCCACCGTAATAATATTCGTGCGTTATGTGTAAAATTTCTTTTATATGGATGGTCTCCACTCCTTCTTTGCTCTTTATGCTATTAATTTGTCTGTTTCCCAGGTTCTGCTTTAAGCACTTCATGTTTCTATTTTTTTCAATTGGTTTCTCTATCTTTTCTTCCTGTACTCTCCGTTTACAAACCTTGATATTTTTTCTAATAGTTTTGTTTATTTCTTTGTATTCCATTTTATTTCTGTCCCCTTGTTTTGGTAATGTTCTTTTGTGTTCATAAGGATCTTTGTTTCCTGGGATATGAAACTTTCTTTTTTTGTTGTTGACTGCGCTATTTATTTACTTACTTTCATTAGAGTTTCAGTAAATATCATGTTTATTTCATCGATATGTTTGTGTTCTATATCTTCTTTGGTCGTCAATATTTCCTTTATTCTCTCTTCGTACGTTTGTTTTTCTTGTTTTAGTTTTTCCATGTCTAATTTCTGATTATTTTCCATTTTCTTTCTTGTTTCAAATCTACTATCAATGATCAGCTTGGCTCGGATTAGTCTATGGTAGTAAAGTAACTAGTGAGTGTAGTAGTGTCTGGCGGCTCGGGAGACTGAGACCTCGGAAGCCCCAAAGAACACATCAGAGAGGATTAGTATAGAATAGTATTAATCTTAGCTCTATCTTAGGTTTTGCTAAAGCCCTTACTTAGCATGCTAAATACAACTTTTGAGTAATGTTCATTAAATTGCAGAAATCTAATAAGTTTTATGAAAACCATTTTTATACGGATTATTGTGATCTTTCTTGTAATCTTTGCAAGTCTCCTTATTCTAGTTTAACTGTTTGTCCATTTTTTCTCACGAGGTGCACGGAATGAATGGTCACTCTTGGCAGTCACGTATATCGGAAGAAGGCTAATAAAACGTAGGTTGCGTCTTACACCCGAAGTCCAAATAGAAGTTACTTAGCGACCTCTTAGGCTACAACAAATTGTGGAAGGGCTATCAGAACGCTGTTAAGGTAATTGATCGGCAATGGAATTTTGCACTTATCTCCGGATTCCAGTCTCGCGTAATTCCATTTTGAGAAGTCCCTAACTTACCCGTCGTGCTCGCCTTACAACAACTGCGACCAAGACGGACCTGAGCCCCTCCACCAACGTCATGGTCTTACTACTCCTTGGAGAGGTTCTTATATCTAGAAAAACCCAATGACCTGGGATGCTTTGATAACAATCGTCCCGAATTGTGTGTAGTGAAAACTTTCACGGCATTGTATAATATAAGAAGTATAATTGAGTACCACTTTGTTCTTGTCATCTAGTATGTGTAATGATACGACTGCAAAAACAAATATCTTACTATCATAAAATTTAAGACTGAAGTTTATTTCAAGAATATTTACTGACCCGTCTAGGAGGTTGTCAGAATTTACTAGCGATAAATCTTACATTAATACCAAATGAAATGTTTATTGTATTCTTAAAAAAAAATAAATATTTCAGTATAGTCTTTTTATCATACTTTTTTAATAACAGAAAAAAACACTCTAAAAAATATAATTTAATTTAATGGTAAAATAATAATTATAAGCGGTTAAAGTTTCAATTTTCTTTATTGCCTCAACCAAGTTGCCCTTGCAAAATATTAGCCTATCTTAAGGGGAGACCACAGAGTAGAGCACTTCTAATGCCTGGCGCGTGGCCAGTTATCCTCTTATCTTTATTAAACATCTACTTTCTGCTAATCTACAGATAATCAAATACACATATGTTCATAACGGTTATTAAAAGAGAAACCGAATAGGGCACAACAGTGCGATAGGTAAATATAATCACGTTTAAAAAATTACTAGTAACTAAACAAAGTATAGAGAGGAATATAGAAAACGGAAAATGTTTATGAATTGAAATGACGACAAAAAATTATAACAGGCGTAATTAAATATATCTATATATATATATATATATATACAGTATACTCCCTCTATAACGAACACGGTTATTACGAGGTTTCGCTTATAACGAGGTACATTAGATGTCCCGTAAAATTTCTATTGAACTATAACCCTCTATAGCGAGGCAAATTTGGTTATAACGAGAGAAAATAAAATTGAAAAACGTGTTTTTTTACTTTTTTGGCCCGGACGTGGCTATAAATAAATACCTTTTTAAACGGCCCCGCAATAAATATAACTGACGCCCGCAATAAACTTCTTTACAATAAATACAACTGTTTCACATATTTAGAAAATATGATAGATAGAATAATACTGAACAATTTAAAGCAGTCAAAAATGAGAGAATTCTTCCAATTGCAGAAGCAATAGTTTATGTTATCCTTGAAAATGGGCTTTATACATTATCTAGTTGGGAAAAATGCAAGTACAGATTTTTTGTTTTAACCTATATCATTGACAATAAAAAAACTCTTTTGTTTTAATGTATTTCATTGACAATAAAAGTAAACAACTTTTTTTTTAAAACGCCTTTTAAACAATATTTATTCTACCGTCCTAACATGAAAGGTCCTATCTGCAAAATTTAGGTTTTGAGAAAATCAAGTTTTTGTTTCTTTTCATTGTATAACGCTTGGTAATTTAAAGAAGTCTTTATGTTTTATTTTATATATTATGTCAGAGAATAGAATTTAATTGCTAGTCAGAATTTTGTTTTATTCTTTCCAGATTAGTCGATTTTTGATTAAATTGCCACTTAGGACAATTTAGCTTAGTGTATCTGAAGTACGTTTTTTTGTATTACTTACTAAAATTGTCCTAAATAAAACTAAAATTCAAATTAACTGAACACTTTTAATTTTATTATACTAAGTTTTATAAAATAATAAAACAAAAAATAGTATTCCTCAAGAATGGAGATCAAGGGAATGGGAATTAATTTATGAAACATAACACTAAAATTAACAACCAAAGTGATAACAAATAAACTGAATGAAATTATAACACAGCCAGAAGAACCACAAGGATTTGGGTCGGGAAGATTATGCATCGACGCTATATTTATAATGAGGCAAATGCAAGAGAAATCATTAGAATACAACAAACCGGCATATCTATGTTTCGTGAACCTTAAGAAGGCATTTGACTGGGTTAAACTAAAAGACGTTATCCACTTACTGTACGCAAGAGAGATACCTCCAGGAATAATCAAAACGATCAAAAATATCTACCAAAAAAACACAATAAAAGTAGAAGAACTAACCGACCCTATTGTAACTGGCAATGGGATAAGGCAGGGATATTCTATGAGTCCTTTATTATTTAACCTGATTATGGATGAAATACCTAAAAAAGGATACCAAATGGTAGAAAAACAACTTAAAATAATCTACTATGTAGACGACGCAATACTGATCTCTCAAAGTGAAGATGATTTACAACTTAAGCTGCACCAATTTAATATAATCGCCAGAAAAATGTTAATTTACCCAAAAAAGACAAAATGCATGCTTACAACAGCAAATTTACTAAGATGTAAATTGGAGCTGGAAGGTAAGATAATAGGAGAAGTGATGGAGTTTAAATATCTAGGCATTACATTATCTAGCTACGGAAAGCTCGAAACTGAAAAGGAAGTTCAAGTGAATAGAGCAAACAGTGCCGCATGCTGCCTGAATGAAACAATATGAAGAAATAAAAATATCGGAAAAGAAATGAACGACAAAATTTACAAAACAGTCATCAGACCAATAATGGCATACGCAGCAGAAACAAGACATGACACAGAGAGGACAAAGAGGATGTTAGAAACAGAAGAGATGAAAACACTTAGAAACATTGATGGCAAAACACTATGTGATAGAGCTAAGATAAGATACAGAGTACAGAGATACAATGTATATGCAAGGTGAGGTACATCAGACAAACTAAGAACTGTGTAAGAAATACAAGAGTAGAATGGAACGATCATACAAGCCGAATGACAACAAATAGAGTAGTAAATACGGCAAGAGACGGTTCCCCAATAAGAAGACAATCAGTTGGAAGACCACGAAATCGATGAGATCAGTAGGAAGACCACGAAAACAATGAAACGGCAACTTACTGGAGGTACATTGAAAAACAGACAGAGTCATGTCTATATAAAAAGAAGAAGAAGTTTTAAAACTTAGTACACAATTTACATCCTAATATATGTAACATAAATGATAATAGTTAGATTCGAAACTAGAATCCGACTCATTTCCATTTATATTATTGTCGAATTTATTGGACGTCCCAGGTGCATAATCTGGATCATTCTCGCTTTTGGCTAAATACCATACGTTTACACCTATCGCTGTTCTGGCTACTACATGCTGCATTGCTACAACCAGAAAATATAGACGCATGTGCGTCTATATCTTTTGCTACTACTACAAACAATAATTACGATCAGTTATTGCTTATACCTAAGGTAACATTATTAAACTTACCCTTCATCCATTTCTCACAATATATTTACTTAAAATTCCAAAAAGCATGAGAGTATTCCCAATGTCTGACAATAAAAAATTTTTGTTTCCCCTTTCCTTAAAATCCCCTTTTTAATTAATTATTTGAAGTTATGTTACACACATGCTTATATCATACTAGGCAAAAATTGTCCTAAATGATGCCGCTCAGTATAAAATACTAGCTTAAATAGTCCTAACTGCATTTTTAAAGTCAAAACGGACAATTTTTCTTAGTATATGTGAGATAGGACAATTTATATTAGTAAACATGGCTTTTTAGTCAGTTAGGACAAACCATTTAGGTATATAATAAGGCACTTAAGACGCTTATAGGACAATTTCATTTTGTACATACATAGATAATATGTTTACGAATGCCGTGAGCCAATAAAGTCATTTTACCAAATTTTGCAGATAGGACTTTTCATGTTAGGACGGCAGTATTATCATCTTATGTTGCTCCGAATGGTTTCACTATAGGAAGTTAATGTTTTAGAAAACTAAATATTCATATGTATGCACACAGTATTATTGTTGTCTGATATAACGAGATCGGCTTATAACGAGGTAATTAGTCTGCCATTTCAGTTCTCGTTATAGAGGGAGTCTACTATATATATATATATATATATATATATATATAAGAAATACTGGATATTATTGACTGTCGATATAAACAAACAACACAGTTTATTAGGGCTGCAGTCAGAAGGTTTTACCAGGATGTTACAGAAACACTCTTTTGACTTTTGTTCTAGCTTTCGGAATTGTTTTATTCCTTCTTCAAGACACTGTAATTAGAAGAATGTGTAAATATTTACAATATATCACAAATTGTCAGTGCAACTTAATAGTCGTTGAGATTATTTATATAAAGCTATGACACTCAACATTAATAACACATATAAAATATAACATAAAATAATAAACAAAATATATTTTAAAATTTAGTTATGATAGTAAAAATTTTGTTTGTGACATCTTTTAATGGTGTGTTTTAACTGATCCATAGAGAACAGAAAGAAAAAACAAAACTAGTATGATTAAAAAGTAATTAGGTGTTCTTCATGTTATATTAATGAAAGAAGTATATTAAACCTGTCTTGATGGTATGCAACATGTTTTGTATGCAGGTGTATTATGGTGTGTATATGTAAAAGTAAATCTTTATTTTATTTTTGATATTTTGTCAGTAACTAACAATAAATGTTGCTCAGTTTATCTATGTCAGACTTTTTATTTATACAAGACGTATTCGATTTTATGAAACACATTTCCAAGAAAACACGTTTTGAATGGTATTTTTCCCTTGCCAAAGTACAGGAATCCTCGAAATTAAATTCATGTTTTAACGTTAATGCATGTTCTGTGAGCGCACATGCGTTTATTTTTTTTTTTGATTTTTAAATCGCAGTGACATAGACTTCCCAATTTTTATTACAAGGTGTACGAACTTTGAATGCTTCATATAACTGTGTCTTTACCTCCATCTTTTTACCTTGTTTTTAGGTATTTCTTTTTTTAAGATCCTTATACTTTGCTTCGATATATCTTGCGTAATGGTGTCTAGTATTCCGAAAAAATCCTCCCAACTGCTGGGCATTTAGGAACGAAAACATAAATTCAATAGTCTAATGTAGTGTGATACTCGTAAAAGTTCAAGGAATATTCACATTCATTCATATCAATCACAAAAAAAATATCCGTTTAAAAAAAATTGTAAAAAATCAAAATGTTTCTTCAAAATGTAATACATAATGGTTGGATAGGATTACCATATAATAAAGGTTACTTCTCTCAGCACCTCTATCTTTATTTATAACTCAAGTCGATTAACATTTTGATATACTAATTGTTAACATTTAAAATAGTACTTAAATGAAGCCGAAGAGAACTACGATCTCGAACTCTAAGTTATCGACCCTACTTATTTGCTCAATTTAATAACCCAACTCTACGACCCAACTCTACAACTCAACTCTCAATCTCTTCTCAATTCATTGTTTACCGCTTTTATATTCGTCCTTGCATGACGACGTGATCAAACAATATGGTGTATATGTAAGTAAGCCCACCATAGTAAAAATGATATGTTTGTTAAAGTTCTGTATTTACTATAAACTTGACTCAGTTAGGGCGTCCCCGATTCTTGATTAAAAATAATTCCAATTGCACAATGAAAAATATAAAAATATGACTAACATTATTTAAAAATTTTGATATATTAGGAATAATATCACACTGTTACTGAAGAGGAAAAAAAACAGCAATCGTAGTGAACATAATGAACAAAAATTAGACAGTTCAAGCGATGTTGGTAGTACGTTTTATGAAAGACAGGTCGATAGGTTTAACAGGTCGATACTGCCAGCGCAGAGTCTAGAGGTCTTAAAGGCCTCATAAGAACTTTAGCAGATCAAAGTCAAATTAATATTTGTATACAATGTATTTTTATTAGAGATGCAATAGAAAAAATACTAAAAAAGACAAATGAAAGACTGGCTTTATCAAGACAGAAGTACAAAAGGAAACAAAAAGTGGAACTAAAAGATATAGACAAAACAGAACCTAAAGCGTTAGTTAGGCTGTTTTTTTCTAAGAATAGTTTTTAAATCATATATTGACGATCTATAATTAATGTATGCAGTAGATGGAATGAGTAGATCAATTTTCCGGTGCACAATATCCCTAAAAAGAATAGTTACCATATTAACTTACCTGAGATTTGATAACGTATATTCTAGGAACGAGAGGAAAAAGATTGATCGATCGGCGGCCGTTCCTTGGATTTGCCGTGTTAATAATCTTATGTGGATCGACCAAATGTTAATAGGATTTAGAGGAAGGTACAAGTTTAAAATTTATATGCCTAATAAATCCAACAAATATGGTATAAAAGTGGCTCTTTGTGATGCTCAAAATTTTTATTTTTACAATGCTTAAATATATACCGACAGAAGTAGGAGAAGGATTATCAGCCAATGAAAAAATTTCTTGATTCCCACTTAATCGCCACTTGGACTATTAAAGATAATTTTTGAAAGCGGCAGAAATATTATTGCAGCTAATTGGTTCAGCTCTATTCAGATGATTGGGGAGAGTTAAATTCTAGAAAAATTACATATGTGGGATACTTAAATTCCTGAGCAATTTTCGACAAATAAAACTTGCATAGAACTGTAATAGAAACCATATATTGATGAAGTCATCAATGTATGGTTTTAAAAAAGAAATGAAACTTTTATTATATGTACCAAAACGAAATAAGGCTGTTATAACGATATCATTAACGCACAGATCTAAATCACCTAATAGGTAATCTGAAAAACCCGAGATCATTCAGTTCTACACCAGGAAAGAAGGGGTGGGTAGTTTGGACCAAAAGTGCATGATTCTTTTTACCCCTCAAAGAACGCAAAGATGGCCTATAGCTATTTCTGATTAGCTGCTAAATATATCTCTTGTCTACTCATACATTTTATACTCCTGCTAAAACCAAAGTAAACATAAACATTTTAAATTTATAAAATAACTAGACACGGATCTAATAATAGGACACATGAGTATACGACTGATCAACAACTGTTTGCAGAGAGAATTGATATTAACAATTGATATAACAATTCAATTCTTAAACTTGTTCTTGCTCGGGAAAATATTTAGTATTTATTTACATATTTTTATTACTGTATTATAATATGATCTTGTTTTATTATATATTCTAACTACTTATTTACTTTAAAATATTACAGTATATTATTTTTCTTCTCTTCAGTAATATCTTATTGGTAAACTGGCTGACATGTGTAATATGTTTTTAAGTTCAAAGAAATTGACTTGTCTTTGTTACTTCGAAACTACCATGTTTCAAAAACGTTACACAATATCAAATTTCTGTGACCATTTAGTTACATTATCGCTATTCAAAAGCGCAATGCAAAAGGCAATTTAAATCGAGACAGCGTACTGAAAACATCTCCGGTTTATCGGTGACGTCCCTTTTTTGTGCCTCGGCCCTGGCGTTGCGACGCGCAGATGCTACTCTATTCCGCTTGCTATAATTAATACACCATATTTCAAAGGTAAGTGTTTTTTCTTTGTACAGATAACAGCCATAAGTTAAGTCAGCTATTTTTCGTAATTTAAATTAATTGCTAATTTATTCAAAATCTAAATATTACATTTTTTCTTTGTTATTATTCTAATTCATTTAAATAGCGACAACACGTTTTACACAAAACACACAAGAACAACAAATGTCCCACAACAAAAGACAAGAAGACTTCTGTGGCTTGCAGATTTTATATTGTCCCTATCTGTTTAGAATCTATCGAAAAAATGTGTACCGAAAGACTGTGAAGTAGGTATGAACTTTACTATATATTATATTTTAGTTTTTAATAGTAAAACCTGTTGGCAGTACATATACAGAGTATTCCAACGAAAAAATTTGACCCCCCCCCCCCCCAGAAACTCAAAAACCAAGAGTTTGTTCAAAATATAAGAAAACACGTCAATTTGTATTGAGAGGGTGGCAAACCTTTATTCAAAATTCATACCATCAAATTTAACCCCTTACTGCCCTGCATCAACCCCAATTTTTTTTAAATAGCAAGTGTGGTCGAGTAATCGTTTTAAAGGTAATTTTCTTCTCTACACGTATTTTTTTTTTAATTTGAGTAATAACTGTAAAGATAATTTTAGATTTAACTCATTTATTGGTTGAATACCAGTAATAATAAGAAAAACATCTATCTCGTGCCTCTGGTCTATCAGAATCTAGTGTTTATCAAAATATAAAATCCCATTAATTTCACCCTTATAAAATACGATTACTTCATTAATTAAATGAAGATGATCTTGATCGTCGATCGATTGTACAATATGTGTTGTTAATAGACATAATTGTCGCTATTAGAGTAACCCTAATCCTCATTCATTTAGACACATACACAAACACCTCAGAAGTTAAATTTATGGGTTGGAATTTTAGGAAATCACGTTATTGGACCATTATTTCTTGACGGAAATTTCAACCAAACAGCCTATTTCAATTTTTAGAAACCGTATTTAATCCGCTGATCACTGACACATTCTAATCTGATAATCATCTTTTAGAGGATGAACTGACTTTACAACAGAACGAGGCACTCCCACCTATGATATACGCGCAAGATAATTTTTGAATCAAGCTTTTCCACGGCGTTGGATTAGACGGCGTAGAAGGGGTCTAATAGACTGACCGGCCAAGTCACCGGATCTTTCGCCTTTGTTTTTTTTTGTGGGAACGCCTAAAATCAAAAATATATGCCACTTCACCTGCAGATCTTGCAGAGTTGCGACAAAGAATTGCGATAGAATGTCGATTATTGACACCGTAGGTATTTGCAAATGTACGAAGATAAATTAGTTAAATCCAAAATTATCTATTATATATAACCCAAAGTTATTCCGTAAATTAAAAAAAAAATAGTGTCGTGTAAAGAAAAAAAAATTACCTTTCAAATGATGTGCAACTCGACCAACCATGATATTTAAAAAAACCTGGGGGTTGATGCGGAGCAGTAGGGAGTTACATTTGAGGGCATAAAATTTGCATGAAAATTCATCCACCTCCCAATACAAATACAAATTGACATGTTTTTTTTTTAATTTTGAAAAAACCTCTTGGGGGGGGGGGGTCAAATTTTTGTTGGAATATATTGTATAAGTTAATTTAAAGAAAAGTTTTTTTAGATTTTTATCTGTTTACCTTATTTTTTTATAACTAAATCGTTGACGATATACTGATTCATATTTTTTTACTTGTAGGAAAAAATAATTATATTTTGGTTTAAATTATTTCAAAATATTTTCTAAAGTTTTTAATGCACAACTGATAAAATATGTTTTATATGTGTAATGTTTTTTTGTTACAAAAATATTATTTTAGTAATCAGTATGTAATTTTAAAAGTTGGAGTCCCGCTGGACCCCACGTCAAAAGTTATATGAAGATTAGATTACGTCACCAGTTAAGGTTTAATAAAAGAAATACTAATTAAAAATATTAAAAAAATAACCCACAAAAAATAATAAAAATTATTAGAGAACAAAAAGGTAACAAAAAATAAAAGCTAAATGTAGGATTCGAATTTTAAGCTGGCGAGTGAAAAGCAGAAAAGAAGAAAAAGGAAAGAAAAGGAGTGAAAACATCAAAAAAATGTTTATTATTTACAAATCATCAGTAACTACAAATCATAATTTACTATAATTTTATTGAAAAAAACGGTACCTTAACAACATATACCTAGAATTGCTTGTGATTTTTAGTTTCACTTAAATTTAATTTACACTTAAACGTTGCTCTTTTGCCCATTTTCTTATCACACTGGCTATTTGATCGGCTTGGTTTGATGTTGAGCTTCTAAGAAGTTGTAAAACGTCGCCTAACATGTCCACTGGGAATCTCTTTGCTATAACGCCCTAGAAAAACCACAGTTTTAATAAAATATATTTAAATTAACAGATAATTGAGATGCAAGGTCTATTAATTTTTTTAAACAATCACCAGTAAATTTTTTTGTTTTTATTTGACTCCAGCATGTAAAAGCGTTAGCGGATTACTTAACTTATGGAAAGTTTTATATATGAACCGGTTCTCTCCGAAAGGATCTCCAAAAACGAGGTAATAGCAAAATAATATTTAAAACATGATAATCAGAATTACAACATATATAGCAGAAAAAATATGTGAATCATCCTGCAAGTCTGATGTCTATCTCGAGACAGACTGACAACCGAGCGGTGACATTTTCTACATTCTTAAACACTAAACTTTCATTTAATACATTCGGGTTTATACACAGAACACTGATAAGAAAAAATACTAACGAAACACCATATAGGTAGGTAACTCAAATTCTTTAGTTCTGATATATCTATGAAAACTCATGTATGATCTAATAAAAATATCGACAGTGTGCTGTCACCAACAAGTGGAAGACAAACTAATATCATCAACGCTGTGGAACGTAATTGTTGATGATGTGATCGACGGGCTTAGTAGCCAGGGATTACTTACACTAAGCTTTGCAGACTACAGCGTGCTAATTTCTAATGGACCATTTTTTTGTACTCTCTCCAGTCACTTAACTACACAGAGAAATGGTGTCTAACGCAGGTCTTTTCCCTTAACCCTTCTACAAATAATTTAGTTGTTTTTACACATAAGAGATGAAATTATCGGTTTACGTGAGGTGAAGTTATTTGAGATAAACTAGTTATATACATATCAAGCTAAATATCTGGGAGTAACATTGAAATCTAAACTCAATTGGAATATGAGTACTATTAATAGTAGCAATAATTCTGGAACTGCATAATTGTTCGTCAAATTTCCACGTTCCATGTTTCGTCAAACATGGGGATTGAAACTGACGGTAACCTATTGGTTTCACAGAGTACTAGTACGACCAACGGGGACCGGTACTGTTGGAAACAAATGAAATTATAAATGTATATAGCAAGTCTGACCACTCTCAGACTCAGTGATCCTGAATATCCCAAGAGTCTTGAAAAATACACTAATGCTGTCATTTAATGTCGATTGAATTTTATGCTGTTTTGGCGAAATCAACTTATCATCGAAAAATGAGTTACAACTAAAAGCACGAGAGTTAAACCGATATAAACATGGCACGTTTACATAGGTTTAATTTAAATATCTTTTAAAATTTTGTATATTACCTATTTAGTGAAACGTACTCAATCGTTTGGCGTGAATACGTTTTTTTAATTGAATTTCATAAGCCGTACGTTTAACTTTTTTGTCTTTCAAAATTTCATTATTTTGATATAACATTGAACACATTTCGATTTTTTATAATAATATTATGATGCTCTGATATAAAGATGAAGTCCCTATGACAAACTATTTTCGAGAAAAATCGGTTAGTACTTTTCGTGTATCAATACAAACGTTTTCATTGAATACCAATTTCAGTAAATTTGACGTTTCGATTTTTTAATTTTTCTGATAATCCCTTAACATATGGTATTGTTGTCATCCTTGAGTCTCTTCTTGTGAGAGCCTTTGATAGCCGGTGTAACATGGACAAGAAGTTCTCATCTAATCTATTGTATCTTAATAGAAGAGAACTGAAGACGGCCACAGAGATGATGGCTGGAAACTCTCATCTAGGATAACAGTTGTACAGTAGATACAAAACAGACATGATGAATGTATTATGGCGCCAAAAATGTAAAACGAAGTATATACCTATGTCCTTTAAGAGACGCTTAGGTACGGGCAAGACAAATATTAATGCAGAGAAAATCCTTGAACTTCCCATTAGAAAGTTTTTGGAGTTTATCAATAGTACATGCAATGGGTGAAGTTTAATGAAAGAAGAGAGTTTGGTAGAAAGGTCACACAATCAAGTCTTAAAGACAAAAAGCATCTGATGTAAGAAGAACAGAAAGACTAGATGAGATTAGAATGCTACATAATTTTATGTTACGATCTACGAGAAGGAACTGATAAGAAAAATATTAATATTGAACTAGTATAGATGTAATAATAATAGTAACTGCCACCAATACAGTTTATTATAGTGATTTTTACAGTGCATAAGCAAGTAAAAGGCCTTTCCAAAACCATCTGATACCTTATTTGTTATTAAAAATCAATGTATTAACAGAATATATTGATAATAAGATCAACAATATCATGAGTTTAAAAATTATTCCTGAACGCATGCCCGGATTTTAAAGCTGTTAATCTTAAAAATTATGAAAATATTTCTTAGAATAAGAACTTAGAATGTCCATCAAGCTAGAAAAGTGAATATTGCAGTCAAAGAAATAAACACAGACACATTAAAGATATATTAGGAATTAGCGCCGTCCAGTAACCGATACAGAAGAGATAACAATTAACAATAAATCAGTGTATCATTCAGGAAGTCAAGGCGGTTCACTGGAATATGATGTCGGGATGATACTAAGCAAAACAATTCTTGCAGCGGTAGTAAATTTCACTCCATACTCAATCAGAATTATATTCATGCATTTAAATCAGATCAAACAAAAGTAAACATTATAGAAGTTTAAGCTATAATTGCTGACAAACCAGAATATTGAATATATTTACGAAGATATAGACAACATTTTGAAATCCATTTAAACCGAGTAGGTAATAATTATTATAATGGAAGATTTTAACGAAAATACAGAGATAGAAAAATTAAAATATTGTACAGAAGTCTACGGTCGGATAAACAGAAACGAAAGGGATGATAGACTTATTGAATTTTTTCAAAACTTTGTCGAGTAGCCAATTGTTCAAACTACTAAAGAGAAAACCATACATATGGAAATTAGTAGTAGATTAAAAAGGGAGAATTGTAAGAAACCATATTATTCCGGTCATTCGGGCTATTCACCTCTAAATTTTGTCGAACTAAACCGACTCACTTGAAATTTGGTGAGTTGATGGGAAAGTACTCACATACTAAAAGTTATATAACGCCAATATGTGCTTCCTCCCCAGGGGTGGTTGGCACCCCTTATTGAGGTGGAAATTCTTTTACTCAAAATAATCACCGGAATCGATAAAGGATAACCTTTTAAGCAACTTTTGTTTAATTAGCTTTTTGCAGAAAGTCAATACTGTTTAAGCTGTTTATGGTTGAAAATAGCGAATTTTCATTCAAAAAAGTCACGCTTTTTTAACGGTTTTCATGTTAAATAAAAAAAATATGAGTTCAATCGAAAAAGTATACAAACCAAAAATGAAGCTTATGAGAGCTTAAGAAAAATGAGATTCATATTTTACAAGATATTCTAGATACAATACAAACCGAGATATGGTCGGTAAAAGGAGACATTTCTTGCAAATATTTGGATCTATATGTATTCAACGTTACATTGTAAGAAAATCGTTGAATTTTCGGAAATAATGATGTTATAGTTTTTTCCATTTTTTCCATTTTTTTCTATTTCATTCCATTTTATTTCATTGTATTCCATTTTATTCCACGTTATTCCATTTTATTCCAATTTATTCCATTTTATTCCGTTTTATTCCATTTTACTCTAGTTTATTCTATTTTTTCATTTTATTCTATTTTACCTCTTTACTTAATTCCATTTCATTCCATTTCGATCCATTTCATTCCATTTCGTTCCATTCCATTCCATTCCATTCCCTTCCATTCCATTCCATTCCATTCCATTCCATTGCATTTCATTTCATTTCATTTCATTTCATTATATTTCATTACATTGTATCTCTTTCTTTTCATTTCATTTTACTTCTTTCGTTTCATTTCATTATATTTCTTTCGTTTCATTTCATTTCATTTCCTTCGTTTCATTTCATTTGATTTAATTTCATTTAATTTATTTAATTTAATTTAATTTAATTTAATTTAATTTAATTTAATTTAATTTAATTTAATTTAATTTAATTTAATTTAATTTATGTTAATTTAATTTAATTTAATTTAATTTAATTTAATCTAATCTAATCTAATCTAATCTAATATAATTTCATTTCATTTCGTTTCGTTTCGTTTCGTTTCGTTTCTTTCATTTCATTTCATTTCATTTCATTTCATTTCATTTCATTTCATTTCATTTCATTTCATTTCATTTCATTTCATTTCATTTCATTTCATTTCATTTCATTTCATTTCATTTCATTTCATTTCATTTCATTTCATTTCATTTCATTTCATTTCATTTCATTTCATTTCATTTCATTTCATTTCATTTCATTTCATTTCATTTCATTTCATTTCATTTCATTTCATTTCATTTCATTTTATTTCATTTCATTTCATTTCATTTCATTTCATTTCATTTCATTTCATTTCATTTCATTTCATTTCATTTCATTTCATTTCATTTCATTTCATTTCATTTCATTTCATTTCATTTCATTTCATTTCATTTCATTTCATTTCATTTCATTTCATTTCATTTCATTTCATTTCATTTCATTTCATTTCATTTCATTTCATTTCATTTCATTTCATTTCATTTCATTTCATTTCATTTCATTTCATTTCATTTCATTTCATTTCATTTCATTTCATTTCATTTCATTTCATTTCATTTCATTTCATTTCATTTCATTTCATTTCATTTCATTTCATTTCATTTCATTTCATTTCATTTCATTTCATTTCATTTCATTTCATTTCATTTCATTTAAAGAAATATATCTGAGCTTTATAGACATGGAAAAAGCATTCGACTCAGTCAAAAGAAAAGATATATGGGAAAGCCTAAAGAAGAAGCAAGTAAGTGAAGAACTGATAGAAGCAACAAAGAGTATATACATGAAAACAACAAATACAGTAAGAATGTTAAATATACAGTCAGAACCATTTGAAACAACTCAAGGAGTTGCACAAGGGGGAAGTCTCAGCCCAGTGCTATTCATAAATGTAATAGATGAGATAGTGTAAGAATGTAAGAAAACATTCAAGAAATACTGCATCGGTTGGAACAGAAAGCAAATGATAAACGCTGAGATGTGTATATTTGCAGACGACATAGTATTAATCGCGGAAACTGCAGAAAAACTGAAATACAACTTAGAGTAATGGAACCTAGAAGCAAGCAAATACAACTTAAACATAAACAAAGAGAAGACTCAGATAATGAAAATATCAAGGAAACAAGGGACGGAAGATCAAATAGAAGTAATGATAGACCAACGAAAAATAATACAGATAAATTCACACAAATACTTAGGAACAGTAATCAACAATAAATAAGACTGAGGCGAGGATGATTTTAACAACAGAATGGAAAACACAGGAAAACTATTCCAAGCACTAAATAGAGGATTCTCGCAGATACTGCAGAGTAAGGGTAAGACTTGGCAGGAAGCAACAGAGATGGAATCCAATAGGAAGGAATGGAGAAAGTTCGTTAAGAGCTAGAACACCTCAGAAGACTGTAAAATATTGTAATTTAATGAATTGTATTATAAACGGCCCAACACCGAAAGGTACAAATGGGTCTACTGATTAAGTAAAGTAAAATAAAGTCATTTCATTTCATTTTATTTTTTTTGCTTCATTTCATTTTATTTCTTTCGTTTCGGTTCATTTCATTTCATTATATTACATTTCATTATCTCATTTCGTTTCTTTCATTTTATTTCATTTCATTTTATTCATTTTATAATTTTATTTTATTTTATTTTATTTTATTTTATTTTATTTTATTTTATTTTATTTTATTTTATTTTATTTTATTTTATTTTCTTTTATTTTATTTTATTTTATTTTATTTTATTTTATTTTATTTTATTTTATTTTATTTTATTTTATTTTATTTTACTTTATTTTATTTTATTTTATTTTATTTTATTTTATTTTATTTTACTTTATTTTATTTTATTTTATTTTATTTTATTTTATTCTATTTTATTTTATTTTATTTTATTTTATTTTATTTTATTTTATTTTACTTTATTTTATTTTATTTTATTTTATTTTATTTTATTTTATTCTATTGTATTTTATTTTATTTTATTTTATTCTATTGTATTTTATTTTATTTTATTTTATTTTATTTTATTTTATTTTATTTTATTTTATTTTATTTTATTTTATTTTATTTTATTTTATTTTATTTTACTTTATTTTATTTTTTTTTTATTTATTTTATTTTATTTTATTTTAATTTTTTTTGTTTATTTGATTTTATTAATAAAGACGTATAGCACTGCGTTTACTACTCCATGTAGAGTGTGGTCGCGTGATGTGTCGTTACGGATAAAAAAGCTATGCTTCTAAAGTCGGCAAAACTCTGGAAAATCACTGTAACAATTCAGCACTGATATCATAAGTTTAATAACATTAGATTTCCCAACCGTAACCAGACAATAAAAAACAACACTGTCGACATAATAACAGTACGAAGCACTCAATATTATTTGTTGGTACCGAGATATTCATCTACAAAACTATTATAGGTAGTTTAGATATATAAGACCTTCAAAATACGTATATTTTTTATGCTCCAAAATTATCTCCTAAAAATATCAACGGTTTTTCTTCAATAAGTCAGGTAATTTTTAAGTTTGATATGTGTATATATAGCCATTTGACAGATAATTTTAAGGACTGTAAGGCTGGGTCCATTAGAAAGCCAAACTAGCCTTCAATTTTGAAAAATCCAAGTTTAAAGCATACGAAACAGGGGATGTTCAGACCAAGACATACATTTTAATCGGTAATACCTCCATTGTTTTTTACGATACAGAAGGAGCATGTGTACCAGGAACGCCAGGCTTATACCAACTTATTTTCTATGATAAACCTAAAGATTATAATGATGAAGATTTAAAACGCTATAAAATTTTATTAAATAATACACGAGCTCATCTGAATGCCAAAATCGACTCGTTCATCATCGTAAACAACATCTTCTTCTCTTCCAAAGGATTAGGGCTTCTCATTTAATCTACAATGATGATCCTACTAAGTATGTGTATTGAGATTATTCAAATAAACTATACGACAGACGCAAATTGTTGATTGCTTCCCAAGAAGAAAAATACTCATTGCACAATAACGAAATTGTTTCTATCATCAACTAATTACGTGAAGCAGATATACCCACCTTAGGTTGGATTATTGGACATAATTTCAAATATGAGTATTGACAAGTTTGGTCGCCTTCATTATCGTTCTAATGAACAAGCTGTTAAAAAGCTACGTGAAGGCCTAAAGCTGTCTATTTTAGAATTACAAAGCTAAATTCCCGACTTTCAAAACTCCATCGGTAAAATTGAACAATGTTAATAAAAAAATGATAGTTATCTGATGAAAATAAAACGGTTGGTTTGGAAATATCTCATTTAACAAAGGAAATGCATAAATTACAAAAGGCAGTAAGAAATGACCACAATGCATTAAAACAAGAAATGGAATCTGCTGCAAAAAAAAGTTGCAGAAAATACCGTGAAAGTAAATAAGATTAAAATGAGAATAAATCAAATTGCACCTATATTACATGGCGTAGTAGATAACACTCGTTCATGAGATCTAGACAATCGTCTTCAATTAGTTGAAGCCTTTAATAATGTCTAAGTGAAAGTAAATAAGATTCAAAAGAGAATAAATCAAATGACACCCACATTATAGGACGTAGTAGATAACATTCATTCATGGTATATACACAATCGTCTTAAGTTAGTTGAAGCCTGTCTTCTTCTTCAAGTGCCATCTCCGCGGCGGAGGTCGGCAATCGTCATAGCTATTCGAACTTTTGAGACGGCTGCTCTGAAAAGTTCATTTGATGTACATCCGTACCACTCTCTCAGGTTGCGCAGCCATGACATTCTACGCCTCCCTATGCTTCTCTTTCCTTGGATCTTTCCCTGCATGATCAGTTGGAGCAAGGTGTATTTCTCTCCACGTGTAATATGTCCGAGATATTCCAATTTTTTTGTTTTTATTGAATTTAAAATTTCCATTTCTTTGTTCATCCTTCTGAGAACCTCTTTGTTTGTGACGTGTTCTGTCCATGATATTTTCAGAATTCTTCTGTACGCCCTCTGAAGCCTGTAATAATGTCTAAAGAAAAACAACAATTGGTCGGCAAATTGCATAAACCAGCACGAAAAAACTATCCTCGTCGACGAACAATCATTAAGGGACTAGATGATTTATAGCAAATGGATATTGCTGAGACGCGAACCATTTTAATGTCATCATATAACTCATTAAATTTCTTATTAAAATTGCTTTCAATTTTACTGACGGAGTTTTGAAAGTCAGAAATTTGGCTTTGTAAATCCAAAATGGATTGCTTTAAGCCTTCACGTTGTAACAGTCGTTACTTTTATTACAATTTATATTAAAATAATAAACAATTTATATTAAAATAATTTCAGAGACGTAGTATGGGTTGCCTAACTTTAAGTGTTCATTTGCCCATTAAGTGTGTATTTTTAATAATTTAAGTTGTCACTCTGATCTAATTTGGTACCATTGCGAACCAGAGAGATGACAGGAGATTAGGGGGAGTGGAAACTGGCTTTAGGTTATCTTGGTAAACAAACTAGGAATTACAATTCACTTTTGATCGAGAGTTTGAAGCGGTACACAGGTGGCAGTTAGCGAAAGAAAATCCAATTAATGCATAGAATTTCCTTCACTTCAAGAAGTTAAATATTCTAAGTATAGCCATAACAATTTAATTGACGGTGTTTTCGGAAACTCGGGAGGTTGAAGTGAGATTTCTAGCACGGAATTAAGTAGCTATCTGGTAAATAATAATTTTTTTTATATTATAAAAACTAACTTTTGTTCTCACCTTCCACATCCTTACAATCCGCTTACAATCATTCCGGCATGAATCTGATTAAAATTCTGAATTTTTCGTAAATCTCTAACATCTATTACAGTTTCCACAGATATTTTAATGAACATTAGAGTATTTTATCTATATCCTATTATTCAGATTAATTATTTCATATTTTAATATAGTATTTTGTTCAAGGCCATTATATTTTTACTCTATGTGAAGCAAGGTCACGCTACATCCGATTGGATGGGTTTTTTTATCTACTATAATTATCTTTTTGCTCCGGTTTCTTATGCTGAAAGAAACTTTCCTCACTTCTTCTTTGATTTCTTTTTATCAATGTTGAGATTAGAAGTAACGGGGAATTGTTTTCAGCCACCTACCATGGAATTATAAATTTCCCTCAGAACATCCGAGGGAGAGTACCACTTCAACTCTATTAGAATCAGGGTCATTGGGACAAGCCAGGGAGTAGTATCTACTCCGCCCTCATTTTTTCTCCAGCCTGCACCTAGAGGTAGGGCAGGACAGTCATCATCGGAACTGAGCCAATTAGCACCAGCTCCGTGCTAATTTCGGACCTCAAGGAGGACTTCGCTGGGACACCGAAGTCATTCGGGAGTATCCTTCCAGACAACTGTTTCACCTAGGAGGACAGTTGGTTTTTACTTCAGAACTATATATATATCTTGTTTCACCAGTTATAGGTTTTTTTTTATAACATATATATATATATATATATATATATATATATATATATATATATATATATATATATATTAATTAATATAACTCCCCTTGGTGTAAGGTATCGGTAAGTTTGAGCTCAAATTCTACCCAGAGATTATCTTCCATTGTTTTTTTGTATTAACAATTTATTTCAATATTAACTTTAATTATTTCATTATTTGTTTACTTAACTAATTGTTTTTTATATTTCATCTTGCGTTATTAACTCCGGTTATTATCCCTTCAGGATAATAGACCGTTTCAATTGTTTAACTTGGCTTGTTCCCATTTATATATATTATTTTGTTTGTATTTGAATTTAGAGGTGTTTAACAATCTTGTTGGTCATATTGTAGGTTAGTATGATATATTTACTTGGCTATACGTTCTTCTAACGTTAGCATTATTTTTTTTTTAAGGTTGTTTTTAACCTAGATGTAGGTTGTACACTCTATATCAGAGTTATTCTGTCTAGTTTTCAACTTTTTATTATAGTTGTTTTCAACATTTTTTTTTAAATATTATATTGTGAAATTTTCATATACTTTTTGGTAACTTAGAGATTGTCAGAATCTAAGAAGTTATATTTAATAAACTTGAATTTGTTTTGCATATAATTTTTTATTAATATTTCCTTACCTTTTTACATTTACAGCATTTTTGTTTATTAAATCAACTTTAATTAATATTAGCAGTATACGATACCTGGAAGAGTGACTGTTACTCTTTTTAGAGTATTATCCCTCTTCTGGCGCCCTCAATTTGTTTTCTTTGTTAATTTTCATTATATCTATTCATTTTTCTTATCTTCTTTTCTATCCATCATACATATTTTCCTGATTTACTGTCTTTAAAAGGCATGCAAATTGGCCGTATCCATCCTTGAGTTTCTAGTGGTCATTCTCTTGCCTACATTGCTAGCCTAGCCACATTCCGTTCAATATTTTTTTTTTCATACTTCTTTACTTAATTGTTATCTATTTTATCCCATATATATAGACCACTCTTCTTATACCTCTCTCCTCCTACACACCCCAGTATTTTGCTACATTGGCGTCCCAACGCGGTGCCCTTTCCAAGTTTTGGTTTTAAGACAGTAGCTTTTAGCTTATTTCTTTTTTTTTCTTACTTGAGTTTTTGTATTTTTGCTTTTCTTTTTTTACTCATATTATTGCTGGTTTATTCTATCTTTAAATTTTTTATTAATACTAAACAGGTATATTTATACTGCTGTATTGATTTCTTAGTTTTATTTATTAGATTTATTAGTTATTAATATTTTGAGACCTCAGTGATAGGTTATAGTAGTACAACTTACATTCTAGGTTGAATTTTGTATTTTTATTGAGAACTTATATTTACTTACTTACCTACACATACTTATATCGTATATTATATAAACTTTTATTCCTACAGCCAACATTATTATACTTATAGGTACTATTAATTGTTGCATATATATTAATATTTGGTTTAGGATTCCACTTCGGTACCTGAACGAGTAAACATCGTTTTTGTCGTTCTCGTAATTTACAGTGTTTATAATAGTTTTTAAACTTGTTTTGCGATTTATACTTGTTCCAGACAATAACAAAGTGCAGTGTAACTATATACGTGTACTTTCGCGGGTGCATATAATCGCTAAACTTGTATAAACAATATTTCATTAAGTGCATTATAACCTTACAAGAAAATAACAACATTTTTGGGCATTACACTAGTTGCTCCATATCTAGGCAACTTCCATCACTATGGTGTATGATAAGTTGCCGCCTTCTGACACTCAACAATGAATACAAACAAATTGCAAGAAGCTGTCTTTGACTACGAGGATGCTTCAAATCCAACAATGTCAACAAACCAAATTGTAACCAACACAAACCCAACCACCAACAGTAACATATCTTACACGGCTGCAGTAAAATCAGCACCTAGACCAACGTTCCCAAAAAAGGATCAGGCCGTGGTTCTTCATGCCGAGAATAGTTTAAAGCTATACGATTATGTACATGCAATCGGAACTATCATTGGGGCCAAGAACATTTGCTTCGCATCCAGGATATCGAATAATAGGGTATGTATTTACTTATCTAATTCTGAACTTGTCGAAAAATTGATAAAGTCTCATCCATTCATTCAAATTAATACATTTTCACTAAATATTCGGAGACTTATATCTCCAACCAAAAGAATTGTTATTTCAAATATATCACCTTTTATTCCTCATGATCTAGCTGAAAATGCTATAAAAAGTCTTGGCTTACAACTAGCATCCCCCATATCGTTTCTCAAAGCAGGTATCCCTGGAGATGAATACAGTCATGTTTTAAGCTTCAGGCGCCAAGTTTATATATTTCCCCCTTCTGATAACTACGAACTACAAACATCAATAACTATTCCATATGATGGTCATGATCATAGAATTTTTCTTTCTACAGATAGAATGGAATGTTTTATCTGCAAGCAAACAGGACATGTTGCAAATAACTGCATTAATCCCCCATCGGTCATTATTCCTATACAGTCAGAAACCCGAGCTCCCATCTCTAACAATGAACCTAGCACGAATATAAATGAAAGCGTCCAATCATCTCAAGACATTCCAGTAATAGGCCAAAAAAGACCTCCTTCGGAATCACTTAATGACGAATCTAGTCTTCCTACAACTCCGTTAGCTGAAACCTCTGAAATGCAACCGCCTTATATCCCTAATGAATCAACTAAAAGAAAATCCAAAAAGAAAAAGCGAAAAACGGATGATACCAGTATCTCTGATATTACTAAGCTTGACATTACCGAATATTACAACAAAAATCCACAAAACAATATACTCTCCTTAAACGATCTTCTTGCGTTTTTAGAAAATACTAAAGGTAGCAGTGAACCCTATCATGAGGCCCTAAAGTTTACAAATGACATCAATACACTCCTTACCAATTTGATTTCTATCTACCCGCATCTTTCTCAAAGAACAATAAAAAACAGATTTACACGATTAATGAAAAAAATCAGACATCAATACAATATTAAATCTGCAGAAAATAACGATACAATAACATTACCATGTCTTTCACAAACAGATCCCAGTGACGATGAATCTTACTCTGATACTTCCCTTGCCTCCCAAAACTCTTTAAAATAATCTTTCTCTTTAATACAATGGAATTGTGATGGGTTTTACGCCCGTCTAGAACGCATCCAACAACTTATCCAAGAGACCTCTCCAGATATTCTTTGTCTACAAGAAACTAATTTAAAGGAAACCCAAAATCCGTACCTAAAAAATTATATAGGCTATCATCAGATTAGATCCACACCCCTACGCGCAAGTGGCGGTACTTCTATTTTTGTATCGTCAGATATATATTCCGAAAAATTTAACATCACTTCTAATTTAGAGGTAGTAGCTGTTTCATTCTGGTGTCCTCATAAAATCACTATTTGCAATATATATTTACCACCTAATAAGGGGATAAATCATACAGAAATTTCTAAGTTAATAGCAGAACTCCCATCCCCATTCATCCTCGTAGGAGATTTTAATGCTCACAGCACAATGTGGGGATCTAACAGCACATTTGGCAGAGGAAAAATTATAGAAAACATAATTAGCAATGAAGATATATTTCTACTCAATACTGGTTGTAGCACCCACTTCAATATATCTTCAGGAACTTTCTCAAATATCGATCTCAGCCTTTGTGATCCAAAACTAGGTCCATCTCTAACATGGTGTCCACTAGATAGTCTGTTCGATAGTGATCATTTCCCTATATTAATCTCAGACAATATACCTAAATCGTACAACCCAATAAGTAAATGGCGTATTGCACAAGCGGACTGGATGAATTTCAGCCAAAACGTCCGAGATCAAGTCAATTCAATTAAATATGAATGTAACATAGACCACTTAGTTGATCAGTTCACTAATTGCATAATTAACTCTGCTCAAAAATATATAGGACAATATTCTGTTAAACCTACACGAAAATCAGTTCCTTGGTGGAATGACTCCTGTGCTGTAGCAGTTCATGTATGCAAGAAAGCTCTGAATAAATATAGACGAACAAGAACTAATGAAAATCTTATCAAGTTTAAATTAGCTAAAGCTAAATCAAAACGTATCATAAAGGAAAGCAAAAAGACTTCTTGGAACCTTTATATCAATTCTATTTCTTCCGACACACCTCCAAGCCAAGTTTGGAATAAAATTAAACATATGAAAGGTCAAAGCACCGCCTACAAAATCCCCGCCTTAATTCATGACAACAAAATAGTTACTCAAAGTCAAAGTATTGCCAAGATCTTTGCGCATCACTTTCAATCCAAAACGCTAAACCAAAATAAGTCTCCTTCACACTCTTTTAACATCGCAAGTGGTAAAACTAACGATATTTCCAACCCAATAAACCTACCCTTTTCTAAACAAGAATTGACTCTAGCCCTATCCACTACAAAAAACTCAGCTGCTGGCCCTGATGACATCCCCTCAATTTTCCTCAAATATCTCCATGAAGAAACCATAAACAAATTGCTTGAGTTGTACAACCTAATCTGGTCCCGACAAGAATTTCCTTCCAAATGGAGGGAATCCATTATATTTCCTATCAAAAAAAGCAGCTCTCTTCCCAAACTCGTTTAGGCCAATCTCTCTAACATGTACCCTTTGCAAATTATTTGAAAAAATGATCAATAAGCGATTAATCTGGTATCTAGAAAAAAACAATATCCTTAACCCTGCTCAATCAGGTTTTAGACCTAATAGAAGCACCACTGATAATTTAGTGATTCTACAAACAGATATAGCAAATGCTATGGCCTCCAAGCAAGACGTAATTGCAGTAATTTTTGATATAGAAAGTGCTTTCGATACAACATGTAAGTCGGTTATCCTTAAAAAACTGGTAGAAAATTATCTTACGGGCAACATATTTTGCTTTATAAACAACTTTTTAAATAACAGAAATTTCAGAATCACAGTTAACGGAGTATTATCCGACAAATATGTCACTGAAAATGGTGTACCTCAAGGTTCTACTTTGAGTTCTACCCTCTTTTTGCTAGCCATCAATGATATTTGCTCTCATATAAAATCTCCTGTTAAATTTGCCCTATACGCAGACGACCTTATTGTATACTGTCAAGGAAAATCCACAGCTGCAACCTCATCTTTATTACAAAATTCTGTCGAGTCCCTTACTACATGGTCCGAGAAAACTGGCTTCAGGTTCTCTTCCAATAAATCCAAAATAATTAAATTCACCAGGAGATACAACAGCACAGAAATACCCAAAATAACACTAAACGGAGTAAGTTTAGAGTCAATTGATCATTACAAGTTTTTAGGGCTAACTGTCGATAACAAACTCACCTGGCGACGTCATATCGATGAAATAAAAGGCATCTGTTTAAGCAGAATGAATTTGTTAAAGACATTGTCCCACCACCAATGGGGTGCCGATGAAAGTGTACTACTCAAAATATATCGAGCTATAATCCGATCCAAATTAGACTATGGTTGTATAGTTTACTTGTCTGCATCCAATAATTTATTACAATCTTTAAACTCTGTTCACAACACTGCTCTCCGAATTTGCTTAGGAGCTTTTCGATCCAGTCCCGCTGAAAGTCTCTATTGTGAATCTCATGAACTCCCCCTTTACCTCCGGAGGCAGCAACTACTCCTATCTTATGCTAGCAGAATTTCGTCGAATCCGACTAACCCTGTATTTAATCTTCTGACTTCGCCAAGACCTGGACTCGTAATCTCGCCCAGATGTATACTTTCAATACCACAGATCCTACAAACCTTGTGCCAAGACACAAAATTATCTCAAACAATTGCATCTATAAAATCAGAATCCCCGCCATGGTCTAGAACACCTCCTTTTATAAACACTTCTCTCTGTAAATTTAATAAGCAACAAACAAATAATATCTTTTTTCGACAAGCTTTCAAAGATATTGTGAATACATCCCACTATGATAAGGTGCTTTATACCGATGCATCCCGAAACGCAGATGGAGTTGGCTGTTCTGTCACTACAGTTGATACAGTGCTGCGACAATACCGAATATCAAACGAATGTAGCGTATTTTCAGGAGAACTCTTTAGTATTTCAAAAGCTCTCGAGTTCCCTTTTGACAATCATCAAAGTGTAGCTCTGTGTACCGATTCCTTATCCGCAATTCATTCGTTAAAAAATATCTACAATCAACATCATTTAGTACAAAAAATATTAGAATCGATCCATCTCCTCGCTTCCCGAGGGACTTCAATAACAATAATATGGGTGCCTTCTCATATCGGCATCCAAGGAAATGAGATGGCTGACAGCGCTGCAAAAGAAGCATCTACATCCAACTTACCTATCTACAACATACAGCTCCAAGAAGATTTAAAATCAAAATTCAAAAGAAATATCCAAGACAAGTGGCAGAAACTTTGGATCACCAAAAACACAAAGCTCAGAGAAATACAACCTAATGTTTACAGCTATTTATCCCTAGCATCTCTGAACAGAAAAGAAAAGATAGCAATACGAAGATTGAGAATAGGACACACACGTTTGACACACGGTCATCTTATGTCCTCTACAGACCAACAGTTATGCTCTCACTGCAACGATATTCCTATCACCGTCAAACACATCCTCACAGAATGTCAGCACTACCAGGCCACCCGCATTGCCAACAATATAACCCATAGTCTAGAAGAACTTCTGAACTGTTCAAGCCGACTCAAGAGCCTAATAGACTTTTTAAAGACTTCTCAATTGTTTAACAAAATATAATTTACACAATATTTTTATTCTTCACAATTGTAAACTTTGTATCATAACTTTGTAAGTACTATTGTAAACCTTTGCTCCCGTGTCAATGACCTAAGATGTTGAGACACGTTAATTCGAAATAAAAAAAAAAAAAAAAAAAAAAAAAATATTTGGTTTAGAATAGTTATAATTTACATATAACTAGAAATTATTTTGAGTATTTTAGTAAGGTAACTAAGGTATTTATTTGATTATATATATATATTATTTTTGCTGGCTATTTTGATCTTGGTGGTGTGTTGCTAATAATTTGTCCACATTTTTTTTTACAACTTAGGTATAATTAATAATTAGTATTTCATATTTCTGATCTTGGTATCACTTTGTCCATATTTTTCCTCTCATCATGTGTGCTTTCAAAGTTGAGCATCTTTTGGTAAACGAATTGGATTACGAATTGAATGTTAGGGGTATAACGCCTGCAGAGTCGGCAAAGGTTGAAGACAAACGCAAGCTTTTGCGTGGAGATTTAAAGCAGAAACAGGACAACAGGAGTTTTACTCAGATTTGTGCTACACACATCCCTTTCGATGACCAACAGAAAGGAATATCCGAAACCTTAGATGATTTGTCGACGAGAATAGGAGATTTCAGGGGAACTGTACAAGATAACTTGTATGCGCAACTAACTTCTCGTTTAGCTCACATTTCTGGCCGCGTACATTTGTTACATTGCACTACTGAAGAGCAGGAATCTTTTAAAAAGACTGTTTCTCTGAGAATACTTACGTTGGAGGGTGAACTTGATTCTAGAGTTAATTACATTGTTACATCTACTCCTAATGCTCCAGTCAATGTAGTTCCTAGCTTTTCGTACTCCAAACCTGTGCAAGTACACAAATGGGGTGTTTCATTTTCTGGTGAAAAACAGCACACTGATGTGATGTCATTTATAGAAAGGGTTGAATGTCTTCGTGTTTCTAGAGGTGTCTCTGAAGAGGATTTGTTTGCTGCTTCTGCTGAACTGTTCACCGGTACAGCTTTTACATGGTTCATGAATAATAGAGGTAGTTTTTCTTGTTGGTATGATCTGGTACACCAGTTGAAGTCAGATTTTCTTCCTTACTCATTCCAGGATGATCTATTGGACCAAATCAAAAACCATAAGCAGAAACCTGGAGAATCTGTCACCATGTTCATTAACACTATTTTGGGCATGTGTGGCCGTTTGGAGACTTCTTTATCAGATTCTGCTAAGATAAAAATTATTCTTAAATGTCTGTTACCTTTTTATCATCAACAGCTAGCTCTTATGGACATCCAAACTATTGATGACCTTACTGTAAAGTGTAAACGTTTAGAGCAAACGTTATCCTGGTCCTCTCAGTCTTCATCCACATCTCGACCTTCTTCTAATTTTTCTTCTCAGCCAAACTCTTTTAGTCATCGTTCTTGGCAAAATAAGGGCCCTGAACGTAATGTGTCAGTTGTAAGTTCTATCGTCTGCTGGAATTGTCGTCAGTCTGGTCATTCGTTTGTTGAATGTTCGATCCCTCGCACTCCTATTTTCTGCCATGGTTGTGGTAGGGAAAACACTCTAAAGAGAAATTGTTTTAAGTGTTCGGGAAACGAATTGTCGGAGGTCCGTCTCCTGAGCGTTTCTCCGTCCACCATACAATCAGGGAATCAAACCCAAACTTCAAACGAGACCGCTGGTCCAAGCACATCCAGCAACCCAAACCCATCTCCGAGTCGGAAAGGGAAAGGGGTAACTTTCAAAAAAGCAAAGCACACCACAGGACAAAATCAGTCCCAAAATTAGCTACTAATCATGAAACGTTGAATCCGCCTGTTTTAAGTGATCACAGATGGTCAACTACCAATTCTTCTTTACCCAGTAGCGTTAAACACAATTCTAATGATTACAGTAGTGAAATAGTTCCATTATCAGTATCAACTTCTAGGTTTGTTGATGATGATGATATGTCTATGGTTGTACCATATAATATTTATACCCAATCAAATACTTTAGATTTAGATTTAAATTCTTTACTAGTTAGGAAGGTTAATGATAATAGGCCTTATTTACCCATTAAGATTTTAGGACAAGCATGCTTAGCGTTGTTAGATAGTGGCTCTAATATTTCATTGATAGGTGCACATTCGTTACATCTTTTGAAAAATGCAACTTCTTCCATTATGCCCATTTCATCTTTGCAGGTATCTACTGCAGATGGTACAGTTCAGTCTATTACAGGCAAACTTCAAACTGAAATCACTGTTGCAAATATATGTAGAGAAATCACATTTTATGTTATTCCTTCTGTACAGAATTCTATAATTTTAGGCATGGACTTTTTCAATGCTTTCAATAGCACGTTAAGTTGTTCTGATTTTTCGTTTTCAATTTCTGAATTTAATTTAGCTACTCTGAGTGCTATTCATGATTTTTCTAGTCTATCTAGTTCTGAACAAAGGCAATTAGAGAACATGATCTCTAAATTTACTACTCTTTCTTCCAAAGACAAACTAGGTCGCACGTCTTTAATATCTCACACTATTGAGGTGGGAAATCCCACTCCTTTTAGACTTTATCAGTATCCCATACCTCAAGCATGGCAGGCTGATTTAGAAACAGAAGTCGATTCGATGCTCTCGTTAAACATCATAGAACCTTCTACCTCGTCTTACTGTAGCCTTTATGGTTAACGAAAAAGAAGGATGGATCCTTTAGGATCTGCTTTGATGGTCGGAAATTGAACAGTATTACCACTAACCGGGATGCTTATCCTATCCCCAGAATAGATGTGATTTTGAGCAAACTTCAGAATGCCAAATACATCTCTTCTATTGATTTGTCTAAGGCCTTCTTACAGATCCCATTGAGTGAAGAGAGCAAGAAGTATACTGCTTTTGCCGTCAGTGGCAAAGGACTATTTCAATTTGTCACTATGCCTTTTGGTCTTGTTTCTGCTCCCCAGACAATGTGTCGTCTGATGGATTTAGTCATTGGTCCTCAGTTAGAGCCCTATGTTTTCTATTATCTGGATGATATTTTAGTTGTTACTCCTGATTTTTCCCTTCATATGGAAATTTTAGATAAGTTGTTTTTACGCCTTAAGGAAGCTAATCTAACGATTAATTTAGATAAGTGTCAGTTTTGCCGTCCTAGTCTTAAGTTTTTGGGTTATGTTGTTGATAATCAGGGTCTAAGGACTGATCCTGATAAAATTGTTGCCATTAAGAATTTTCCTATACCTAAGACCACAACCCAAGTCCGTAGGATATTGGGAATGTGTGGTTATTATCGTCGGTTTGTACCATCTTACTCTACCTTGTTGTCACCTCTTACTGATCTTCTGAAGAACAGGAAAAAGGGACAAACTATTACTTGGACTCCTGAGGCAGATGAAGCTTTTAGGCGCGTTAAAGATGCTTTAACGAGCGCTCCAGTCATGATGTCACCTAATTTTAATGAGCATTTTTATTTAATGACTGATTGCTCTAATACTGCTTCTGGTGGCGTGTTATTTCAGTTGAAAGATGGCTCTGAACACCCCATCGCTTATACGAGCAAGAAGTTGAATAAGGCACAGAAGAACTATTCCACTACGGAGAAAGAACTCTTAGCTATTATCCATGGGTTAGAGGCATTTCGTTATTATTTGGAAGGTCGTAATTTCACTATCATTACAGACCACAGTTCTTTAGTATGGCTTCATAGCATGAAAAACCCTTCACAGAGACTTTCCCGATGGATCTGTAAACTGGCTGCCTATTCCTATAAGATTATCCATAGAAAGGCAAACGGGGTAGTAGTTGCAGATGCTCTTTCCCGTGTCCATGACATTAACGTCTTAGATCTGTCCTCTTTAACTCCTGACGCGTGGTATCAGAATATGATTGATAGGGTTACTCAAGACCCACAAAAGTATCCTGATTTTAAGGTAGAGAACAATGTGCTGTACAAACACATTTTAGGTCCGGTAGAGACATTATCTAATATGTCCGACTGGAAAATAGTCGTACCTACGCCAAATCGGGAAAACATTTTGCATATGTTTCACGATGAGGTTACTGCTGGTCATTTTGGCTTTTATAAAACGTATCACCGTATTGCAGAGTTATATTATTGGCCCGGCTTGCGCAAATCTGTAAAAAAGCATATTGCTAAGTGCATGGTTTGTGCTACTTGTAAACCAAGTAATTTACCACAAGCTGGACTCATGGGTTCCTTCAGGAACATTGATTTTCCTTGGCAAATGATCTCGTTGGATCTCATTGGACCATATCCTCGTAGCTACAAAGGAAATACCTATTGTTTAGTAGTTGTGGATTATTTCACTAAATTCCCTTTAGTTTTTCCTCTTCGTCACGCCACAACTCCAGCAATCGTGAAATATTTGGAGGAACAAGTCTTTTTGTTGTTTGGTGTTCCCCAAATTGTTTCCTGTGACAATGGTCCACAGTTCGTGTCTAAAGCTTTTAAAGACCTTCTAACCAAATACAAGGTTCAGAAGATCTTTTATAATGCTGCGTACCATCCGCAAGCAAACCATACTGAGAGAGTGAATCGAAGTATTGTCACAGCCTTGAGATCATACACTTTCCCAGATCACAGAGCTTGGGATCAATATATTCACTCCATAGCTCAAGCCATAAGGACTTCTGTCCATGAAGTGACACAGTGCTCCCCATCATACTTGAATTTTGGCAGAAACATTGCTTTATCTGGTGACTATTTTGGGTTAATTTCTGAAAATTCCGCAAATCTCCCTCAAATATCCGAGAGACTTCATCGTCTAGATGACCTTCAGACTCTACCTCCAATTTTTGCTGATATCAGGAAGAAGTTAAAAACTTCTTACCTCCGGAACAAAATTCAATACAATTTGAGGAAGAGAGATTTGCGATTCTTTATTGGCGATAGAGTTTTAAAGAGAAACTTTGTAAAATCAAGTAAAGGTGATGCTATTTCGGCAAAATTTTGCCAGAAATACATTCCGTGTACGGTTGTAAGGGTAATATCTCCTTTGGTATATGAATTAAGGGACAATTCGTCCAACAAACGAATTGGTCAATTTTATGTAAAGGATTTACTGCCTGATAACACCATCGACGAGGTTAGTTCTTCATCCTCAGAAGAAGACTAACTTAACACTTTCGTTTAAGCTAATCTCTTTCTCTGTTTGTCTTTAGCTTATTTTGATTATATTTTGCATTTTAGTCTAAGATTTTCTTAATCACCAGATAACGTAGGTACACCGCTATTTTTTGTATCTTTTGGCATTGGTTAATGACTTCTATAACTTATTAGATAATTAGTATGTATGACTTATCCATTTTTTTTTGTATTATAAATGATGCACTTTATAATGAATTAATATTCTTAAGTACTAATCTTCCCAGGAGAATTACTCCTTTTAACCTCATATGATACGAGGGTTGTTTAGTATATATTTACATATTTAGATTTATACTTATAGTTAATCCTATTACTGATAAGGAACTATGGAACTATGTTGTTACACTACTGGATCATATATTGTATGTTATATCTTTGATATTTGATTCCTTAGTATTTGTTTTGATATATTTGTTCAATATGTGCCAATTTGGAAAGATGTTGTGATTTTTTTTTATCTTTGGTCTGCTTTATTCTCACTTGTCACGAAAATCTTAAATACTCTACAATAATTTATGTCCTGATTCCATATACAGGATGGTTTTGGAATTAGTTTGGAATTTTGAAGTAGGTAAGGATGACCGGTGTCCTTCTTATTTCTTCTTACTTATTCTTCTGAATTTCTGTCAATACTCAGCTTTAGTGAATACGTGGGTTCGAGATTGTTGCTCAGCAACTGATCACTGCTGCTCAATTAGGTTCGTACTATATGTGTTTATTGCAGAGTAGGCAGATGTTTATGCCTCATAATATTTCTGGTCAGGAAATGCTCGCGACATGTCCTAACCATTCTTGTGTGATTGTCCAAATATTCCAGTTACCTTTTCACAACTTGATAGGGAAGTTTAATTAGTTCATATTAGTTATCTTACTTCAGGTTATGTTTTTTTTCTTTAACTATCCCTACACATGTCAAGTTAGTCATTTTCATTATTTAAGAGTTTAGACAAATGAGTTGTTCTCTTAGTGTAATCCCACTTCTTTCCTTAGTCATAAATTGCTGTTTAGATTTAGGACTATTCCCGGATAATTCCATGCTGCGAGAACTTGTTATAAATCTACAGTTTTGTTCAAAATTGGTTGCTTGTTCTCGACATATTTTTTTTCCTATCGTTAGTAATGGTATTATAGGAAAAGTCCACCACTTATATTTTCTTAGGATTTCTATTGGGGTTTTATCGGTGTCTGGTTATTCTCATACATCTGTTGTAGCCACATGCTATAGTTAGCGAATACCAGCACACTCAAAATTTATTTAGCCTCTGAATTCCTTTAGTCCATTTGAGACTTTAGACTTTAGGTATTTATCTTTATCTTTGGTTTAGTTCAGTTACATATTACATTACTTAGTCTGAATAAGTGTGACAATGTTGCTTCACACTTTAGGAAATTTTGCTTTATTGTAATTACTTAGTTGGTATTGGCTCATATTACCGGATGAGGGTAAGAGCTAATTTAGTTATTAGCATTAGTGAGAATTGGTCCTTTCCTGATCGTTCTTCTTTGGATATGCTCTATTTATAAATCTGGTGTCCATCGATAGTCCGATTTTGGATTCAGTGTCTGATTCCTCACTTATTTGGTTTATTTGGTTATGTAGGTTCGTATCACCAGATGTGGGTGTACGTAGACCTCATTTAGTTTGAGATTTAGTATTGGTGTGAATGGGTCCATAAATCTTCCTGGTCGTTCTTCTTTGGATATGCTTTTATGAATCTGGTCCATTGATAGTCTGACTTTGGATTAAGCGTCCTATTTCACATTTATTTTGGTTATTACGTCTTTGATATACTTTGGTATGTTTACGATTTAGATTACTATTTGTGTTATTTGGTTTGGTGAGAATTGCTCCATAAATCTTCCTGATTGTTCTTCTCTGGATATATTACTATGAATCTGGTGTCCATTGTTAGTTCAATTTTGGATTAAGTGTTCAATTCTTAACCTATTTAGTTTATGATTTCTTTGATCTTAGTTTAGTATATCTCCGGGTGAGATATTGGTTGAATTGGCTCATACATTTGCCTGGTTGTTCGTCCTTGGATATACTTAGTCTTATAGAGCTGATGTCCATGGATAGTTCAATTTTGGATTTAGTGCCCAATTCGACATTTATTTGTCAGCAAGAATTTAGTTGGTATATTTAGTTAATATTTGGCTTTTAAGCATATTGTCGATTGAAATTTTGATTTTTACTTTGAGTCATCTGAGTTTGTGGTGTCTGGCGTCATGACCATTCTTTTTTTCCCGTGATCTTTAGTTCGTGGTTATTTTTTTGTGTAAACTTGCAGATCAACGTGGAATGTTAGGCCAGTACACTTAGTTATTGATACTTTTAATTTTAGGAACAAAAAAAAAATTTTGATTAAAATTTTTTTTTCTCGACTACTAGGGGAATGTAACAGTCGTTACTTTTATTACAATTTATATTAAAATAATAAACAATTTATATTAAAATAATTTCAGAGACGTAGTATGGGTTGCCTAACTTTAAGTGTTCATTTGCCCATTAAGTGTGTATTTTTAATAATTTAAGTTGTCACTCTGATCTAATTTGGTACCATTGCGAACCAGAGAGATGACAGGAGATTAGGGGGAGTGGAAACTGGCTTTAGGTTAACTTGGTAAACAAACTAGGAATTACAATTCACTTTTGATCGAGAGTTTGAAGCGGTACACAGGTGGCAGTTAGCGAAAGAAAATCCAATTAATGCATAGAATTTCCTTCACTTCAAGAAGTTAAATATTCTAAGTATAGCCATAACAATTTAATTGACGGTGTTTTCGGAAACTCGGGAGGTTGAAGTGAGATTTCTAGCACGGAATTAAGTAGCTATCTGGTAAATAATAATTTTTTTTATATTATAAAAACTAACTTTTGTTCTCACCTTCCACATCCTTAAGGTATTCAGAATGACCTTGGGTCACGAATTCAAGTATAGTATGGCCGCTTACAATCATTCCGGCATGAATCTGATTAAAATTCTGAATTTTTCGTAAATCTCTAACATCTATTACAGTTTCCACAGATATTTTAATGAACATTAGAGTATTTTATCTATATCCTATTATTCAGATTAATTATTTCATATTTTAATATAGTATTTTGTTCAAGGCCATTATATTTTTACTCTATGTGAAGCAAGGTCACGCTACATCCGATTGGATGGGTTTTTTTATCTACTATAATTATCTTTTTGCTCCGGTTTCTTATGCTGAAAGAAACTTTCCTCACTTCTTCTTTGATTTCTTTTTATCAATGTTGAGATTAGAAGTAACGGGGAATTGTTTTCAGCCACCTACCATGGAATTATAAATTTCCCTCAGAACATCCGAGGGAGAGTACCACTTCAACTCTATTAGAATCAGGGTCATTGGGACAAGCCAGGGAGTAGTATCTACTCCACCCTCATTTTTTTCTCCAGCCTGCACCTAGAGGTAGGGCAGGACAGTCATCATCGGAACTGAGCCAATTAGCACCAGCTCCGTGCTAATTTCGGACCTCAAGGAGGACTTCGCTGGGTCACCGAAGTCATTCGGGAGTATCCTTCCAGACAACTGTTTCACCTAGGAGGACAGTTGGTTTTTACTTCAGAACTATATATATATCTTGTTTCACCAGTTATAGGTTTTTTTTTATAACATATATATATATATATATATATATATATATATATATATATATATATATATTAATTAATATAACTCCCCTTGGTGTAAGGTATCGGTAAGTTTGAGCTCAAATTCTACCCAGAGATTATCTTCCATTGTTTTTTTGTATTAACCATTTATTTCATTATTTGTTTACTTAACTAATTGTTTTTTATATTTCATCTTGCGTTATTAACTCCGGTTATTATCCCTTCAGGATAATAGACCGTTTCAATTGTTTAACTTGGCTTGTTCCCATTTATATATATTATTTTGTTTGTATTTGAATTTAGAGGTGTTTAACAATCTTGTTGGTCATATTGTAGGTTAGTATGATATATTTACTTGGCTATACGTTCTTCAAACGTTAGCATTATTTTTTTTTAAGGTTGTTTTTAACCTAGATGTAGGTTGTACACTCTATATCAGAGTTATTCTGTCTAGTTTTCAACTTTTTATTATAGTTGTTTTCAACATTTTTTTTTAAATATTATATTGTGAAATTTTCATATACTTTTTGGTAACTTAGAGATTGTCAGAATCTAAGAAGTTATATTTAATAAACTTGAATTTGTTTTGCATATAATTTTTTATTAATATTTCCTTACCTTTTTACATTTACAGCATTTTTGTTTATTAAATCAACTTTAATTAATATTAGCAGTATACGATACCTGGAAGAGTGACTGTTACTCTTTTTAGAGTATTATCCCTCTTCTGGCGCCCTCAATTTGTTTTCTTTGTTAATTTTCATTATATCTATTCATTTTTCTTATCTTCTTTTCTATCCATCATACATATTTTCCTGATTTACTGTCTTTAAAAGGCATGCAAATTGGCCGTATCCATCCTTGAGTTTCTAGTGGTCATTCTCTTGCCTACATTGCTAGCCTAGCCACATTCCGTTCAATATTTTTTTTTCATACTTCTTTACTTAATTGTTATCTATTTTATCCCATATATATATAGACCACTCTTCTTATACCTCTCTCCTCCTACACACCCCAGTATTTTGCTACAACGTAGCTTTTTAACAGCTCGTTCATGAGAACCATAATGATAGCGAAAAAACTGGACAATACTCATATTGTAAATTATGTCCAACATTGCGACCTAACATTAATATATCTTCTTCACGTAATTAATTGATGATAGCAACAATTTCGTTATTGTGGAATATATTTTTGGCTTTACGGGAAGCAATCAACAATTTGCGTGTGTCGCATAGTTTTTTGTATTATCTCAATACACATACTCAGTGGGATTATCGTTGTATATTAAATGAGAAGCATCGACGAGCCCTGGGCCCTGATTCTAATTGAGATTTCGACTCAAAACATGTCGAAATTAATATGGCGACGTCGAAATGCGACTTTGTGAACCTTGTGGATTTCAGCTGAACTAACCAAACGACGTCACTAATTTTCAATTTATCGAAATTAATTTCAACTTCAAGAAAGTGTTTGAAATTTCATTTCGAGTCGAAATTAATCTGACATTTGCTGGTTTTGGAGGAATTAGGATAGATATCCGACGCTCACAACGGAGGATAAGAAGAATGTTACGGGATACTCAAAATTCGTTTTTCACTAAGTGATATTCAATTTAGTCAGCAATTCCGGCTTAATAAACAAGCTGCAAATTATTTGATAAGGGTATTAGAACCATATTTGGAAGAGGGTGTTTATGCCTCTAGGATACCCAAAAAGTTTAGGGCAAGTATATTACTAAGCTGCGGTAAATTTAAAAATATATTAGAATATAACCACTAAGTCAAATCTTAGTGGCTATATTAACCTTTGTGGTTATAACTTAAGGATCTCCCACATCGCCTTTTTTCTTTCCTTGCCATCTTTTCTTTCAATTCAAAATATAATTGCGAATGTCCACTATTTATGATTTAACAACTCAAACAAGAAAAAAAAGACGTTCACGTAACGTAAACAAAACAAACATTCAACAAGCGTAGTGCAGCGTGCAGCCAATAAACAAGAGGGCCAACCCAAATTTTCAGCAGTGTCAAAATGATAAAGTAAATATCCCCAGTTTTAACTACAATCGAAATTAATGAGAATCGCTAGCGATTGCGACTGTCATGGCGTAGTCGCTTTTAAATTTCGACATCGAAATGAAATAGAATCAGGGCCCTGATCTTTGGACGCAGATGGCGAAGATAATGATATTCGAGAAGGAGGTGTTGTTAACGATGATTAACGAGTCATTTTTGCTACACGAACAACACCTTCGAAAGGTAGCAGTTTAATGCAGTAGGTAGAGTTTTTGGCGGTTTTACTTTTTATAGCATTAAATTTATAGCGTGTTTAATAAATTAATTCATCTGTAATTTTTTCGAGTCCGATTTGTCTCTCTTTTTTGAAGAGAGGTATTATGATGCTTGATATCAATTCTTTAAGAATTCTGTTTTGTACAATTATTTTGTGGATTACTTTTAATAGTTTTCTGGTCAGATCTGGTCCTTCGTATTTTAGGAATTCGTTCGGTATTCTGTCCTCTCCTGGTGATTTTCTACTTTTTTATTGGCCTTAATGCTTCCTTTACCTCTTCCTCCTAAATATTTATTTTTTCGTTTGTCGTCACCTCTGGTGTTGGTGGTTTATTATCGTCAGCTTTAGCAAATAAAAATCGAAAGTAGTCTGCCCATGTTTCCTTTTAAATATATTGCGTATAGTAGCCAGGGAAACGAATAAAAGTCAGCACTAAGGGGCGACCGTTAGCTTTATCTAATAAAAACCCCTAAAGTAGCACTTATATTTTATATAAAAATGAACAGAATTTATTACTTAAGGGCTACGTTGACAATCAAAATGCATGTTTATTATTAATACCGGCGCAACCAGAGCCTTTATTCTAACCGAATTTCTGAACGAAAAACTACAGCGAACTAAAAAAAATAACTTTTCAAATATTTGACAAAAATAGCACAAACTGAAATTATTGCAAATGAGATTTTCTACAATTTCTTTTTTACAAATTTTTACAAAAACCGATCTAGAGAAGATTTCAGTTATTAAAGATTGGTCTAAGCCAGGTAATAAGAAGGAAATGGGAAGTTTTCTTAGACTCTTTTCATATTACCGAAAATTTATTAAAGATTGAATTTGACTGAACACCCGATTGTCAAAATGTCTTCGTAAATTAAAAAAAAAAAAGCAGGTAAAAGATGACTACAACGAAGCGCAAATACGTAGATACATTTTTTAAACCATATTTATGGTTATTTTTTTAATTTACCTGAAATACACCAACAATTGCTCCTCGTTTTCCTTCCCAAAACTCTGGATTAGGTTCAATTTTATCTAACATATCAAAAGCTTTAGCTGCATACCAAAATTCTCCCATTCTGTAGCAGTCGTTGGCTATTAAGAGCAACAAATTAAAATTTTCTGAGTTATTGTCCATCTTGTTATATAGTTCCCAAGCTTGTTGTGGCTTATTGTTCATAATGAAACATCTTGATAAATTCGATATATAGATGTAATCATTTTTAATCCGAGGATCACTGATCAAGAGGAATATTTCTTCGGCTTCTTTTAATTGATTACAAGCTGCTTTGGCTTGACCGAAATTAAAGTTAAAAGTATCATCTTAAAAAAAACAAAAAAATTAGTAAATAGAATAGAAATGTATATGTAACTATATATGCACATATATATACAGACATATATATACAGACATATATATATATATATATATATATATATATATATATATATATATATATATATATATATATATATATAATTATAATATTAAATTTGGAACTAGATTTTATTGTCCATTGAAATCAACGTTTGAAACCCTTGTCTTTGTCTTGATTAAACTCACATAAATATGATAAAAGTAATAGGACAGACGTTACCAATCATGAAAAACAAGATCAGATTTATATATTATGGAAACGCTATTTTAACTATTTATAAATTCAATTATTTTTGTTAAAAAATTTTTCAAAATTACTAAATTTAAAGAAACATTCATTAGATATTTTCTAAAATAGTTTTTAAGATGTTTAGCAGTTTAGATTTACTAACAAAACTAATTTTATTTGGTGAGTTAAAATTTATTTTTCTAGTTTCACTTTGTAAGATTTTTTGTATTTTTTTTAGAAGCTCTTGATAAAGATTGTAAACACAATTGAAAGCTTGACATAAAGAATATTGCACCAATAGCTCTTTTATTGACTCCAACCCATAAAAAACATATATATATATATATATATATATATATATATATATATATATATATATATATATATATTAAGCCTAGAGCTAAGATTAATACTAGGATACAGGAATTAATACTATTAAACTCGACAGTCTTCCGAGTTGAATCGCGTCGGTTATCACTGCGCCGAGCTTTGGACACCCTCTTCGATGTCTTCTTCAGGGCTTCCGAAGTCTCAATCTCCCGAACTTCCAGACACTACTACACTGCTCTACTCTAAGTGACGCATTGATATTTATATATATATATATATATATATATATATATATATATATATATATATATATATATATATATATATATATATATATATATATATATATATACATATATATATATATATATATATATATATATATATATTTATATATATATATATATATATATATTTAAAATATATTCAATGGTTGAATTTCAGAGGTTTGATCGGTCAATAATTATTGTCAAATGAAAGTCGTCAACTACTTCATTGCTTTAATAGAATACGTTTCGCTTTTATTCTTTTTTGTATCAGTTCTCTACAAATAGAAATGATCATAGAATATAAATAAAAAAGGAACAACGTTCATACTTACAAAACCAATTTGTAGGTTTTTATGATGTTATAAAAACTCTACGATAACTTAACAATAAAACTTAACTAACTAAACGAGAAAAAAAAACAAAAAACACAAGAAAAACTGTATAAGAGCACTATTCTATCTATTATATCTAGTTCACTCACTAGTAGTAGTGAACTAGTGAGTGAACTAGAAGTGACTAGTGAGTGTAGTAGTGTCTGGGGGCTCGGGAGACTGAGACCTCGGAAGCCCTGAAGAAGACTGGTGAGTTTAATATTAATTTTTATAATAATAATAATATAATAAATAATATTAATTATATATATACATATATATATATATATATATATATATATATATATATATATATATATAAAATCCACAAGAAGATCATAACTGTACAGTACTATGAGCACTAAATCTGAGATATTTCTCGTTAATTAATACTAATCAGTACTAATAAAGTTCACATAATTATCCCACTCCTCTTTAAATACGCGTTGGTAAGCTTCTTTTATCAACCGTTCTACCGTTTTTTTCTTTAAAATCGACTTTGTTTAAAGCCACATACTTTTTAACGTGACTCCACACCATCTCAATCGGGTTCAGCTCACAATGGTAAAGCGGCAATCTCAAAATCTTATCGCCATATTTTTCTGCAATTGTTTCAATTTTGTACTTGTCGTACTCGTCTCTAAATGCGGCAGCAGTATCCAATAATTCACTTTTAAGGCAATCTTTCTCGAAGACAATGTTCTTTTCGATTAGCCAATCCTTGATTTGGCTTTTGTTCCACAATTTTTTCGGGAAATCAAATTTTTGGGAGTGATATGACCCGTTATCGACAACGTTTTCTTTGTCTTTCGGCAAATTTGGAATTAATGTCTTCTCAAATCATTCTTCATACAGATCCCCGTCCATTTCGTCGTGGTAATCAGCGGTTCCCTTCTTGGCTAAGAAGGTTAATTCAGCCAATGCCACAAAACCAGTTTCACTTCTAGCATGAAGAAGAACAAACCGAGGACCTCTCTGGGTTAAAGCTTTCAGTCCAGTAGAGAGCCCTTTTATGAAGACATCTCGTGGATTCTTGATCGTGGTGTCCTTTCATTCCTTTTTGACTGAAGCACCGACGTTAGCCTAAGACCCATCGGTATAAACGTCCACTCTGCTCGCCGTGCACTTTTTATTTTGTCAAGTTGGGGCTATTCGACTCCACAATCCAGTGTCTTATTCACTAGCGGTCTAAAAAGACCTGCTTCGTCGAACTAGCTGGTCCTCCCTATATCCGGCTATTTATTACTTACGAATACTATACGAACTCTGAAACTTCTGTTGGTTAGGTACGATGCAAGGAAACACGACATCGCTTCACTAAATCCGTATTCGTTTATTTTACACAGCAAGCCTTCATGCCAAACTCTGTCAAAGACCTTGCTGACATCAAGAAAAGCAGCTGCTGTATACATTTTTTCGTTAAACACTTTCGTTATACATTCCGTTGGACGCAGTACCTAGAGGTCGCATGAATGTTCGGACCTGAGCCCCAACCGTGCTTCAGGTATGATTCCGATTGTTTCAGATTCTTCTTTTAGCCTGATTAGTATTATTCTTTCTGCGACTCTACTTATTGATTATAGTAAGCTAATTGGCCTATAATTTTGTTTTACAATAACAGTTTTAGCATGTTGTTTATTATGTTTGTCAAATAGACTACCGCTTTTACTGGTAGGTTTTTGAGTGCTCTGTTTGTGATGTTTTCAAGTCCTTGTGCTTTCTTGGCGTTGGTCATTTTTATTAATTATTTTATCTCTTCGGGGAAAGTATGTGTTATACCTATCTATCCCTTTCTTTTCTTAGAAATCTTCCTCTTCTTTCTACTTCTTCTACGAAGTCTTAGTCTTCGTTGGGATGGTAGTTGTTCCTACATCCCATTTTAAGCGTGCCTTTTAGTACTTTCGCTTTTTTTTCTGTATATACAATTTCATTCTCTCCACGTAGGGGTAAAATTAACTTCCTGTCTTTCGGTAGTACTTTTGAAAGCTTCCAGAATACAGATTTATTTTCGTTTAGCTATTGGATTAAGTTGTCCCATGTTCATTTCTGGGTTTTTCTAGTTGTTTCTTGACTGCTCTGTTTAGCAATTATCTTGTTTTCTTGATTTCTTGTTCTGTTAGATCTTCTTCTTTTCCTGATTTTTTCCTTAATCAGATCGTTCAGTTAATTACTAATGTCTCTGAATCTTCCTTTTATTGTTGTGGTTTCTTTTTTTTTGGTGCTGGCATCTATAGCATGCTCCGGATGCTCCGATGTTTTCACTCAGAATTCTTTTGAAGTTTGGCAAACTTTTTTCTTCTTCTTCTGTGGTTGCAATTGCTCTGTTTGTGTTGCACCCAGGATCATTAGAATTGGATTATGTGTTGTATCACCCTAATTTAGTAAAGGTATTTCGTATTGTTGACCCACGTTGTGTATAATTGCTATACCCGGGTAAGTAAAATGTCCATCCTGTCCGTGCAAGCATGTTGGTTACACTAGTCCTATTATGTATGTGTTGTTTCTGTGTTCGAGATAGCTACACAGTAGTCTCTCGTTACGATTTGTTGTTCTAGCATACGCTGAAATTGTTTCTAGGGTATCATTTCCTGTCATGATCTTTACTATGATGGGTTCCATAGTAACTAAGCTATCTGGTATAGGAATTAGATGATCTTTTATTCCTTTTTTACCAGAATTGCTATACCTCCTGATAGTGTCCTCTGATTATTTCTATAGATACCTTAGCCGTAAAATTTGGCTCTTATTGTATTCGTTAGTTTTTTATCTTGTAACGCTATGATATCTAGTTTGAGTATGTTGGTAAACTCATTCAGAATATTGGTTTTTGTTTTCAGTCCTCCTGAGTTTCCAATTCGTAGATCATCCGACTGGTAGAACGTTGAATTATTGTTGACCGAAGCTTTCCAGTGCAGTCATGAAATTTGACATTTTTTAAAGCATTCGGGAGAAGTTATTCAACTAATTGTTTAAACTGTTGCAGGGATTGTTGTAGCGGTGCTTGGTATCTCGACTTGGTTTGGGGCCTTTTTTGTCGCTTGCGCATAGCTTATGTTCTTATATACTGATGTACTTTGTACACTTCTGCTCCTGGTTGGTTGTAGAGCCACTGGTTTGTTTCGGGTGCTTTAAAATAATCTCTATAGTTGGAAGTATGTGCTTTACCATAATTTGCAAATTTTGGATCTGTGTTGCGATCCTTTTTGCACTCCCAACTTATATTATTTTCACCACATTTCACGCATCTTGAGCTGCAATGACAAGCCTTGGACCCATGATAAAATCCTTGGCAGTGGCAACACTGCATGACTTCTTTTTTGTTTTTTATTTCTTCTTGGGCCTGCGTAGCGCAAGCGGTAGGATGCTTGACTCGCAAGCCGGTGGTCCGGGGTTCGAATCCCACCGCCGGCAAGAACATCTAGACATTTTAAAAATGTCTATAGGCCCCAGGTCGACTCAGCCTGAATAAAAATGAGTACCTTGGGTAAAACCAGGGGTAATAATAGACGGTTGAAGCGTAGCACTGGCCATTTTACCTTCCTTGTATACCGTAGGCCCTAGATATAGAAGACTACCCTGCTATACTCCCAAAGCCGCGACAGCGGTATAAAACGGGAGACTATTATTATTATATTTCTTCTTCTCCACAAATTCGCATGTAGCAGAGGTCCGTTATTTTCTTTATTTTATCGTCGTCGTCTTTTCCTATTTTTATTAAGAAGAATAGTAATTTTTTCTTTTTCTCTTTTTATATTATATTCGATACTCTTCGACATCGACTCCTTTATGTTGTATTTCATTTTAAACTGTTACTATACCAGTCGTTTCTAATAGTTCTCTGATTTCCACTCTTTTTATTTTTTCTATGCTCTTGGTATGTAACATACTCAATTTTCTTCTTATGGTCATATTCCTCTAATAACTTTAGCATACCAAGGAAATCCTCTTTGCTTTTCGTTTGGATAAAAATTTACCTACCTCACTTTTATCTATTTAGCCGATGCCTTTTTGGACGGCTTTCTTTAATATCTTTTAGTTTTCGCCAATATATTTTAGTATAATTGCAGGCAGTTTTCGCCCTATCTTTTTTGTAGTTTCTTTTTCGTTACTATTCACTGTAGGTTGTGCTACCTCTTTGTTCATTTTTTTTTGCATTTTCTACATTTTATCATCCATCTCCTTGTCGTCTTCCTGGTCGTCTTTGAAAATTGTCGTCGTATATTATTTTAATTTAATAGAATAATATTTTATAGCAAATACATCTCACGGTAAACTAATCGTGGGACAAGACATGGTCCTTCATCGAGCCGAATATAACTAGTGGTTTTCGTGTCGTATTTGAAGAACTGGGCTTAGTTATTGTCGAAAAAAGAAAACTTTTTATTGTATTGTGATTTATCGCTTTAAATCAAAGTAAAGTGACCGTGAGTGAAGTGTCTCAAGAATAATTTATCGCCATTTTCGTCGGAATTCTCAAGGATTCATCACATATCGTCGTCGTATTCCTGTGCCATCACCAACAACGGTCATCATTGCATTAAATCAAATTGTAGTTGGCAACACGAGAAGTATCGAAAATCACCAATTCAAAGTAAGTCATGCGAACCACTCAATTAATCTATTCTTTTTGCTGTATTCTTTCTACTACTCATAAAAATTAATATGCTCTCTATTACGAGTTTACTAAAAATTAATTAGTAGGAATTTGATAAACTGATCGTATAATTTAAATTGTTTATTACCGTTTCGTCGTGACAAATTTTGGTTTTTTTGTTTTTCTTTTATTTTTTATTTATATATATTATAAAAATTTAAAATGACCTAAGAAGCAGTTAAAGCCCTTAATGTCAAACGCGGTAATGCCAAGCGATCTTTAACGAGATATGAAAATTTTTTAAATAAATACAATCCTGAAACAGATTTTTTATGCTTAGAAAAACGGTATCAGGACATAGAAAAGGTTCGGGAAAATTTTGAAATCGTTCAAAAGGAATTAGAAATATTACTTAAAGAATCAGATGAACTTAATAATTATCGTATACAATTTGAGGAACAATATTATAGAACACACGCAGTCGCCGCAAATTTTTTGTCGGGTCGGATTACGAAAAAATTAAACAGAAAGTCAACTGTGGATGATTCACCACCAGAAATAATATTTTCTAGCTTTTCTTCATCTTCCAACTGTCACACTTGTCATCAAAAACACAATAGTTTGTTACATTTAAATAAACCAAAAAAAAACTTCGAATAACAATAAAAATACAAACACGGATATACTTAGTGCTAGCGTAAATTTGCACGCTCATGTACCCACGGAAGTACTAGCTAACGCAGTGGTAGATATCGTAAACAGTCGCGTAAAAGCCAAAACTTGTCGAGTGTTTTTGGACGCTGGTTCTCAAGCACATTTTATTATCGAATCCGTGGCTCAATTTTTGAATTTAGATCAAAAGCCCGTTAATATCACAGCTTCCGGGATAGATGATTTGTCGACTAAAATAACAAATTCTGCACAAGCCACAATCAAATCGCTTTTTAGCAAATTTCAAAAAACTTACCAAAAAATATCGTGTTAGCTGATCCTGAATTTTGCAAACCCGCAAAAGTAGATGCTCTTTTGAGAGTACAATTATTTTACAAACTTCTCAGTGTAGGTCAAATATTGTTGAAAAATTAGCCTAATGCTGTTCTGCAAAAAACTCAGCTGGGTTGGATTGTTGCAGGTGAAATAAATAATTCGTCTCGATTGCAAAATATTTCGTGCCATCTTTCATTAAATCGCTTCTGGGAAATGGAAGAAATTCCAAGCATCAAAGTTTTGTCACCGGAAGAAAAAGCATACGAAGAGCATTACGACTGTCACACTACTCGGGATGTTAATGGTGGATACATCGTAAGGTTGCCATTTAAAGACAAAAAATCGAAATTAGGTGATTCATACAGTAGCGCGTTAAAACGTTTTTATTCGCTAGAAAATCGTTTCCGCAAAAATCCTGTTTTGGAACTGGACTATTCTGCTATTTTGACTGAGTATGAGAAATTAACACATGTCGTACACAAATGACGTAAATGGCAAAGAAATTGGATTTTATCTTCCTTATCACGCGGTATTAAAACAAGATAGTATCACAACTAAAACTCGCGTAGTTTTTGACGGCTCAGCGAAAACGTTGAAAACGAAAACGGGAATATCGCTCAATGATACATTAGTGGTCGGTCCCAAGCTGCAGGATGACGTATTTGTCATTCTTCTTCGTTATCGTCAACATATATTCGTATTGGCAGCCGACGCAGAAAAAATGTATCGACAAATTCTCGTATATCCCGATGACGTAGTTTACCAAAAAATTTTGTTTCGTAAAAATCCACAAGAGCCAATTAAAACGTACATTCTTAATACCGTCACGTACGGTACCGCTCCAGCATCATATTTGTCAACTCGGACTTTTAAGCAATTAGCTCAAGATGAGGGTTTTGCGCATCCTCTCGCAGCTATCGCATTTACGTCGATGATATTCTCACTGGTGCAAAGACTCGCGCAGAAGGATCCGCCTTGCGAGAAGATATATCGCATTGTTAAAAAACGGCGTTTTTCTTCTTCGAAAATGGGCATCAAATGATAGCTCTTCAATAGTCAATCAAAATAAACAGGCTGGGAGTACTCACATGTCTCTAGATCCTGATGGCCACCATCAAGGCATTAGGAATTCAATGGAATTCTCGCAAAGATACTCTGTTTTATAGCTCGAGCATTTCAAGTATCGACATTGTAACGAAACGCTCTATTTTGTCGCAAATCGCAAAATTGTTTGATCCGCTGGGATTGTTGGGCCCAAATGTGCTGGAAATTAAGAGTAACCTGGGATGAATCACTTCCTCTCGAAATTCACGATTTATAGTTGTCATTTTAGGCTCAATTAAAACTTATCGAACGAATACCAAATCCCGTCAATATCCAAATTCATGGATTTTGCGATGCCAGCAAAAAGGTTTACGGCGCTTGTCTTTATTGTTGTTTTGTTGATGCTGAGGGAAATATTTTTGTGTGATTGATTTGATTGAATACAACGATTGACTAGTCGGTGTCATTGGCAACATAGCCCAGTCTGGTTATACAAAAATCATCGATTTCACGGCAAAATGTTTCGCAGATATCTGAAGCTTTTAAGACATAGGTGGGGGTTACTAGATGACGAATAGATAAAAAGATACTCCTATTTTTACCTTGCCTTTTTTTTAAGCAATAATTTATGGTCAGAATTGGATTTTTTATCTATAAGTTTTTTCCCTTATAATTTAAATAAACAATATTTATACCATTTTTTTATATCAAAAATATCTTTATTTTCCCGTTTTTTCAATTAAAATTGATAAATAATTTACGGAGATATTTGCAAAAAAGCAGTTTTTTTGCACTAATTTATAAATTTAATTAATTTTTTTATTAACAAATTAAAATGTTATTATTACATTTCAACATTGAGGAATGACCGTCCTTTAAATTTGTGCGAAATTTCCCTCCGATCGGTCAAATAGTTTAAAAGTTATTCAATTTGTTTATCCCTGGGACTAATTATTTAAACCGTTGAACTTGCCCTATGAATGATGCTAGACACATTTATCAAATTTCATAGGATTCTTTAAGACCTATACTATCTTAAAAGTTAAATGAATATTGAGTTTTCATCGAAATTATTTACAAAATAAACGTTTGAAAAAGGGGTATGTTTTTTACTTATAAACAATTGTAATAACTTCTATATTTTTCAAGCTACAGACTTGTACGTACAACCATTAGATAGCTGGTAAAAAAACTCACATTTAACAAAAAAAATAAACCTTCTATGAACAATAGGAACGAAGCTAGCGACAATTTTTTGATAATTATATCTCCATTGTTTATAAACATTAAGAAGTAAAATTTACACAAATTTTGAATGAAAATCTAAACTTTATATTGAATTTTATAGCTATAAAATTCATCCAATTTTTCGAAACTTAAAACCTTTCGAAACGAAGTTACTTTCGAAAGATCGACATAGGAAAGTGGAGGGGAAACTGTTTTAACTCCTCGCTGCAAATTTAATATTAGGGTTACGGATTTATCATTCAAAAGCTTCAACAGTTCTGTAAGAATTTCATCAGGTCCATTTGCTTTTCCATTTTTAGCGTTTCTTATTGCGTATTCTACTTCTTCTTTCAATATGTCTGGCCCAGTTGCATTGATTATCTCAGTTAAGTTGTTTCTATCGTCTTCAAATAATTCATTCAGGTATTCTGTCTATCTTTTTAGTTTATTCTCCAGATCTACAATAAGATTTCCATCTTTGTCTTTAAGTTTACCTATTTGGCATTTCGTTATGCTTCCTGTTATCTCTTTTACTTTTTTGTGCATATTGAACGCATCGTACTTTTTTTCATAGGTTTCCATTTCTTCACATTGTTTTTTAATCCACTCCTCTTTTGTCGTCTAACCCAAATGACCTTCTTCCCCTTACCCCTGGACATTTTTTAATTGTTGGTCCCAAGACAAGCTATCGTGAAACCGACTTTTTGGATACGTCCTCCAATAAGTTATCAGCTTGGCAGCACGCCCAGCACTTGAAGCAGCACTTCTGGAAACGATGGTATAAAGAATATCATCAACAATAATGTTAATGCTACTGATAATGGAATAGTGCTCGATGTTTTGGTGTTAATTCTTGAAGACAATTTGCCTCCGTTACAGTGGGCAGTTGGACGCATCACGTCTGTGCACCCTGTAGAGGGCGGCATTGTCAGAGTGGTAACTCTGAAAACCAAATTTGAAGAGTATAAACGCTGCGTGAAGAAGTTGTGTCCACTTCCGATCAGCTAGATTTTTGACGTCAACCGACAACCTCATTTTGAACTTCAGTACTTCAAGGCGGGCGGCATGTTCCGTCTCATTATAATTTAGTTCATATTATTTTTTGATTTTATTTTGTTTAGATTCATAGTTGTAATTTTTAAAGTTTTGGGTAAATTTTAGTTTCCAGAAATCTATTAAAAGATTAAAATATTTATTAGTTTTACATATTTCTGGGGAAAATTTGTCTACTACAATCCCTCCCTTTAGAAAGTATGTACCCGGCAGATCCGTCTGTATATGGTTCTGATAAGGACAATATGAATGATTTTGTAATTTATGTAATTAATCCCCAAGGTAAAACTATAAAGTTCTTAGTAACGCCCTCCCCTGTACCAGGGATTTGTGTTAGGCATTTGTAATGTATTTTTAGTAGTATCGAACGAAACTCAGTTCTGTAAACATGTATAGAAAGCAATAAATAGTTCTATGAAAATTGTGGTTGTATATTATTTCAATTTAATAAAATAATATTTTATAGCAAATATATCAAGACACGGATCATAACAACTTACCAGTCTTCGCTTAAAAAAATTTTAAAATCAAAACTAGATCAATTTATATTTTTTTCTTCTCCCGTCAATGCACATTTCATCCATTTTTTCATAATAAAAAAACATTTGCCCGTCAATGCATCTAGGGAAACCAAAAAACGAAGTAGGTTTGATTTATTCATGATAATTGTATATATCATTTATAGTAAATATTATCTGATGTTTTCAGACAGACAAGTGCTCTAAGACATAACTGTTAATTCCATTTTTATTATGCACCCGATACAGGACTTCAAAAACTGGTAACAGTTTTGCACATACACCGTTATTTAAATATGATACTCTCATCGCTCTTACCATTAACTTTTCTCCTGTTTTATTTACATTTCGTTTTGTCGTCTTTTCTTTCTACTGTAATTGATCGAATTCCCCTGTCTGCTATCCCTGTTTTCTACATCTCCTTTTCAATGTCTTTTAGTTTCTGTTCAAAATAGGAAATTTTTTCAACCTCTTTTATATTTTCTTCAAAAGACAAAATATCGGTAGCAACTTTGTTTTCCGACGAAGATATTTTATCGTCAAGAAAGGAAATCTCAGAAGGAGCCTAAGAAATTTCCAAAAAGATGTTAGCAAAAACCTTGCTTTCCAGAGAAGAAATCTCGTTAGAAACTTTATTTTCATAAGAAACAATGTCCGTAGAAACTTTGGAAATATAACAAAAAACTTTGCTTTCTAGAATCGACAAAATGGCAGCAGCATGCTTGTCCTCTAATTTAGATTCTTTTCCGACAGAATTTAATTTTCTATAGTCAAATTCCCATCGTAAATCTGTCACTTTAAAACCACCGTAGCCAAGTGTCGTAGCCATTTTTCACAGATTTTTTTAAATATCCCTCTTGTGACACTAATTTAATGTTTATTATTTTAATTTATTTAAAGTCTTTTATTTTAAAACTCAACAAACTGATAACGTTTATTTATTTATTAATATAAATATGTTTTTAGACTAACTCCTAAAATCGAATTGCCCCTATTTATTCTTCGAAATATTTCTAGCTTTCTGAAATATTTATATCTGCAACTCACAAACTCTTCTATCTAGTTTCATCCGAATGTAGATAACTTTAATTGGATGTTAAATACACCAATACATATATGTCAAATAAGTGCATACAACATTAAATTGTACTAGATTAGAGGTAATGCATGAAGGTACTGCGTCATTTTAATAGAGCATATTGAAGATCACTATAATAAATATAGTCCAGCGTGGAAATATTACCCAAATATTATTGAATATTTTTCAAAATTATTTTACATTCTACCTACTCTCACCTGCATGTAGATAACTTTTGATGGATGTTAAATAGACCAATACATCTTCAAATTGGTTAGCAAGAAAAAAGGCCGCTGCCATACACTGTCTTCCATGAATAGTATCACACTCGCTGGTAGAACTACCAACTAAATGAAAACATTCTTCTGCTATTTTTATATGTTCTATCTAAAAGGTATGATTTTATTATTATTAATATATTATTTAATTTACCTTACAGTACTTACGGAATTCAGTTCTTGTCCAAGAGCAGCATTGACGACTCCTTTTAAAATATATTGCTGAGGAACGGCGGGCTGTAGATCCTTGAGTAAGTCAAACGCTTCCTTGGTATCATTATTTTTTAGATAGTGTATGACCAAATTCAATCTGGCTTCTGGCACTACGTCTATCAATGAAAGAAATACCTGGAAATTATTATGGCATTTTTCAGTAAACTTATAGATTATACAGGTCTGGGATTGAACATCGTTTTATCCATGATGGAAGCTTTTTATATATTTTTTGACTTAAATCCAAAAATGGCTTCTGTTTATTTTTTCGGTAAGATTCCTGACAAAAATAGGAAATTAAATTGGAAACAATGAAGAAAACCTATATTTTTGTAAATTCTATTTATTAAACGGGTTTAACTCAAATTTACAATTTTTATTACGTAACATATTTGTTGGGTTCTTTTAATTATGACCTATTCTTTCTGCCATAAAGTTTCTTCATCTTTGGGTGATACATGTGAAAAAGTCCTTCTGAAATTTTTAGCAATAGTCACCCATCACGGCTACAAATCAGCTTACTTCATACCTCTGCTTTATTTCTTACAACTACTAAGGATTTCCACAGTTTTCACTGTCTTCCTTCACTCAACCCTTTTCTCCAATTTTCCCTGTCATTCCAGTCTCCATCTCGCAGGGTTCTTTTCTCCATAGCCTCGTCGATTTCATCTCTGAATGACCTTCGGGGTCTTCCTCTCTTTCTTCTTCGGGCTCCATTCTGTGATTTTGTTTATCCAGCGTCCTCTGTCCGCTCTTCTGACGTGGCCGTACCAGGATAGTCTCTTCTTCTCTATATAGTCGATTATGTCTGATTGCACTCCCATTCTCCGCTTAATCTCTGTGTTTTCAATTCTGTCTCTTTTTGTAAGTCTACAGCTTCTCCTCAGGAACTCCATTTCTACTGCTCTTATTCTACCTCTATTTCTCTTGTTTATTGTCCAGTTTTCGGACCCATATGTCAGGATACTTCTTGTCAGGGTGTTATATATTCTCTTTTTTGTCTTTATCGTAATGTTCTTATCCCACAACACTGAGTTTAGTTGTCTTATACAGTTTCTTGTTTGTCTCAGTCTGTTGTTTATATCTTCTTCTGTTGTTCCCTGGTTCGATATTATGGTTCCTAAATACTTGAATTTATCTGTTCCATTTATTTGTCTTCCCTCGTCTATCTCTAGGTTTCTCATATCCTTGTTTTCTGTTGTTAGGTATTCGGTTTTCTCTAAATTTATTTCCATTCCGTTGTTTTTATATTCTACTTCTAGTTTTCTGAGCATAAAGCTGAGATCTTCTTCATCTTGTGCGATGACTACTTGATCGTCGGCAAAACTTAAGGTGTATAGGTATTCGTCTCTTACTGGTATGCCCATTCCTTCGCACTTTCTCCTCCATGGTTTGAGTGTCTTTTCCAAGAATATTTTAAACAGAGTAGGGGACGGAGCACAGCCTTGTAGAAGTCCTTTTGTCGTCTTAAATGGATTGTAGGCTTTATTTCCACATTTAATAGCTGCTTTGTTTTCTTTGTATAGTGCTTTAACTGCTTTTATTAGTGTTTGTCGGATTCCGAGATCATTCATTGCTTCCCATAATTTGACTCTAGGTATTGAGTCATATGCTTTCTTTAGATCAACAAAGGCCAGATGGACCGGTCTACCTTTTGCCATTTTCTTCTCTATCAGTTGTTCTAATGTGTACGTATGATCTAGGCATGATTTTCCTACTGTGAACCCTGCTTGGTCTTCTCCAATTTTTCCTATTATTTCAGTTTCTAGTTTTTCTTTAATAATTTTCCCGTAAAGTCTACCTACCGACGATATTATACTAATTCCTCTATAGTTTTCACATTTTTTCCTGTTTCCTTTCTTATGTATGGATGTGATGTATGCTTGTGTCCATTCCGCAGGTATTTCTTCTCCATTTAGTCCTCTTTCGAACATTCTATGTAGCATGCGGAATAACTTTTCCGTTCCGTTTTTAATTAGTTCGTTTGGTATTCCTCCGGGTCCTTTGGCTTTTTTGTTCTTCAATGTCTTGATTGCTCTCTTAACTTCTGCCAGGCTTATTTCTATCTGGTCGTATGCCCCATTTCCTGCATGTTCTATATTCTCTTCCTGAAATTGGGGACGGTTTTCTGTAAGTAGTTCTACGTAGTATTCTTGCCACTCGTTTTCACTAATTTTGCCGATCTGGGTTTTCTCTGTCTTATTTCGTTGAAGTGCTTTTAATATTCGCCATGATTCTGAATTTCTCGTTCCTCCGATATGTCGTTCTATCTCTGTGCATGCTTGTTCCCATCGTTCGTTCTTTTCATTTGTTACTCTTTTCTTTACCTCTCTGTTTTTCGCTCTATATAGGTCTAAGTCTTCCTGTTTTTTGGTGTTTAGGTATTTTATGTGTAGTTTTTTCTTTTCTTTTATGCATTTCAATGTGTCTTCCCTTAATTTGATATTCTGATGGGTGTTCCTTTGGTCGTCTTCTCCAAGAGCTTCTAAGGCCGCTGAAATCAGGCAGGTTTTTATGTGTTCATGCATTTCATCTAACGTGTCATATCTGAATTCTTCTAGTTTTTGGTCTAGTCTTCTTTTGTATAAATCTTTTATTGATTCTTCCTGCAATAGATGTAATTTGAGCCTCTTTTCGTTTATTGTCGTTCCCGTTGTAACAATCGATGTATGTTTTTGTTTTGTCCAGATATAGGGGAATTCCATCCATGCCACCACAAGTTTGTGATCTGTTCCACACTCTGCCCCTCTTTTCACTCTGATGTCTTTCACTTTGATGGAGCTTTTGTGGTTCATGATAATGTAGTCAATAATGGATCTTAGTTTTCTTGTCTCTTGAGTCCATGCTTTATTTCTTACAAACTGTTAATGATGAGACTCCATTTACACTTTAAAGCTCAAAGAACATCCGTAAATTTTTACATTGAAACCCCAAACTTAAAGTTGTTTTTATGTGGTTTCCAAAAGACAATGGCTTCATTTTTAAGTAAAACCAAGTTGCCTGCTTAATGCTCCCATTGTTAAAACCAAGAACTTTCATTCTACCAAGTATTCAAGTTTTATATTTTTTATCATTTTTCTTTAGTCAGCCCCACCTTGACCTATTATGTTTAATACTTCTGTGTTTGAAATGCGTTTTTTCGTCATAATTTAGAGTGTCGTTTATTCAACATTAAGTAATAAAAATTGTTGAATTGAAGTTGTCAACAGTTTCTCTCCCTATTAAAACTCGATATTGTCTTTGGCGTTGGATACCATCAAGTTTCTCGACCTTTAGACCTGTCCTCTGTCTAGTTTTAAGCACCTAGGACAGTTGTTTTCTTCTAACCTAGCGTTTTCCTTCAATATTACACCAACTTTAGTTGATGATTGAGAGATATTTTCGATTAATACAACGGCCTACAGTATGTTGTCCGTTTATCGGTTCCTTCACCTTGTGGGACAATCTCTTATTCCAAAGACAAGTGGATGCTCTTATTATATTTTCAGTTTTTCTACTCAAAACTGTTGACTGACAAAAGAGGAACAGCTTATATCCGCAGTCAGTCGGTAAGGTTAGGGCATCCGCTATGTTTATTTAATGGTTGTAATACTCGACATGTCGAGATACTTTCCCCTGGGCTATTATAGCATTTTTAAGGTATTTACCTTAAAGGTATCACTTTCCTAAGTGATACCCACTACACTCTCCAGTATCGCCGCTACTTGATCGGGGACTGCTGTTTTATTATATACTACAGCTACACTTCATATCTGAAGGCTCTATCTGATAATTTTCTGTACCTTGTTCTGTCTGTAAATTTTTCGAAACTCGTCGATTATGGCTTAAAATATCGTAAATAAACGTCTTTGTTATTTTCTTTCCTCTTTCTATCTTTACTGTTCAAGGCCACACAAACTTTTAAAAACAATCAATTACAACAAGAATGGGCTTGTACATTTATTTTTGTTGGCATAGGAGCGCATTTCAGTAAGATCCATTTGCCATAAATTATTTAGTCCTTTAATACTTGTTCGTCGACAAGGATTGCTTTTCGTGCATGTTTGATCGAGTGCCCATCGAGTTGCATGATGACCAACTGCTATTTTTCTTTAGACATAATTACAGGCTTCGATGCTATGCTTTGTGTAGTATTGAAGGGATAAAGTGCCCTTCTCGGTTCTTAGTAATAAAAACTTATAACGAAATATATTTCATTTAACTAGATACTTTATTTCGTTAATATTACGTTGTTTGCATTTCACGATTAATATCGAAACAATATTTATAAACACAGGTCCGCGACCTACACTAACGTTGTAGGACATTACTTTTATAAAGTAATACGACAAAAGATAAACGACGTGCTATTTCAAGATCACATTAGATTAAAGAATGTTTTAAATATTAAACATTAAAATACGAATTATATAAAGCAGAAAACCCTAGCACATTTACACCTTTTAAAATAAAAATTTATAGTTGAGAGATTACCAGAACCGTCTCTTTCCCCTTTACAGAAAAATTAATCTTACTTCTCTTTCGTAGATATGTATATACAAATATTTTCTAAAACTAACTAACTAATAATAACTTAATTCTATGCACAGTGGTTTTTTCCTTTTTGGAGTCTGTTTATCACTACACTTTAGGCAAAAATATGACTTGATTTTATATATTTACAATTTACAATTAGATTAATAATTATTTACTTTAGAAATCTCCATTGACGTTTACAATGTACAAGTTACTTTAGATGACATTTACAATTTATAATTTACCATTAACGTTAATGCAAAGATTTCAACTAATTACGTTTATTTTAATGACTGCTTTCTTAATTCTCGTTAGTGGTTCTTTCACTTGACATTCATGATAATTTTAATTTACAGTACTCGTACATTTTTCCATATTCTTTCATTTAAATTTGCTTCTAGCTTTTTCTCGTCTGTCATTAACTTAGGTACTCCACAAATACATAATTCTTTATTTTCTTTTGTACTTTAGTACTTTCTTCTACATTTTTTTTCTTCTAGTAGTTTTAAACATAATTCATATTCATTTATCTTCGTCATTTAAAATGTTCATTTATAATATTCATTTATAATATTCGTTTTAACTAGATATCATATGTAAAACTGCATTATCATCATTTTTAAAATATCACTTATATATCTTTATTCATCTCATTTTCTGCACATCTTAATCGGAAATTCTACTTCGATCCATATGCAACGGATAGCATGATATGGTTAACTCAATAGATCAGAACAACAGATTATGTATGCGTTTTTAATTCTTGTACTATAATTTTCATAACCCGTAATCCTGTTTTGATCCATATGCTTATCCTTAAACCAGCTAGGTAACCATCAAAAACCAGAATGGGTAATCTATAAGCTAAAAAATCAATATTAAATATTCAATAAAACAACTCGAAATGAGGTTTTTATAAAAATAAATTAAATTTTCACTTATATACACTGTGTCTTTTCAAAAGTCGTTTTCTTCCCAGTCCATCCGGGATTGCCCAATTTTCATTTTTCCGCCTTCGTTTCCAATTTGTTACAACTATTTTCAGAAATTCTTTCGCATTAGAAGATCAGCATTGTGTTTGCAAGGTCGCCATGTGGTATTTAAGGGATAAAGTGCCCTTTTCGGTCCTTAGTAATAAAAACTAATAACGAAATATATTTCAACTAACTAGGTACTTTATGTTGTTAATATAACGTTGGTTACATTTCACGACTAATATCAAAACAATATATATAAACACAGGTCCGCGACCTACACTAACGTTGTGAGACAATATTCTAATAAGTATATTTCTACAATGACCATTCTTCTACATATGTACTCTATTTATATAACTAACGAAAGTAAATGACGTGCCAGTTCAAGTTCACATAAGGTTAATGAGACGATTGCAGACGATTCCAATTTATATGAGCACGCCATATATCCTCGTAGCTTGTCGTGTTTGTATACGACTTCCGGGTCACCATATACAGCAAAGATCGAGAACCATCTTCTAATCTCAATATTCTTCCAACTTTAGGCTGCTGGTTTTTTAACTCGTCCCAACGACCGAATTTCTTATAAGATACGGGTGAGATTCCTTTAGTCATCTTAAGATTTTGGGCAACACAGTGGGCTAGAGAGATGTTATGCGGAACACTAATAAGATCCTGCTGAACTTCTGTCGTCACGCCGAATCTAGCACTCTTTCTTTCTGCGTAATTTGACATAAATTCATTAAAGCTTGGTCGCTATTCATCTTCGATGTCATTTTGGAGGGTTCGTGGTTCTTCTGTTTCATTTGAGCCAGCATATGGTGCAAGACGATTTATGTGAACTACTTTTGGTTTACCTTTCGGCAATTTCTTAATTCGGTATATTACGTTATTTATTCTCTTTTTAATTTCATATGGACCTTCCCATTGTCTTTGCAGTTTAAGAGACAAGCCTCGAAGACCTTGTGAATTATAAAGCCAAACAAGATCACCTACTTCATAGCTTTCATTCTTGCATCGAGAATTATATTGATCTTTCATTCTGTCACTAGCTAACTGGATGTGTTGTCGGGCAAGTTCATGAATGTCATTCATTCTTAATTCCAGGCGGTCGACATAATCTTCGATTGCAACATGTTCTTCGAAAGTTCTGCAGCCAAACTCTAGGTCGCAGGGCAAACGAACTTCACGACCTAACATCAGGCAGGTTGGAGTCTGGCCTGTAGTTTCATTCACGGCCGAGCGGTAGGCCATTAAGAATAAATGAATGTGCTGGTCCCAATCTCTTTGATATTCTGATACAACTTTGGACAGGTGTTTATCCATCGTTCGGTTCATCCTCTCGACCATTCCATCTGATTAAGGATGCAGGGGTGTCGTTCTAGTCTTATTGACACCAATCAATTTATAAACGTTTTGGAAAAGGGTTGACTTGAAATTTCGCCCTTGGTCGAAGTGGATCTCCAAGGGAACACCAAATCGGCTAAACAATTCTTTAACAAGTACCTCTGCAACGGTAGTAGCTTCTTGATTTGGTATCACATAGGCCTCTGTCCATAGTCCATTTCGTAAAATAATCCATGGCTACCAGGATATATTTATTTCCATCATTTGTCTCTGGAAGTGGACCTGCAATGTCGATTGCTACTCGTTCCATAGGACTACCAACATTGTACTGTTTCATGGGTGTCCTCTTTTTACCAACTGGACCATTATTGGTTGCACACAGTTTACATTTCCGGCACCATTTTCTTACATCATCTTTACAGTTCATCCAATAGAACCGTTCTCGAACCTTTTGCAGAGTCTTCGTGATATCAAAGTGTCCACCTGATGCACCGTCATGCAATTGACGCAATACTTCTGACACTTTACTTTTAGGTACAATCAACTGAAGCTTAGATTCTGTACCATCATCGTTCTCAAAGGTTCTATACAGAAGATCATCTTTTAGCACTAGGCAATTCGATTGGCTCCAGTAACACTTGACTTCTGGACTACATGCACTAATGTCTTGCCAAGAAGGTCTTTCACTTCGACGCATCCACTCCAATATTCTTTTTATACATGGATCATCTGCTTGAGCGTCTTGTAGCTGAGGCTGCCATTGATCAATAATGACGGTGGTTCATCTCACGGGGCAAAGTCGTTCTTCTAATTTAAGACGGTAATAACAATTTGCACTGTACGGCCGTCTCTACAGAAAATCAGCATTTAATTGAACTCTTCCAGCCCTGTGTTTGATCTCGTAATCATATTCTTGTAATCGTTCTAACCATCTTACCATCTGGTCCTCTCGATTACAGAATTGTAAAAGCCATTTTAGAGCAGCGTGATCCGTACGAATAAGAAACTTTCTGCCATACAAGTATTTATGGAAATGCTCGCAAACCTTCACTACGCCTAGCAGTTCTCTCCTGGTAACGCAATAACTTCTTTCTGGTTTCGACAAGACTTTACTAAAGTAAGCGATGACTTTCTCCTGCCCATCTTGGATTTGGGAGAGAACAGCTACTAGTGCACTGTTGCTGGCATCGGTGTCTAACACAAATTTTCCTACCTGTCTAGAGTAGCTTAAAATCGGTGCACTGATCAGAGCCATTTGTAAGTGTTCGAAAGCTCTTTGACACTCTTCGCTCCATGTATATTATTTGCCTTTTTCTATCAACTTTGTTAATGACTTGGAGATGTTGGCGAATCCTTTGAAAAAACGTCGGTAATATGTACATAGATCAAGGAAACTTCTAATTTCGTGTTTATCTCTTGGTACTGGCCAATCTTTAATTGATGCAAGTTTTTCAGGATCCGCTGTTACACCATTACTTGCTACAATATGTCCCAAGTACTTCACTTCTCGTCGAAACAAGTGACATTTTTTCGGACTTAACTTCAATTTCGCTGCCCGCAATCGTTAAAAGACTTCTGTCAGATTATTGGCATGTTCATTGAAAAATCTTCCAACCACAATTACGTCATCCAAATAAACCATGCATGTTTTCCATGTTAGACCTCTTAAAACTGCCTCCATTAATCTTTCAAATGTGGCCGGGGCATTACATAAACCAAAGGGCATAACTGTGAACTGCCAAGGCCCTGATTCGAGAATGCGGTTTTTTTCCGATTAGCTGGCTCCATGTCTTCTTGCCAATATCCACTTTTTAGATCGAGTATGGAGAACCAACGTGAACCAGAAAGAGTATCCAAAGTATCGTCTACTCTGGGCAAAGGATAACTATCTTTTTTAATTACCGCATTGAGCTATCCGTAGTCAATATAAAATCGCGTTGACCATCTTTCTACTTTTTACTAGCACTACTGGTGATGTCCATGGACTGTTTGATGGATCAATTACCCCTTTTGTGTTCATATCTTTGATGATGTCTTTGGCTTCATCTCTTTACGCAAATGGAAGTCGTCTAGGTTGTTTTCTGATTGGCTGAGCGTCTCCGGAATTAATTTTATGCCTTACTATGCTTGTTTTACCCTTATCTTTCTTATCAATGGCAAAAAGATCTTGAAATTCTATTAGCATAAACTTCACTTTTTTATCGGTAAGATAGTTTCGAAACAAATTCAGATTTCTGCTTTAATCTGGAGCCTTCTACAAATTGCAAGACATGACCAGACGATGATAAAGATGTTAAAGAAGACATGGGGAATCTAAAATTTGCATTCCACGACATGTCTATTCATCTAGGCAGAAATCCTAACGAATTTGTTTCTCGTACTCATACAGAGTAGATCCGAAGAAAATGAAAAAGACAGAAAAGATTTTATTTCACGTTCAAAGCGTCTATGTATCTATTGATACGTATTTCGCTTTAATAAAGCTCATCAGAATAGTTATTCATAGCCGTTCTTAACGTGAAAAATAAAATTCTCTGTCTTATTAGAAGTAACAACTTCTGTGATGCATACATTGTTACTTCTAATAAGACAGAGAATTTTATTTTTCACGTTAAGAACGGCTATGAATAACTATTCTGATGAGCTTTATTAAAGCGAAATACGTATCAATAGATACATAGACGCTTTGAACGTGAAATAAAATCTTTTCTGTCTTTTTCATTTTCTTCGGATCTACTCTGTATGAGTACGAGAAACAAATTCGTTAGGATTTCTGCCTAGATGAATAGACATGTCGTGGAATGCAAATTTTAGATTCCCCATGTCTTCTTTAACATCTTTATCATCGTCTGGTCATGTCTTGCAATTTTTAGAAGGATCCAGATTAAAGCAGAAATCTGAATTTGTTTCGAAACTATCTTACCGATTTTTCTATCAGATGTCGCTATTGCGTCCATAACGAAGTCATGTTATTGTTACTTCTAATAAGACAGAGAATTTTATTTTTCACGTTAAGAACGGCTATGAATAACTATTCTGATGAGCTTTATTAAAGCGAAATACGTATCAATAGATACATAGACGCTTTGAACGTGAAATAAAATCTTTTCTGTCTTTTTCATTCACTTTTTTAGTTCGTTCGTCACACTGTCCGATCAAAGTTCTTTTACTTAACTTAATAGCAGTTCCCTTTAAGTTCATAACTCTTACAGGAACGACATCTCTAATTCTTACCAAGGCTTTTGTCGTTAGGAACTCGGCATTGTTCACATCTTCGACCATCCTTAAACTTCCCTCTCGGCAGTAACCATCAGGTCTGGCCATCAAAATTTTCTCACTATTACGGGGTATTGTTACGTCACAAGTAGTTATTAAGCTGATAACATCTTCTTTATCCTCATTCAACGGCAACTCTTCACCATTGATCTCGAGAACTCCATTTTTGACATTCAATACAGCTCCCCAACTTTCCTTAGTAAATCTATCCCCAATATGAACTCGTCGGAGATCTCTGCAATTAATACTCTATTATGTTTCGCTGTAGTCTGGTCTGGCCAATGGATACTGACATATTAGTCTCGCCATATGTATTAATTATCCCACCAGTTGCTGTTCTAAGCTTTACTGTTGCAGGCGATAATTTAAGATGGCCTTGTACTACTTCTTTTATTAGCATTTATTATTGATACGACCCTCGATGTAGAGGCTATGAATTCCACCGGAGGACGTAATTGACGAAGGTATCTACAGCAATTTCTTCCAAAATTGCTACCTCTGGATAAGCCAACCGCACTATACGAGCAACATCTGCTTCAAACTCTTGCAAATTTTCACTTGCTCGTTGAATTCTACTTCTTAGTTGCGCCTTGTAGACTTGTTGTAGGTGGGTTTCTCCGTAACGTTTGTCTAGTCGAGTAAACAAGGTCTGGTAACATTTTTCTTGACCCTTCGGAATATATTTTAGAATTTTTGCAGCATCACCTCGTAAAGCAGCAGTCAAGGAAACAGCTTTTTCTTGTTCTGTCCAATGATTGGCTGTCGTAATAGCTTCAAATTGTCTAAGGTATATGGACCAAGAAGATTTTCCATCAAATGGTGGCAATTTGAATCTCATATGATGTGTCGTTTCGTCTCTAGGTGATTCTTCTTTCACTACCGGATCTAAAGCTACTGTGTTAACTGGTAGTAGCACTTTTGTATTGGTTATCATGCTCTCTAACTGTTTGATCTTCTCTTCTACGTTGTTTACATTTTTCTGTATCTGATCGAATGTTTTAGAGACTTCTTCAAATTTCTTCATTGTTCTGAGTACATACTTCGTCAAATCTTCTAGAAACCTTTTCGAGTTTCTCGTCGTTTTGTCTAGCTACTTCTTGAATATTTTCTGAAGTCTCGTCTTCGTCTTTTTCATCATTTTTTTTAGAAGTTTCTTCAATCATTTTCGAGACATTTTCAAATTTCTCGTCGAATCTTCTAGACACATTTTCGAATTTATTATCATTTTTTCTAGTAGTTGCTTCTATCATTTGAGACGTTTCATCGAATCTTTTGGAAACATTCTCGAATTTTCCATCAATTATTTTAGTTAAAACGGCTTCTTCTGCTGACTGGAACTGGTATGTCTCTGGGTCATCTCCATTCTTGTTCAGAACGTCCTTCAGTCGTTTTTGAAGGATCTTCTTGGACCCGCTGCAGTCTTCATCGCGTTCTTCTAGTTGCTCACGTAACGCTTTTACTGAAAGTTCTACTAGCAGCATCTTTGGTCAGGCCCACACGTACTTTTTTAAATGTTCTTTCGTACAAATATCACTACCAAACTAGGCGGATGTTCCTGACGAACAATACTTTTCAAAAGTCTTTTTCAAAAGTCACTGCTGAATTTATTTTTTAAATAAATCAATTATCCTCACACCGGACACGAACTGTAGCGAGATTAAATAAAACGAGCAGTTCGAATTTATATAAATATATTTATTTATAAGTTTAAAGTTCGATAGTATCTTAACAACTAAACTCTTCAATCATCGTTAGTTATATATATATATATATATATATATATATATATATATATATATATATATATATATATATATATATATATATATATATACACTTGAGTGCAAAATAATCGACTCAAAAGAGATATTTGAGATTACACCTTCTGTTTCAATGTAAGAAGTATGAAAATAAAAAATTGTAATGGAAAGACGTTATGAACAGTGAAATCATCAATTACAACATGAATTTTTTAATTATTTAGTATTTGATATTACCACCACTACTCCTAATTACGCTTTCCAGTCGATTTTGTTTAAGCTCATCCCAAAAATGCTCTATTGGATTTATGTCCGGGCTTAACGCAGGCTAATTATTGTAGGTATACCGATCTCAGATAAATACGTGGTGGTGACTCGTGCGATATGGCATCGTGCATTATCGTGCATTAAAATAAAGGAATCACCAATAAATCCCTCATATGAAACCACATGTTCCTCCTAAATGTCTCTGATGTTACGATCCGGAGTAAAACCTCCTCCACGTCTTCCACCAGGTATAAAAATCAACTCTGTTTTCCCATTTACAGAACTGCCTACCCAAAACATACAAGAACCGAATTCATGAGACAATTTCTCGTAAACAAAATTGAGCAAATCGCTCGCCTGGCCTTCCATAGACTAGAGGCTATTTGTCGTTGCCATGTAGGCAGATCATACTTTCATCGGAGAATATTACCTGACTCCATTGATAGTCGTCCCAATCCAGATGTTCGCGAGCAAATTCTAATCGCGTTTGCTTCTGGGCTGCAGTTAGCTTGGGACCCGTAGCTGTCCTTTTTGGTGTCAGGTTTTTAGTCTTTAGTCTTATTCTGACTGTCCAAACCCTGGTCACTACTCTCCAGTGCAAGAGCTTAAAGAGGACCTCGGACCTCTTTAAGCTCTTTTTTGAGTTTAGCACCACTCAAATATCGATTTCTCAGGGATTTCGAAACAAGAAATTGATCGTCTCTCTCCGTTATTATTCGTTTCCGGCCTCCTCCTTGTCGACGGATATAATCAACAGTATCTTGGTACGAACGATATACTCGGGACATAGAAGATTAACTTAAATTTAGTTGATTTGCCACGGCCCTCTGTCTCAGGCCTTCCCTCAATAATGCTACTGCTTGAGTTGCGTTGACGGACGTTGTTTCTATTTGTAATGCAGTTGCGAACTTAAGTGACTGATGTATTAGTGGCTTGCTATGGAAATTAATGTGTACGATGTTAACCGAACGCGTTAAGTCAGTGCGTCTCGATTTCAATGAGTCAAATTCTGACACCTTCTCTACTTGTTTCATTATTTATTTGTAATGCGTCATCCAATTCACCAAAAAACAAAATTTTTTTAAAACTCAATAATGAGGTTAAGGATTGTACACTAAATATTTTTAAATTAACACTTTTTAGATTGAAACAGAAGACGTACTTTGACAAAATAATTTTGAGTCGATTATTTTGCACTCAAGTGTATATATACAAAATATTACGTACTAGAACATTCGGGAGTAGTCCACCTCTATCCTTCACATTAAAAGCACATCGAGAATGCCAACGATCGAACATTCCAGTCTAAGAACTGTGACACGTAACCGTATCAGAGATGGGCTATTTCGTTACAATATTTATCAATAAACTCTCCGCTAATTACAAACATAAGAGAGACTGCAAAGAAACCAATGACATAAAAATTCGTGCTTTAGTTGGGTTACTAATATTATCTGGCATTTGTAAATCCAGCCATAGGAATATCAAAGATTTGTGGGATATTTTAAGGCTTGGAATTCAAACGTTTTCTAAAACTATGAGTTACACTCGTTTTTATTTTCTCATAAAATGTCTAAGGTTTAACAATAGAAATACCCGCGCAGAAAGAGTATTGCTTGACAACTTTGCTCCCATTAGAAGTATTTATAATCAGTTTAACAATAATTTTGAATTTTAGGGATAGATGCTCTTTTCGACAGTATCTACCAAAGAAGCCGGCACGGTATGGATTTTCGCTATATGTGATTCCAAGACATTTTATTCGCTCCGTGCGTGACTGACGCGACTCCTTCCGCCTTCATCTGACAGTTTTTTACCTACGAATTTTCAGGTTAAACACATGACATATGTTTGACATTGTTAAATACATGCGAATTGACAATTATTAATAATTAACTTTTTAATTATATTTTTTTAGTTAATGTACAAAATAAATGTAGTATTAAAAACTGAGTTTCTCAAAATTCATCATAATATATCTTTTCAACCACAAACGGAAAAGAAAGGGAAAAATCTAGTACTGGCAAATCAAGTTTTTCACGTGAAAGAGCATATATTTAAAAACAGTAATAGTAAAAGTTATAATATAAAAGCTAAAGTCATCAGGCACTCTGCAGTTAGCTTGAAGCCTTATAAAATATCATTTAAGGTAAATTATTTAAATTTTTTTTTCTATTTCAATTGCATAAAAATGAAGTTATGTGATATTTACTTTTTCATATTAATAGCACGGATCCATCTTTTTCTTTTCTCTAATTTATATAAATTATAAAATTTATAATTTATAAAACTACACTTTCTATTTTTGCTATTATTAGCACAATTGAATACACAATATGTATTTGCACACATTTTTGATAACATTTATGCGTAAAAAGGTAGTGCCAATTTTGTCATATTTCGCCGCTACGCACGCTGGCATCGTTTCAAAGTACCCCTACCATGGTCACGCACAGAGCGAATACCTTACAATTTGAACCTTATATTGGAATGCAGCCAGATGGTCCTTTTCAAGTAAGCTATAAGCCCATTGATATTGTGCAGGGTTTGTGTAGTACACTCTTCGGTTCAGGAAAAAACATCACAACGGACAACTGGTATACCAGCATACCATTAGCAGAAACATTACTGTCTCACAAATTATCGTTAGTTGGTACACTCAGGAAAAACCAAAAGAAAGAGATACCACCATAAGGTTCCTGTGCAATCTCTATTCGGATTCCACCAAAAAATACCAATGACTCTCGTTTCATACTACCCAAAGCAAAATAAAAATGAAATCTTTTTGTTAATAAAATTATGCACATAAATGACAATACTATGGTTGAAGTTTTTTCAAATGTGAATAAGCCTGTTATAATATTATTTTATAATAAGACCAAGAGTGGGATTGATAGTGTAAACCAAAAATGCCAGACATACAATGTGGCAAGAACTTGTCGTCGTTGGCCCTTGAGGATATTTTATCATTTGCTAAATACAGCTGCAATTAATTCCCACATCGTTTATTTCTTTAATATTCCTATTAAAAAAATTCCCAGATCGAAGTTTCTAGAAGAGATTGGATTGACTCCGATGCAACCACAGATGGAAGTTAGGTCATAGGTAAAATCTCCTTCAAACTCTCTGAAAAACGTCTTAGATAATGCAGCAACAACCAGTGACAATATGCCTATAAAAAAGGCACGATGCACTATATGTCCACGAACAAAAGACATTAAAAATGTAAGAGTTGTTGCAAAAATTGCAATAAAAATAGTGCCTAATGTGTTCCATATGAACACAATATTTGATTTATGCTACTGAGGCCAGTGAATTTATTCTATTCCGTTTAGTATTCTTATTTACGGCATGTATCTGGTTTTATAAATATAAAATGAATTGCTTGAAGCCTTTACGTAGCTTTTTAACAGCTTGTTCATTAGAACTATAATGATGGCTACCAAATTTGTCAACACTCATATTGGAAATGATGTCCAATAATCTGGCCTACCATTAATATATAATATTTACTTGGATCATCCCGATACATATATTTAATAGGATAATCGTTATAGATCAAATGAGAAGCATCGACGAGCCCTGATCCTTCAGAGGTAGATGGCGAAGGTAACGATATTCGAGGAGGCGTTGTTAATGATAATGAACGAGTCGGTTTTGCTAAACGAACAAGACCTCCGAAAGGTGATCTCTTTAATGCAGGAGACCGAGTTTTTGGTGGTGATTGCTTCTTTGTTGTTTTACATCTAAACAACAGTTTGATAAATATTATAATATTTTTCTCCAGTTGCACCTTTAAGACGGCCTATGGAATTCAAATGTACTATCATTGTTTAAATAGGACTAGTTAGGCAATCCTTATGGAACAAGCGTTTGATTTTTATTCTGCCGGCATGTGGCGGCCTCTAGTCATAAATTTAAAAAACTATTAACAGAAACTTAATTCTTTGCAGGATTCTATTCGAGTATATTTTTACCTGTCTAATTATTAATGCAAACCTGTACACGGGTGCCAGATTGTGAAGAAAATATAAGACTTTAATAAAATGCTTATTGCTATTATCGTTGTATGTGTCTTGTGAAAGATAACTTGACTATTTCGACCGAATATTTCAAATTGTTTTTATAATTGTAAATAGATTGTAATCTATTTAAATGAAGTAGGTAATTGTTCCTTTTTTTTAATTTTTACCTATTAGTTTACCACATATTTAATTTGGTTACTTATATGATTTTTTACTTACAGACACCACTATTAAAAAACTTGAAGCATTTGAGATGTGGCTTTATAGAAGAATGCTGAGAATATCATGGACAGCAAGGATCACGAACAAGGAAGTTCTAGAAAAAATGAAGAAGGACCCAGAGATTGTGTTTACGATCAAACGCATAAAATTGCAATATCTGGGACACGTTATGAGAAATCAGCACCGTTACTCCCTGCTGCAGTCTATATTGCAAGGTAAAGTCAAAGGTAAGCGAGGACCCGGTAGAAGGAGAATATCATGGCTGCGGAATTTAAGAACATGGTTTAAGAAAACCTCAACGGAGCTGTTTCGAGCCGCAGCGAGCAAGGTCATGATTGCCAATATGATTTCCAACATCCGAAACGGATAGGAACCAGAAGAAGAAGAATGATTTGTTAGAAAAGGATTAAATATTTAATTGAAATAGACTCGATTGCTATTGTCTTAGAACACTCATGCGGAGGTTTATTTTTTAGTCAAGACTTAAGTTTTATCATCGTTTCAAAAAAAATTCTTTTTAAACAATGGTTTTATGTATGTTTTGAGAAAATTAAATTTTCAATCTTTTAATCCTTAAAATGACGTTTGAAAATATAGTAAATTTATGAGTATGGTTTTTTGATAATGGTTTTGAAACAAATAAACAGATCGATATGCCACAACAAGAGGCAACACATATTTAGGGACAAAAATCTATGTGTTGGGATAAAAGGAATAATAATTAACAAAACTTTAATAAATAGTACCCTTTATTTTATTTATTTATGTACTTTATAATATACACACCATATTTGTATTTCTGTTTACATAAATGAGAATGTTTTTTTTAATCAATTCGCCCGATCTGAACTGTTTATTAATGAAATAATTTTAAATTACAAAGTGATATATATTGCAAAAATTAAATTCGCATTATTTTAATAGTTATATAACACTTATCAAAATTCTAATATCTACACCATAGACAATATTAACAAAATAATAATTCAAGGTAAAAAAAACAAAACAAAATTGTTTACATTAATAGTTATAGAAATTGATTGTAACATTGTTTTCATGAACTAAAATAAGCAATGTATGAGTTGGATATATGTATGAACCAGCAATACTAGTTTAACAATATTAGATCGACTACAATGGTATCAAGTCCAACAAACGTTATGCTAGCAAAGTGTTCAAGAAAAACTGCAGCAGAAAACTGAGTTTGTGGCTTTGGTGCAGTTTGTACAGATTTTGTCCTAATCTTAACCAGTCTCTTTTTTAGTGCTGTTATGCGAGTTTTCATAAGATTAATCCGTATTCGAGATGCATGTAATCTCCTTTAAAGTGTGTGATAATTATGAAATCTTTTTTTCTTGACCAATGATGATAACGGCATATCTATAAGCTCATCAACAAAATCGTCAAGTTCAGAATTATCACTGTGCGAAACAATATTGGAACAATGGTATTGGCACTGGTTGATGGTTGTTTTGCTATCGAATACGTATGAAAAACGCGTGGTGTCGTTAAAGAACCTTCCTCTTCTAACTCACTATAGTTTTTTGGTATAGCAGTACTGGGTAAATATTTGGCATTTAGATATTTTTGTTCAAAATGCTTACTGCATAGAAATTTTTTTTTAAATCGGGTAGCTCCAGACTTTCCAATGCAGCATTACCTACAACAATATTATTATTAACACAACTGAAAAAACAGCAACTTTCTGCACAATAAAGTAAAAAAACAATTTAAGTTCTGTATTTAAAATATAGATAACTTGGCAGTTATGCCAATATACAGATTGAACGAATTTAAAACGGAACATACGTAATCAATGTATTTCGGCTCAACTCCGCTCTAGGCGGTTGGCCAACAAAAGGTTGTCAAATAATTATATTATAAAAATCCAATACTTCAGCGGGCTGCTGGATTCTGAATTCATTCAAGAACAAGTCAAAACTCCACCCAAATAGGTTGCCTAGAATCCATCGAGTTCACTGTGGAAACTAGACTACACAAGCAGTTATTAGCTGTCAAACCACTTATCGCATCCTTATAGTCCAAGAGATAGAGCCGAAATTTTGAACTGATCAGTAATATGACATTTCTCTATTGGAATATATTCATTGTAACTGGGTTAAGACTTTGCCTTACAGGCGGACGCCCCTCGTGGTACAGGGGGTGGCTGTACAAGTTGTAATTTTTTTCAGAAAAATTAACGATCGATAATATGGCTGAAAATTTGCCCAGAGTAAGATCTTGGTATAACCAAACGAAATCCCAAAGGGCGGACGCGAGAGTGGATACATAAGGGGTGGCAGACAGGGGTGAAATTGCAATTTTTTGGGGAAAAATTAACGATAAGTAATATGTCCGCCATTTTCATGGCTCATTATTTAGCCCCTAAAAACTCTAAATCCAAAAGGGCGGTCAGCTGAGTTGGTACAGAGAGCCATAAAACGGGGTCAAATGTACCACTTGCCTGCGCATTTTAGGTCTCGGTAACAATTTTCAAACTGATTTTATTATGATATTTTTATACCGATTGATTTGAAAATTTGTATGCTCACTTCTGTTACTATTCTGAGAAGCGTCAAGTAGAGTTTCCCTCAAAATTTTCCAAAAAAATTTCCGTAAATGAAAATTTTCGTAATTTTTTGAGGTAAAATCTAATTTATAGAATCCTTTCGATTTTCTATAAGTTATACCATGATTTTTTTCCAAAAATTTTCAAACGATTTTTACGATAAGAAAAAAAAAATTAGAAAAACTTTTCTAAAACATTTGATAAAACTCTACGTCATCGTCCGAATCTTTTATAGAATATTTTGTAGTTTTAAAATGATATTATGATAATGTTTTTTTTCAAACTAAAGTCATATTTACTTTACAAATCACATTTTTTTCTTAAATATAAATATTTTACGAATTACATTTTTAATTGAATAAATGTTTGATATTTGATATTTTATTAAATTAAAGTAATTTTATAATGTTAACTATTAAATATTTTTGGTATAACAAATAGTAATTTTACTTATTTTTTATTACAATAAAAAGGTTTTTAAATTTATTTTGCATAAATAATGGTTGTTCAGATATAAGAAAAATTTGATTTATTATTACATTAATAATCAAATACAAAATATATTATTTCTATTTATCAATAGGTAAAATTCAATTTGTAGAATTCCTTTAACATTTTACAAATAATTATTAATAAAAATCAATTTAATAGTGGAATTATCAATTTTTTAAGTTTTGAAATTTACTTTGTACTTAGATATTTTCAATATTTTTTTTAACTTTCAAATTGATTGAATTTTTTTTTCATTAGTTAATTATAATTTTACAAATTCTGTTTGGACATTAATTTTGCATCATTATTATTTTAAAATATTAAAATAATAATGATGCGTGTTCCATTTAGATCAGTAATTCTAGACGCATGCGCTAAATGTAATAAGTATCAAGATGCTTTTATCCAACTTGGTGAAACTGACTTCAATTGTAATGAAGTTTTTGAAACTTTAGAAACTTTCATATGTCACTTATATGGAACAGGACTGACGAGAACAATTCCAAAAAGAAAAGTAAACGATGTCAGATTTTCACTATTTAACCGGCAGTATAAGATGCATGATATGAACGAGCCTTTTTAAAAAAAAAACTAAAAAATTTCGATACTTCAAGCTTACCACCATGTCAAGATGAATTACACCAACATCTACTGCGAGCCCATTATATTTCAAATATTTGGACAAATGCTCATAAAAAAGTACCAACAGAATTGATTGTTGAAGAACATGGTTGGGAGTTTGAAGATGAAACATATAAATTCAAATGGTTTAGTGGACCTCAGATGCCAGAATCAATTCGAGAAGTAGTGATTGAAAATGAAGCAGATAATGAATGTGATATTATTGAAAGTGAAAGTGACGAAGATGATGAATGTGATGACATCAGTGAGAGTGAGAAAAATGACGAAATTTTTAAAGTTTTTCTAAATTTTTTTTTCTTATCGGAAAAATCGTTTGAAAATTTTTGGAAAAATTCATGGTATAACTGACAGAAAATCGAAAGGATTCTACAAATTAGATTTTACCTCAAAAAATTACGAAAATTTTCATTTACGGAAATTTTTTGGAAAATTTTGAGGAAAGCTCTACTTGACGCTTTTCAGAATAGTAACAGAAGTGAGCATACAAATTTTCAAATCAATCGGTATAAAAATATAATAAAATCAGTTTGAAAATTGTTACCGAGACCTAAAATGCGCAGGCAAGTGGTACATTTGACCCCGTTTTATGGCTCTCTGTACCAACCCAGCTGTCCGCTCTTTTGGATTTAGAGTTTTTAGGGGCTAAATAATGAGCCATGAAAATGGCGGACATATTACTTATCGTTAATTTTTCCCCAAAAAATTGCAATTTCATCCCTGTCCGCCACCCCTTATGTATCCACTCTCGCGTCCGCCCTTTGGGATTTCGTCTAGTTATACCAAGATCTTACTCTGGGCAAATTTTCAGCCATTTTATCGATCGTTAATTTTTCCGAAAAAAATTACAACTTCATCCCTGTATAGCCACCCCCTGTACCACGAGGGGCGTCCGCCTGTAAGGCAAAGTCTTAACCCAGTTACAATGAATATATTCCAATAGAGAAATGTCATATTACTGATCAGTTCAAAATTTCGGCTCTATCTCTCCGACTATTAGGCAAGCTCCTCTTTCCTTTAAAGGAGACAGATAGTTGAACGATATTTTATACAATGTCTATCACCGGGTATGGATTTATTTTTGTCCAAGTTTTATATTGGTCCACTATTTCAAATGCAGTTCAAACAGACATATATTAAATTGTATGTTCCGTTTTAAATTCGTTCAATCTGTATGTTTATATCTATATATATATATATATATATATATTGAATTTGAAATTTCCGCGGGAGCTATATGTGGTTTCAGTTGTTTTCCGGGTTTGACTCCGCGTTAAATATTTTTGGTTTTTAGAAAAACCATTGTTTTGACGACGTTTCGGCAAGGTCACACTTGCCATTGTCAAGTCAGATTCTGCTTCGTCTTGATGTTACAGGCGAACTGATTTCTCGGTCGCTGCACGCTGAGTTTAAATTTAAACTCAGCGTGCAGCGACCGAGAAATCAGTTCGCCTGTAACATCAAGACGAAGCAGAATCTGACTTGACAATGGCAAGTGTGACCTTGCCGAAACGTCGTCAAAACAATGGTTTTTCTAAAAACCAAAAATATTTAACGCGGAGTCAAACCCGGAAAACAACTGAAACCATATATATATATATATATATATATATATATATATATGTATGTATATTATATAAGAGTAAGAAAAAAGAAATTTTTTAGATAGAAAAAAAAAGATCCCATAGGACCACCAAAAACAAATTTTGCACATTTTTTATTCCTTTTATTAAAAGATATGTAGATGATTTAGTTTTGGCACTTCCTAAACACAAAATTAATGGAATAGTCAACATTTTCAACAATCATAATTAACATATACAATTTACAGTTGAGGAAGAGGTAGATAATTCTCTAGTTCCTTAGAGTAGGTTTAAAGTCCAGTGCTTTATACAGGTTGGTGAATTGTTTGCAGTCGGTAAGTTTGGTATGGTTGATTCGTAGTCTTCTAATAGTCGATGCTTCTCTTCTAGTTATGAGGTCTAGGGAGAGATGACCAATAAAAGATTGAAGTTTATGAAAAGTTGTTTTGCTCTTTTGCTATAAGTTTTGTCAAGTATCCTCTACTGACTTTTTAAAAACGAATTTCGAGATTCGTTAGCTAGTTGAATTGGGGTGACTTCAGTCACCCCATGGTTGGTAGCTTCTTTGGCAAAATTATTTGCTGTTTTATTCCCAGTAATTCCGGTGTGAGAAGGCAGCCATATGAGAGAGACTTACATCGTAAGCAGAGAGATTTTGGTATATGTCATGAATATTTTGAACTAATATGTGGTCAGTGAAAATTGTATTGACTAAATGGATATATGAAAGTTAATCTGAATAAATGGCAATATGTTTGTTTTAATAGGAGATGCATTTAAAAGCCAACAGAATACTATATAGTTCATCTGTGCAAACGTTGCATATTAAGGGTAACCGAGATGATCTTACAAGTTTATGTTTAGTGGTTACTGCCCAACCAATACCAGTGGTCGTTTTAAAAGCATCTGTATAGAGAATTAAATTCTAAAAATGCTTTCTTTATAAGAAGGTTAGAAGATTTAAGTTTGTTAAAAATGGTGAGTGAGGTATATATAGAAGGGAGATCTTTAGCCCAGAGGGGAAGTAAAGTTAGAGGAAATGAACTATTCAGAAAAAGGTCAATATTTTTAAGTAGTGGACAAATTAATTGAGGTATAGGTTTTATGATAGGTGTTGGTTATTGTTAGTGAAAGAAGACGCCATTGTGGCAATTAGGGAATGAACGGGATTAAATGGATTTGCGATGTTGATGCAGCATACGAAAGTAGAAGTGATTATCGTCTTAGGGTAGGAGAAAGTTCATTAGATTCACGGTATACACTCTCAGTAGGACTAATGCGAAAAGCGCTCAGACCTAGAAGTAGTTTTATCGGCACCCGATTGAAGATGAATGAGGGTTTTAAAAATGTTCAACCTTTTAAAACAATTGATTTTAAGTTCAGAGATTTGATTCTTTCAATTTAATCTGGAGTCAAACATAAAACCGAGAATTTTACATTAATTAACAACAGAAAGTAGAGAATTGTTAAATAAAATTTGGGGTAAGGGAGTGGAAATCCCTCTGGAAAATTTTACTAATTTGGTTTTGCTCTCAGTGAGTGATAATCCTAGTTCGTTAGATCTCTCTTGAAGTAGATTTACTACACTTTGTATAAGTTTATATGAGGTTGGGACAGGCAGTAAATGATTAGGTCATCAGCGTATTAAACATATTTGATGGGAGGCAAATTTCGTTGATTGCAAGAATGAATAGAGTTAAACTTAATGCAGATTCTAAAGGGACACCTTAATTTTGAGGAAGAGATTGAAAAAGTTTACCCTTGGCAAGGACTTTAAAGATTCTTACAATTAGATAGTTTTTTACAAATGAGAAAATATTACCATTTAAATTAAAGTGGGAGATATTGTCAATGATTGTTTTTCTGGAGATTGAATAAAATGCCTCTTCAACGTTAAATATAGTTGCTACAACATCTTGTTGATTATAAATTGCTCAAGAAATGTGTGTTTGAAAAATAAAAAGGTTATCAATAGTAGACCGATTACGTCGGAAACCGGATTGAGCGTCGGGAATAATTTAGAGTATTTTATTGATCATTGTTTCAAGAAGTTTGCAGGTAATACAAGTAAGAGAAATCAGACGAAAGATATTGGAGTTATAGAGGGTTGGTCAGGTTTTTTAATTGGAATGATTATAGAATTGCGCCAAACATCTGGGAATTTTTGTGTGTTCCAGATAAGGTTATAAATTTTGAGAAATTTGGAGAGAGATGTATTAGAGAGATTTTTAAAAAATATATAAGGGATATCATCGGGATCATCAGCAGATTTTGTACATGAAAATAAGGAAAATTTTAGTTTATTTAGGGTAAACGAGGCGTTCATAAACGTGACATCGTGTGGAGTTGACGAGATAGTAGAGAAAGATTGAGCGCGTAAAGAACTGGGAGTAAAGACGATATTACTTTTATTGAATCTGTCTTCAACCCAATTAGCGAGTGTGTCGAAAATGAATTGAATGTCAGAGATAACTGTGTTGTTGAAGATGATAAGAGAAATAGTTAGGACATAGGAATGAAGGATGAATAAATTCATACGATGAAGGTTAGTTTTATTGCCTTGAATTTGTGAAACAGTTTTTTTTATAAATGAGTGGAGTTTGCATTGTGTGTTAGGGTGGAAGTGTAATTTTGCCAAGAGGATGTTTTGCTTTGCTTAATAAGGAATTTGGCTTTAGCTTTAAGTTGTTTATATATTAGAAGATTTTCCTGGGTTTTGTTTCACCGATATTTATTTAAAGCAATCTTGGATAAACGGATGGCATTATTTCAATCATAGTTCCACCATAGTACCATTTTGTGAGTAGCAGAGATGGTTTTTTTTACCGATAAGTGATTTGGCAGCAGTAAGTAAGCATTCGTATAACAAATTTAGAATAATGTTAATATCCTCTGAAATAGCTAAGGAAGACAATAATATTTCAATTTTAGAATTAAATTTTAATCAATCAGTGTTTTTAAAGTTCCAGAAACTTCTAGTAGTGGTTTGCTTATTGGAGGAGCTGGATATGATGATAGAAAAGTGGTTGCTATCATGTAGGCCATCAAAAACTTCTTAGGAGAGGGAAGGTGAAATTTTGGAGTCAGAAAGGCTAAGATCAATGGCTGAAAATTATTCTGAGGAGACGTTAAAATGGTTATAAGTCCAGTAGTTAACAGAAATGTGTCTGAACAATTTAAGATGTTTTTAATAACTTTTCCTTTACCAAAGGTACGGAATGAGTCCCAAATTCTGTTATGGGCATTAAAGTCACCAACAAGAATATACGGGACGGGAAGTTGAAATATTAAATCGACTATCTCTTCTACATAGAGGGTATGGTTATGAGGGATCTATATGGTGTCTTAACAAATGGTAAGTTTGTTAGGACACCAAGCAGTAACCACTAATGTATCGCAGTACTGTATAGCAGTAACCGTATTCTCTGAAGTTTTTAAGTTTGGCTTAATGGTTGATTTTAAAATTTGTTTCCTGAAGACAAAAGATATCGGAATTATGAGAGGAAATAATCTTTTGAATTCTTTCTAGGCGATGATAAATTCCATCGCAATTCGATTGTATCAAACTGAAAGTTATTAAATTTTAAAGATGATATGGGAGAAAGGAGAGAAAAACTATTGAGAAAGAATAGAGGCGTCACTTGTGTAACCATCGTTAGTGAGCAGTTGTTCTGTGAGATCTTTTTGATCGGGATAAAGAATTTTATTTACTAGACGTGTTATATGATTTTGTAATGATCCACAAGGAAACTAAGTTCCTGTAGCTGGCTGTATGCCATATATCACAAAAGTTTTTTGTTAAAATCCTTTATAAAAGGTATATAAATTAACAAACCTAAACGGGCTATGTCATAAAGACAAAACGTGTTCGGAATCCATATTCCATCATCAGTGTCTAGGTGTACATGTTATCAGCCACTAAATATCTGGGTAAAAACCCGTTAAAAGTTATATGTTACAATTTTGTTTACATTATTTAGTCTTATATATTAGGATGTTAAAGTTACCAGTGGATATGATATGATAGAATTGCCATGTTATCATATCCACTGGTAACTTTAACATCCTAATATATAAGACTAAATAATGTAAACTAAATTGTAACATATAACTTTTAACGGGTTTTTACCCAGATATTTAGTGGCTCAAAATATGTTCACCTAGACACTGATAATGGAATATAGATTCCGAAAACCTTTTGTCTTCATGACATAGCCCGTTTGGGTTTTTTAATTTATATACCTTTTATAAAGGATTTTAACAAAATTTTTTTTTTGTAATAATCTTTCTTTTATCTTAGTATAGATTAGGGCAAGATCTTTCATTAACGATTGTCAGCGGTATCTCAGTGGTAAATTTACTGGCTTCATTTAGAGGGTCGTTGGTGCCTAAGGAATTTTCGAAAAAAATTTCAAGATAATTCTAGAAAACCCAAATTTTTGTGTTTTTATAGGATTTGATTGCAGCTTTTAGTCCGAAATAGTTTATAGGAGATTTCGGATAATTGATATCTTGTGAAACTGAGGATAAATCAGGAAAGGGTGAAGGAAGAAAAGAGTATATATGGTTAGGTCCGGATTTGTTGCAAAACTTTTATTTTATCAAGTATAACCTTTTGATTAAAAAAGGGATTGGGTATTTTAAGGTTATTTTTTATTAACAATTTATTTTTCAAACTAGACTTGAGCTAGTATTTGAAGTACATAAAGTTTTCTTACTTAATTAAATATCGTGTCTAAATTTGGCAAAAGATGAAATAAAAATATAGATAGAGCAGAAAAAATGAATAAATGCGAGAGAAAGAGAGAAATTCTATTCATCATGTATGCTGTGATTAGATTTGACATCAGAAGGTTTATATACTTATATATACTCTTGGTAGGAGGTAGGGCTGTTCTTTTAACTTTTTTAAGATTCTAGCGATACGGTTTTTTAGTGATCTTTTCCTTGTACCTATATAGAGCTGCAATAAGTTCTTTTGAATACCATCTATGTTGGAGGATTTTTAAGCTTCTTGTAGTGGGGTGATACATACAAAAGAGTTCTCAAGAAATGCAATAAGTTGCATGGAATTGAGTGTAAAATTAGTATAGTAATAATAAAATAAGGAGAAAAAGAACTTAATAGAGCAAGAATACCGGATGAAGATAGAATGGTAGGAGTATCAGGAGGACTGTCATTGAAGTGTCCTCTTTTTTGTCCTACTGCCAACATGAGCTTTGAATTAGTACGACGAGGGATGGATAAATCCATAGTGGCAGCCAGAATGGGTGTGTAGTTAAAGGTAGAAGTTCTTTTTATGAAGTTAAGGATTCAGGATTAAGGACTCCTTAGAGTCAGCTGAAAATAAAGAAGAGGGAGGAGCATTAGCTGCAATGAGTGTGTGATCTGTTCAACTGGAGACTTTGCGATCAAACTCCACGGTACGACCCGTAAGCTTACAAAGAAAACACTATAGTCTGTCAGAGAATAAAAATATGTTAAAGGATGTATTTTCATGGTTAATTAACAGAGAAGATTGCACTTCGAAGTCCTCCTTGTCAGGGATTACAAATGTTACCCTAGAAAAACTCATGATACTTATATGCCTATTGATCATCTGATGTTCCGTATTTTTTAGAGACTGTTGGATTAGTGAATGCGGGATGGAAGGAGATACATTTGAAATAAGGATTCTTTTGGTCGCAGAAAGAAGTCGACAGATAAAGATGACGGTGGAATTAATTATGACGTTCGGTGTATTAGTTGATCAACGATGTCGGTAGAAGTAAGGAAAATGCAGATTCGATTATTCGAAATGCGAGATGTAAAAGTAATATTTTTTGGATAAACTATTTCACCAATTTCTTTAATATATTCAAATAAAACAGTATTCAAAATGGAGTGCATGACAATAACTTGTTCCCTTTCAGAAAACGAACGGGAAAGAGGTCTAGAGACTGCGGCAACGACATATGATTTTGGGTTGGAACTGGAGTTGTTTTGTGTAAATGTAAATATTAAATTGCTATTCATGATGTGTAGTCCTGGTTACCCAGACCGTAACACAATACCTAAACGTGAGTACCTAATGGATCCTCTTCCAAACTGGACAGAAAGAAAAAAGGAATCTCACCTATTTCTTGGGATTTTCAGTGGTTTTATTTAATTACACCAATATAGCCACAATTAAATTCGACTATTGAAATAGTTATAAAACCAAATTTGATACTCGTTTTCTTATCACATTGTGATTAAAGAACTTCGCTTCGTATTGTTAACTCGTCGATGAATTAATTTATCTGTTTAACACTGTTTAAATCTTTAAAATCCATGAGGAACTTTAAAAAGGGTGTTTAACCTTTGACAGTTATTTGATGTTTTTTGAATCGATTATTTGAAGCTTTATTTATAAACTTCAATATTTTATTAAACTTATTATTAAAAAAAAACAGTTTGCAAAAGTGCTTTTTAGCTTCTAAACATTTATACTACTTTTGATATTTTTCATGTCATACGGCTGTACGTAGGCTCAATGAAAAGCTGGTGTAAAAGCACAATTAAAAAAAACAGAACTTTTCATAACCAATAACAAGAAACAAGCTGAGATACTGCAGCGGACAGATCTCCCTTGCATTTTTCTGTGGCGATATTTTACGAGTACCATTATTTTAATGTTTCAAAACTAATTTACTTCTTCACTGTGTATGCCATTTATAAATCGAATTATACAGTTTAGATATTCTTTTACAATGTGTTCAATTTTCAGCTCTTAATGTTAATAAACAATGAAAATATTTGCAATTTCTTAAACAAGAAAAAAAATGCTATTTGATTTCCTCTGGGCCATAGAAGGTTTTGGTTTTTTTTTTAAATTTTTTTTTATTAGCTTTATATTGAGCCTACATACAAGTGTATGACATAAAAAAGTCAAAGTTATTAGAAATTTTTATATGCTAAAAATTTGTTATTCTTCTAACTGATTTTTAAAATCAAATTTAATATAATCTTGATGTTTTGTTTTTAATAATTTAAAACGAAGCTATAAAAAAATCGATTTCTATTTACAAAATATCTCTAGAGTGACTGTTTGGACAAGTACAGTTGTTTAAATAATCGGTCTCCGTGATAAACAAATTGAATAACTCATAAACTGTATGGTCGTTCTGTATGACATTTAGTACACTTTAAAAACTCATTAACTGCCATAATTTTAAATAGTTGTATTACATATCGTTATGCAAAAAGAAAGTTATTTTTATAAACATTTATAAATTATACTTTAAAAATAAGGGTTTTTAAATTATCTCGGTCAATTTTTTATGTATTTTAATTATAAAAATTTCAATATAAGAGAACATTTTATGATCTATAACTTTTATTTTAACCATATATCTCTAACATGTATAAGAAACGTTTTATGCGCATAAACTTTTTTCACTTTTTACGATTGTTTAATAAAAATGCAAAGCAAAATTAGCTGAAGTCTTCAGATAATTGTCATCAGCTACCCCTCATATACCTTTTAGAGACTTTAAATATCTGTTTAAGATTTTTTCAGCTTTTTTATAATTGTAGATCATAAAAAGTTATGTAACTTTTGAGAGTATCCAAATTAAAATACATGAAACTATTAATCGAAATAGTTGCAAAAAACTTTATTTTTGCAGTTATTTATAAATTAAAATAACTCTTTTTTGCGCAAAGACATGTAACATAGCTCCTTGAAATTATGGAAATTAATAAGTTATTAAAGTGCGCTAAATATCAATCAGAGCAAATAGTTTATAGGTTATTTAATCTGTTTATAAACATTTATATTAACTTTGATATCGTTTATACCACAAACTTATATAGAGGCTTAATGAAAAACTGATGAAAAACACACTTTCTAAAAAAAAATCTTTCATCTTCTATGACCATTACGAGCCAAGAGAGCATTTTATATTTAAAACCAAAGCATTTTATTCTTAAAATCATACTTCCATTGTCTATTAACAGTAGGAGCTGAAAATTGAAGGGATTCTAAATGAAGATCTGAATTGTAAGATCCAACTTACAGATGGCATATGCGGTAAAGAAATAAAAATTGATAACCCGTTAAAATGATGGTATTCGTAAAATACCGCTTCGGAAAAGTAGAATGGAGAACCATCTGAGCTCCGTTTTTTTTTTACATTTGAACTTTTTTAAAATGAATCGCGCTTGCAAAATTTGCAATATCTTGCAACAAAACATAAATTTTTTTTAACTGGGGTAGCTCAACAAAAAGTTGTTTAAATAATCGCTTTCCATGATAAACAAATCATCACTATTTTTATTAGTTACATTACATACCATTATGCAAAAACAAAGTTATTAAAATTTATAAAGTTCTGCAAAATCAAGGGTTTTTTGCAACTATTTTGGTGAATTCTTTATATATTTTAATTTAGAAACTCACAAATGGAAGAATTTTTGGAGATCTACAATTTTTATTTTAACTATTTTTCTCTAAACTGGATAAAAAAACGTTTATAGGCAAAAGAATGACCTGTCACTTTTTAAAATTGTTTAAACAAAACCAAACCAAAATCACCTGTATATCTTCACAGATTTATTATTAACTAACCCTCATATATCTTTTAGGACCTTCAAATATCTTTATAAGATTTTTACATGAAATCAATGATTTTTTCCCAGATGGACTGGTGTATAAACTAGTTCTCCGATAAAGATGAACTTATTTCTACTTTTCAATACAATAACTAAAAATAGCTAAAGAAATACATATTCAAGTATCTAATACTTTGTTTATGTTTAATAACTTGATATTTATTCACTAATTTGTTTTTCCGAAATTTAATATATCGTAATTATAATACCAACGAAAACGTAAAATTCGAATTAATGCATCTCGAATATGACTCATGCACCCTGGCGATAATAAAAAATGATGAATGAAAAAAAAACATTTTTTTAAAGTTAATTACGTAACGGAAACGGTGTAAAATAAAAGAATATAAAAAAGTTTCTATTTACTTACCAGAGTGTAATATCCATGTTTGACAAGCCGAAGGATTTTTTGTCGGAAATCTGAACATTCTTAATCCATGAATTTTGTATGGTGATAAACCACATTTGTAATAACAACAAATATTTCCAGCCATCTGTAAAAAAACATTTATTTATTATGGAAGTAACATTACTTTAATTTAAAATCACTTTTTTCAAATATTATCGACTGTATGTATTATCCGGTAAAATTTATTTCTAAATACCTAATTTGTTCATTTCTCATACAAATGTTTTTTGTTTTAAACACATAGAATTAAAATGTTTTACTTACCTCGGACCAAATTTTTGTAATACACTTCCAAATAAAATAAAATATTTAAATTCTTTAAACTTATTTAGATATAGGAAAATTTAGAAGCCACAGCACGTTTATGTAGGTACAATTTTAGTTGACACGATATTTACTAATTGATAGTAATAACTCTATTTTAAATAAATACCTGTGATTCATAGTCTGTTTTTTATTTCATTTTTATTTGTAAGCAAATCTGTTGCTACTATGTCAGTGAAATATTGCAACGCTGGTGAATTTAATTCAGGGGATCAAAAATGGACGTTTAGTTTAGTCTTTATCTTTTTCACATAGCACCATCTAGTATAACGAATATCAAACAAACAATGGTATATTAAAATCTATTGAGACGGAAAGAGTGGTGACATCTAGTGACTGTCTCAATTAGAATCAAACAAATTTATCATCGAGCAAAAAGACAAAAGAGGGAATGTAAAGGTAGTGGGGACAAAAATATTGTTAGACAGGAAGTGCCATCTTGAGAGGCCAAATTAAACAAGGAAAGAGAGTCTTTCCTTGTTTAAGAAATCAAATTTAGTTGGGTTATGTTATTATTTGTCCCAACTGTCACATGAAATCTTATTTATATTGAAGTTTTTTAACAATTGTTTCACATTTTAGACTGTTATCGTTAATATTTAATTAAAATTTTCTCGTCTAAGACACATTTTGAAATCTATTTTATAGCTACTGTTAATAAGTGTCGGAAAATTTAAATTTGGCGCATTCGCATTTCCGGATATGTCCGCCATCAGAGGCCACTTTTTTGGTCGCCTTTTCATAACGATTAGATTCCCTCTTTTGTCTTTTTGCTCGATGAAATTTATACATTGCGTTGGCTAACTAGTCCTATTTAAACAATGGTACTATTTATTAAAGTTTGATAGTGTTTTAAATCTTCATCATTATAATCTTAAGCGTTATCATAGAAAATAAGTTGGTGCGGGCCTGAAGTTCCCAGTATCCAGCCCCTTCCGACTATTGTCACTAATGATTTTTATACTAGCTTTGTTTTTGATAAGGTTTATTCTTTGTTTACCCAAAGTCCAACCAATTTTATCATCGTAAATAGGTCCACAGTTTTTATCAATTTTATCATCTTTCATCAAAGATTCTTATGACTCAATGGAGAATATTGCTCGATATATTCATTAATTGCCACTTTCGAAACATTATTAGGATCAAACATTTCATGTTCGTTAACTTGATTGAACTGTAAGGTTTTGGCGGTCAGACTATTTGGCCGTGTGTAGTATCGCTCCGAAATTAAATTCCAATTTTGGGTGGTTTCGAGTGTAATCTGCATGCAAATTAGTGTAATGTGTATTTAAAAAGGACCTTTATGTAAGTAAATAATCAGTTATCTGATTTTGAAATGTATTAAATTAATAGTTAGTTTTAATTGCCCTACGGATAAAAGTGAAACTTCTGAGTGGTCGAAACGAGTTGAGGTTTTTGCGCTGGACGGGTGATTAAGAACGATAAACAATAATAATCAACAAAAACAATAGGTCTGTTATTCAGGTTTAGGTAAAACTATACAGAATTATAAAGGCTGAATTTATTTGCTGTTTTGATATTGATTGTATTTTTGTATTTACAAGTGGTAGAAGTCGAAACTGGTTAGGATCGAGAATAATTGCTAAAATTTAACTGTAGAGGTAGGCGCGGCGCTTGTCGAGATCCGTAACCGTTACTTATAATATTTATATTTATAAATACTTTAATTATTTGAATAAGAAGAAAGATGGCGGATGGTAAGGTTAATAAAGATGGTAAAAGAAAAAGCAAACAGGGGATAGACATATTTAGCAGGAGCAGAAAAGTGAGCCGAACGCCAGACAGGTCGAAACCAACAACGAATGAAACCAGCAGCCAGAACGAAATGATGGAACTAATGAGAGAAATAGCAAGCGATAATAAAAAGAAAAACAGGGATCTGGAAGAGATAAAAAATACAATGGGTAATATGATTGAGGAACTAAAAGAAATTAGGAAGGAAAATAGTGAATACAAATCGCAAATGAAAGAAATAATAAGAGAAAATGAAAATCTAAAGAAAGAAATGACAACGATGAAACAAAAAATAGATAAAATAGAAATAGCCTTGGAAGCATGTCAGAAAGAAAAGAAGAAAAATAACCTAATAATGAGAGGCTTCCAATAGACACAATAGAAGTAGAGCAACTGGAGAACTTCATAGAAAAAAAATGGGAGTAAAATCAGAAATAAATAGGGTACAAAAGATAAATGAAACAATGTGTGTTATTGAATGTAAAAAATTCGAAGATAAAATAAAAATACTGAAAGCCAAGGGTAAACTAATAAACTATAAGCAACATAGAGTATATATAGAATGTGACCTAACATTAAAAGAGATAGAGATACAAAGAAATCTTAGGAAGATAGCAGCAGATGAAAAGACTAATGGGAAAAGGACAAAAATTGGATATGGTTTCATAATTATAGAAGGCATTAAGTGGAAATGGAATCAAAAAACAAGCCGGATAGAAAAAATAACATACAATACAGAACCAACTGGTTCAAAAAACTAGCTGAAGAAAACACAATGACGGACCGAGAAACAAAACAGGCACAGAACAGGGACATGAGCAGATCTAAAGATAATAACACAAACGGAAGTAAAAACAAATTGAAGTACAACTTACACACAGAAAAGAAAAAAACAATTTGGAAAATGGCATCATGGAATGTGAGAGGTATAAATGGGAAGGAAATAGAACTGGGGGAAGAAATTAGAGATAAGAACATTGAAATAGTAGCTATAACAGAGACAAAGAAAAAAGGAAAAGGATCAATAATATTAGAAAACGGAATGTTACTAATATACAGTGGAGTGGAAGAAACGAAGAGAGCTCAGGCAGGAGTAGCGTGCATGATAAAGAATGAGAGTATCAACAAAATAAAAAATTGGATATATTACAACGAACGTATACTAAGAGTAGACATAGATATGGATACAGAGGAAACCAATACAAACCTAATCATATGTTATGGACCAGATGAAGACGCAACAAAAAACGAAAAGAATGAATTCTGGGACAAATTACAAGAAGTGATAAATGATTGTACAGAGAAAATTGTTATCACAGGAGACATGAACAGCAGAGTGGGGAAAGAAACAGAAAAATGGAACAATGTCATCGGACCTTATGGGGAGGTTAAACTAAACAAAAATGGAAAATTACTACTCGAATTCTGTCTAGACAATAACCTGGTGATTATAAACACACTTCCAACATAAAAGGATACACAAGATCACAAGAGAAGTCAAATCAAGAAACGAACAATCAATTATAGACTATACTATAGTGCAAAAAACAGAGAAGAACTGGATAAGAGACGTAAGGGTAAAAAGGAGTTATGAAATTGGTAGTGACCACTATCTACTAGAAACCACATTCAAAAGCAAAAGAAAAGAAATGAAAAGAAATAAAAAGAAATGAGGACATAAACAGAAAACACAAAGAAATAATAAAAATTTATAAACTAAGGGAAGAAACAAGAAGAATAAGATACTCAGAAGGACTGGAGAAAGAGATGGACAATGAACATGAAATAACAGAAACAATAGAAGAAGAATGGGGAAAATTTAAACATGCGATGATAAAAACAGCTAAATCAATATGTGGAACCACAAGAAATAACAACAGAGGCAAACGAACATCTTGGTGGAACGATGAAGTGAAAAGAGTATAGAAATTATGGAAAGAATACATCCAAGACAAAACACAACAAAAATATGAAAATTATAAGAGACAAAGAACAAAAGTTAAAGAGATAGTTAAGAAAGAGAAAAAGAAAAGTTGGGAAAAATTCGGGGAAAAAATGGAAGAAAACAGCAAAGAAAACGTAAAATTATTTTACAGAACACTGAAAAACCTAAGAGGCAACAAAGAAACGTAACTGAAACAAATAATGAACAAGGAAGGAACAATAATAAACGACGATAAGACAATAATGGAAAGATGGAGGGAACATTTTCAGCTGATACTGAATGGAAATCAAGCGAATACAATGGAGAAGGAAAGCCACAACAGGAGAGTATCCATGAGAAACACGGAAAATCCAGAAACTATAGAAAAAGAAGAACTGGAAGAAGCAATAAGAAAGATAAAGATTGGAAAAGCACCAGGAAGCGATGAAATAGCACCAGAAATGATGAAATATATAGGAGTAAAAGCAAAAGAAAAATTGTTATACATATATAACGTAATATGGAAGAGAAAAGTAATACCCAGAGAATGGACAAATGCAGTAATTATACCTATATACAAGAAAGGAAACACAAGAGACTGTAGGAACTATAGAGGTATATCACTACTATGTGTAGCAGCAAAAGTATATGAAACCATAATAGAAAGGAAAATTAGAAAAGAAATAGAACATAAATTAGAGGATGTACAAAGTGGATTCAGGAAAGGACACGACACACAAGACCATATATTTACCATGCAACAAGTAATAGAAAAAGCCTTAAAGAAAAATAAAGAAATACATCTGAGCTTTATATACGTGGAAAAAGCATTCGACTCAGTCAAAAGAAAAGATATATGGGAAAGCCTAAAGAAGAAACAAGTAAGTGAAGAACTGATAGAAGCAACAAAAAGTATATACATGAAAACAACAAATACAGTAAGAATGTTAAATATACAGTCAGAACCATTTGAAACAACCCAAGGAGTTAGACAATGGGGAAGTCTCAGCCCAGTACTATTCCTAAATGTAATAGATGAGATAGTGAAAGAATGTAAGAAAACATTCAAGAAATACTGCATCGGTTGGAACAAAATGCAAATGATAAATGCTGAGATGTGTATATTTGCAGACGACATAGTATTAATTGCGGAAACTGCAGAAAAACTGAAATACAACTTAGAAAAATGGAACCTAGAAGCAAGCAAATACAACTTAAACGTAAACAAAGAGAAGACTCAAATAATGAAAATATCAAGGAAACAAGGGACAGAAGATCAAATAGAAGCAATGATAGACCAACAAAAAATAATAGGTACAGACAAATTCATACAAATACTTAGGAACAGTAATCAACAACAAAGGAGACATCGAGGATGATCTTAACAACAGAATGGAAAACGCAGGAAAACTATTCCAATCACTAAATAGAGGATTCCTTAATAACAAAGAAATATCAACAAAGACCAAGATGACAATATACAAAACAATATATAGACCTACAGTGACATATGGAGCAGAAAATTGGATATTAAACAAAATACATCAGAGCAGAATTCAGGCAGCAGAGATGAAATACCTCAGAAGAACGATAGGAGTAAAAAGAACTGATAGAATCAGAAATGAAGAAATAAGAGAAAGACTCAAAATCAAACCGATACTCGAGTCAATCAAAGAGAAAAAATTGGCATGGTTCGGACATCTAACCCGGATGGACAATAATAGACAAGTAAAAAGAGGGTGGGACGCCAAGCCAATAGGGAAGAGCAGAAGAGGAAGACCCATTAAATAATGGAACAGTGACATCTCGCAGATACTGCAGAGTAAGGGTAAGACTTGGCAGGAAGCAACACAGATGGCATCCAATAGGAAGGAATGAAGAAAGTTCGTTAAGAGCTAGGACACCTCAGAAGACTGTCAAATATTGTAATTTAATGAATTGTATTGTAAACGGCCCAACACCGATGGGCCGAAGGTACAAATGGGTTCTACTGATTAAGTAAAGTAAAGTAAAGTAAGTAACTTGATTGATGTTTTGATCGGTTGATGTCGCATCGTATAAATCGAGTAACACGGAAAATACATCGTCATCGTTATCTTCTTTTTTCACCTCTTCTTCCTCCTTTGGTTTCGCCTCTTCCTTTTTGACGCGTTTAACTTTGGTATTAATAACACGATTAAAAGTTTCTAAGGATTGCGCAATATATTTTAGAGGTTTAGGCTATGGGTTTAAAGAGTTTATTTAGTGCATCGTCTTGTTCTGTTCTACCTTGTTTAAGTGCTAAATACTTTTTGTGAATGACTTGAGCTAGTTTAGCAACTTTACACTTGCGTGCAGCTACCTCTTTGTCTGACTTATTATACAATGCGTGTGTTTCGAACATACCTACAATTTTAAAAACTTTTTGAAGCCTATATGATATCATCTGTTAAAAATATTGAAATCCTTAACAATGACGAACGTACCATACCTATAACGCCAACATGCAGATCAAAATTTTTTAATTGATCAAATGTTATGTCAGGTGAGACATGATCATCAAAGACGTTTTTTAAATTAAGTTCATCCTGTTTACACTATACAATAAAGTTGGCATTATCACGCAGAAGGTGTTTGCCAACTCGAATGTACGATTGACACATGTATGCACAATCGATATCTTAATGTCTGTCCTTCAGTAATATTCACGTATTGTTTTTTGTAGATCCATTAATCATCCAATATGAATCGTCATCGTCATCAAATATGAATACTGAGTTTGGTTAAGCTTCATCAGGATTTGTTACACCATTGTCTCTAAATGAAAAATCGCCCACCTCTTTTACAGATCCAACTTCACAGATCCAATTTCTACGATCCAATATGTACCGTACTTATACCTATAAAAACGAAATATATGTGTTTTTTCAAAGTTAGCTTAAATTTTTTTGTCGCTTATATCTAAAGAGGTTGATTTTTCATCTTAATTATTTCAGCCACAAAACAAATCGAAAAAGCACAAAAACATTGTAGGTACAATACTATCAAAATTCTTTTCCAGGCGAAAATTCCATGGTTAGCCGTTCACGTATATGATTCTGGCAGGAACGTCCCGAACTGTTACAAGAGATTTTTTCAGTAAAAACTTATGTTTTTGACAATATAGTTCACCTTGCTAACCGTCTTCATCATCTCTACAGTATTGATCAAGCTTTTTAAAATTTTTAAAATTAACCGGATATAGTTACATCACAAGTAGTTATTCCACCGTCGGTCGACCCTAAAGACTCAAATTTTGATTTTTATAAGGCTTTAATTTATTTTGAAAGTCCATCTAAAATATAAACTAGTTTGAAATCTATCATTAGTATTTTGTGCCTAGTCTCGCTTTGCCAATATATTAATATTATGATATTAATAATTGTATTATTACTACAATTAAGAAATTGAAGAAATTTGTTATAATAAAATACTCTATAATATATTTCATGCCAGATAATCACTTTCAATACGTTGTTGATACTAAAACTAGTTGGCCCCAAAAATAATTTTAGATGTAGGTAGATGAGGCTATTTTGTTCCCCTAATAATTATTATATGTTAATATATTTTATCGATGGTTAAAGGAGCGTGAGAATAAGAGCCATTTTTGGATATTTAATCGAGTTTCTGAGCTTAAAATAGCATGTTACTTTTATGAATTGTATAATTTATACTTACTTGCATGGCTCCCTCTCCATCTCTAAAGACCACCATATTGTGTTTTAACAAGTCATATCCGAAACCAACATGATTACTTTGATCTATTATAGTTTTTAGCTCATTTTCTGCTGCTGATCCGTTATAGAGACGAAAAGTATTACAAGCCTATAAAAAGATAGAAGTTCAATTATGTCTTGTTTTCATCACTAAAATTATATTGGACCAATCAAAATCTATGAATCACTACGATGAATTTACAATAGATTCGATTATTCTTAAAATATTTTTTACTGTTAAATCTTACAACTAACTAAATTTAAACTAAAAATATTGCCAAAAAAATAGTGCGATTTATTTTCAGCAAGTCTGTAAGAATTAGTGTCTTGTACTGTATTGTTCTTACTCAATTGTTCTAATGCGACTTTAAAATTGATTAAATGACAAATTATTTCAATTGCGAAATTAATATTGTTATGTGACTGTAATTACGGTCCTTTAAGATCGTGAAAATGCTACTTGTTATTCTATCAATGGTTTATTCGCGATATTTTCCTGGAATTTTGTGTTAAAATCGCTGACTCGGCATTCACGACTTCGCTGTTGATATTTAGAACATCCGACATGTTCAAAATGTTCAAAACCAGGTGCATGCATTTTTTTCATTTTATTTTATTTTTATTGAATTAAAATACGGATCCATATGTGTACCAAGTAAGAATGTTCAGAACAATGTAAAGTTTGTTTAGCAGTAAATGGTTGACTTCAATTAGTATAATATTATACCGACTATAAATATCCTGGGTTAACCGATAATAGTATAAAAGGCCTGTATTCAGGTAACAATGGTTTACCTGAGGTACAAGGTCTTAACAATGGGCCAAGTCAGATAAATTTAATAATATTTACGACCGCACTTATTGAAGTCAACTATTTTCTGCTAAACAAACTGTACATCCTATTCGAATTAATTAGCTAAAGTCAAGGTTGGTTTCAAAACCAGGTAAGTCCTAAAGTTTGCAACAAAATCAGGTAGATCCGCTCAGAGGGCTTTCCGCCGCAGTGCAGAGATTATGCGCGAACGTCGCGTACCTTTCCGTTGTGTGGTTATTGTTGCTTTGTTGCTGTTATTGAGACAAGACGTGTTTTCTTATTATTTTGATTTGTTATGTAGTTTGTTTTGCTCGGAAAAGAGCACGAGAAAAGTGGCAAAGGTAAAGCTATTGAGACTGTACTTTTTATTTTCTTTGAAAACCTTGTGTTATATGCAGTGGCGGATTAAGGTCGTGGCCTAAAGTCAATGCGAGAACAAGAGGCCTCATTGATTTTTAGGCTTTAAAGTTTTTTTTTTAACCGATTTATATGGCATTGATAATTTATTATTATGGCTAGCATATTTTTATCTGAAATAAAACGCCGGTTACTTGAAAAGAATTTAGATTTTAATTTCCAAAATATGGGAGGACTATATTGTATTGCCTATAAAAAAGTCAGGAAAGCTAGATAACAACGTTGAGTCTTACAGACCTATATCTTTAAGTTCTTGTATATCAAAAACTTTAAAGAGATTAATGAAGAATCGGCTTGAATACTGGCTTGAGTCCGAATATATTCTCTCCAAATCTCTGTAACGATGTTCTCTGTAACAGGTCGAACCGTGGGAGTGTCAATATTTGGGCATTGACTTCTACAACGTGACGGCGAAGTGGGATTCGGAACGGCTATTTAAGGCGTGTGAATAGCGGAATTAGACAGTCTGATAGCTAGCGCTCTAGGCTCCCTGACTCGCCGATGTAGTAAACCTGCGAGCCAACCCGGATAGAGAGATTTCCGTATTGAGGATCATACTCTGTCCTTAACCAAGCGGAACCCATCGGTATTGTGTATTGAACATTACCGTGGAACTGCACAGAGCCAACCCGGACAGAGAGATTTCCGTATTGAGGATCTTACTCTGTCCTTAGCCAAGCGGAACCCATCGATATTGTGTATTGAACATTACCGTGGGTCTGCTATTTCATTTCTTTATTAGTAATAATTAGTTTATTTTCTTTTATAGACGTTCGCCGGGGAACTCATTCATCGCGGGACCCAGACGGGGACGTAGAATTCATTTTATTTTTATTTATTGTATAAGTATACATCGTAGAATTCCTTTAATTTTTATTTATTGTATATATACTAAATTAATAGATTTATTTTTATTTAAACCTGTGTTTTACTGAGTCTGTCGCCCCAAAAGATCTACCCAATATGGCTTCCGCAAATGCAGGTCTACATAATATGTTCTCACTTTACTAGTTTCTTCTGTACAGGTCAATTTCACAAATCATACGTCTACAACTACAGCATTTATAGATGTAACCTCTGCGTTTAATAACATAAATTTAAATATTCTTTATAAGAAACTGTTATATCTTGAAATGTCAGTTAAAATTTCAAATTTTTTATATTCTTGTACAAGAGTAAATGGACTTACTTAAAAATAAATGAGAACATTTAACCACCAAGGCTAAAAAATATAGGTATACCACAGGGTAGTATTTTAAGTCCACTTCTCTTTTTATTGTACAATATAGATCTAGGTTATATAATACCTCCACACTCTAATATATTACAGTTTGCAGATGATGTTGTGCTGTATACCTCTCATGCTATTTTAGGACTTTGTAGGTGTCAACTAGAATTTATACTAGATTGTATAAAAAATTATTACAATTCTCTAGTCTTATCCATATCAACTACAAAGACTGAAAATTGTTTTTTTTTTATTTAAAAAAAACACCAAACTCCTCAAGGTAACTTCAAATTAAGAAAAACAGAATTTTCGATCAAAAATTGTATAAAATATATTGGCACATATTTGGACCGTAAACTGATATGGAAGTATCAAATTCATTATATTATAAAAAAAAATAGAAAATTCTTGGGGAGCTGACCCAAACATTGCATTGCTATTCTATCGCTCAATGATTCGACCAATTTTCGACTATTGTTGTCATTTATAATAAACATAATAATAATAATAAACTGTGGGAGTTTTTTGTCAGTTCTTCTATCAGGCGCAGCCCCCTGCGAATGAAGGATGCTCTCTGGATAATCTTAGAACCGATGCCCAGAGTTTAGTAGGAATACCTGCCGTGGAACAAGAACTGACACCTGGCAGTAGGTATAAAATGCATACCATTGAAAATTGAAATTAATAATTTATGTTGGGTCGCTGCCTGGGGATAGCCAGGGCACATCTGGAGCCGGCGCTGGACGTGACAGTACGCGGGACGTCGGTGCCAGGGTGTTGAGGAGGCGGGCTCCTGTCATACAATCAGCTACAGCCCAACAACAAGAACAACCACAAGCGAGCCAAACAATACCAAGAGCTCCACTCGCTGAAGGTGCTGAGCTGGAACATCAGCCGGAGCTCACGGAGCGGACTGAGGCAGCGCTTCAGTTGTCCCGCTCCATCAATGAAAATATTTTTTGCTTCTGTTATCAGGTGACAAGCCTCGATCAAGAAACGATCAATAAAGAGTTGCAGATCAATACCGGGTAATTATAAGAAACAATCTTATGCCAGAGACTAGACGCAATATCATCAGAAACGAAGTCGAACGGGAGATTAATAATTAAGAGGTAAATGTGGGTCAAGTCCCTAATAAAATACATGAGCAGATTCCTGAGTTTGCCATACAAGAAACTCAACCTGATAATACACCACGGGAGAACAACGAGTTACGCGATATTCTAGTTAGCGAAATGGCACGTTCTGTACAAGAGTTTAGTGGACAAACCCAATTAGCAGATCGCCTCTACCAAAAATAAACTCTTATAAGAAACTAGATGCGCTTTTACAAATTATGAATACTGAAGTCCTACGCAATTACGTCGTAGAAGCCCATACGCTGGAATATTTGCACATTCTTATTTACAGGGAAGCAACAGCAACAGCTAATGTAATGGGAATTAAGATCAGAACACGACGGGATACCGATATCGGAAGAACAGATACCAGAGTTGCACACAGGGACAAACGGCTTCTAAACAAGATTGATTTAGTGCGTAGGGAAATTGGTCAAATAACAAAATATATACGAGGAATAACAAGAAGAAAAGTCATCAGAAGTGCTAAAGAAATAAAGCTATGTACTGCAAGATATTCGCAATATGATCTAGAAAACAACACAGCCCAACGGTGCCTAAATACATTAAAACAAAAACTCTCCATTTATTCAAAACGGCTAAGGAGGTACAAAGACAGTAACAGCCGGAAATGTAACAATGCAATTTTTGAAAACCGTGAAACTTAATTTCACTGTAGAAAGTGCCAACAAACCATACCCAAACTAAGAAGAAATTTAGAAGGAAATCAACTTTGCACACCAGCTGCTCTTAACTAACACCAATGCTGGATGGATAAAAGATACAACGCACAACTGTCAACACTACCGTACTAAACTCTATGAACCCTTCACCACAGAAAAAGTCTCCAATATCCTCAAAGAGCTTCATAACTGGAAATCTCCTGGACCAGACAAAGTTCAAAATTTTTGGCTTAAGAGGTTCTGGAGTTCTCACGAGTGCTTATCAATACTAAATAATGATGTTTTTTCTAATCCGCAGGAAATATCATCATTCCTAACTCATTGAACAACTTATTAAATACCGAAGGATCTAAATAATACCCCAAATCCAGTAAAGTAGCTCCCAATTACGTGTCTTCCTTTTTTGTATAAATTGGTCACATCCTGTGTAGTCCAGCGTATCTACCAACACTGCGCTCTAAACAATATCCTAGAACCGCAACAGATTGGAAGATTAAATTCACCTCCAAATACCTGGTGACAACAATATCGAAATGGAAAATATTGCAATGAACCGCGGCCTAAGATTCGTTGAGTCCATTGTGGTTGTGTCTAGCGATTAACCCACTATCTCAGCTATTGAACTCCTCTGAACAAATTAGATCAGATGCTAAAAACTGTAGAAACATTCTCCAATGATATTAGTATGCACTTCGGGCTAGACAAGTGCCGTGTTTTAAATATAGTCAGAGGAAAGGTTCAGCCCGAAGGATTGGGTATGCAAAATGCCCAAAACATTGAGTCTATAGGTTAAAATGATATAGGAGTAAAACAAGCGCGGAAAATTGACTATAAACAAATGAAAATTGAATTATATTTAGAGTTCATACAAATAGTAAAACAGCTGCCTCGTTAACATCTTAATAGTAAAAATTTGTTTATGGCACTAAACGCCTACGCTTTTTCTGCGCTTAGCTATTCATTTGGGATTATTAGGTAGACTAAAACGGATATAGAAACTCTTCAACGAAAACTACGAACACACCTTACAAAGGTACAAAAACACCATCCTCGAAGTGCAGTAGAAAGAACCCAAATAGCACATTACCACGGTATTTAGGAGGACGAGGATTTATGGATATAAGTAAGCAATTAAAAAAACGGATTACTAATTTAAGAACTTATTTTCAGATGCAGGCTGAGACATTTACCCTACATCGCGCGATTTGCGCAGTAGATGACACAACATCGATCAAACTAAGGGAACTTCTGCATGGATGGATAAACCTCTGCACGGACGACATCCCAATGAAGTCAGTCAAGACTATGTCGACAACACAGCGTCGAACAATTGGTTGACATCAGGAAAGATGTTCCCTGAAAAAGAAGATTCATTACTTGCCATTCAAGATCAGGTTATACCAATCCAAAAATTACGTAAAATATATCGTCAAAGACCCTTAGGTCTAAAATGACAAATGCCGATATGGATGTCAAGCCCAAGAAACCATCCAAAATCTTAACGGAGGCTGCCAGGCATTTGCTGCAAGTAAATATAATGAACAACAAGACTCAGTAGGGAAGATCCTTTATCAAGAGATAGCTTTCACATTGGTACTACTCCAAACAAACCATCTCCCACATTACCAATACGTTCCTGAGAGTATGCTTGAGAATGACAACTACAAGCTATACTGGGATCGCATTGTGCTCACAGACCAAACAATAGCACATACTAAACCAGATCTTGTACTTATTAATAAACTAACGAGACAAACAACAATAAACTATGTGGCGATACTTATTAGCTATAATCTACGTGTTAAATATAACGAAGAAAAGATCGCCAAGTACAGAGATCTGGAAATACAAATAAGGAAACAATGGAGAATGGAAAGTACCCAGACGCTACCTATTATTCTTTCTACTGCTGGAGTAATTTCGAAGAACCTTCTTCTTCTTCTTCATCTTAGCCTTCTCTCGTCAATTTTTGGACATAGGCCTTTCCCAACTCATTCTCTATCCTGAGCAACAGACTTCAATTTATTCCGGCTATTCTTTTGATGTCGTCCACCTATTTTATCTGTGGTCTTCCTCTAGGTCGTCTACTGTTGTAATTTCTCCAATATTGTATTGTGGCGTTTCAATGTTGGTCTTTTTGTCTAGCACTGTGATCTGCGAAGCTCCATTTGAGTTTGGCAATTTTTGTTGTGATATCCTCAACATTTGTTTTTGATCTTACCCAGTCGTTTCTTCTTTTATTTGACAATCGTATACCTAACATTGCTCTTTCCATTGCCCTTTCTGCTGTGGATAGTTTAATCATATTTGTCTTGGTTAGCGTCCAGGTTTGACATCCATATGTCATAACAGGAAGGATGCATTGGTTAAACACTTTGTTCCTTAAGTATTAGGGTATTTTGCGGTTCTTCAGTATCTAACTGAGTTTTTCAAATACTATCCATGTTAGTCTTGCTCTTCTAGTGATTTCCGCAATTTGGTTTTCTTTGTCAAGTTTTAGAATTTGGCCTAGGTAGACATATTCCTGTACTTATTCTATCTCACTGCCATTTATAATTATAGGTCTGAAATCGTCTGTATTGGTCATTTTTTTTGTGTCATATTTAAGACCGACGTATTGGGAGTTATCTGCGAGTTCCTTTGTCATAATTTGTAATTCTTTGAATATGCTCGCTATTGTTGCTATTAACGCTGATGTCATATGTTGACCAATTTGCAGTTTTGAAGACGTCTTCTAGGGCTAAATTAAAAACCTTTGGAGATATTACGTCGTCTTGTCTAACTCCTCTCTTAATGTGAATGGGATTTTTTTTCGTCTAGTTGTACTGACATAGTTGCGTTTTCATATATATTATGTATTAGTTGCCTTTATCTCGAATCTATCGAATCTATTCTACCATTATTAATAGCTTATTCTATAGCCCATATCTCGATACTATCAAATGACAAATACCTTTTCATAGTCTATGAAGGCAAGAAATATGGGTAGTTGGAACTCATTTGCCTTCTCTATTATATTTTTGGTAGTTCCGTTAGGTGCGATCCATGTCCACTTTCCGTTGGGTTTCTTTTTTTAAAATAGCATACTTGTTTTCTTCTTCCAGAAATTCCATAAGTTTTTCTCCTCTTGCGTATCTTGTGCCGAATCCGAAATTTCCAATCTTGTTTACAGAGTCTTTATTCTTCCAATTTTGACGTTAAAATCTCCCATTATTATTATTTCAGATTCTTTGTTGTTGTCTATAGCTTTTTTAAGGTCTTCGTAGAAAGTATTTTTTTCATCATCAGCTGCTTTTCCAGTTGCCTAAACTTGCACAATCTTTATTCAGGTTTGTGAATTTAGTTTTCATATCATGTATGTAACCCTGTCCGAGATGCTATGAATCATTTGAATTTGTGATTTTTTTTTTCTTGTTGATTAAGAAACCTACTCCAGCATATGTATAATCTTCTTTGCCTTTGTAGTAGAGCCTGTTGCTTAAATATAAGTCCACACACCCTTCACCTTTTCTTTTAACTTCTGATAGACCCATTATGCCCCAATTCATGTTCAACAATTCCCCTTCTAGTTCGTAGAGTTTTTCATCTTTTGTCATGGAACGTATTATGTTGTATGTTGCTATAAGGAGTTGTGTGTTGTTGTTCTTCTTCTTCAATGTCGACTTGAGCCCCCCCCTCCGAATCCTTGGGGCAGACCATTGCTTCGGTGGGGGATTGTGGAATAAAGTTCCTACTCACCTGGGGTACCTTCCATGTCTCTGTTAAAATCGACATTTTTATTTTTAGAGGTTTTGGCCATATCCCACCATACTGGACAAACGGGTTGGTGGGGTAGATGTATGTGTAATGTCGACCGTAAAATTCCAGTTTACATCCTGGGTTCATGAGCTTTTAACACTATTAATTAATCATGTCAATTATGCAAAATATTTATTAAGCAAAAGTAATATCTTTCAAAAATAAATTTTACAAAAAATATAATTTTTTATTTGAAAATCAAATCCTTACGTGTTAATTGTTCTTTGATTATGCTATAGTAGAAATCCTCAATTTAGAAGAGTAATTTCATAGTTTTAACGCCGAATATCCTCAAATTTAAATGTACACAGCTCTATAGTAGACTTGACCAGAAGTTGTCGTATAGTGTAGCCAATTCTTGTTCACAAGTAGTAATTATGGTCATACAAATCCTGTATTCTTCCACGCAGCGATTATTACCGTCATAAAATATCAAAAAACATGATTTTTTCAATAGTAAAAATTAAGCACAAAATTGCAATGAAATAAATTTTATTTATGTGTTCCGTTTCGTTACATATTTAAATTTATAAAATAAAAATCGATATTTTAAAACATTATTTTTCAATCGTTTGGCAACGTTGAAATTAGCGAGGAAACTCCGATTTAGAATTCCGACCCAGACATAGCTGTAAAACTAGTTTTTATTATTTTTTCGCCGAAGAAATGCCCATCAAGATATAACCGATGGTTCAGTTACATTGGCGTTTCTATGGGTAGTGCATGTGTTGCATTTTGTGAGTATATTCTTTGTGATAAGTTTGTAAACTTATTGTTGTCAATACTGTTTTATCAATACTGTATTGTAGTATTGATAAAACGTGTTATTGATAATAAGAGTGTTATAGTTTGTCGTTTTATAGTAAATTTTTAGTTATATTCTGTGATTATTGAAATACAATGGACGAAAAACCGAGTTGTTCCAAGAGAAGACAGCAAAGTTCTGATGTTGATTCCAAAAATGAAAAGCCGCAAAAGAGACGGAAAATGTTAACGTCAGAAGAGAAGGTAATGATACGAAACGTTTATGAAGGAATTGTCGGCAGAAAAATGGTATTAAATGTTAGCCAAGCGGTCGACATTTGTAGCAGTTTAACAAAAGTATCCGTTAGCTGTATTTATCGTGTACTTAAAAATACATCGGAAAATAAAAAGCAAGAAAATGGTAAAACTAGAGGTAGGAAAAGCATTGTTTTGGATGACGAGACAAGGAATATTATACGTCGAAAAATGCATTCATTTTATTTTCGGAGTGAAATTCCAACACTGAAAAAAATTTCTCAAGAGCTCGAAAACGATGACTCCTTACCCAAGATATCTCGTAGAGTCTTAATCAGGACCATGCGCGAAATGAACTTTCGATATGTAAAACGCAACAGAAAAAGTATGCTATTAGAAAAAAATGAAATTATTCTGTGGAGAAGAAAATATTTAGAAGAAATACGAACAATTCGCAGCACTGGACGCAAAATATATTATTTGGATGAAACCTGGATTAACGATGGTCATACAGTTGGAAAAGTTTGGCAAGATTTACATGTCAAAAGTAAACGCGAAGCATTTGTAGAAGGCTGGTCTACAGGAGTAACAGCTCCATCAGTAAAGGGACGGCGTTTAATCATCACCCATATAGGAAGTGATACAGGGTTCCTTGATGATGGTTTGCTTCAATTTGAGTTGAAAAAAAACAGGTGATTTTCATGAAGAAATGACTTCCAAGTATTTGAGCGCTGGTTTAAGAGAATCTTACCAAAATTAGAATCTGGGTCTGTGGTTGTTATGGACAATGTTCCATATCATAGCCGCAGAAAGGGAGAATTCGAGAATGGCTTACAGAAAAGGGGATTTCATTCGAAGAATCAATGATCAAAACTCAGCTACTTAACATTGCACGGTTAAGGAAAAGTGAATATCTTAAATATGCTATGGATGAAACTGCAAAAGATTATAGTGTCAAAGTTCTGCGTCTACCACCTTATAATTGCGAACTTAATCTCATTGAACTTATCTGGACGCAAGTGAAAGGAGAAGTAGCACGCAATAACAAAACGTTCAAATTGAACGAAGTTAAGGAACTTTTAATTCAAGCAATCCTCCATGTAACTCCAGGGAAATGGGCTAAATGTATAGGCCACATAATTAAAGAAGAACATCATATGTGGGAACTTGACACTCATGTCGAAGTTTTACTAGAGCCAATTATAATTACACCAGGTGAAGATAATGACAGCGATAGCAGCACTGCATCTTCAGATTTAGACAGCGAATAATATTTTCTAATAGTTTAGTAGGAACATCAGCATAAAAAAACCAAAAACAAAAAAAAACGAGAACATAGTAAGTCTGTATGGTGTTTGTGTTTAAATAGAATAGTACAATGTTTTGTTACATCAAAAATTATTTTTATTTTGTTTTCATAGAATTTTATTTTGTTTTATAGGATTTTATTTTGTTTTGTTTTATACTGTTTAAGTGTTTTGTTCATTTTATTTTATGGGACAATATGGCTCTTATCGAACACCCATTTAAAAAAAAGCAACGCGCCACAAGACATACCTTTGGGGTGGTGTGGAAACTGTCTTAAAATTTGTTTTAAAAAAATTTCATTGTGTAAGTCTTTAAGGACGGGTCGCGTCAAAAGAGGTTTTAGCGTAACTTCCGCGACAGCCGGGTGGCCTCAGTAAGCTTTAGGCAAAATTACTTGTTTTTTATAGCTTTTTGTTTGTGGCATTCTGTATTTTTAGGAGACTGTAGTAAGCCACAAAATATTTATTTATAGGTTTAATTTACTGATGTTTCGATCTCTATATAAAGAGATCGTTTTCAAATATACAAATTATAGTAATATTTATTTTTCTGTGGCTTTTTGCTTGTGGCATTCCGTATTTTTAGAAAGAATGTTGGAAGCCACAATACATCTGTTTACATGTTTATTTTACTGACGTTTCGATCTCTATTCCAGAGACTGTTTTTAAAGTTAAGAAAAAAAAAAGAAAATAAATAATATAAGATTATATAAATATACCTATAATAATATACAAATAAAATAAATATAACTATAATTTATATCTGACACGTTCCTTCTTCTCAAGCAAAATTAAGGTAAACGCTCCTATTTTCGACACTGCCCCAATTATCGGCAGTAATTCTATATAATCGACAAAAATAAGAATTCTTGCACGTGATTGTTGGACGAAAGTATTTCAATAATTTATAAAGACCTTTATCTACGCCTATGAACAATATGCCAATTGTCAGACGAAAACTGCAACCACAACATTTAAAAATATATTGGTCAGTTGGCGCCAAACGCCAAGTGTTTCTTGTTGTATGTGTTAAGAAAGAGGTAAGCTACAGAATGCTATAATTCCTGATTAAAATATCGAATAACCGTTTTATTATGTTTTGTATGTTGAGAAATAGTTTATTTTGATTATTTGTTGGCCAAAAACTGTTTTTTATAGCTTTTTGCAGTATTTTGAGGGTGCCGATAATAGGTACGTAAATATTAGCAGATGATCCAATTATCGGCTGTAGTGCCGATAATTGGTTATATGCATTAGACTGTATATAAGCTGATTTTAGCGTAATCTTTTAACTTACTAGGACAAATGTTTGGTCATTATATACAATAAAAAATGATGTTTTCTTGTACCAATTTTCGGCATCCCGTATCTCTAGTAGAAATAGCCATAATTTGACCGAGTATAACACTGCAGATAATACATACCTATACGTGCCAATAATTGGAAATTCTTTGTTTTAGACTAGAATTCAGAAATTAGCAATGGAAAAGAGAAAGCGAATTCAATATTCTGCGGCAGATATAAACAAAGCTGTTGTAGCTGTTCAGTCAAAAATGCCATTTAAAACAGCTAGTAAGTTGTATAAGGTATCCAGATCGACTCTACAGGACAAAGTAAAGGGTAGAACTTCTTTAGAGAAGAAATCTGGACCAGGGACCACACTAACAGAAGAAGAAGAAAACCTACTGGTAGCATGGCTATTTCCGATTGCAACCTGTAGATTTCCTGCAACTAAAACGCAGTTGTTCGATAGTGTTCAGCTATTGCTTAAAGAACTTAATAGGCCTAATAATTTCGTGGATGGTAGGCCTGGACGTAAATGGTACGAACTATTTTTAAAAAAGCATCCCGAACTATCTACAAGAATTTCCCAAAACCTAACTTGTGCTAAAAATACTATAACAGAAAATCGAATTCGTCAATGGTTTATTGAAGTAGGGACCTTTTTAGAAAGTAAAAACATTCGCAACATAACTTTTGATCGTAGTCGTGTATTCAATTGTGATGAATCGGTTTTTTTCCTGACTCCTAAGGGAGACAAAGTGTTGGTTAGAATGGGAGATAGAATTGTTAAGTCGTTTGTTAGCAACGACGAGAAGGAATGTCTGACAACTTTGGTTACCTGTAGTGTCTCCGGTCAAATTTTACCACCCATGATAGTTTTTAAATATACAAGAATTGCCAAATCAGTTATCGAGAAAATACTGGCTCACTGGGGGATAGGAAAGTCTGAAAATGGGTGGATGCCTGGCGAAAACTTTCTTGAGTACATCACTAATATATTCCACCCTTGGTTAGTTGCTCAAAAGTGCAGTTTCCGGTTATACTGTTTTTGGACGGACACAGATCACACTTAACAATGGCCCTAAGTGAATTTTGTACTACTACTACTACTAAGGATTTCCACAGTTTTCACTGTCTTCCTTCACTCAACCGTTTTCTCCAATTTTCCCTGTCATTCCAGTCTCCATCTCGCAGGGTTCTTTTCTCCATGAATTTTGTAATAATAATAATATTATTCCAATAGCTCTGTGTCCAAACGCAACACATATTTTACACCCTCTAGATGTTGCATTCTTTCGATCATTAAAACGTGAATGGAAAAAGAGCGTGCATCGGTGGAGAATGGAAAACCAAGGTAAAAAGATATCCAGAGATTCATTTGCACCTATTTTGGAAAGCACTTTTCAAAAAATGGTAAATATTCCCTATATAGTTAAGAGTGGTTTTAAGGGTTGCGGACTTGTGCCCTTTAATGTTGAAAATATTACATTTTCTAAATACTTTAAAGAAGACGTGGGAGCACAAAACTGTCAAAAGATACAAGAACAACGACAACCTACAGAATTTCAAGTCGCCCTAAGAGTTGTAGAAAAATGAATCTCAATTGATATGCTGCGATTGAGCTTTCTGGGTCAATTTGGGAAGGACCAGTAGAGCACATCAGCTTATTTTCATAACGGAAGGAAATGAAAGTCAAAGCCATGAACAAGCCGTCCAATGAACTTCCAGTCGACTTTGTTACGAATGACTCATTTACAGAAGTGGAAATTCATAATGATTTGGGCGACCAAGAAACAACTGTAAATAACGAATTCAACGATAACTTAGAAAATGACAATAACACATTTGCTCAGAAAGCAAATGACGATGAGGTTGATGTTACAGAATTGATTGACTGTACAAATTTATTTCTCCCGGTAGGCGTCGCTGAAGATATTCCTATCATAATTTCTAATCCATTCTCCTCCGGTTAATCCTCGTCACAGCAGCTTTCTCCACCTTTGGAACAAAACCTTCAACAAATGGAAACTTCCCAAGTTACATCACCATCCATGAATCATTCAGATTCTAATACTGAGACAAGTTTGAATTTAGACAAGAATTTTATGGATAAATCTATTCCAACTCCGTTCAAAAAATTTTTATTTTGGCCTACACCTAAGGAAAATATTGCTACGCGTAAATTTCAGTCTCAACTTCATCTCAGTGGCAACAATATTACAAAAAAAAAGAAGAAAAGAAAAAACAAGAAGAGCAGCTAAAAATGCAGCGGAAGAAAAGCTCATCCAAACGAAAGAATTGGAAAACGAAAAGAAAAAAAAGTTGCTTTTTACAAACTTTGAATAAAAGACTTTCTAATCGCAGGACAAAGACTAAATTGAAGAATGTCATGAAGGATCTATTTTCCACACAGGAAATGCAAGAAAATAAAAGCATGTTAATTAGCAAACCTTCAACATCTAAATCTTTAGAGGAATTGGTATTGTTCATTGTGTGACACTGACGATCAGCTGGACATGCGCCTTTGTGGTTCTTGCTTGAAATACTATCATGAGGCTGGTCTTGATCTAACTGAAGATGATAGAGAAGAACTGAAATGCCCCTTGTGTCAATGACTACTAAAATAATTTGTGTTTATTAATTTATTTTGCATAGATACATTAAAGATTTTATATTTATCTTTTGAAAAATACGTAATTTTATTTGAATTTTCAATTTAGTGTATTTACATACCTACAATAATTTATTTACTTCAAGAGTACCTATCTAACACAATATTTAGGTACCCTACATAATTATTCAAATCTTATGTATCTAACTCATGCAGAAAAAAAGGATCTTTGATGTGCCGAAGATTAGAGCATGCATTTAATTTAGAATGCCGATAATGGGGACTTTGGACACTTTTCATTTTATTAATATTTTAAATATTATAAGTTTGTTTTAGGATAAAATAAATATTTTATGTGTAATTGTGATAGATTTTATTAGCCCAAACCATAATCTAAATACACGTTGTTCAGGTAATTTGGTTACCTAAAGGTGCCGATAATAGGTACATTTACCTTAAATCTTTTTGGGAATTTTTAGAAAAGTCATTAATAGTTTTGCAATGATTAAGCAACAAATTAACAAAAATAACTTTACAAACCCTAATTTTAAAGGATTATGCTTTTTCGGTACAATTGTGTTACTTTTCCATATAGTTTACGATTTCCACCTTTAGTATTTAAAATCAAATAGCAATCTTAAATTGTTTATAAGTGAAAAATGACGTTTAATTGTTTGTATATTTTGTGTAATACATATTGTTATCACCAAATTTATCAAAAGCAGTTGTTATATACCTGTACATTTTTTTTAAGCAATATACTGTGCCTATACCAACGAATATCACGGGAAAATTCACGGGAAAAACTCACTTAGTTCTATGGTCTAACATTTTGTACATTAATTTCCAGTATATAGAATTTTGTCACTACGGGTATTGTTTTATTAGAGTGTGCATTTAGGTACCACGTTATTATTATGCATCTTTAGTTGATTCTTACAGGATACACATATCACATCAAAGAAACTTTTGAAGTTTACCGGTGACGATTTCAAATGTCCATTATAATATTTACCTTTAAATTAGTAGCTATCACCGAATCCGGATATCTGTTAAGGTACATTGCAAGAACTTCTTGTGAGACATCGTAATAGTCCAGTTTGTAATAGCAAAGTGCTACATATACGTTCAACGCTATATTTTCCCTACAAAAAAAAATAAATATTTAGAAACATTATGTTGTTTGTAATTAATTGCTCACGTAAGTGACATTTATCATTTAAATACTAAAATCTTAGTCTTTGTGGTTAGTTGAAAAACGAAAATTGTTATAAGTGAATTATAATGCCATCTATAAAAAAAATGGAACTTAGCGTACGCTAAGCGTTGTCGCGCTAGTCTGATACTGAGCCGGACAGCTTTAAACTGAGTACAACTCTGCGTAAGGCACAGTTGATGTAGAAGTTCTAATTTCTGGTGGTAAGGCATAACTGGATAGCATTTCGACAATCACCCAGTAGAGGGCAAATGAGAGTTCTGGCCGCACCGTTGTTATACCCACACCACCGACCACCCCACCGTTGGTATATCCCACTCCAATTGTTACGTAAGGGGTGAAAGTTCTGGCCGCACAACCTCACCACTACCAGAAGGAATGAGAGTTCTGGTCGCACCGTTCGTATACCCCCTCCTCTACGGATGGTATTTGTATGATAGGTATTTGCTGAATAGCGAGATAGAACACTGATCCAACAAAGGTAACTTCATTCAGATAACTTCATTACACCGAATAATTGTTGGAATTTCATAACATTTATTCAATAGATAAAACTTATCAACATGGCCCAAAAATACCATGTTAGTAATACACCATTTATTTGTTCTAATACATTTATAACAATATATAGGACTTGTTGAAAAGAGTAACAATATCCCAAAGAAGTAAGTCTGATTGCTGGATGTGTCACCATTACTGTAGGGCAACATCTAATTTTAGTAGTAGATTTTAGTATTCAAAAACAAGATACATTTAACACTGACACCATATTGGTGAATGCTAAACAACCAAATAAAACAATTATTAGTACAGAAATGCTTTTATTATTAAATACAAGATACAATACATAAATGTATTACGTTTGTGATTTACTGGAATCATCTTCAGGGTGATCAATAACATTAATAATTTCATTATTGGAATCACCATTGTTTTCTTCTTTTTCGTCTAAAACAGATGGGAGATATTTTTTATTCGAATTAAATACCCATCCAATTCTACAATTTTTAGTAACGATACAAATCCATATAAACAGATTTGGTTTTTAAGATAGAACTCACAAATGTCAGCACCTTTTTCATATTTTTTGGCTAATTCTGTACATAACTCTAGAGAATAAGATGATCCACACACTGCACCATAAATGGCTTCATGAGAAGCATCAAATTCCAGATTTGAAAAAATTGGTGTAAATTATGAACACCACTTTTTAAATCCGTTACTTCAATTTTGGCAACGTAACACATCCACATTGTATATACTAGTTACTAGCAGTGGAGCAGAAGAAGAACTGTAAGAATTAGCCCTGCAACGTGTTATTAAACAAAAACTTCACCAACGAATGGTTGGAGCCATATATGGATAAAATTCACCCCTACCATTATTTTGTGCTTCTGGAAGAAGTAGTCTTGCTTGCTGGAATAAATAATCGAGATTTTTTTGTTGTTGGTAAGGGGTAAATATATAAACGTATTGTTGTGAATTTATTAAAAGGTTCAATATTTATAACACTTACGGATTTAATTTATTTCTTTATTTATATTAACTTATCTGACAATAATTTATTATATCCGTACGTACAAAATTCGCGAGCGCGGGTCTTGAGTATTAACTGGCCCTCCATATAAAAATGTTGTATTTATATACGAAATCCTGATATACTAGAACAGCATCGAAAGATCGCTTTGTCTTGCATCGAAAAATCGAGAAATATCTAGTTGGAGAATTCACCATAATTTGAATCTAGACTTCCACCGAAATTTCTACAATAAAACAGAATAATTAGTCATAAAAGTTAGGCCAGTATATTTATCGTAACATTGCCCCCCTCTTAAAAGATGGTTCCTCCTGGAACCTTGTCGGGACTGGAACCGGAACTGTATGCTGGTATCGGCAACTGGACCCTCTTTTACAACTTCCAGTTGTATAAAAATGACAAGGGACGGTTTTCTCTCCGCACCAGTAACTATGCGGATTGCAACAGACTAACACCTGGACTTCGGTGTCTTTAAAGATCTCCTCCACCATATTTCGGATAACCCTCCAATCTAATTGGCGGCACTCCAACTTTGGCATGGCTAACTTTTGCACGTCGGACTCTAGTACGTGCTCTCTCAATTGAAGTAAGGCTTCCCATACATCTCGGTAGGTAGGTTGGTCACGGGCAGTGTCTTTTGTTACCAGGTAGAAAAGGTAACGTGATGCATCTTGGAGTTTCAAGGTTTTACCGGGAGCTGGCACCTGGCATTGAAGTTCTGCAACTCGACCAAACTTCCTTCGAAAGACGGATGCCAACCCTGGTGCGTCTTTGATACTGGCCGGGATGGTAAGGGCCAGCGAGTAGTCATCGGGGAGCGCGAGTAGATCTTGCTTTTCTTCAGTGGTAACACCATGTCTTGCTTTACCGGTACCTCCATAGGCACCCATGAATTCCTCAAACGTGAGGTCAGACACATCGTGGACTTGGTTTACTTCCACTTCTTCATCTACGTCGTGGTCACCTTCGAAAGACGCCAGCCGGTTATGGTGTACTATCATCGGCTTTCCCTTCGGAATCTTGCTTATTCGGTAGATGACATCGTTGATCTTCTCCATAATGAGGTATGGACCTTCCCAAAACTGCTGCAATTTGGGAGAACAACCTTTTCGCTTCTTGGGATTATACAGCCATACTTTGTCGTTCTTCTTAAAGCAACCCTTTTCGGCTTGTGTATCGTACCGTTTCTTCATTCGGTCGCTAGCGATCTGAAGGTGGGAACGGACCAACTCATGTACATCGTCCATTCTTCTTCGTAATTCGATCACATAATCTTCACCTGCTACATCTTCTCCAGGTCGACACCCAAACTCTAGATCACAAGGTAGTCGCATTTCGCGTCCGAATAGGACTTTCGCTGGTGTCTGGCCTGTTGATTCGTTAACAGCAGATCTGTAGGCCATTGTGAAGAACGGAAGGTATTGGTCCCAGTCTCGCTGATGATCGGACACCATCTTTGTCAAATATTTGCCAACTGTCCTATTCATCCGTTCTACCATACCATCAGATTGCGGATGATATGCTGTAGTTCTTGTTTTCTTCATGCCTAGTCTATCACATATTCCTTGGAATAGATCGCTTTCGAAGTTCCTGCCTTGGTCACTATGGATCTCCAAAGGCACTCCAAATCGGCTGATATATTCTTGGATCAACTTATCTGCAACGGTGGCGGCCTTCTGGTCTGGAAGTGCGTAAATCTCGACCCACTTACTGAAGTAATCCATTACTACCAGCATGTACTTGCCTCCATTTTCACTTTCTGGAAATGGCCCAGCGATGTCCAAAGCTATTCTTTCAAACGGGCTTCCAACATTATATTGTCTCATAGGAGCTCTCCTTTTTCGGTAAGGCCCGTTACTCGTGGCACAAATAGTACATTTCTTACACCAGTCTTTTACATCGTCGGAACTGTTCATCCAATAAAACCGTTCCCGAATTCGCTGAAGGGTTTTCCTTACACCAAAATGCCCTCCCGATGGACTGTCGTGTAACTGACGAAGTACTTCGGCTATTCTGCTCTTTGGGATCACCAACTGTCTTCTCTTCTCTGAACCGTCATCATTTTCCAGGACTCGTTTAAGCAAGCCATCTTCGATGATAAATGAGTCCCACTGGGCCCAATACGTCTTAACTACTGAGCATAGGTTTGATATTTCCTGCCAAGGTGGTCGACGGTTTTCCTCTTTCCATTTTCGGATTTTCTGTATAACTGGGTCTCTCTCTTGTTCTTCCCTAATCTTAGTAGGCGTCCAGTCGTCGTTGACAATCGTCGTTCTTAGCACTGCTGCTTCCTTGGATTCCGTTTTGTTGCAGTGGGAACACTCTGCTGAGCATGGCCTTCTGGAAAGAGAATCAGCGTTTCTGTGGCTAACTCCGGCCCGGTGCTCAATCTTAAAATCGTATTCTTGGAGTCGTTCGATCCACCTGGCTATCTGACCCTCTGGATTCTTAAACTGCATCAACCACTTAAGGGCGGCATGGTCGGTTCGGATTAGAAACTTTCTTCCATAGAGGTATTGATAGAAGTGCTCTACTGATTTCACTACTGCCAGAAGTTCTCTTCTCGTGACGCAATAATTCCGCTCAGGTTTTGAAAGAACTTTACTAAAATATCCGAGGACTCGTTCCTGTCCTCCTTGAATCTGAGACAGCACTCCTCCAATTCCCACATTACTTGCATCTGTATCTAAGATGAACTCTCCTTCTGGCAGTGGATACCCTAAAATTGGTGCTGTTATTAAATGCTTTTTCAAAGTTTCAAAGGCATTTTGGCAGTCTATATCCCAGCGGTATTCTCTTGCTTCCTCTGTAAGTCGCGTTAATGGCTTAGCGATATCTGCAAACTTCTTAATAAACCTCCGGTAGTAAGTACATAGTCCAAGAAAACTTCTCACTTGATGTTTGTCAGTTGGTTTTGGCCATTCCTTAATGGAATCGATTTTTCCCTTATCCACGGCCACTCCTTCTTTACTGACTATATGACCCAGATAATTGACTTTACCTTGAAATAGCTGGCACTTCTTGGGGTTTAGCATCAATTGGGCAGCTTTAAGTCGATTAAAAACGTTTTCTAAATTCCTCAAATGATCTTCGAATGTCTCCCCCAAGACGATTATGTCATCTAAATAAACCAGGCATGTTTTCCAAGATAACCCTCTCAACACATTTTCCATAAGCCTCTCAAATGTCGCAGGAGCATTACAAAGTCCAAATGGCATAACGTTGAATTGCCACAATCCAGATCCTGTGGTGAAGGCTGTCTTTTCTTTATCGACTGGGTCCATTTCTACCTGCCAGTATCCAGACTTTAAATCTAAAGTAGAAAACAATTTACTTCCAGCCAATGTGTCCAATGTGTCATCGATCCGAGGCAGAGGATAACTATCTTTCTTGGTAACGTTGTTCAGCAAACGGTAATCCACACAGAACCTCGTCGTTCCGTCTTTCTTCTTAACCAGGACCACCGGAGAGACCCATGGACTCGTAGAAGGTTCTATCACCCCGTCTTTCTTCATTTCCTGAACAATCGTTTCAGCTTCCGCTCTCTTCGCCTGTGGTAATCGTCGAGCTGTTTGACGAATTGGCTTAGCATTACCAGTATCAATTTTATGCTTAACAACGGTAGTTCTTCCCGTCTTTCCTCCTTTCGGTACGAAAATATCACGATACTGCCGAAGAAATTCCCTTAATTTCCTTTTCTCCATCTGATTTAGAGACTGTCCTGCAACTGCAACCATTTGGTCGAATTTGTCGTTGGAATTATCAGATGTTGTCGCCTGACGAATTATGGATGTCACAGGTACACAAGTTCCTACTTTTGTCTCTTTCTTTAGGGTCACTGGGTAGTCGTTGACATTGATAAGTCTCACAGGAATTTCTTTAGCCGAAGTCACCAATTCCTTTCCAATTATGATTCCACGGCCAACCTCATCGTCGTGGTTCCAAGGCTCCATCATAACAGGTCTCCCTTCGTCTACAATTCCCTGTAGTCGCGCTACTATGATCGTTTCGCTTCTCGCAGGCACGACTGTATCTTCTGTAATGGCTGCTTGCACAGTGTTGTCATTATGTGGATGGAGAAATACCTCCTCGTTGCCAACTTTGATTACCTTATTCTTAAAATCCAATTGGAATCCATGCATATTCATTACGTCCATTCCTAATATAACATCCTCTTCGATGTCAGCAACTATAACAGTATGGACAAACTTTTCTGCCCCAATTCCCAATTGTACCTGGATTTCTCCATGAATGTTGGCATTTTCACCTGTAGCGGTCCGAAGTCGTAACCTCGTTGGTAACAGTTTCTTTCGGCTGTTTATAACTGTTGGACGTATAATGGTTCTGGTCGCTCCGGTATCCACCAACAACGTATGTCTTTTACCATTTATTTCTCCATCTACATATACACTATCTTCACGACACTTCAAAGAAGCTATTAGTATAAGAGGGTCTTTGGAAAAGTTCCGGGTCGAAGCTGCTCCCCTAAAGCCAACTCGTTCTGGTTTTCCTGATGGTGAGTTTCTTGATTTTATGGTCTTCGTTTTCTTGCATGTAATAATTTTCATCATATTAACGAGCTGGTCAAGTTTATCTTCATCTCCTTCCTCTTTTACAGTCCTAACTTTACTGTATCCTCCAGAGGCCTGCGTAGCTGACTCGTATTCGAGGGCGGCGGATAAGACATCAACCAGCGTCTTGTGACGAGCTAATCGCAGTGTTCTCTGCATTTCATGATCACGAAGACCATCAATAAACGTTTGAACGGCCAATTTTTCCATCATGTCTTCGGGAGCTGTTGGATAAGCATATCGTACTAATCTGGCAATATCTACCTCATATTCTTGAAGAGCCTCATCTTTCTTCTGTCTACGATTTTTAAGCTGTGACTGATATACATGCTCCAAATGTTCGTGGCCATATCGCATATTTAACCTCTTCTTCAGTTGTTCGAAATCATCGGTCTCCTCTACGGCTATGGTCTGAAGCACATCTAAGGCATCTCCTCGAAGAGCGATAGTCAGGTTTACAGCCTTTTCTTTTTCAGACCATCCATTCGCTCTTGCGGCTGATTCGAACTGTTTCATGTAGTTGTTCCATGATGATTTTCCGTCGAAAGTTGGGACTTTAACATGAATAGAACCTCCACTTCCTTCAAATTTCGGCCGTGTCTCCAACTTACATTTCGTCTCGTCTTCTTTTATCTCCACTGTAATTGGATTGTTTCCTCTCTCTGCTGTCCCTGTTTCCTCCATCTTCCTTTCCATCTCTTTAATCTTTTCTTCGAAGGCCGACATATCGGCAGCAACTTGGTTTTTTAGCGAAGACATTCTATCGTCGAGGGCAGACATCTCAGAAGTTACTTTAGAGATGTTAGCAGAAACTTTACTTTCCAGAGACGAAATCTCGTTAGAAACTTTGTTTTCTAATGATGCGATGTCACCAGAAACTTTCGAAATATCGCCAGAAACTTTGTTCTCCAATGATGCGATGTCGCCGGAAACTTTGGCTACATCAGAGGAAACTTTCGAAATCGACGAGAGGACAGCATCTTCAAATATATAAGTCTCTGGATCTAGTCCTTCTTCTAGCAAAGCGTTCTTTAGTCGTTGGACTAACTCAGCCTTTTTTCCGGTAGAAGCTAATTCTCTGTCTTCAAGATGTCTTCTTAAATTAGTCACTGTCAGCTCATAAATCGTAGCCATTTTCACAATTTATTTTATATTCACTTGTAATTTATTTTCGCAATTTATCTAAGTATTCCACTGTTCTGACACCATTTGTTGTGAATTTATTAAAAGGTTCAATATTTATAACACTTACGGATTTAATTTATTTCTTTATTTATATTAACTTATCTGACAATAATTTATTATATCCGTACGTACAAAATTCGCGAGCGCGGGTCTTGAGTATTAACTGGCCCTCCATATAAAAATGTTGTATTTATATACGAAATCCTGATATACTAGAACAGCATCGAAAGATCGCTTTGTCTTGCATCGAAAAATCGAGAAATATCTAGTTGGAGAATTCACCATAATTTGAATCTAGACTTCCACCGAAATTTCTACAATAAAACAGAATAATTAGTCATAAAAGTTAGGCCAGTATATTTATCGTAACAGTATGTATTTTGTAATGATCCCACGCTAATGTGTTAATAGTTCCGGGTATAACATACCTCTTATATATATATATATATATATATATATATATATATATATATATATATATATATATATATATATATATATATATATATATATATATATATATATATATATATATATATATCTATAACGTTTTTGGAAATTCCCTTAGCTTTTTTAAGGTTTACATTGTGACATTACTTAATGTCACAAAAATTTGTAATTGGTTCACCTTTAAACTCAGCCTTTAATTTACCAACCACTGATGGTGTTTTTGGTATTTTAAAGATATTATCGGCGGGGTAATTGAATGTATCAAATAAATGAAGATTTTCTTTGATATCGTGGTACGCGTTGTCTGTTTGAATGTTGAAAATTAAAGAAACAGTGTCGGTATACAAAAGTGTGGCATTATCTGCATATTTAACTTTAATGTAATTGTAAAAAAAATTATAGATACGAATTTTGGATATTTCTAAAATTGAAAAACCAACATTTACCGGCTTGTCGTAAATAATTTTTATGATATTCATTTGAATAGCAACTAAATTACCAGAAAATACTGAAATAAAGTGAAAATTCACCGACGCTACCAGGCAAGTTTCCCCAGTGGGATAAAAGTTTTATATCAACACGTTTGTCAACGTTTTCCATAGTTTTGCCGTATATAGAGTTGGTGTAATAATTCTTATATGCACTTTTATCAAATTCATATCTGAAGAATTACGTAAATTTGTGTTCAATTCAAGGCTTTAACCACGGTGATTGAGAAAATTCTAGAATTCGATTAATTTTAGATTCCTTTAAACCTTTTACAACACACTATTTCAAATTTCTGTAATAGATAATATATTTGTTTTTCGGTAACAACGTTAATACAAGCTTGGGATCTTTACCAATAGCAGAAACTACATTTTCAGGACAAAACGGTAAGTCGTTATGGTGATCATCTAATGTTTCAGGATAAGCTAAATCAACTTCTAAGACATACCCCTTTGAAGATTCATCATCGACTGACAAACAATCAAAATTACTGATTTCTACACCATCTAACCACCGAAAATCACCATGCGGAAGGTATTGGCTCATAGCGTAACCATAAAGATTTGCTGCATCTAAATTAATAACATAGGAATTAGGTTTGAAACAATCATAATTTTCACAATACTGATTATTACTAACCTATTATTAACCTCCACGTATACCTTTTTTAAAAAAAAATGAAGCATGTCAATATCTGTCAATAATTCAAGCTGAATATTAGTTTCACGCAACATGGCGTCCCAGCAAAGTGATGAAGCTGTTACATATTGAGCGGGATCTAATTTATAGTTAAATAAACAATTACAAAAGCTATTTACAATTAAAGAAAAAAACAGTTGTCACAGCTTAACTGCTTAATGCGTTATTTTTTTTTTAAGTTTTATTTATTAAAAAATACAAAAAAAACGAAAATACAACAAAACCAATAAAAAGTATGAAACCGACAAAAAGCAGAAAACCAATAAAAAACAAAAACAAAACCAAAAAAAGTACAAGACCAATAAAACATTGGTTAAAGAAAAAACGAAAAAAATTTAACGGTTGTTCCCTTTTTTTGTTGTCTGCGTATGTGTAACCAGACATTTAACTTTGTTTGTTCTTACGGGTTCTTCTCAAGAAAAATTGGTTTTTCCCTACCTCTTTGTGGGCTGGATTCGTTTTATATAAAGTCGGTTTATAATGTTCGCTCAGATATTTAAGTCGTGTTGTCCAAAAATGAAAATAGCAAATGAAAACCGTCCTAGCTTGCCATCTAGGAAACGCGCGAAGGCAGTGTCCCACGGGAAAAGGGGGAATCGTGCACCATCATAAGAAAGCGTAGTATTTGTGAGTGCTGAAAAAATTACTTCCAGCGAGCGACGCCAAAGCGAAATGGAGCGCTTAATTATAAAAATACAGAAAAATAGAGCACCATCGCAAACTTTAATAGCGGAAGAGGTGCATGCTCCAGCTGAAGGCGTCGCTTCTACATCATATCGCTTTAAATGGATCGAGGATGAGATCCTGCATGCCTCCGACTCCGAAGAGGAAGTGACACCTGATGTTTCCACATCCAAGATGAAAACCAAGAAACATTCGGAGGAGCAGGTCTCGGAGAAAAAATTAATTTCCGAGACAGAGCCGTCATTAACTAATGTAGTGGCAAGCTTTCTTAATTTTCCAAATAACGTGAAAGCTTGTCACATAGCATTTTGTAATGATTTCAAAGTGGGGATTGTGACGGCTCTGGAACGTCATCGAGACCGTCTCTAGTAGAGGTTGAAGGGGAATATAAAAAAAAAACGAACTTCTTCGAAAAGCGGTAGAAAACATATTTGTTTAAAGTCAAAAAATGTTCGAGGCTTTTCATGAGGAGAAATACCAACACTTTGCTGGAGAATGCTGAAAAATCGGATTCTCGAGGTAAGAATGTCTATAACAATATGTTATTACAATTTTACTAATAAAATTTAAAACACTACCAATAATCACAATATAAAATGTACGAGGTATTACTAGTGACAATTACAATACTGATGTTTTTAATTTAGACTTTAGACTTGTACAACAAAAATACTGATGGTGGCGTTCTGCGATGAGGGGATTGAGTAAATCACCATAAATGGGTGATTTAAAAAGTAAAGTACCATAAGGTAACATTTTATTAAAATTTTTCACCTAACCCAACCTTTTTTTTTCGTTTTTATAGTGGGGGGTCTGGAATTTTCAAAAGACATGTCAGTCCAAAACGCTGCCTGACTGACCTTAGTGCAGAATTCGTTCTTCGTACTCCCGGCGATAGTTCCCGAGGTACTTTAAAATGCTCTCTCGTCGCCGAGTCTACGCCGAACGCCTACCAACTAAACCAGACCCTCCTCTATCATCCAGCGATAAGAAGCGGAAAGACCGCTGCAATTCCGGCATCACTTCCGACCTACATTCATTCATTTTCCATTCATCCACATCAACATTCCATTCATCAGCAAGGAGACTCCCTGTCCCGTTCCAGGTAGCGCGTAGAAGACTCTCATCGCTCCTAGTACAGCACCACTCTCAGATGGGCGTTTCCTCTTTCCCTACAGTCTGACTTACGCAGTCTAACTCATACAGTCTGACCTATTTTTCTAGCTTCAACTTCCAGCATATTTCCCTCTTACCTTTATCGTTGGTCCAGCTGTCTTTCTTCCTCTTCTTTTTTCTTGATCACATCACGAATATAGTTGTGTACGCTACTGTCGCTACTCCAACCTGCTTTATTTTCAATCATTCTCTTAATCATTTCTCTAACTGTAACACAATTCACACCTGTCTCTTTCCATTATGTTCCTTTTTATCCTACGAACACTGGAATCGAATGCGAACAACCGATCAAAGTCTTATTGGTTTTGTTCTTTTTATTCTATGAACGTGGATAACAAATGTGAGCAACCTGTCAAGGTCTTATTGGTTTTGTATGTTATGGTCAGTCTTTTTTGTTAATATTATTAACATTTTTTTATAGTGCAATTAGTGTTATGTATGTGATAATAGTTAACAAATTTCAATAATACAACAACAGTTAATGCTACTGTATTATCAACTCGGACATATATTTTTTAAATGAGTTAAATAATAATTTTAAAACTAATCTGACTAATTTGAAAATTTAAACATATTTTTCCAAAATTATTAATTAAAATTGTATTTTTAATTAACAACTAACCAGTTTTTTGTTTTTTATTTATTAGTTTTATAAGAAAAGTAAGGTTTTAAATAATTAAGTAATAATAATCTAAGTATATTTTATGATGTTATTTCAGTACATTCTCCAATACTTCAAAAACAAATTATATACTTTATTAAAATTTTAAGTCATTACAAAGTGATCATATATAAAAATTACATTTGAAAGGGCACAAATACATTTTTTTTAGAATGGTAAAAACAGTTTGCTTCCGATACTGGTAGTGGTGGAAATTCACCTACTTCAATTAGAGGTGTGGAAGAATACTATCTTATATAATTCACTTTTTCCAATCCTTTTACATAAACAATTTTTGCTTTGTCCGTTATTTCTTTGATATTTTTTTTTAAATTCGTGTAATGGAGTATAACCTTCAGTGGGTAACATTCGTAATGGGAAAGCTGGTTTATATATATATATATATATATATATATATATATATATATATATATATATATATATATATATATATATATATATATACAGGGTGGTCCTTAAATAATTGTAGATTTTAAACTTTAAAATACACATTTCTTTAATAAAATGTTGATATTAAGAAAGATACAGGGTGTTAAGGTGTAAATTAAAAATTTTATTTTCCGCTATAACTTTCATGTTTGTAAACATTTATGTATAAACATTTACAGCTGGGTACTTTTAAATATGAGAAATTATAATTTAATGCACACTTTGATATAGCTAATACAAGGCGCCACATATGCCACATATGTGGCATAAATTTGCACTTAACTTTTTTGCACTTTAAGTTACCTGTATTTGTGGCAAAAAATATTAAAGATACAATATTTTAACAAAAAACGGTATACTTATTAATAACTTCAAAACTCAACAGTTTTCGAGATAATCGCATTTTACAAATCAGCTGCATAATTCTGATTTAAGACAATTTCTCCAGGTAACGAAGGAAAAATAGACAAAAACATTAAAACTTCTGAATTTTGGTGTAAAATACCTTGAACTAAAGTTAATAGTTAACGAAATATTAAATAAAATAAATATATCAGCAGGATAATTAATAATAGGATTTGACAAAATAACAGAATAATAGGATTTAAATCAAACATTTTACGTTTTATGTTAAATTAAAGTCATAATCAAAATATTTTGTTTACAAACCAAATTAAGAAATAATTAAACTAAATAACAGGACTTTTTATCAAAGTAAGTGTTCGATATGTCCACCATTTTCTTTAATTTATTTGTCAATATATTCCATAAAAGATCGTCTCATATTGAATAGCATCATTGGTTCTAAAGAAACTGCTTCAGTATTTATTTCTTCCCATAGTTGGTTGCGAATGTTTATGGGATTCTAATAAAAACGTTGATTTAATGCGCCCCATACACCGAAATCAAGCGGATTGAATTCTGAGCTACGTGGAGGCTATAATGTATAATGGATGAATATATTCTTTTGGCTAAATATCCAAATCTTATGGTATATTGTGGCACTATATCTTATTTGTCGCAGAGGTTAAATAATGTATTAAACTGTGATGTATCGCGTTCAATGGTTACTTATATACACACGGAATAACCTATCGATGGCATTACTTATTTATATGATTACGTTACAGCTTACGAGTAGCTATAATTACATCTCGAACAAATGGACTATCGTGATTTACTAACGAACTAATATTATGCTGAACTAAATTGCCTGTGTGTTTACTGTGTAATGAATAATAAGTTTTTTTTGTGATTTTTAATGAATTAAATAATTATATCAATATCTCACCACATTGCCAAGAAATATGACTACCACGACCAATTCAACGTTCAGAAAAGTTGTATTTAAGTATATTCACAAATAGAGCTCACTTAAAGAGCAAAAAAGTTAAGCGCAAATTTATGTCACACATGTGACATATATGGCGCCTTCTATCAGTTACATTAAAGTATGTATAAAATTATAATTTATTCTACTCAAAAGCATCCAATTGTAAATTTTTGTCGAAGAATATTTACAAACGTAAAAGTTATAGCGAAAAATAAAATTTTTAATTTCCACTTTAACACCCTGTATATTTCTTAGTATCAACATTTTATTAAAACAAGTTGGCTTAAATCGTAATATCTCCTGAATAACACCTCAATTATTTACAAATAAATTTATTATTCTCAATTTTAAAACTTTGGATCCCATTAACAAGTTTCATATTTTTAATTGTTGAAGTTTTTGTATAACCTGTTTAAAGGCTTCGTATTGTTGATCTTTTAAATTGTCTATGAAGTTGTTTATTGTGTTTTCATGTAAACGTTCCATCTTCAACTAATGTTTTTAATTATTACTAATAAATAATATACAAAAAATTATAAGTAAAAATCCTTTATAAAAGGTATATAAATTAAAACAATTAAAAACCCAAACGGGCTTTAATTTATATACTTTTATAAAGGATTTTTACTTAAAATTTTTTGTGATACATGGTATACTGCCAGCTACAGGAACTTAGTTTCCTTGTGGATAAATAATATACAGTTATAACGCATGCGTTTTATTACTGCTTTACTATTTTTGTTATTGGATTATACGTAAATTCGTTCTTATGTAAAATTAAACAATATGCGGATACATCAGATGTTAAAGGCGTATTTTGGATCACTTCTTTTTGTCTAGAGCAATCTATATGTATGAGCGGTGTTTTAGTTTTGAAATCTTGTGTGTTAAATATCAGTTGGTTTAAACTTAAATTATAATAACTTGTCTGAAAACTTCCAAACATTTCATAAATTTGAGCAAATTTGTTGGTGTCAAAATCTACTTGTAAATCATTATAGGGATATCTTTCAGAATTCAAAAATACCTTTATATTTTTGAGGTAGTTATGATCAAATTTGCTCATATCTTCAGTAATTTTTTATTTTCTTCCTTTTTGAAATGCGATAATGATATGTCTCGGTGTCTCAATGTTAGTACTGGTTTTTAGCACCCACTTATGTCGTGTTGTAGTGTTTAATAATGGATATTCAATCATTTGCCACGAACGAAATTTAATTAAGAGACAAACCCTGACATACCATTAGACCAACCAGACAACATAGAAAAGACTCCACCAACAATAGCCGAGATTAGAGCAGCAGTAGACAAATTAAAGAACAATAAAGCACCGGGATCGGATCAAATAGCATCGGAGTTACTAAAGGAAGGAGGAGACGCAATACAAAAAAAAAATACATGAATTGGTAACAAAGATATGGAAGAATAAACAGCTACCAGCGGAGTGGAATAGCCGTATTATTGTACCATTACATAAAAAAGGAAATCAGTTAGAATGTGGAAACTACCGTGGAATCACGCTGCTGAATGCAGCATACAAAATAATGTCCAACGTCATTTATGAAAGACTTAGACCACACGCTGAAAAAATAGTTGGCAAATACCAAAGTGGCTTCTGTAGACAGAAGTCAACAATAGACCAGATATTTGTTCTGCGACAGATCCTCGAAAAAACAAGTGAATATAACATCGACACACATCATCTCTTCATAGACTTTGAAAGCGCATATGACAATATAAACCAAGAATTCTTAATAAAAGCAATGAAAGAATTTAATATACGAACACAACTAATAGAACTGATAAAAGTATCTCTAAAACTAGAAAGTAGAATCCGGATACAAAATGAATTAGCGGAAACAATAGATGTCAAAAAGAGACTACGCCAGGGAGACGCTCTATCATGCATCTTGTTCAACATCGTACTCGAGAAAATACTGAGGGACACAACAGTCAATACATGAGGAACAATCATTAATAAAAGCGTGCAAATACTAGCATTTGCAGATGATGTTGACATAATCGCAAGATCAAGAAGAGAAATGATAGAGGCATACAACCAAATAGAACGAGCTGCACAAAATAGTGGTCTTAAAATCAATCAGACCAAAACAAAATATATGCAGGTAAGTAAAAAAGCAGAAATAAGGCCAAGAATAATAAAGCCAGAGAAGAATCCTGGAACAGGCCAAGACCCAAAAAGGGTTGTCGAGCCAGTGATGATGATGAAATTTAATTGGTAGCTCAATATTTTTATGAGCTATAGTCCTTTTCCATCATATTGATAGCACATTATGTATGCAAATCCTCAACAGGTCAAAAAACCATAGGCGTCACCCTATACTTGTTTTGAAATAAATAAAAAAAATTAATATTTTAAGATGCCGTCAACAATTCATTATCTTTTAAAAAATCTTCTGTAAAATAAGTGTCCACTAATCTCACTATACCTTTTTTGTGCATAAAAAACGTCGGTATATATGCCACACGATTATTGTTAATTATACATGGGTGATTAACGAGAGAATTCAATGTTTCTCGAAATAAATTAATGTAAACAGTAATTTAAAGGTGATTATTGTTTTCTATACAAATTATCGCCTGACACAAAAAGAATACCTTCTTTGAACGATTACCTGGAATTACTGATAAGGCTTCACTAATGATAGTTTAAGTAGTTTTTATGCCACATTACAGCATAAAATTAGAAAAAGCATTACAAATTAGAAATTGTTTGCATCTTCCATTTAGTTTGTAGATGTACATTGTTCATGTCTTACCTACAGGGGTTGGAGAAGCAACAATTTATAGATTCCTAAAAGAAAGAAAAGGAGGAACTGTTTCATCTCCCAAGAAGAGTGGAGGGAGTAAACCCTTGGAAATTGAAGAAATACATAAAAACATGATAAGACGCAGCGTCCACTCATTTTTTTTAACAAAGAATTTCCAACATTGGACAAAATCCAAACATTAATTAGAGAAAACGAAGAGTTACCAATCATAAGCAACAAGAAATTATGGGAACTATTGAGAGAGATGGGATTTCGTTGGCAAAAGAATAGAAGAAAATCAGTTTTAATTGAAAAAGATTACATTGTACGTTGGAGACGAGATTATCTAAGAACTATTAAAAAGTACCGAGAAGAAGGGAAAACAATTTTTTATTTGGACGAGACATTCATCGAAGGTGTATCTACTGGAATAAACAATATTCCCGTTGGAAAAGGACGCAGACTCATAATAACCCATATTGGAAACGAATACGGTTTTGTCAATGGTGCATTATTAAGTTTTGCCTCAAAATCAACCAAAGATTATGACTGCTGACGTTTTTGAAGAATATTTTGAGCAAATGTTGGATTTAATTCCAACAAATTCTGTCATAGTCATGGATAATGCTAGTTACCATTCAAGACTAGCAGAAAAAATGCCAACAATGGCATGGAAAAAAGGAGAGATAATCGAATGGTTGGATACTCTTTTCCCAGTTTATGTAGACATCTTTTAATGCTTCTGGATACACGTACACCAATTCCAAAATATTACTTATATTTTCAAAGCAAACTTGAGTGTTTGTGTTGATGGTTCTTAACACGTTTTTATAGAAATCACGTGTGTTGTTCCGTAGTCGCGAATATAAACTCTTTAAATATTCCTAGAAATTTTCTTGTTTTAAATGGTGAGTATGATGTTATATAAGCGGTAACACCCCCATAATTTACAGATCATTTCATATCCTAAATATATGTAGGAGTTACTTTGTGATATCTTTATTACTGTCGCTTCCTGTACCTTTTCAAATTCTATACTATAGTTTCTTCTTTTTATAGATACACTGCTTTCCACCGTGTTGTACAGATAATTTGTAATCACTCCTTGGTAGTATAAAAAATCTTTCCAATCTTCTTCGGTGAATACTGCTCGTTGTCCTTGATTTCCATATATTGATATCACTGGTATACATCCAGCACCGTACTTTAACCCAATAGATACAACTTTGCTTTTCGATCTGTGTAACTGAAAACTTCTTTCTCCTATTAATCTACATCTTTTTTATTCTCTACCTTGTATTTTTGAATTGGTGTGTTACCATTAAAATTGTACTGAAACATTTTTACTGACTTGATAGACAGGTCAGCCTTTTACCTTCTGTGTCTAGTAAGTAAATGGAAAATATCTGTGAGTGGTATCTGAGTGTGGGAGGTATCTGTGAGTGAGAGGTATCTATTAGTGGGAGGTATAGCCAGTTATTCTTGTAGTGGTTAAATGTTTTACATGAAATTTAATAGTATTTGTTATGACTTGTTACAGTAAACACTTTCCTGCTCTTCCATTGAGTGCATTTTCTTCCGAAGAATTACGTTATTTTCCATTACAGTATCTTCAGTATATAAAAGCATCAGACTTAAGAGATATTGAACATAAACTGTCGGATGATGTGAAAAATAATCCGCATATTCGATCGAAAATTACTCGCTGTTATAATCAGTGGCCTTCCACCTGTGATGGAATGATGTATCCTCCTTCCATCAACGACTGCTATATTTGTATTTCAAATCTTGTTGAACACAATCCTTTATAACAGCAAGTAATAACAGGTCATTATCTTCGCCGTAAAGATTTTTGTTTATTTAACAAACAGGAGATAGAACCCTTCTGGATCATGTTGATGGGTTTGATCTATTGGATAAATGGAATGAACTTCCAAGACATATTCGGTGTAATGAAGCCATCCAAATAAAGTTACCTTGTTGGAAACACTGTTCTACTTCAGCAATTACCTACCATACAAATACCAATGTTATAAATGTATTTATGTGTATATAAATGTATAAATAAATAAAAGTCATAGGCGTATCATAAATAATTGTTCGTGATGTATAAAATATTTAATCGTGATACAGGATGGACATAGACAATCCGTTCTTAAATTCAAACAAAGTGAGCAAATCTCCGCTGAGAAGTTCAACTTCAGAAAAACACGCTGCTAATCTGCAAATAACTACCATGCAACAACCATCGAGCAACAGAACCTTGTCTAGCGAACAACAAAGGAATGAAAATTGCTCAACCAATATAGTACTCCAAGAGACAGAGTCAACTGAGAATCAACATGAACAACCAGGTAACTCTTTTCTTTCTAATCATGCTTCTTCTTCTTCTTCTTATCTACCGTCACAAATATACATCGCTAATCCACAAGGTAGCCAAGAAAACCAAGATCAAGAATGGAAAACTGTTCAAGCCCACAAACGAGCAAGAAATGACAGCCCTGGAGGTGATAAACAACTAAAACAAACAATAATGAGCGATTACTGGCTCAAAGCACCCACACCAACGTCTAATAGATTTGCTAGCTTAGATGAAGTACCTGATGAGACCAATCAAACCAGAACTGATGCAGTTAAAGAAAGTATTCAACCCCCACCCATATTTGTTTCAGATGTAGGTGATATACAACCTCTTCGACAATTGTTAGAAACAATATCCCCTCTGGGATATTCCATCAAATGTCTCTATAACAACCAAGTAAAGATCCAGCCCTCAACTTCTGAATATTACCGAAACATAACCAAAGCACTCGATGAGAAAAATACACATTATTACACCTACCAAACAAAGGAAGAAAGAACATTCCGAGTTGTGCTTCGTAATATGCATCAGACAGCAGATAAAGACGCTTTAGTACATGAGCTAGGATTAATGGGACACGAAGTAACCAACATAGCTAATATATATATAAGAATGGATCCAAAATAGCGCTTCCGCTCTTTTATATAGAATTAAAAACCAAGCCAAATAATAAAGACATATATGATGTGAGAGCACTCCAGAACATGATTGTGTCCTTCGAACCACCATATCCCAAACGTCAGGTTCCCCAATGTACCAAATGTCAACGCTACGGTCACACACAAAAATTTTGCCATATGCCTCCAAGATGCGTAAAGTGTGCAAGTAATCATCTTACTTTACACTGTCCACGAAAAGAACGCAGCAATAACGTAAAATGTGTACTTTGTATGGGAAACCATCCGGCCAACTATAAGGGCTGCAGCGTATACAAACAAATACAAAAAGAAAAATTCCCCCAACTCAGAAAGAATCAAGAGACCCACAGAACAGACACCCATGAAACCAATAGTCAAAGAGTAACCCCTGGTGTTTCTTACGCTCAAAAAACTTCAGGAAATAGTCAAGCGGATGAAATCACAAATCAACAAACTAATGTCGGCTCAAACCATTCAACGAAAATTGCCAACCTTGAAAACCTGATGACAAAACTAGTAGAGAGAATGGACACTATGCTTAATCTTCTTATGACTATGATTTCCAAAATGCACTAATGCAACACAGACTTAAAATAGCCGTCTGGAACTCAAATGGCCTAACGAACCACATCCAAGAAATAAAAATTTTCCTCGACGAGAAGAAAATTGATGTTATGCTTGTATCAGAAGCTCATCTAACAGACAAAAACTATATCAAAATTCCAAAATACATTGTCCACTACACAAAACATCCAAATGACAAGGCACACGGTGGCACAGCTATTATTATCAAATCTAATATAAAACACCATGAGTTAAATAAGCTCAGTGAAAAGTACCTGCAATCAACTAGTATTGTCATCGAAGACTGGCTAGGCAACCTTACCTTATCTGCGGTCTACTGTCCTCCTGGTCAACCAATCAACGAAAACAACTTTAGCACCTATTTCAGTTCACTTGGACACAAATTCATAGCAGGAGGAGACTTTAACTGTAAACATCATCACTGGGGCTCTAGGGTAATTACAACAAGGGGTAGACAACTGCTGAAGTCAATAACAGGAAACAACCTACAATACATATCTACAGGAGAACCAACTTATTGGCCTACAGATCCAAATAAAACACCAGATCTCTTAGACTTCTGTGTGATTAAAGGTATCTCTCTTAACTATTTAGCAATAGAATCATGCTGGGACCTCTCTTCAGACCATTCTCCCATTCTAATTGACCTAGACTTCAAAATCATACTCAGAAATAAGCCTCCAGTCCTAACCAATAATCAAACAAATTGGAAAATATTCCGAAGCGCACTAGCAGAACAAATACCAACGAACTTGCCACTTAAAACAGAATTACAAATTGAAAATGCGGTACAACAACTTACTACCTCCATACAAAAGGCAGGTTGGATTTCTACTCCTGAACAAACAACATGGAAGGAAAGCATAAACTGTTCGCAAAGTGCAAAAAACCTGATCGATGAGAAAAGAAAACTTAGGAAAAAGTGGCAAAACACACACGCTCCTATTGACAAACAAAATTTAAACAGAATTACCAGAAGACTCAAAAATCTATTAAAAGAAGAGAAAAACAGGGGGATCCAAAATTACTTAGAAAATTTGACTCCGTCCAAAGACACCAATTATTCTCTATGGAAGGCGACGAGAAAGGTAAAAGGTCCACAAGACGCCATACCTCCTCTAAAAAATATCAAAGGTAAATGGGCAAGAACAGACACAGAAAAATCTGAGACATTCGCTGAAAATCTTTCTACAGTATTTAGTCCATTTAACAGAGTAGTGCCATTAGAACAAGAAGAACCATTTAATTCTTTTCTTGAGGCTCCATATCAAATGGATCTACCAATCACCAAGTTTAATATTAAAGAAGTAAAACAGATAATAAAGAATGAGATACAACCCAATAAGGCTCCGGGATTCGACCTCATAACGGGTAAGATCCTCCAGGAACTAACCAATGAATGTTACAGAATAATCACTATGATCTTCAATGCCATGCTTAGTCTGCATTACTTCCCTCTGCAATGGAAAGTGGCACAGATTATACTCATTCAAAAACCTGGTAAAGATCCAAAAGATGTCAACTCATACCGACCGATTAGTCTACTCCCAGTCATCTCTAAGGTCTTCGAAAAACTTCTACTACGAAAAATCAAACCAATATTGGACGAAAAGTGTCTCATACCTGACCATCAATTCGGTTTTCGTAACCAACATGGTACAATAGAACAAGTTCACAGACTATACACAACAATAAGAAGTAGTCTCGAGAACAAGCAATATTGTACTGCAGCCTTTCTAGACGCCTCTCAAGCTTTTGACAAGGTGTGGCATACAGGACTTCTGTACAAATTAAAGAAAAATTTACCTTACCCTTACTTTAAACTGCTTCAATCATACCTTACAGAAAGGAGATATCTGGTAAAATATAGTGAAGCCTATACAAAACTCTACCCCATCCTATCTGGTGTACCTCAGGGTAGTGTGCTCAGACCGATTCTGTACCTGATATATACGGCTGACTTGCCAATAAGCAATAACCTAACGCTTGCAACATTCGCAGATGATACTGCTTTATTGGCCTCTCATAGCAACCTAATAATAGCATCAGAGACACTGCAACTACATCTGAACAAAACAAATGAATGGCTTAAACTCTGGAGAATTAGAGTAAACCCCTCAAAATCTACACAAATTACATTCACTCTAAGAAGAGGTACATGTCCACAAGTTAACCTAAATCGACACCCTTTGCCCCAAAAGCATGACGTAAAATACTTAGGTATTCACCTTGACAAACGTCTAACTTGGACCAAACATATATGGACGAAAAGGCTTCAATTGGGAATTTTATACAGAAAACTTTACTGGATGTTGGGAAAAAACTCTCACCTATCGATTGACAACAAGCTACTGATATACAATACAATAATAAAACCCATTTGGACATATGGCTCACAGCTCTGTGGTTCAGCTAGCAAATCTAATATTATGATAATACAAAGATTCCAATCCAAAACTCTGAGAACAATCGCTAATGCACCTTGGTATATCCAGAATGATGCAATACATAGAGATCTTCAGGTACTAACAGTCTCTGAAGAGTGCAAAAAAACTTCTGAACAATATCAAAACAGGTTGCGGGCGCATCCTAATACCCTGGCACACAATCTTCTCAACAACCAACAAGCGAAGAGATTGAAGCGACATGACCCCTTGGACCTACCTCACCTATCCTGACAGAGCCTACAGCAGTGGGAGTTACGCCTTCAACAACACCCAGCCATTGTGATCAGTGCCGCTTTTAGTGCTCGCGTATCAGTGTATGTGCGCATCCTACCGGTAAAAAGCCAATTTGTGTCGTGATGATTTGGTCACTGGACCTTACATCTCTCTGTCATGTAAAGACAAAAAATTTTACTTATTGTTTTCACTGCAAAACAGATTGTAAAAATCTTAAATGTTAATAAAAAAAAAATGTTATAAATGTATTACATAAAATATAGTTATTTGAAATTGTATCTAGTATTGTACCAGCGGCATAATGTATTTATTAAAGGTATTTCTGTATTATTAATATTTGTTTTATTTAGCCGTTTATAATTCACCAATATGAAGTGAGTATTCAATGTATTTTATTTTTGAATACTAAAAAATCTTTCACTCTCATTCGGACGTTGCCTCTGTTTAAACTAAATTGTTCAGAACCTGTTTTAACTTTCATCACCTTTTACCAGTCTTTAAACTCTTGTTCGTTTATTGACCTTTTGACCGGTCATTGACCTCTTGACCGTGACCCCTTGACCGTGACACCTTGACCATTCATTAACCCCGTCAGTCGTGGAGGTATACGAAGGGGTGGGGGTCAGCGGTAGTGGGTATACGAACGGGTAGGGGGTTGTGTAGCCAGAATTCTCATTCCTTCTGGTAGTGGTGGGATTGTGCGGCCAGAACTCTCACCCCTTACTTAACCATTGGAGCAAGATATACCAATGGTGGATGGGTCGGTGGTAGGGGGTATGCGAATGGGTAGGGGGTTGTGCAGCCAGAATTCTCATTCCTTCTGGTAGTGGTTGTATTGTGCGGCCAGAACTCTTACCCCTTACTTAACCATTGGAGCAAGGTATACCAATGGTGGATGGGTCGGTGGTAGGGGGTATACGAACGGTGCGGTCAGAACTATTATTTGTCCTCTACTATCATCACTAGAGTATTTAAAATCACTTCCACACAAAGGTTTCCAATATTAGACGATTGCATTTCTTTTTAGTTCGAGCTCCACCATTGTTCTAACCGTGTTTTGAAGTTTCACCTATGAGGTATAGCAACATAGCATACCTAAGTTCACTAGTAGCGATCTCTATATGAAGCAACAATAAATCAGGAGATTTATTGTTGATGACGAATTAGGTGAACCTTCGTAAGAAACTTGATAACTTAGCTACCCTTGTGTTTAAGAAGATTCCATTTAATCCTAAATGGATTAGAAAACTTGAAAATCTACTTTAACATATGAATCTCGAGGTCATCCAACTCCAAGAAAAACCTGATATAGAAAGAATGTTGAACAGAATAAAACCCCTTAAATGAGTAAAGGGAAAATAGTGTAAAATCAGAGCTTTGTGTAAGCTTAATATACCTATGTAAAGTGTAAATATTGCTGTAAGTTAATACCTACTACTATTACTGAATGAAACCAAAGTTTTTATAATGTCAACTGTAATAGTTTAGGTTAGAAAAGAACTGTTCATTGATCTCGATCAATTGTACTATTTCTGGTATCTTTTAAATCTCTCGTCGATAGTCCTAGAAGCTTCTTTTAGTTTTTCATGAGTTTTTCAAGAAACTTCTTCAAGTTTTTCATCGATATTTCTAGAAACTTTGTCTACAGTTTTTTCATCAAAGTTTAATCGATTTTTCTTATTCTTACTTCATCTGCTGACTGGAATTCAAATGTTTCTGGTACTTCTCTATCAGTGGTAAGTACCTACTCATTTAATCAAGTGATGGATAACTTTTGTTTTCAAAACTTTATTATAAATTTATTATAAACTCTTATCACCACAGCTGTTTCGGTAGATTGCCTTTCTCAAGTGATCTATTTTTGGTATGTGTTTACACTTTATAGTTTTTAACTGAATTAGTTGAGGAGGGGAGAACTGTTTGTCTCAAGTTGGTCATTCAGAATTAGGTCTCTATTTTTTAATTTGTTGATTTTCATAGTCACATAGTCCCATAGTAGTGTTGATTTCACATCCAAAATAAAGGCATTAAGCTATGTTTATTATAATTTATGGACAATTTGATGCAAGTAGAACCCATGCTACTGCAGATTGGTCTAACGGGTATGTTTTCTTTTGAATTTTTGGAACCCCATATAAATGTGGAGTCCTACTGTAGTGAGGTGTTAATGTTCATCTTTGCTAGTCTGTCAGGTATTCCTTGAATTTGTGTAGAGTTTTGTATATTTTGTTTTTCAGTGATTTGGTTGGGTTCTTTATTAGTTTCGTGTAAGGTTAATCTGTGATTAATCCTTAAATTTTAAAATAGGAAAATAAAAGAAGCACCCCTCATCCTACTCAATAAAGAAAAATGTGTAACAAATCCATCAGCAGAATGTAGCAGGCTTTGGTTGCCAATACTAAAAATAAAAATCACTAAAAAAAATATACCAACAATAGCGGAATAAGTAATACTGTATACACATCATCCTTTATCATACACAACACATATGCAACACACGCAACACGTTCACTAAACAGGAACACTCTACATACATACAAACGTTTACAGCAGATATTAACAATACCAAATACTTACAACAATCTTCTTCTTCTTCTTTTTATGTAGATATGACTTTGGCTGTTTTTCAATGTGTCTCCAGTAAGTTCTCATTCTATCGTTTTCGTGGTCTTCTTACTGATTATCTTCCTATTGATAAACCGTCTCTTGCCGTCTTTACTACTATTTGTTGTCATTCGGCTTATATGATTGTTACATTCTACTCTTCTATTTCTTACCCAGTTCTTGATGTTCTCCACCTTGCATTTACGTCGTATATCTGTACTTATGCTCTGTCCTTTTATGTACATAAAAAGAAGAAGAAGACGAAGATCTCTTTTCTTTGTCTTCTCATCATTCTCCATATTTCTTTTTGTGTTCGGCAGAATTCGTGTTCCATCTGTTTTGAGAAACTCTGCCAGTGTTCCTTTTTATTTGTCTAACTAAAGTATTCGTTGCATTTCTGATTCGTTTATAGTGGTTATATGCCTGTTGTGTTTGTTGTGTTCTGTATTATATAAAGGCCTTCTTCTTTTCTTTACATTTTGCCTTCACTTCCTCTCTAAACCATGGTGTTTTCTTTTTTGATATGTTAGTGTTCGTTAATTTCTGCAAGTGATTCTGTTGCTGCGTTAATTATGTTATTTTTGAGTTTTTCCCAGCTTTCCTCGATATTATTGTTTTCTAATATTTTATTCCCAGCGATTTTCTCTGATATTCTTTTTCTGTTATAAGTATTCCGTGGATTGCGTATTTAGTGTTTGGTTTGTGGTGGCGCCGCCCTCTTGGGTGTGAAGTATTTCAGGATGATTCCAATTTTACATAATACTAGGCTATGGTCGCTACCTACCTCTCCTGAGTTGAGGCATCTTACGTCGATTATTTTCGATGGATGTATATCTCTGTTGCTTATAACATAATATATCATAGATATTTGTCCACAGGAGTTATTAAATGTATATTTGTGTCGGTCTTTGTTGTTAAAAGATGTGTTGTTTATTTCTAAGTTCGTTATTCTAAGTTGTTCATGAGTTCTCCATTTTCGTTTTTAACATTCTCGTTATATTTTTGCGTAGTTTCGGGGATTACTTGATTGCTTATTCGAGCGTTAAAATCTCCCATATTGTCATCCACCCTCTGATTTGATCTACTGCTTGTTGTAATTGGTCAACCCTTGTTGTTTGAGGCTTGTTATTGTCTGGACCATATACTTGGATGATGTTCAGGTCTTCCTTCTCCATTCTTATTTTTGCTGTTACAATCCTTTCTGATATCTATTGATACTCTTTGATGTGATTTTGGTACCTTTGGTGAATTAGTAAGGCTTCACCTTCTTTGGCCCTGTTTTCTTTTGCTATTCCACTGTAGATTAATATGAATTCGCCTAATTTTGATTGTCCTTCTCCTTTCTTTTTTGTTTCCTGTACAGCACAAATACCTATTTCTTTCTCTTTCATCACTTGGCTTATTTCTTGGTATCATGAGTTGAGCGATCTGATATTCCAAGTAGTAAATCTCATCTGAGTTTTGGATATTTATCGTTGATCCTTATTTCCTGCAGTGGTCGCCTTCATAGTATCAATCAGATACCGAGGTTGTACATTGTTTCTTTGAGCAGTATTCTTTTTTACGATTGGTAGGCTGCTAACCTTGCTGGTAGAATTAAACGGACATTTGTTCAACAAATTAGGATGGCGAATTTGCTACCATTTAGAGCGTACTAAGTCTTGTAATTACTTCCAATCCGAAAGACCACCCACTGGCATGGGAAATAAGAACACAAGCAGTTGAAACAATACGTAATTTAATAATTGAATGTTACTACAACTAAGTTATTATCTAGCCAAAGTTTTAGCGCAAGTTCTTTATTGAAATAGTCCCGATCACAATCTATACGCTGGTCCACGACACACTACAAACACAAGCACTGGTACAGATTAAATATTACTACTAACTATCACTTCCACTAAGGACGTTTTCTTATATATGAATAAACTTGATAACTAATCAGCGTTCAGCTTTTAACTCTAAGCTATGTAACGATAACTACAATGCGCGAGATAAAACTCTAAAAACAAGAAACGACCAGCTCAGCTGGGATACAATTAGATACTGACTACGCGATAGTCTAAAAACTCTTAAACCAAAAATGCGTCGAATTATATCGAATTCGAAACTGAAAACTAACTAATATGCGAGCGACCAGCTAAGCTGGGGTACAATATTGTACTGACTTAAAATTCCAATTTTCAATATTTGACTATTACAAGGAATTTTCGAGCGGCGGGGGCAACTTCGATATTTCTATACAGAGGTAGGTAAAAACCGACCTTTTGAATTCTTGTCTAACAGAGAAATTTTTGGAATTGGTCGGAGAAAGTTAATCTACGAATGAGTTTTGACCTAAATATATCAGCTATTGCAATAATTACTCCTCCACCCCGCTTTTTAGAACTTGTTGCCATGATCCTGTCATAACGATACATATTATAACCACGAAATGTGATTTCATGTTCTAAAAACTCGTCACTCAACCATGATTTAATAATAACTATAATATTATATGAGCAATTTAATACTGACATCTCTAACTGCCGAAATCTTGTACGTAATCCTCCAATATTATGAAAATATGCAATGGGACGCTATTCTATGCACTTTTAGAATTTTCCCCATTGGGATGTCTGTGGTTACCATTGTGAGAGTGGGTATTTGGTTGTTTTTATGATTTTATGAATCCCATTTATTTGTCGAATAACCAGATCTGTCTCACCATTTTCTCTTCTAGTTTTCAGCTCATTTTGTACTACTCTTAGTGTTTTTTGTTGCAGTGTTGTAGATCTACATTAATCCTAATATTATTACCTAGAGATCTTTGGCGTTTCAAACACTCACCAACAAACTTCTTATCTGAAAAAATCAGTTTTGGCAGCCTGGGGCTGCTTTTTCCCACACGTACCGATTTGAAGTCCGTTGTGTTAATAGACATTTTTTGCAAAGTAGCTGTGATCATAAAGTTATTATGATTTATGCGCTCTGTGACATCCTTTGATTGTGATTCAGCTACATTAAACATAATAATATTATTGGATCTCGTAGCACGATCCTGCATTTCACTCAAAACGTCAATTGTGTTGTTTCCGTTTAGCATGTTAGTGTTTATTTTCCCATCACTGACTGCTCGAACTTCACTTGCAGAGAGGCCCAAGCATTTATCAGTGGGGTGGAATATCAGCATACAACTGTCGCAAGAAACACTTTTATTTTCTTGTATAATATCGGTATTATATGTGGAACACATCGAAGTCATCTCTAACCTCACAAAATATGTTAAATTTAAATTTACTTAAAAATACAATTACTAGGGAAACTTTAATCGCTTTGTAGAGCTAATCCACCCAAAAAATAAATTTTTATTAAAAGGATTACTTATAAAAAATCGGAGATAATTTTGTATATAGTAAATAATATAAACATAGTATTTAACATAAAATATAACTGCTTAATTATTTTATACTGTTTTTATTACTAATTTGTTTATATTTTATATAATCAAAATAATCTCACCTATTTTGTAAAAGTAATCTTTTATAAATGTCAATGGCTTCTTGATAATGTGCTCTCAAATAATGAATTGCTGCCAAACTAAGTTGATCTTCTAAAATATCCTGAAGTTGTTGGTGATATTCCATGAGAGTTGCCTCATCTCTTAATTTATGGGAGAGATGAAAATTAAGTCTGGTCTTTAATCCACTCTGAGGAGCTGTTTGCAAAAGTTCTTTAGATTCTTCATACATACCTAAAATATAAGTTATAAAGTAATTAAAGCCAAAAAGAATTTTAATATACCTAATATAACACTTGTAATAACTTAAGATTAAATATTTTTTAAAAATAACTTGTGCAGTGACTACTCTCAGTTACATATCTGTTATAGCCATGGATACTGAGTGTACTAATGTTCCTTCTCATGCCTCCTATTTTTTCGTAAAAGAATATGTTAAATCTTCAGGTTACTTAAAGATGTCTTTAATCAAATTAGTATGACTTCTGTGTTGAATCCACTCCCTTGTAAAATATCGTCTTTTCTTCACTTCTTTGACAAATTTTATAAAATCGTGTCTGCTATAATTCCACACATAACTTGACATGCTTTAGCCACCAAAAACTACATATTCGCCACGAAGCAAATAATTGCTGTGTAAACTCTCTTCACGAACGAAGAATATCCACGATCGTGAAGTAACTTAAGATTCGTGTATCGCGAGTGTGGTTCTTGCTCGTGATTCACTACCCATGTTAACGCGGCTTAACACTGTGGTTTAATAACTTGTATAGTTTGTTAACTGGGATAAGTAGACGACATAGGAATTGAAATATGTAAGGAAGGCATTCAGGGGATTCTAATCACATGTCAAATCATTTTTATTAAATATAAACTTAACCGCAAAAGTTTTGCACCACCAAAAATTATGCTCATTTTCATAGTTGATTTTCTCGTAAACGGATTAACGGATTCCACAATTTTTTTTTATTATTTTACAATTTTTCTTTGGTATTTACACTGTTGGGCAAAAGTTTACTCAAATTTCTATTTTGGGCTTATACCAGATAGGAGACAAAAAAACTGTGTTGTTTGTCGTTTGTAGTCTCATGTTTTGAAAAATGTCCGTTTTTCTAATTTGCATAATATCTTAAGAAGGAGCAATAGAGAAATCGGGGTAACATAATAACCAGAGGTACGATCATCAACAGAAGTGTACAGATATTGGCCTACGCAGATGACATTGACATAGTAACACGGACAAAAAGAGACCTGTTACATGCTTTTGAAACATTAGAAAAAGCCGCGAAGACAATGGGACGGCAGGTCAACGTATCCAAAACAAAAAACATGAAGGTCACGAAGAGCACACAAATAGCGACAGCACAAGATCTGGTGACAGAAGCACACACATTCGAAGGGGTCTAAGAGTTTATATATCTTGGAACACAACTAAACAACAGCAACCTAGTAAGCGTAGAAATTAAGAGAAGAATATACCTGGCGAACAGAGCTTAATTTGAACTAAAGTAGCTCTTAATATCACACATAATTAGCAGAAAACCCAAGATACTAATATATGAAACTCTTATTAAACCTGTCCTGACATACGCGTCAGAGACATGGACTATGGTAAAAAGCGACGAAGAACTGTTAGGCCGCTTTGAAAGAAGAATAGTTAGACACATATACAGAGGAGTACAAGAAAGCCGGATATGACGCAGGCGCTACAATTTTGAGTTGTATGAATGCTATGAAAAATGCAACATCGTCTGGTCTATTAAAATTAATAGACTAAGGCCGCTAGGACACCTTGAAAGAATGGACACTGGAGACCCCCAAAGACAGATATTATATCAAGAGCCAGTAGGAACCAGGAAGAGAGGCAGACCAAGATCTAGATTTAAAACTCAAGTCGAAGATGACATGAGGAATCTAGGGGTCAGAAATTGGAAAGCCAGGGCGAAAGATAGGGGGGAATGGAGACTAATTCTTGAACAGGCCAAGACCCACACATGGTTGTAGAGCCAAAGATGATGATGTATATTTTAAAAACAAACAAAAAAATTTACAGTTTTGTTCTTTAACATGTGTTTTAACCGAAACAATACCAAATTAACAATAAAAAATAACAACAGTAAACAAAACTTTAAAACAGAAAAAAACAACGTAAACTAATATTGCGTTTTTTCGCCTTTACTTTTAATTACAGCTTCACATCGCCTAGGCATACTGAATATTAAGCAGACTATTTGATTTTGGTGTATTGTATGGAGTTTCAGATATTAACAACCATAGTTTCTATATCTTGCAGGGAAGCAGGAAGGAGCTGACAAAAGCTTACTTGTCTACCGACAATATCCCATAAGTGTTTAGTAGAATTCATTTCGGGACTGTGACGGGGCCAATTTGATGTCTAAATATTTACCTCACATAAATATTCAGTAACGACACACGCGATACGTGGGGCCCTGCGTTATCATGCGTTAAGATGAAATTATTTCCTCTATATGATGCGACAGAAAAAATTTATGTATTATAGTTACTTTTCGGTCATTAAAGAGCCTCTGCGTCAAGACACAAATTTCTTTTTCCTGTTAAGGAAATTCCAGCCGAAAACATCACAGAGCCTCCATTAAACAATCTCGTATCGTTATGTTGCTTTATGCATATGTAACCATACATTTACATCTTATCCTCCCTAGAGGATGTCTCAAACTTAACATAAGAAAAACATTGTTTTCTTCCACCCGGTACAAGCCCAAAAGAGAAGTTTGAGTAAACCTCTGCCTAACAGTGTAAATACCAATAAAAAATGTATAACAATAAAAAAATTGCAGAATCCGTTAATCCGTTCACGAGAAAATGAACTATAAAAATGAATATAATTTTTGGTAGGACAAAACTTTTGAGATTAAATTTATTTTAGAAATTTCACTTAGTCTGTTATATTTTAAGTATTTCTTTTTATGCTAATATTACTATATAATAAATCGTAAAAACCTTACTAAGTAAAATTTACGGATTCACTCACCTAAGTAGAATAAACAGCATGCTGCATTTACTAAATAATTCTCAATTTCTGGATTAACACTTAGAAGATTTTTGTATATACTTAAGGTTTTTTTGTAATCTCCTCTATGAAATGCACAAAATGCTAACCATTGATCTACTATGGCTTTCTTGCTTTCAGGAAATTGCTTGAACTTGAAACATAACAATAAAATGACTATAAATATTATTAGGGAGAAAATGAAAAAATAAACATGCATACCTTTAATAAAGTAATAGCTCCTGAATAATCCCTCTTTTTCAGGTAATCCTCAAAGGGTGATGATTGTTTAACATTACTTTTTCCAGATTCTTTAGTGTAGTCATTGACAGTTTGAATGGCAGGCTTGGATCTACTTAAAATCTAAAATTATATTTTAGATAAATTTTATATAACTTATATAAAGCATACAGGGTATTCCATAATTAATAAATCATACGATTAACACAAACATGTCTTAGAAAAATAAGATAAGATATTATTGTCGAAAATTTGTAGTACCTAATTTGGCTAATTTGTACACAATTCTAAATATTTGTAAAATGAAAAATGGTTAGGTTGGGCTGAAAATAAGACATGTTTTAAACAAATGCCACAATGCACTTAAAAAGAAAAGCTTTCAATCAGTGTGATCCACCAGTCCTAACATACAGAGCAGAAACCTTGACTCTCACAAAAACATCAGCGGAAAAATTAAGAAGAACACAAAGTAAAATGAAGAGATCAACGCCTGGAAGAAGCTTAGGAAATAGACTAAGAAACGAGGAAGTTCGTAGACGAACCGGAGTGGAAGACATTATCGAACGCTATACAAGGCAAAAATGGAGATGGCAGAACATGTTGTAAGAATAAAAGACGTTGGACAAAAAAATTGTCTGAGTAGAGACTACGGCCGAAGCAAGCGAAGCCGAGGAAGACCCCCAAGTTGATGAACCGACGACCTCAACAGAATTGTAACCAATTGGATAGCAGAGGCGCAGAACAGAGAAAGATGAAAATATCTGGACGAGACCTACTTTCAACAATGGACAAATTAGGGCTGATAGATGCTAATGAACTAAAAATTGGTATAGAACAGTCTTTTTTGTAGACAACAAATAAGAATTTTTTATCACCTTTGACGGTAGTCCTAGGGAACGCTAAATAAAAAAATACAATATTTAAAACAAGTATACTTGTCGTAAAAAAAGTATCTTGTTATTTTAAATAGTCTAAATTTATTTGTATTTAAACCTAACCATAACCTAATAATATGACATTATGCCAGTTTGAGAACAGCGAATTTGTCTAAATTACCTAGTTAATCACAGGAAACTATATAAAATATTTAGGAATAAAAAAGTACAACCAAACTATTAAATTATTATTACACATCTTAAGCACTTCAGACGCAACAGCTGCAAACATATATATATATATATATATATATATATATATATATATATATATATATATATATATATATATATATATATATATATATATATATATATATATATATATAAATATATATACATATATATATATATATATATATCTATATATATATATATATATATATATATATATATATATATATATATATATATATATATATATTATATAAATATATACAGGGTCTTTCAAAAAAGGTAACCCCGTCTCTAGGATAGGTAAAAAACTGAAAAATAATTGGGGTTTGCTTAGTAAAGTGGCATAAGACTTGTAAAAAATGTTTTCAATCAACTTTGGATGAAACCCATAAAATACAAACTACTCTAGAACAAATCGAATATTATAACTGGAATGTTCATGCAAGACCAATGAGGAAAACACAAATCTTCTAATAAACCATGTGACAAAAGGTTACAAGAAGTTATTGCTCATTTTAAATCGTTTCCTAAATTCGAAAGCCATTACACAAAACAGGCCAATAATAAACAGTATCTAAACCCAGACCTCAATTTGACAAAAACGTACCAACTTTACTTGAGATGTGTCAAAACCCAGTAGGAAGAACTATGTATAAAATAGAATTTCATAAAATTATTCTAAATAAGGTCCCTAAAACTGATGCCTGTCATACATGTGAAGAATTAAACATGAAAATTGCTGGTATTAAAAATACGGAAAAAATTAGCCAGTTAGTCAGAGGAGACCAAGCAAGATGCCTCACTTTTCTGTTACACTTTCGATCTTCAGCAGTGCCTACCAACGCCTTTTTTGGAAACTTACGTTTCTTTTTATAAGAGAAAGTACTGGACTTACAATTTAACTGTACATAATTGTGCTATAGGGGCAGCTTCTTGTTATATCTGGCATGAATCAATTGGTCACCGTGGTGCAAATGTGATTGTTTCCTGCATTTTCAAAGAAATAATGAACCTGTCACCTGAAGTCACTAAAATAACCGTTTATTCAGATACATGCGCAGGACAGAATAAAAGTTTGCATGCTACTGCTATGTTTACGTCAGTAATAAAGTAAAGTAAATGTATGATCCTGCACATTCTCATATAGAATGCGATGTCGACCATTCCCTTATCGAAACCTAGAAAAGAAAATCGGGAATAAAAATTGCTCATCCTCATGACTGGGCAACTCTTATTAGATGCACAAAGAAAAAACGTCCATTTAATGGCATTAAATTAACTTCAGATGACTTTTACGATTTTGCTGCTTTAATAAATTTTAGATTAAGGATATCATTTGTAAAAAATCAAAAAAAAATGATGGTGGAGAGTTGTTCAAAATGCAGAGATGTCGTTGGTCGATAAAAGTTCTCTGGAAGAGTTAAAAAATTTTAAGGAAATTAATTTTACTAGAAGTAGTAGATAATAGAGAATGGAAAGTACCCAGACAGTACATATTATTTTATCTACTACTGGTGTTATTCCCAAAAACCTCCTAGAGAACACAAAACAGCTGGGTCTAAATGAACATCTCTATAAGACCATGCAGAAAGCTGTACTCCTCGCGACGTCCAGATGTGTACGAAAATTTTTGGGGGATACTTCAACATACCAAGTCACCTAGGACTCGATAACACGGAAAGATTCCCACCAGAGCTCAATCCTTTTGATACCGTAGGTATCTGGGATGAGTGAATTTTTCCCTTAGAGGGAGTGTGAGCCGTATGGCTAAATATAAAATAAAGTATTTTTTTTTAATTTTTTTCATAAAAACGATTAGCTTAGTAAAATTTTTTAAAACACAATAAAATACAAAAATAGTTTTGGCCGTCTGGATCGTTCAAATACCCCTATGTGCGCTGATTAAGGAAATGGCACCGTTACTCTAAGTACTTCTTACATTAATAAACTCTTTTATTAAAGAGAAAACAAAAAAAGCCATAATCAATATAACCTTTCTTCCTGTTAACATAAAACAACCTCTAATTCCTCGTGAAACCTTCCAGAACACCTCGAATATAAGACCTACCAAAAATGCAAACCCTATATTACTCTACGTCCCATTGCCACTGCATACAACTGCCCTACACAACCATTGGCCACGTACTTAGTCAAAACTCTACAACCTCTCACCGGATATGCTTCATCGTTCGTCAAAAAATTATTTTTGTTTTATCGAACTTCATAAACAATATTATATCTCACCATGAGACATTCTATTAAATTTCGATATCATTTCACTCTTTACAAACATTCCTATAGACGAAACTCTGAAAACTAAATACACTATCCACCAAGACCACTTATAACCACTGTCAATAAACATTGTATGTCCAACACTTATTTCATCTTCTACAATCAATTCTACAGTCAAATAAATAGTATTCCAATGGGCTTTCCAATATCTTCAGTAATTTCCAATATCTTTATGGAATACTTCGATACCCAAGCACTATCCACATTCATGCTCAAATCCACATATTGGCTACGATATGTTGACGATACATTCGTCATTTGGTCTCACGGCAGGGATGCTTTGGTGTCTCTTTAGACCCATCTGAATGATATACATCCTAGTATCTAGTTCACTATGGAGGTGGAAACTGATTAATCACTACCGTTTCTTCACGTTATCATAAAGAATAACCAATCCCATCACTCTGTTTATCGAAAACCCACCCATATCAATTGTTACTTGCATGCCAACTCTCAACATCTACCTTCACAAATTAATTAAGTCATTAATACCCTTGTCTCCAGATCAATACGCCTTTGCGATGATTCAAGTAGACCCGCTGAGTTCTCTAGTTGAAAACAAGCCCTCATCCAAATCGGTTACCGCGAAAATCACAATAGAAGCATCCACAGACATCAATTCCCCACCCAATCACCCAAAGACTCGGATACTTTTCATACGAAAGCTTTTCTTCCTTACATTAAAGGTGTCACTGACAAAATCGAGAAAATTCGTAAATTGTAGCATTTTCATTTTGTGTTTGTGTAGATAGTGGATGGCATTAGAACATGTCTATTTGTCACAAAATAATTGTATTTTTTTTATTATTATTAAGGATGGGATAAGGATAAAAAACATGGCCACTCGTTTCTTGTCTAGGCACCCATCAAGACATTTTTATTAAGACAAACTAGACTAAGTCACGGGCAGGAGGTATTAACAAATGGGGTAAAACAGAGGTTTGGATTCTAATTACATAATATTTGTAAATACATATATATTTAACCATATATGAGTTAAATATCTATTTTTGGTTCTAAAACAAACTTGATTAATATGTTGTATATTTCTTTCTCTTGTTGCGCTAATAAAGTAGGGATATTAGTTGGTAGACTTACAAACTTTTTCAGTTCTTGGTACAGCATATCTGTATGTGCAGTATATTTGTGACACTCTAAGAAAATGTGATTTATATTGGCTAAAGGTTTTTCTGGACAGTGAGGACAACACGGAAAATCTAAGATACCAACCCTAAACAAATGTGCTGGAAAGCGACCATGATTAAGTTTTAAACGTAATATAATTAATGACTTATATCTATTATAATCCCACGAATTGATGTGAGGAATGTTCGTCGGTAAAACCGGTTGAAGTTTAAAAAAGAGGTTCTCTGATGTAGTTGAAAATTTACTGTACTGAGCTTCCCATCTAACCCTAACATCAGCCTTATATAAATTAATAAGATCTGATGAGTTGCACATGTTTACTCTCAATTCTGATTCAAGTGCTTTTTTAGGTGCGAGATCAACTGCTTCATTCTCAGTTATCCCTGAATGACCTCTAACCCAGACTAATGTAACTCGTACACCATACTCCAGCAGTTTATATATACTATTTTTTATAGATAGAAGAATATTGTTGTTACAATGCTTAAAAGAAGGGCTTTTAATGGCGTGCCAAACTGAGAGAGAGTCTGTTACAATTACCACAGATAAAGGTATATTCATCTCGCACCAATCTAAAGCTTTCCTAATAGCTATAGCTTCTGCACCAAAAATCGATAAATAATGTGGGTCTTGATATTGCTCAACATGGTTAATATTAAAAACTAAAAATGCACAGCCTGTTTTAAATCTTTTTTTGATCCATCCGTATAGATGATGATTTTATTCTCAGTAGTAATCTATCCCTAGGACATTGATAACAGACGAGATAATTTTATGACAATCGAAAGCTCGTTCCTTGGTAACAGCACGAAGCCGAAGGCTGAGGATATTCGGCGGATATTTTTTCGAAAAAAAAAATCATAACTCAACATAACGAAACATTTATTTATTAAAAGTACAGTTAGTGAAAGTACAATTATTAAAATTTAAGTTAACATTAGATTCGTTGCTGTTCTCTACTATAGAAGATCTATTACCACGCATAATATTTATAATCTTGTTGTGAAACGTGACATTTTGAAATTTATTTGGATGAAGTTGTCAAACTCGATCGTGTTGTCATAGGGATTGAAAATTGCACTAAATGCAATTATCAATCTAATGTTGACACGGTTGGGTGAAATTGTTCCACATGACACAAAATGACGAAATTTGAATGGTTGTTAGAACAGTCGAAAAATTATCTCCTAAATTACAGAGTATAGATTTGAAAATTAATTTTGATAGAAATATATTATCTGGATAGTTTGGAATTATAATGGTTGGTTTAAATATTAAGGCTAGAAAACTAATTTCGTAAACAGGATATTTTTTTGACTATGTATTAGTTCTTTATGTTTCTCAGTGTCTCAGTTGTAGGGTTCTGGACCACTATATTTGATATTTTTTTCACCATAAATGTACTAAACGTCCTATACTTTATTAACTGTTTATTAGCTAAATACTCTCCTCGAAGACACAAAGGGGGTTCTTGTACTTCAGCGAGAACTGCACAATTAGGTGACGACATCATAATTCCTAGACTTATTTTAATTGCCTTATATTGAATTCTGTCTAAGATTAATAAGTTTGATTTGCTAGTTGAGGCATAAATAGTACATCCATAATCCATTATTGAGCGAATGTATGACTTATAAAAAGTAGGGGATATTTTAACATCTGCACCCCATTTATATTTCGAAACTACACGCAGAATGTTGAGCCCTTTCTCACATTTTTGCTTTACGTGTTTTATGTGGCTGGTCCATAGGAGTTTATTATCAATATAGATGCCAAGATATTTATATTCTTTCACTATGGGTATAGTAAAATCACCTATGGCAATCAAATCAGGTGTTTTAAGTCTGTGCCTAGTAAGACACATAACCGCTGTCTTTTGCTGTGAAAAACTAAAACCCATAGTATGTAACCAATCACGCATGCAGCAAAAAATATAATCTAAATCTGTATACATCGTTCATATGAACTATGGATAGTATAGAAATAAATATCATCCTCGTACTGAATAACTTTTATAGTGACATCTATCAAACTATGCAGCTCTGCTGTGTATACATTAAATAAAAGTGGACTCAATATTGATCCCTGCGGCAAACCGTTATATACTGTTCTTGGTCCGTGGAGTACATTTTTGTGGTCACGAATATAAATCTTTCTATTTAGAAACAAATTTATTAAGTTATTTGATACCTGGTTGCTGATACCCATTCTACACAATTTTGTTTTTAAAATATTTAAATCAACCACATCATATGCACCTTTTAGGTCAACAAATAGGCATAACATGTATTTGTTATCAGATAAGCATATTTGTGCATCTGTAACCATATGGGTCAATGCATCTATAGTACTACGGCCTCTCCTAAATCCATACTGTGTAGTGGGTAGGAGAGAATTGTTTTCAATAAAATATTCTAGATGAAATTTAATCATGCGTTTAAAAATCTTGGTCAGACAAGACATTAACGATATAGGTCGATATGATGATGGTAATTTTTGATCTTTAGATGGTTTTTTTATTAAACATATAACAATATTTTTTAAATTCTCAGCATAATCTTGTTTTACCCACCAGTTGTTAAAAATTTTTAAAATTATTTGTTTAACTGAAACTGAAAAATTGTGTAAAATTTTATATGTGAAACCAGCCAAACCGGGAGTCTAGCTTCTGGTTTGTTTTAATGCCAAAATTAACACTGAATAGGTAAAAGCTTTAGATATAGTATCTGAAGTAGAATAAAAATGAAAATTTTTTTGATTCTCGATATCGACATTAGAGACCGAAGGCGGGCCAGCTGATTCGGAACATACTCAATTAAATCTTCGTGCAATGGAGGTTTCTTTTGTTGATGATATTTGTGTCTTATAGCTTTTACACAATTCCAACTGTTTGAAAGGGGTGTAGATCTATTGAGTTGATTAAGAAAGGTTATCCAACTATTTTTTTGTTTTAACTTGAAAATGAGTTTAGCCTTTGCTGCAATATTTTGATAATTCAGATAATTTGTAATATTTCCTTGTCTTCTGAACAATTTAAGTGCGTGGGAGCGTCTTTCAGCTATATCGGAACATTCTTCGTCCCAATAATAGGGCATTGGGACAGAAGGAATGAAAGATTTTTTAACGGGCATGGATGCAAATGCTGCTAAAGATATAACTTCAAATAATTTTTTTCTTATTCAACAGTTATCTAAATCATTTAGAGATAAATTTGTACTGATTTCATTTTCAATAAATGCTTGAAAGGCTGACCAATTGGCACGACCATCATTCCACTTTGTTGCCGGATTGATTTCGAAAGATATGGGAGCAATTTGGAGCTGAATTTGAATAGGTTAGTGATCAGAACCTAAAGTGTCTTGATAAACGGACCAGTTTACCAAATCTGCCAAGAAAGGGGAGATAAGAGTTAAATCAACTTGTAACATTTTTTATATAATTAAAATATTAATTATTTTCATTCCTTTTACCCCCGTGATGATACGCTCATGTTCGGTTTACCATCTTCAAAATTTTATTGAATGCACGGAATTTCCCTGCGTCCGAAAGGTTTTTAATCCTTTCCGTCTTAATCCGGAGTATGAAAGGAACTAATGCTTTTCGGTGAAGGCGGGTCCTTTATGATAAATTTTTAAATATTCCGAAGGCTCGTATAGTAATTTTTCTGTAAAGACCCAATCTAGAAGATTTATATTTTATCACGTCCAATTACTATTACCGTTAATTATCTCCAACTTTCCGATGTCGTTAGAATTTTATCTTTTAAGAAATGGATACTGTCCCAAGATATCCCTTCTTCTTTTTTGGGGGTAGTTTGGTAAAATTTGAGAGAAACCAAGTTACTTCTGAGTGGGCACTCGTTAAGAAAAGACTAATTTCTCGTGAGACGCTTCGCTCATATTATCGAATCTGCTACCTTACCGTATCTGTGCATTTTCTTTATAAGTGTGTATACACTTGTTTATTTGAGTTTTTTATCTTATACTATATTAGATTAAATATAGTTTTAAAGTACCTTTAATGTTAATTAAATTCAGTGTTTAATACAAGTATAGTATTAACTTCAGTGAATTAATGCAGCAGTCGTCAGGAATTACTGTAAGTTACCATAATCTTAGTATCTCCACTTATCTGGACGAGTAATATGGTATGGTATCATATTATCTGCAATCATCTGGGCGAATCAAAGTTCATTCATGTCTTTACCTGTAGTTGAGAGTAGCTACTGAATTTTGCATTCAATTTAAAGAACATTCTATATTTTTTTGTTACGAACCAAATTCCATCAGCTACTAAGAAATTTCAATAAGTAATAATCATGAACATTTAAGTCTCAGTTTATCATTAAATAATAGTGCGAGATAGCTAATCGATTTAACCAAGTGCGGTTTGGTTAAATTTTTATGTTTTCATTTCAGTAACCTTTTTGTATTTTTGTAAATTTAGATTTGGTTAATTTTTGTTATCTTTTGTGTTTGTTATAATTTTTATTCATTTTTTTTTTTGTTGTAATATCTCGAGATGCGCCAAAACTTTATTTGTGCATGATTGTATTATATATCTTTGTAAAGGTATTTTCTAATTATATTAAATTATTATTATACTTTCGACCAGAAGAAAGATCAGGCTGATTAAGTTTCGTAGGTAAGTAGGTATAATACCTAATATACTTATTATTTGTTTATGCAGAATGTTAACCAAATTTATTTAATAATTAACTGTTGATATCTTTTCTTGGGTTTGATCTCTGAACCTAAATATCTTTCCTTATCTCTTTTCTTTTCTAAGGTTTCTTAATTTTCTCCTTAAACCCCTAAAAATTAAGTGGCGCCCTGTTCCTATCTTATCTAATCTAATCTGTGATAATTTAACCCATCTATCTTTTTGTTTATTTCTGTATCTTTTCTAATATCTCCTATCCTATCTTTACTTATTTCGTCCGTTGGACCCATTCCTGGTTCCAAAAACTAGTTTCGAACCCACGACTCGCTCTCCACCAACCATCTGGCTGCCGTCCGCAGTGTTTCCATTGGTGACCTTTCTAGCACCATCCAAAAAATGTTTTCGAGGTTACACATATTTTTATGCCGCCCAAAGCGTGGGGCTTATATCCTTTTGTTTTTTTCTTTGTCCGTTGCCTTTGCTTATCTTTCACATTTATATAACGCCAAGCTACGAGAACCCCGATCAGCTTCCGTGTTCTATTTCTATTTATTTCTTCTTCTATTTGCTTTATCTCTATCTCAGTATTCTTTATTTTCTTCTTGCGTTCCGTCTGGTAAACACACTACAAAAGTTCTCCAGATTTATGTATAAATTTTAGAATTAAACCTGATCTTTCTTTGGTATACCTATTTGTACTATTTTTATATTTTTTTATTACCTGTAGACTTAAATTAAAAAATGAATAATTTTGAAGTCAATTTTCTTACTTCAGAGAAAATTAATTATGAGTTAAAAATCAGAGGAACTGTTACGAGTAGAGAAGTAAAAGACAGGAGGAAAATCCTCAAGAGATTGTTAGTTAGGAATAACACCAATCAATTATCTTTAGATACCTTAGATTATGACAACGAAAATACTGCTATTTAAAATTTAATCGATAAGATTTCAAAGTTAGTTGAAGAGTTTGAAGGTTCTTCAACAGATTCTTGTTTTCGCCAAGTCAAATCACGACTTATTCATTTGTTAGGTAGAATAGATCGTCTCCCTATTCCCGAGCCTTATTCTGAGGAATCTATTTCTTTTCGAAATCAATCTAATGCTACCTGTTTGTTATTGGAGCAAGAGATGAATGATAAAGTCATTCCTTTAGCTTCTAGTCCTTCTTCTGTCGAGTGTGTCTCTCCTGCTGCTCCGCAGATAATACATGTTTCTATTCCCGATTCAAATATCTCCCAATATTCCATATTTAAATGGATGTGTAATTTAATGGTGATCCCAAGACTGTGTTTGATTTTATTGAACGAGTTAATGAGTTATCTGAATCCCGTAATGTCCCGAAAGATATTTTATTTAATTCGGCTATTGAATTTTTCTCTGGTGATGCCGTGGTGTGGTTTCGCAGTATTAAGTCCTCAATAAGTTGTTGGGATGGATTTGTTGAAGTTCTTAAATCCACTTTTTGATCTTCCGATTTCAACGAAGATCTTTGGGATCAAATCAAAGGTCGCAAACAAAAACGTAGCGAGCCTATCGTAATTTTCGCCGCGCAAATGCTTTCTCTTTTTAAACGTTTATCTCGCGAAGCATCCGAATCCACTATCAATCAAAAATAAATCGAAGAAAACTGAAGAATTTGTTTAGTTTATCAAGTTGACAAAAGAAAACTGAGTAGATAAGGTAACAGAAAATTCAAGAAAAACAACACGTGTGTGTACCCCAATGTACACCGGCAAATTGACAGGTTGTTGTTGCTGTGAAATCTCTACTTTGTCTGTGAAAGAGAATATAATCAAAAAGGATTTAACACTACGTTTTAGTTTTTTCTAACTATTTTTTAATTTGATATGACTTGGAGTCAAGTCCTTTAAGCCAAAACAAAGTTGTATGTGTATTGAGTATATAAAATTAATAATAAATTAATTATTAAAGATAATATACGCTTTTTAACGCGGTTTGTTTGAAAGATGCAACGACCTGAAAACTGATGCAATTTATGTCGCGTTCCGAAACTAAAACAAACGAAAGAATATTCAAATCTATAGCTCTTAAATTTTTTGACTCTTCAATTTGGTCGGGTTCACGATATTACCACTTACAGGGTGAGTCATAACTATTGGAACATAGACTAAGGACAGGTTATTTGGACCAAAATATGGCTATTGGGCCAAATATGCCTTAATAAAATGTTGCTGAGAAAAAAGATAGCGGGTGTTAAATTTAATTTTTGTTTTTCGTTTTTTGCTAATAGTTTCCCTGTATATTTATAAATTGCTATCAAAATTGGCACAGAGGCATAATCTTAGACAAGAAATAGTATTTTATTTACAATTTTACGTTTTGTCATAGAGGGCGCCACGTGGATCATTCCTAATGATCAAATTGAGTCTAAATTTTTTCTGATGAAACTTTTTAGTAATTTTTATTAGAAAATATGACGTAAACATCATTTTTACGTAAAATTGGTACTCTTGTTTAAACATGATAATTTCAACCGTTTTCGATAAAAACGCAGTCGAACTGCTTAGAGTCTTAAAAAAGGATTTCAAATATTATTTCATTTATGAAAAGTATGCTTTGGACTGTCAGATGATTGTTATTGGTAAATGTCATTTGTTCAGAGTAAATTATTTTTGATGTGACAGTGTAGTGTAATGTTGCATTTTTTAAAAGTAATCATTACCTTTTTTGATTGAAATGCCTTGTCTAAGATTATGCCTCTGTGCCAATTTTGATAGCAATTTATAAATATACAGGGAAACTATTAGCAAAAAACGAAAAACAAAAATTAACTTTAACACATATTTAACACACACACACACATTATATATATATATATATATATATATATATATATATATATATATATATATATATATATATATATATATATATATATATATCATTAATCAATATTAATATTAACTGGGAAATTACTAAAATGTTTTAGTGAGATATATCTACTACGAAAGCGGTTAATATTGGGAAAGATGAACTCTCATTGAAGTAAAAGCAAAGAGAGTGACAGATTAAAAATTAATCTGAACTACATATTAAGATAGCTAACAATGAATTTAGGATATTAAGAATACAATAAATGTTGAAATGATTAGAATATGATAGTACCTACACATAGATACTTAATACAAAAAAAAATACTGAAATAAGAACTTACCATAGTTTTTCCAGTACAATTGTAATTTGCGTGTTGTAAACCACTGGTTACCATGGTTTTGAAAATAGCAGAACATTGGGATTGTGCTTGTAATAATAATTTCTTTGTAAATAGATATACATAAAGTTTCTATACTTTTTATGAATTAACGGTCGAGGTTATTTAGTTATACAAAATATTTTGTGATAATAAATCTACTCTCAGGAGAAATATCCTCGAAAATAGTTTGTCGAATATCAGTGGATGTCATCATGTGCAGTCACAGTCCAAAAAAGCAATGTACAGGAAGAACAAACACATCTGAAGTGAAGTTTGATGTTTGATCGTCGAGTTTGATTTAAATTTGGTTTGTTGGTTATTTAAAATGATTAAAGAATGATATATTGAATCACAACCACCTAAAGTTACGAATGAATAAATTATATGTCGTGTATGTTATATAAACGTTTTTAAAATGTTAGATAGTGTGAAACACATAATACTAGTCCTTTCTGGCAAAGGTGGAGTTGGAAAATCAACAGTTAGTACCCAATTAAGTCTAGTTTTAACAGAAAAAGGCTACAAAGTAAGTAGGTAAATAAATAAATATGTTAATCGAGAATCGCTATGGTGTCAGAGACCCACAATTTAAATAAAAAATGTTATTGCTATAAATTTCATACAAATATTTTATATTGTGTTTAGGAATTACTGAAAAATATTTTTGAAAATGTTTTACTGAAAAACAACAGATACAAAATGAAAAACTCTAGTATAAGCATATATTGTTATTTGTAATATAAAAATATACGTAAAAACAGAAGTTCTTAGAATCTATGAAATGGAAAAACTGTAATTTTTAGTTAAAAGGAATATACATTAACTAAAAAAAATAACTTAGGTTTTTAACAAAAATATAAAGTTAGTATTTCACTTAATTTAGTAAGGTAAACATTTTATTGTGTAGCTTCACTTTTTTTAATTGCTGTATTGCCAGATTCCAGTAAGAGCCTAAGAAGGTATCCATTGAATTCTGACAGGCAACAGTGGGGAAGTCTTTTTTCGACATCTATGTCAAGGAACAAGACACCATGGCATCTTTCGGCCAAGTAGGATACTAGGCCAGAAGACCCCAGGGTAGTGCCAGATTAACATTGTTCTGGCTAAAACCTTAACCACTGTTCCAGAGAGTTGGTCTTGCCACTTAATGAACAACTAAAATAAAAAACTAAAAATTTATAAATAACCATACCTATTACCGTAAATCAGAAAATATTTCAGATGTTAGGCCATAAACTAATAAATAATCAACATCATCTTGGTGCTACAGCCCTTAGAGGGCCTCGACCTTCTCAAGCTTTCTACGCCATTCTATTCTGTCCCTCGCTTGCATTTTCCAGTTGCTGACTCCGATCTTCTCGGCATCTTGTGTTATCCCGTCCATCCACCTTAGCTTTGGTCTACCCCGTCTTCTCATTCCTACGGGTTGCGCTGTTAGAATCTTTTTTATCATGTTTGACTCAGGGGCCCGGGCTACATGTCCTGCCCATTGCAGGCGGTTTCGCTTAATTATAGTGGTAATATCTTTACCACCAAACATATGCTTGTAGATATTCTGCAGTTCAAAGTTATATCTACGCCTCCATACTCCGTTCTCACAGACCGCTCTAGATTTGCCTATTCTATTTGTGAATGTGCCAAAACTACCATGTCCGGTCAGAAAGTAGTCCAGTTTCCTGAACTTACATTCCCACCACTGCCTCAAATCGGGAATAAGCTCCTTTGTTCACTTTGCCTTTCCGCTATCATTCGCCCATTCTCTCTGCCACTCCACTATCGTTCTTTCTCTCTTATTCTCATCTATATTTAGATCCCTCCTCCATGCATACACACGTGCTCTCTCTTTGCACAACAAAACAATCGGTATCACCGCTCCAATGACATTTAGAGCCTCATTTATATTGTGTAGCTTTACTTAGGCCAAGCTGACATATTCCATGAATATGTTCAAGGCACATAATTTTTTTGCTTTCTATGTATGAAAAGACATACACCTGTTCTTTTTTTGTAGTACAAAATGCACAACAACCCTTTGTCTCATTTCTTTCTGGGAATGAAGGAGTTATATCTGTGATGCCACAAATTTCACTAATTTAGTATTTGTGGCTAACTGGCAGATTTGTAGTAAACTCGAATTTTTTAATGGGAATATATAAGCTCAGTTGCAAGATTTCTTAAAAAATCATGTCATTTCACTTTTTTCTCATTGTTATCATTTGCATTGAAGATAACCATTGAATTAATGCCAGATATATTCAATATGCTATAGAATATAACCATTTGTCAACAGTTTGTGCTTCTAGAACAGTTGTAGTTAGCACTGAGCTGGTCTACCATGTCAACTCCTATTTTTGTTGAAATGTATAGTGAGATAATGTCTGGTTTATTTTGATTACCTCTACTATAATCAATTGCATCATCATGATGTAGTGATGATACAAGCATTACATTTTTATTTTTTTTTTTTTTAGAAATATGAGAAACTAGTGTAATATGTTGATTAAAACCAAACATACGAGTACTTGAATCTACAGAATGCTTTGGTTTTGTGAATTCAAACGGCAATTCTCTTTAATTCTTCCTAATGGTTCCCAGTATTGTAATTTTCTCTCATATAACTTGTTCACATAACCATTGAACAACATCAGTAGGTTTATTACTAACTTGAAAACATCCTTCAGGTTGTTGACCAACATATTATATCTTTAAATTAGCGGTATAAAACATTGTAGCATCAGTGAAAGCCAAAATTTTTATGCCTTAAGTGTTTGGTTTTGATGGGATATACTGACAAAATCGGCACTTTCTCTAAATGAAGGAAAAATTAAATCGTGGGAGCGACATAGTCAGGCAGAACATTTCTATACTTGATTCATCAGTTTTATAAAACTCATCTGGATTCATATGATTACCTTTCGGACGTGCTGCGTAATAAATCAGTTGTATTAGTACCTGCACTTCTAATATATCAGTGTGTCTAGGATCTCAATCATGAACAAAGTTATTGAATCTATATGAGTCACTCTTACTCAGCCAATTATGATTCAAGTAATTATTCAGTATAGCCGGGAAGACATTTTCAATTAATTTATGTTTGGTGTTAACTAAAGTGCAGAAATTATCTGGACGTTTGATGCATTGTGTATTTGGATGTAGTTTTATAGATCATTTTGCACTTACACTCTTATGTTAATGGTCAATCAAACTGTTTCGACATCACCCCATAAAAAATATTGTTTTAAACATAAATTAATCTCAGCACCGTATGTAGAGAAAGGAATAACCTGTAATGTCTGTCGGAAGTCACCAGACAGTAGTAAGACAGCACCATTGCATCACTGCAATCATTCCACTTTTTTTAATGTTAAATTAATGTATTATGTATTAATAATTAATTAAACACTGATTACTAATCAATGCATTGCTGCTACTGGGAACAGCGGACGCTTCATTTATACTGTCGATGGTGTCGTGGTTTGGGTGGAGGTTGGCGTGAATATTTCTGACGGCAGGATTTTGATTGGAGGGTGGAGCGGACGATATTTTCTTTAAGAGAGGTCTCTGTGTCGATGGTTACCGGTTGCCGTCATCTCTTTTATCGAGACAATTTGGCCTTTTTTCGATTTCTATGGCTCCTCAGATAATTTTTGGTTTATAGAATGGATGAGGGTTATGGTTCTGGAGTTTTCAAAATCAATTTTGTGACCTGTATGAAGATGGTGTTGACCTAGACCTGAAATTGAATCAGAATTGCAAACAGAAATGGAATGTTCATAAATCCTATTTTGGATTCTACGATTTGTTTGGGTAATTTCATAAACTCCTTGTTGTTCATTTGGAATGTTGTCTTTGATTGATCGGACAAGAGATGAAAGTTTAGGGGTGAAGGGGTAAATATTGTCTTTATTCCTCTTGATTGAAGAATTTGGTCGATTTTGTCAGTGACACCTTTGATGTAAGGAAGAAAAGCTTTCGAATGATGAGGGTCTGAGTCTTTGAGTTGAGATTGAGTGAGAGATTGATTCTTTGGATGCTCCTATTGATGTGATTCTCATGGTAACCATTTTGGATAGGGCTTGTTTTAAACTAGAGAGCTCAGCGGGTCTACTTCATCATCATCATCAGTAGCTCGACAACCCTTTCTGGGTCCTGGCTTGTTCTAGGATTTTCCGCCATTCTGTTCTGTTCCTTGCTTTGTTTTTCCAGTTGGTAATCTTAAGTGTTTTCAGATCTTGTTCCACTTGTTCCATGTATCTAAGTTTGGGTCTTCCCTTTGACCTTCTTCCGACTGGTGTTTGCCTCATAATATGTTTTGGTGTTTCAGTCTCCAACATTCGTTCAACATGGCCCATCCAGCGCAGACGTCCGATCTTTATGGATGTTATGATCTCGGGTTCATTGTATGCTGTGTATAGTTCAAAGTTATATCTTCTGCGCCATATGTCATTTTCCTTTACCACCTTATATATGTGTCTAAGGATTTTTCGTTCAAATGTGCCTAATAGGTTTTCATCGCTTTTCGACAGTGTCTATGTCTCTGATCCATATACAAGGACCGGTTTTATCAGGGTCTTGTATATTTTGCATTTGGTTTTTCTTGTGATGTTAGATCTTAGATGTTTAATTAGTCCATTATATGTTTTATTAGCGATATGTATTCTTCTCTTAACTTCTTCACTGACATTGTTATCTGCGGTAACTAGTGAACCTAGGTCTACAGCGGGTCTACTTACATCATAGCAAATTCATATTGATCTGGGGAGAAGGGTATTAATGACTGAATTAATTTGTGAAGGTGGATGATGAGAGTTGGCATGCAAGTAACCATAAATTGCTATGGGTGGGTTTTCGATAAACAGAGTGATGAAAAACTTGGGATTGGTTTTTGTTTAAGATAACGTCGAGAAACGGTAGGGATGAACCAGTTTCCACTTTCTTCGTGAACTGGATACTAGGATGTATACCATTCCGATGGGTCTGAAAAGACACCAAAGCATCCCTGCCGTGGGGCCAAATGTCGAATGTATCGATAACATATCGTAGCCAACATGTGGGTTTGAACATTGATGTGGATAGTGCTCGGTTGTCAATTACTTCCATTAAGGAAAAGGAAAGGAAAGGGAAAAAAAAAATATATATATATATATATATATATATATATATATATATATATAAAATTATTACTTTTAATCTTTTTACTGGCTTGATACTAATTTTATTTCTCTGTAGGTTGGTATATTAGATATAGATTTATGCGGTCCAAGTATTCCTTATTTATTGCAGCTTGAGGGAAAAGATGTGCATCAAGCAAATGAAGGGTAAGTTAAGATATCCTATACATTATTTTGCTTTCACTAAATGTTGTATAGGTACTTTATACAATACAATATAGGATACGAATTTTCTGACGTCGGCGCAAAACAAGACTCATAGGTATGAGGCGTCTCTATTATAGAGGCGTCTCTTGTAGACTGAATGAGCAAGATTTTTTGGACCGTTGGTGGAAATGAAGAGCAGTGTGATGCAGTGATTTGCAAACCCTACATTTTTTGAAGAACTAGAGTTCTCGACGGAATGAGATGTACTCAAGCAGTTTACGCATAAATTATGGCGTTTAACCAACGAAAAACGTTCTTGCGACCTTTTAGCAAAAAAAAAACGGACATTTATATAAAGGATGAAAGCCAAAACACAAGACACCCCCCCCGTTTTCCACCTTGATTAGTTACCTTAGGGTGATTTGTGGCACTGACGAAACTAAATGTAACGGGTTGTTTATTAGAATGATGGATTGATTCTATTAGAAAGGTTTAATGCGTTAAACTGAACCGATTCCAGAGCTATACATTGTCTTTCTAAAAATGAAATCAATTGCCTGTAAGTGGGAATGTCGCAGTTTCGACTGTTTTCTAATTTAAAATCTCTACGAGTTTGGGTATCCAATTTGTTCGACAACATATTGAATAATAGAAAATCCCATTGTTCAACCGGAAAATCAAGAACACGTAAGTGGCAACATTTTCCGTAAAAGTATTTAAGAGATTTCTTAAATTAAAAGAAGTGGAATTTTTGATGACTGATGCGTTGAAAGGGTCGTTATAATATTGGGTAGCAAGAATTCGTTTATTCGTTTATATCTTTTCCCTAAATTATCGTAAGCAATCTTATAATTTGCATCGTTCAGAGGAATGCCTTTAAAAAGAGCCAAAGGTTATTGAGTGATCGACGCAATCTCGGAAATTGACTGATCGACGCAATGTCGGAAATTGACTGAAAATGTGGGTATATTAAGCTTTGGAAATCTAACTGTAGGCCTTGAAGATGGTGCATTAGATTGTGAAGAGATATTCTAAGAAGAGGACGACGAATCTTTAATTCAAAAGTAACTCTTGATCGATTTTACTCCGTAGTGTGCCTGATCAGCGACCCTTAACTTATCTTGCTTTGTTTATTTTGCTGGACATTGTAAGACAAAAGACGACAATTCAAACAAATTGAAGTAAATCAAACATCAAAGAAATGCCCTACATTTAAAGAAGAGAAATGCGTTACTTGGGTTCAGACAAATTCAATCGCAAACAAGTAAAAATAACAAGGTACAGAATGAATAGAAAAGTATAATAAAAATTGAATAAAAATAATTCCCAAAAATCAGTTAACACAAAAGTAAACAACACTAATAAATAATAAAGTAATAATATATTTATAATCAGTTACGAAAATCAATTAAAATATGTAATATAACAGTACTTACTTATATTAGATATTAAAAGTAGAAATAAATTTAAAAATTGTTATGTAATTATGACCAAATTGAATTTTGTAAATTAAGTTAAAAAAATTTTGTCGAAGGGCCCTTTTCAAATATTGAATTGAAATGAAACAAAATAAAATTAAATGAAGGAAAGTTATAATTATTTAAAAGAAAAGACAGTTAAGATTTGATTTGACGTATAGTGCCTCTGCTTTTTCGCTTATACGTATTTCATCATAGCAGGAATCATCAGAGCGACTGGTACAGAAGTTCTAAAGTTTACTTTCGAGATTTATTATCAGATTTATTATATTATCAGATGTCGCTACAGCGTCCAAATTGAAGCCATTTTATTGTCACATCAGAATGTGCTAGAGTATAATATTTATATCCACGCTGTCTTTATGTCTGAAACAAGCACATGATTTAGTATCTCGAAAAAAAAATACTGAATTTATTAAAATAGTTAAAAACATCAAGCAAATTAATTAACCTAGTTAAAATGACAATCAATAATGTAAGTATGAAGATCAAATACAACGGAAAACTGTCAGACTGTTTGGAGTGTGGAGTTTTTTAAAGCCAGTAGACCCTCTGTCTATAACCCTGTTTATTCTGTGTCTTGAATGGGTGCTAAGAGATAGCAATTTAAACAGAACAGGGACTTTAGGAACAAAGCGCTATCAGTTATTGGCTTATGCGGATGTTATTTCGATTCTGGCTAGATCTGCAGATGTATTGAGAAACATATGTAATTATAACATTTTGCTACAGCTTGAGTGGCAATGGTGGGAATAGGGGTATCGGAAAAGTTATAAACCACTGTAGGGAGTTTCAACGTTGTGGGTTGTGGAATTTGTTCGGCACTTAGATGCGCTAATTTGCCTTATGCGTTTCACTCTTAGATTCGAAAGTGATTAGGACTGTCTGTGTGTACATTACAATGGTTCATAACTTTTCTCTACTCTGTTACCCCAAGTCACATTTCAATTGAGACAATCATCTGTCAAACTGAAGAATCCATCTTCAGTTTACCTTCCAAAGATGCTGAAATAACTAGACATCGCTAGAGTTCTTAGAAACTCAAAGCCTCCTACTCCAAACATTAGCCAATCCGAGAAAAAAAAAAGCCCTGAAAGAACTTCAGTCAAATCCAAATCTAGTCATTCTTTCGGCCGATAAAGGCAATGCCACCGTCATCCTAAACACTTCTTCTTACATTAATAAACTCTCAAACCTCATTAATACTCCAGACCACAGACCAATTCCTAATAATCCAAGAACCTATCTGCCATTATCAATAAAATCTCTCTTCATGTTGACATAAAACAATCTCTGATTCCTCGTGAAAAGTCTTCCAGAACACCTCGAATGTATGGCCTACCCAAAATTCGCAAACCCGATATTCCTCTACGCCCCATTGTCAGTGCATACAACTGCCCTACACAACCATTGGCCAAGCACTTTGCCAAAACTCTATAACATCTCCAAACTTCAAACTCGCAATTTCGATTCAATTTCAGCTCTAGGTCAACACCATCTTCATACAGGTCGCAAAATTTATTTTGAAAACTCCAGAACGATACCTCCCATCCGCTTCTATAAACCAAGAATTATCCAAGAAGCCATAGAAATGGAAAAAATGCCTAATTATCTCAATAAAAGAGATGACGGTAAAGGGTTTCCTTCGACATGGAGACCTCTCATAAAGACAATATCGTCCGCCCCACCCGCCAATCAAAATCATACTGTCAGAAATGTTTGCGCCATTCCCCACGCTAACCCCCAAACCATGTCACCATCAACGGTATAAATTAACCGTCCTCTGTTCCCAGTAGCAGTAATGCTTTGGTTAGTGATCAGTGTAGTAGTGTCTGAGGGCTCGGGAGACTGAGACCTCAGAAGCCCTGAAGAAGACATCAAAGAGGATGTTGAATGCTCGCTCAATGATAATCGACGTTATCAGCTCGAAAGACTGCTGAGTTTAATATTAATTCTTGTAATAGTATTAATCTTAGCTCTAGGTTTAAGTTTTAGCTGTTAGATATATATATATATATATATATATATATATATATATATATATATGTTATATGAGAAAATATTAACCTTGAACTAGCTTAAGTTCGCCGACTTCAGATTTCATCATCCCATTCCCATAGAAACCGCTGAGCACGCATTAGAACTTTGTACGAACCGTTGGCCAATATTCATGGGAACAGCAATTCAGCACTTCATACCAAACATATAAATTACCATTCTCAGATGCCGGAACCACTCTTAGCTGCAACTTCGACCAGTCCAGTTAATGTAGTCATTTTAAATTAATTTAATTTTGTACTATTATTTAATATTTAATTTGTAACAAATAAAGTTCTTTTTTTAAAAAGTCAAATAAGTGATTAGTGATCTAACAATTGGCGCAGTCAGTAGGATCCGGTTAACGTTGCTAGAACACGTGTATACTCACTGGCAGCGGCGGATTCTCATCCCTTAACGGAACAAAGAATCTACGGAAGTCCTCACTCCTGTGACCTACGGAAGGAACACCTAGTGAAGCCCCTGGTAGCCGAGCAGAGAGAACAAGACAACCCTTAAAGAAGAAAGCATCTCCGAACAACCTCACTCCTGTGATCTACGGAAGGAACACCTAGTGAAGCCCCTGGTAGCTGAGCAGAGAGAACAAGGCGTCCCGATGTTCTTCTTTATGTAAGTGGATTTTGAATCATCTCGTTAATAATTTGTTATAATAATTTACGAAATTGACTATACTGCAAGTCAATTAATCAAGATACATAAAAAAATACAAGTTGATTATCTAATATTTGAAATTATTGATATTGACATATTTCTTTCATACTATTTTATACTGATATTTTATTGACATATTTTTTACTTGCTATATTTTTGGTATATTTTCTCTTGCAATATTTTTATTTGGTATATTTGATACATTTTTATTGATATATTATTTGATATTTTTATATTGATACATTTTGCCCTTTATATACCACCACATTTTTTTTTCTCCCTAATATACTGATATATTTTATATTTCTCCATACTTCTATTTTTCATTTTCGTTTAAAAATATCTCGAAAAATGCCTGAGACACGTTCCCAGACTCAACAAGAAATCGAACCATACAAGCTTTCGGAAATATTTTCTATTATCCCAGAATTTGAAGGCGATCCGATTTCTCTTTCTACATTTTTAGATGCGTGCGACTGTGCTTTTAAAATGGCCACAGGCGATCAGCGCGTTCTATTAACGATTCACGTAAAAAATAAACTCAAAGGTAAAGCTGCACAGCTTATTAATTCTAGAAAACCAATTTCTTATACAGAAATAAAACAATTACTAAATCTACATTTCGGAGACAGTAGAGACCTGACCTCCTTAATACAAGACTTACAAAGACTAAGACAACTATCTAACGAATCTCCTCTAACTTTCTTTAACCGTTTACAAGTTCTGAATGCAAAAATGCACGCCTCGATCCAAGTAGCAAATTTATCCCCAGATCAAAAAACTGCCCAATGTGACTTAATCGATACCATGGCCCTAAACACACTTTTAACCGGTTTAGAACCTCGTCTAGGACAAATTATTAGGGCTAGTAATCCAAAAGATCTCATTGAAGCAAGCAATCGTATTAGACGCGAACTTCAATTGTCATATTTTGAAGAACAAAAATCTAATTCTAGATCAACTATTCCTAAATCCTCTCAACCAATGAGAAGACCCTCATCTCAGTTTACAAAATGTACAAATTGTGGCCGCATTGGTCATCTAAATAGTGAATGCCGCTCTTCACGTTTCGTACAGCCAAACCAAACTTTTTCTAGGCCACACGGTTACCAAAACCAATATATTAATGGACCTAACAACTATCAAAACAATCAGAACCCTAATAGGAATCAATATTCGTCCAACAATCCAAATTTCAACCAACAGAGACCTTCCTTTTCATCTCAAAATCAAAATCAAAATCGTCCATCTGTTATTCAAAGAAACCCAAACTTCCAAAGAGCACATGTTTTAAACGAATACCCTGATGAAATGACGACTGACTTTTATACAGACGATTACTATACAGATAATTATTATAATACCGATAACTATGAAAACTATGAAACGGATTATTATACAGAAAATAATCCGCAAACTGATAACTTTTACGAAACCAATAACACACAAAATTATCAGGATTTTCTTTCACTTCAGAATCAAAATCATCCTCCCAATCATACGAACCCCTCAACGGATATTACGAATATCCAAGAACAAATCCAAGCACTCAACTTGGACAACTTTCATCCGAATCTCAATTTTCCCGAACAGACATTCATGTAACCCCATTTCATACAATGAGTTCCAAAAATTTATATTACATTAATGATGCTACCAACACTTTTAAACTTTTAATCGACACAGGTGCTGGAATCACTGTTTTCAAAGAAAACACAGCACGCAATTATCATAATAGATTTCCTGAAAACGTTACTATTCAAGGTATAACCGATCAAAAATTGTTAATAACAGAATCTGTCCTGATTCCCTTCACTGACAATAATCCTCACAAAGTCTTTATTTTCAATTTAGACATTGATTTCGATGGCATAATAGGCCTAGACTTTCTAGATCATTATGAATGCGTAATAGATCTCAAATCCCGACAGTTGCATACAAATTTTAAAACTGTCACCCTTCACAAAGTAGGGCACGAGACAAACACACCTCCTAAAGACAAAACACCGACACACCCTACAGAAACAACACAAAACGAACCTAAAATAAAAATTAAATCAGATTCTAAACAGGAATCAAATTTAAAATATCAAAACCCTATAAATGAAAAATATACTATCGTAAACAATCGAGATCAAGACAAAAATCTTGAAAGACCAGAGAGAAAACGAATAAAAGGAAAAAACAGAATTACCATTGACAGCCGGACCGAACAAATATGCAGACTAAAATGCAACTTATCAAATACAGATGCCATATTATCAGCTCAAGAAATAGAAAAAGTTAGATTACCTCATGCATTAGTCCATGTAGATGAAAATGGAGAATTCTTAACTTCCGTACTAAATGCTAATGCTATGCCGAAGACAATCGAATTTTCAGACATTTCAATCGAACCTTTCAAAAATTCGGAGACAATCCTATCCTACAACGGAAATGATTTTGAAGAACCCGTAGTAGATAGAACACGAATAATTAAAGAACAACTAAGAATTGATCATTTAAATTGCGAAGAACAAGAACTAATTCTAGATATATGTACTGAATACGCAGATATATTTTATGTCGAAGGCGACAAACTGACCTTCACAAACGAAATCAAGCACAAAATCGAAACAAACAACGCTAAACCTGTCTTCACTAAATCCTATAGATATCCTCAAATACATAAGGAAGAGGTAAAGACGCAAATTAATAAAATGTTAGAAGAAGGAATAATCCAGAAAAGTGTCTCGCCCTGGTCGAGTCCAGTCTGGGTCGTACCGAAGAAATTAGATGCGTCAGGAAAACAAAAATGGCGAGTTGTTATTGATTATCGAAAACTCAACGAACTCACAGTACAAGACCGTTATCCTCTACCACAAATATCAGAACTATTGGACCAACTAGGAAGATGCCAATACTTCACAACACTAGATTTAGCGTCTGGATTTCACCAGATTGAAATCGAGCCACAAGACATCCAGAAAACGGCCTTTTCCGTCGAAAATGGACATTACGAATTTGTCCGCATGCCATTCGGACTAATGAATGCTCCATCTACTTTCCAGAGAGTAATGGACAACATCCTCTTAGGAATACAAAACGAAAGATGCTTAGTGTATATGGATGACATAATTATCTACTCACCCACTATTCATGATCACATGTCACGACTAACAGAAGTTTTTAAAAGGTTACGAAAAGCAAATTTAAAAATACAGCCAGACAAGTGCGAATTTTTAAGAAAAGAAGTAGCATATTTAGGCCACCTTGTAACAGAAAATGGTGTAAAAACAAATCCAGCTAAAATATCTTGTATCAAAAACTTCCCGGAACCAAAGAACACCAAAGAAATAAAGTCATTCTTAGGCTTAGCCGGTTACTATAGAAGATTTATTCCAAATTTTGCCAAAATTTCTAAACCACTTACGAAACTACTTCAGAAAGACGTACCTTTTATTTTTAATTCTGATTGTAAAGAAGCCTTTAACGAACTCAAAAATATTTTAACTTCAGATCCAATACTTATATATCCCAATTTTGAGGAACCATTTTTACTAACAACTGACGCTAGTGCATTCGCGATTGGAGCCGTTCTATCGCAAGGCCCTATTGGAAAAGATTTACCCATAGCTTATGCCTCCAGAACATTATGCGGTGCCGAAACAAAATATTCGACTATAGAGAGAGAACTATTAGCTATCGTATGGGCAGTCAAACATTTTAGACCATATCTTTTTGGCCGAAAATTCACCCTGATTACCGATCATCGACCCCTTACATGGCTTTTCTCGATAAAAGATCCCGGAAGCCGATTAGCGCGTTGGCGCCTAAAACTCGAAGAATACAATTATAAAATAGAACATCGCGCAGGAAAAATAAACAGAAATGCAGATGCCCTCTCAAGGATAAAGATTAACCATTTCAAGGATTGTGCAAACTTTCAATCAAAAATCTCATTACATGCATCGAATGAAGACGACACGGAAACTCAAGAAAACGAAGACGACGATGAAGAAAATATAGAAAAAATGTCCGAAGAACTTGACAAGTTTATCGAACTGTATAGAACAAAGTCAATAATCGATTATTCTAAAATTGAAACATCGAATACGGACTTATTAGACAAATCCAACAAAAATATTGTTACATTTTTTTGGCAAAATAAACTTGAAGAACTCCACGAGAACATAATGAATGACATATTCGAAGAAAACATGGAATATAGTAACCGAAGAATTAATATTGTACACAGCAAAACTGTAAAAGATCGAAAATATTTTATTATACCATTACCGTTTGATCCCGAACGAGTAATATCACACTTGTTTCTTGTACTTTTTGCAAATAAAGATCAATTCGATGAATCAAAAATATATTGCGTCGAAAATAATCTCGAACTACCTATCCTAGAGATATTTTCTTATATTTTTGCTGACAAAGAATTAAAATTAAGAATCTGTCAAAATATAATTAAAACAGCCAGCGAAGACGAAATCCCTCAAATTTTAGATCATTACCATTGCGGTAAAAACAACTTACATCGAGGAATAAACGAAACTGTCAGAAGAATAAAGCAGAAATACAATTGGAAGAATTTAACAAAAGATGTAGAGAAATTTGTAAAAGCATGTGAAATTTGCCAAAAAGTTAAGATTTGCAGGAAAAACTTAAGTGGACCACTAGTCATAACAGAAACTCCAAAAACACCATTCGAAAGAATAAATATGGACATATTCGAATACCCTACTAGGAACTACGCTTTAACTATTCGTGACGAATTGACAAAATTCACGCAAGCCTATCCTTTGGAAGACAAAAAGGCAGTAACAGTAGTCAAGACACTCCTACTCTTTTTTCAACACTATGGAACACCACTAAGAATTCATTGTGACTGCGGTCGAGAATTCGAGAATGCTATAATCAAAGATCTATGCGAATTATACGACATTAAACTAACATTTTCTAGCGTTAACCATCCACAATCTAATGGATCTATAGAAAGGTTTCATGCCACACTCTCAGAAATGATTAGAGCAAATCAAGCCGAGAACCCAAACGATCATCCCTTCACTATACTTCCTTATGCAATAATATGCTATAACAACACAAAGAATAAGACCCACGGTTTTACACCATATGAACTTATATTTGGGCACACTGCAGGCCGACCACCAGAAACTCTATACAATCAAAAAACACTAATGAGTAAATATATTCGAGACCTGAATAACCGCATGGAATATTTTTACAAAGTAGCCAGAGCAAAAACAGAAAGACAGAAAGAAAAGGCGAAAGTAAGATTTGACGAGAATATTTCAGAACGAAGACCTGATTTTAAAATTGGTGACAAAGTTTACGTAAAAGAATCACAAATTAAATCAAAATCGGATAATCTTTTTAATGGACCTTTCGAAATTCAAGAAGTTTTTACAAATTCCGCAATTATCCTTAACCCCAAAACTAACCAAACCTCTAAAGTAAATTTTGACAGACTCAAACCTTATTTTGAATAATTTTCCTTTACAGATTCTATGGACTCCTTCCTATCGTCCAATCCCAAATTCTCCTCACTCCAATTAATAACACAATTGGAATATTTTTTCATGAAAAAGGAACTATACGAATATCTAATGACAAATGGACTTTACTTGTTTACAAAGAATTATTACCTATCAAAACTACAATATCCAATAATGACAGAATTTTGGAAAACCTGTTAGAAAAATTTATTAACGTGGATACACCGAGAAAACTTGCCTTTCAAGCCGAAGTACAGACACATGTTAGTCTGCTAAAACAAATCTCAAACTCCGTTAATTTAAAATATAAAGAAATAACCTCTGACACAGTACCTTATAATAAACGCCTAAAACGCGGTTTAGTAAATGGTATTGGAACAATCTGGAAATCTATTACTGGAAATTTAGACGCCTCTGATGGCGAATACTTTAATAAATGTATAAATAAGATAAATTCCGATGAAACTCAAATTGAAAATCTCCTAAAAAATCAAATATCTGTTACCACTTCAGTTATAAGAACTTTCAACACTACAATTCAAAAATTGCAAATAGACGAAGAAACTTTTAACAAAGACTTAAAAACTATCGAGACTACACTTCTGGACATTAATAATGACATATCCTTTTACCAAGCACAATTACAAATACTAGATTTATGTGAGTCCTTAATGGAAAGCTACGTATTTTTAGAAAATTATTTAAATGATATACTAAATTCTATAACATTCTCTCGCCTGCAAATTCTACATAGTTCTATTATTTCGCCCATAGACTTAATGGACGCATTAAAAGAAATCTCACAGTCATTACAAAATAACGTATTGCCTCTACCCACTTATATGTCAAATATAGCTCAGTATATTGACATAATAAAACTGCAAGCTTATCAGCTTGATTCAAAAATTGTTTTCGTTCTCGAAATTCCGTTAGTTGATCCCGAAATATTCACCTTGTATCAATTATATTCAATACCAATATTAGATAATCAAACTGGTTTTCATCATATACTTTCAACTGTTCATAAATACATAGCGCGAGATGATGATTCAATTTCATATGTCTTACCCATGGACACCGAAAAATGCAAACAAATCAGTCAAAACCAAAGAATGTGTACAGACATTCTTCCGTATCCCATAGACACAGATGCTATATGTGAAGCCCAGCTTTTGAAACCTCTCAGCAACTTACCAAAAACTTGCCAGATGTCCATGCTCTTGGCACAAGGTTACAATGTACAAGAAATTGACCGAAATTTATGGTTACTAACCATTTCCGATCCATTACCAGTAACAATCAAATGTGCAAGAAAAGACGTCACTACACAAATAATCAAAACAAATTCAATCTTAAGATTAATTCCCGAATGTATTGCATTCATCGGCAGTACCAGAATTCATGCTAGAGACCAAATTGAGAAATATACAAATATCACGTATAGAAGTCACCCAGTTAACGTACCCTACAGATGCTGTGACCATTTTGAGACAAAGAGTCACCTATCAAAATTGAAACCACTTAAACTCAGTAAGATCAACGTAGATGACTTAAATATTGCACAACACAAATTGGACCAATATTCAGAAGAACTGGACCATATTATGAGCCAATCATTCATTGAGGAACATCTACCCTTATTCACTATATCAACCTTATCCCTGATTATTATCCTAGTTATCTTATACCTTTTCTGCAAATACCGAACCAAAATATTCCCAAAAATTGCAATCTCCTTGTCCCAGGATCAGCGTCCAACTTCATTACCACGCAGAAATTCCATTAGACAGAAACTTCAGGGCTTAGCCTCCTTCAGAAGAAGACCCAATGTCCAACAAGAAAGCGAAGCAGAAACACCAATTACTCTGTAAAAGTCAAAGCAATGGCATTGACTTTTCACTAATAAGGGGAGCTGTTATATGAGAAAATATTAACCTTGAACTAGCTTAAGTTCGCCGACTTCAGATTTCATCATCCCATTCCCATAGAAACCGCTGAGCACGCATTAGAACTTTGTACGAACCGTTGGCCAATATTCATGGGAGCAGCAATTCAGCACTTCATACCAAACATATAAATTACCATTCTCAGATGCCGGAACCACTCTTAGCTGCAACTTCGACCAGTCCAGTTAATGTAGTCATTTTAAATTAATTTAATTTTGTACTATTATTTAATATTTAATTTGTAACAAATAAAGTTCTTTTTTAAAAAGTCAAATAAGTGATTAGTGATCTAACATATATATATATATATATATATATATATATATATATATATATATATATATATATATATATATATATATATATATATAACTTAGAGCTAAGATTAATACTATTATAAAAATTAATATTAAACTCACCAGTCTTCCGGGTTGTACCGCGTCAATATCCATTTTGCCGAGCTTTCGACATCCTCTCTGATGTCTTCTTCGGGGCTTCCGAGCTTTTTATAATAGTATTAATCTTAGCTACTCTAGCTTCCGTACTAACCGCGGAAATCTTTCCGAACATATGTATACAGGGTGAGTCATGAGGAACTTTACATACTTCTACCATATGTAGAGTCCCTCAGGGAGCATATCATGTGGCCACTAAAAAATGTCAACTCCTCTTCTTTATTAATTAACAGGGTGATTTGTGTAATTGACCATTTATTTCATTTTACTGTAGTGTTTATACGGCTCATTTGATTTTTTTAATTTTTGCATAATACAGTACACTACTATCAAGCATTCGACTGGTATTAGCTAAACTAAAAAATTCCAGGACTGGCTTTGGAAAAATTAATTTAGGGATTCGTATTAAATATTACACCCTGTATATATTTTTTTTAAAATGCAATAAGTGATTTTCAAACTACATAAATAGCCAATGAAAACGACATATGCGACAATATTGTCGCACTTTTATTAAATTTTTAGTGAACGATCAAATCTTACCAAAAATAGAACAACCATAATGAAGTATCAAATTATAAGGTAATTAATTTAAACAAATGTTATAAATTTCAAACATTTTAATTGAAATGATAAACTGAGTCACTGCACAACAAAAAACATTAACTACTAACAATAACGAAGAACAATTAAAAAAAAAACTAAAAATATGTACATAGTTATGATAAACCCATAAATTAGAACTGGAAAAGATACAGTAATGGTAACAAAATAAAAATAATTCAAAATAGATTTTCGAAATGGAACCCTGCAGCCTGTACACATTTTTGTTGCCGAATTGTTAATTGACGTATTGAATTACGGATACTCTGGGGATCGTTTCTAATAGTATTACAACAATGTATAATTCTATCAATTAATTGTTGTCGGTTATTAATATTCACTGCGTAAACTAGTTGCTTCAATCGTCCCCAAATATGGTAATCAACGGGATTGAAATCAGGGGATCTTGAAGGCCACGAAATAGGACCTGCACGTCCTATCCACCTGTTGCCATAAACATTATTGAGATGTTGTCTCACTGCCAGTAAAAAGTGTGGGGGTGCCCCATCATGCTGAAAATACATCCCTCGGATAGCAACGTTCGCGTTGGCAAGCAAATTCGGCAAAATATTTTGTAGAAAGTTCAAATAGACCTGCCCTGTTAAAGGACCATCAAAAAAGTGAGGACCTACTAATTGGTTATTTATGACACCAATCCACACGTTAACCGAAAACCTTAACTGAGAACGACGTTCTCGAATAGCATGGGGATTTTCTTCTGCCCACACATGTGAATTTCGTGAATTATTTATCCCGTCTCTGGTAAATTGGGCTTCATCTGTAAATAGTGTCCTGTATAGCGTTGGTCGATTATTGTTAATCCATCTACAAAATTCCAACCTATCGATGTCATCTCCAGCATGTAGTCGCTGAACCATTTGAATGTGATATGGGTATAGATTATTTTTTTGTAAGACTCTACTTACTTTTGATTGAGTAACATTGAGTTCTCGACTTACTTGTCTAGTGCTTATTGTAGGGTTCATAGTAACGGCGTCCATAATGTCATCTTCCTGCGCTTCATCTACATGTCGCTCTGTTGTTCCACTAGGAAAAGTGCCATTTTCTCGCAAATAATTAAAAACTGACCCAAATGTTGGATGACTGGGAGTTCGACGATATTCTCTACTAGCAGCCCTACCATTCCCATTACAGAATCCATAAACAAATATTATGTCTGCATATTCTGTGGTCGAAAACTGATGTGGCATTTTGAACGAAAGTAACAAAAGCTCTACCAAAACTAACACAATGTACTTAACGTAGATATGACAGAAGAAATATGTATTCTTGTACACATAAATAACAATTGATAATGACAATAATGACAATGGGTATAAAATATCAAGAAACGTCAAACGGTCAACGCCAACCTTCATTTTAAACTTTTTTAGATTTATTTTTATTTAGTACAGTTGATGCAATGTATTATTATTTGACATAAAATTTTAATCATTTACAATCAACAAAAACTAACACATACAAGAGGTTTGACTTTTTAATCAATTTAATTTATTATTTATCGAAAATAATGCCCCAATACGATCTATGAGTAAAAATTTAAAATTGAAAAACAATTGATTCTATCGTAGAGATAATACAAAGTGACAGTAAAGATGTTAATTTTCTACGTATTAGATTATGTTGTAGGAACTCATTTTAATTAAAATGTTTGAAATTTATAACATTTGTTTAAATTAATACCTTATAATTTGATACTTCATTATGGTTGTTCTATTTTTGGTAAGATTTGATCGTTCACTAAAAATTTAATAAAAGTGCGACAACATTGTCGCATATGTCGTTTTCATTGGCTATTTATGTAGTTTGAAAATCACTTATTGCATTTTAAAAAAAAAATTATACAGGGTGTAATATTTAATACGAATCCCTAAATTAATTTTTCCAAAGCCAGTCCTGGAATTTTTTAGTTTAGCTAATACCAGTCGAATGCTTGATAGTAGTGTACTGTATCATGCAAAAATTAAAAAAATCAAATGAGCCGTATAAACACTACAGTAAAATAAATGGTCAATTACACAAATCACCCTGTTAATTAATAAAGAAGAGGAGTTGACATTTTTTAGTGGCCACATGATATGCTTCCTGAGGGACTCTACATATGGTAGAAGTATGTAAAGTTCCTCATGACTCACCCTGTATATATATATATATATATATATATATATATATATATATATATATATATATATATATATATATATATATATATATATATATATATATATATATATATATATATATATATATAGGATGTTTCAAAAAGGTATGCCATAAATAAATCACGCATTCCGGGGACAAAAATAAATTGATTGAATCCAACTTACCTTAGTACAAAAGTGTACACAAAAAAAGTTACAGCCCTTTGAAGTTAAAAAATAAAAATTGTTTTTTTGCATTATCTCCTAAACTACTTGACATGTTGTAATAAAAATGGACAAGTTACTTTCTTGTTCTGAAAGCATTTTTCATAAAAAAGAAACAACAAAATCTAAGCGCACAGCAAAATTTTAAGGGTGGTGTGCAACCTTAAATCCCCCTTTTGAGTACGTTCAAATCAAATGGCATCATTAGTTTAATACATTATTTTTAAAATGTTTTTGCCTCTTATCACTTTTTTCAGAAAACAGCTTTTATTGAGTTAGGTCCCTTTTCATTAACCTTTAAAAAATTACGTGCAACTAAATAAATGGCTTAAATGAATTAACAAGTACAAAAAATGTCTATAACCTCTATAAATATAATATTACAATAAATGTTCAAAATAACTCCCATTTTCTTCAATACACATTCCGTATCGTTTTAATAAGGAAAACCGAATGCACTGAAAAATCATATTTTTCTGGCGAAATTGATTTGCAGCTTCAATTATTCTAACCCTCAATTGGTGTTCATCCTCTTCTTCTTATGGTGCCGTGCACCTATAGTGCGTTGGCGAATTATCTTAAGGTCAGACGTCTGTCTTTTGCGGCATGCAAAAGTTCGCCAGTGTTAGTTACGCCTGTCCAGTTCTTTATATTTCGCAGCCACGACATTTGTTTGCGACCTACTCCTCTCTTACCCTTAATCTTTCCTTGGATAATTAGTTGAGGGATTGCGTATTTTTCCCCTCTCAGGATGTGGCCCAGGTATCCAATTTTCGTGCCTTGATCAAGCTGAGCAATTCTCTCTCAGTATTTGCTCTTCTTAGGACTTCCTCGTTTCTCACCCTATCTGTCCATGGTATGCGGAACATTCTTCGCAAGGTCCACATTTCGAAGGCTTCCAACTTGTTAATGGAAGATATTTTCAACGTCCATGTGTCCATGCCGTATAACAATATGGACCATACATAGCACTTAACCATTTTGTAACGGAGATTGAAGGAAAGATTGCGGTTACAAAGTAGCGGTTTAAATTTAAGAAAAGCTTGTCTTGCTTGTTCGGTACGGCATTTTATTTCTTGTTGAGGATCCCATTGGTCATTCACCATCATTCCCAAGTATTTGAATGTTTTCATTTGCTCGATTGGAGCATTATCTACGTGCAGTTGTACTCTGAAAAATGCGCCCTTTCTTATTGTCATGCATTTTGTTTTTCCAGTATTTATCTTCAGGCCATATGTTTTTCCTGTGGTGTTTATTTTATTTAGTATCAACTGCATATCATGTTCGTTATCTGTGATTATTGCGGTGTCGTCAGCGTAACGAATGTTATTTATCGGGTACCCGTTGACCTTTATACCACAATCAGTGCCTTCAAGTGCCTCTGCAAAAACATTCTTCACATAGAGGTTGAACAGCATAGGAGACAAAATACACCCCTGTCGCACCCCTCGTAAAATTTCGAATTCCTCTGTGTTTGTTGATTTGTTCAGCCTCACACGTGCCTTTTGATTCCAATAGAGATTCTGGATAACTCTTATATCTTTCTCATCAATATCAACATTGTGTAGCATTTTTATTATTTCATCGTGTTTTACGGTGTCAAAAGCTTTTTCGTAGTCGAGGAATGTGATGACTATATCTTTTCGTTGGTCCATACAGTTTTGTACCAGGGTATTCAAGCAGAATGATGCTTCGCGCGTCCCGAGTCCCTTCTTGAAACCAAATTGTGTCTCGCCGCTCAGCTCTTCTAGTTTTCTGAACATTCTTGTGTGGAGTATGCGAAGAAATATTTTAAGTAAATGACTCATCAAGCTAATCAGTCTGTGGTCCTTGCACCTTGTCGCTCTTTGTGATTTAGGGATCATTATGAAGGTTGAACAAAGCCAATCCGTTGGAATGTGGCCGGTGTCATATATGGCATTGAAGATTGTTACCAGAGTGTCGATGTTGTCATCATCCAACCGTTTTAGGGCTTTCGTAGTAATGCCATCCGGTCCAGGGGCCTTGCCCAGTTTTGCTATTTTTATAGCGTACTCCACCTCGGCGCGAATAATCGGAGGACCGGACAAAGTTTCTGTAGATAGGTTAGTAGTTGGCAGATTCGGTCTGTTGTCTGCAAAGAGGGACGAAGCATAATCTGTCCAGATTTTAGCTAGTTCTTCCTGGGTATGTACGTAGTCGCCTTGATCATTTTTCAGGTTTGTCTCGTGGTGTTTCTTGTATATATTCGAAATTTCTTTAACCTTTTTGTGTAGTCCAAAGCTGTCCCCCTTTTCTTGTAGTGATTCTAATTCTTCACAACGCTCTTTCATCCAGATTTCCTTTGCGGTTTTAATTTTTGCTCTTATCGTACGTTGAGTTTCATTGTATTTACGTTGGTTCTGATGTATTTTGTACTGTCGGCGCTGCTCCATTAGCTCAAGTATTTCTTCCGTCATCCACTCGTTTTTGTGATTTCTTTTTATTTTACTTGCGATTGATTCATCCGCATTGGCTACATCCATTTTTATTTTCTCGCAGGTTTCCTCTATGCAATTTACTTGTATATTTCTCAGGTTCTCGTTGATGTGGTTGCCGTATGTAGTTCTAAGCTCTTCATCTCTCATTAGTTCTCTCATGTTTATATATTTTTTATTTGATGGTTTTTTAACCTTCGCCAGTCGAAGCCTTACATTTGCGATTAGGGGGTTGTGGTCAGATGAAATGTCTGCACCAGGGTAAGCAGCCACTCTATTTATATAGTTGCGGAATCTTTTGTTTATCAAGATGTAATCAATTTGATTTCGTATAATATGACCTGGCCTGTCTCCAGGTGCTCGCCATGTATACAATCTTCTTGGTGGGAGCTGATACCATGTATTGGATATGACAAAATCATGTTCTTCGCAAAATTCAATTAATAAGTCTCCCCGCTCATTTTTATTACCCAGACCGAAATTACCTACCGCATCGCCACATCTACCCTTACCAACTTTGGCGTTGAAATCGCCCATTATGATATTAATGTCGTTTTTCTTTGTGACCTTTAATGCTTCATGTATGTCTTTATAGAAAGCTAAAATTTCAGTTTCAGGTTTATCAGCTGTGGGCGTGTAAACCTGGATTAGGTTGATATTAATAGGTTGGCCTGCTAACTTCACTATTATTACTCTGTTTGAAATGGGTATGTAATCTATAACAGACATCGCAATTCCACTATCAAGTACTATTGCAACTCCGTGTCTGTGGTAGTTATCTCTGGTGTCGCTACCGGAATAGTACATTGTAAAGTTGTCTTTATGGGAAATACCTGAGCCAGACCCCCTCGATTCACTTACACCCATTATCTTCACTTCTAGGCGCCGCATTTCTTTGAGCAAGTTATCTATCTTTCCTGGGATGCACAAACTATTGATGTTCCATGTCGCTACTTTACGAATAACATCTTTAAGTCGAACCCGGGGGATTCTTAGCACCCTCGGGCCATCTAAGGTCTGCCCGGAACTGAGGGCCTTTGGTTCACTTTTGTCCGACATATAAGATAATTATTCCAGGGATATCCATGTGGATCTTTAATTTAGTGGCTTCCCCTTACCTTCTAAATCCTTATGCCGTTGGCCAAATTTTGGTTCATTCGCCTTCGGGGCCGATTTATGAACCCCAGGACAAAAGAGTGCCCTGCCACTTACCAACTCATCCGCCCGAAGCCGTTGGTCAGTAAGTGGGGGATTGCTTATACCGGCAATCACTCGGACGTCAGAGCCTCGTTAGTTATCTAGCAGGATGTACCAGATGACCATGATCTAGATCATCACACGAGCAGGTGAGGGTGACTTTTGGATAGGAGTGGCTATACGTTGCGCGTCACTATCCCTTACATCCCAGTTCATCCTCTATTGTTACAGAATACACTTTCTCTTTCACAAACCTCCAAAAACAAAAGTCTATGGGGTTAAGACCTGGACTTCTGGGTGGCCAAGAAATAGGTGCGTCACGACCCCTTCCAATCCACCGACCAGGATACTGAGTGCAAAGGTATTCCCGGACTTCATTACTGTAATGCGATGGAGCGCCATCTTGTAGAAACCACATGTTTTGCCTTATTGCAATATTCACTTCTTCGAAATACTCTTGTAAATCGTTTGCCAAGAACTGCAAATAATTATCACCATTTAAATTGTTGGGAAGAAATACTGGGTCTATTAGATTGTTATCCAAAATTCCTGCCCAAATATTAACTTTAAAAGTCCTTTGGTGATGAGTCGTTTTTTTGGGTGAGGATTTTCGTCGGCCCAAATGTGCTCATTATGATAGTTTGTTATTCCATTTCTACTGAAGGTAGCCTCATCGGTAAACAAAATATTTCTAATAAAATTAACATTTCGAGTGTTTTCCATTAACAACCAATCGCAAAATCCAATCCTTTTAGGATAATCTTCAACCAATAACTCTTGAACCGTTGTTAAGTGATAGGGTTTAAGCAGCTGATCCTTCAAACGCCTCCAAACCCTTACGTGAGGAACATTTATTTGAGCAGCTATTACCCTTGTACTTGTTCCAGGGACTTCTTCAATGATTTCTAAATGTCATCCATTATTGGACGACCACTATTGCCAGCAACTTGCGGTTGGAATGTACCCGTTTCTCGCAAACGACTATCATTGGTCAGAAATAATCATCGATCGGGTGTATTTCGATTGGGGTATTTTACTGCATAACGCCTTGCGGCTGCTGCACTATTTCCTTGACATTCACCTACGATATTCCCCATAGTTTATTGAAATCATAATTTAATCTGATCCAACTTACCCAAAGTTAAATCCATATCTGCCGTTTCCTGAAATGAGTAGGCCATGTAATCTTATTCACACAATAAATGATAGCTTCAAATGATTGACTATTATTGATGGAACTGTTTGTAATTATTGTATCCGTAGAAACTAATTGTAATTTTATGGTCAACTAGGAAAAAACTAGTTTTTCAAAAAAGTGATAAGAGGCAAAAAAGTTTTAAAAAGTTTAAAATAATGTGTTAAACTAATGATGCCACAAAATTCATTTGATTTGAACGTACTCACAAGTTTGGGGGGATTTAGGGCTGCACACCCCCCTTAAAATTTTTCTGTGCGCTTAGATTTTGTTGTTTCTTTTGTATGAAAAATGCTTTCAGAACTAGAAAGTAACGTGTCAATTACGTGTTTTATTACAAAATGTTAAGTAGTTTAGGAGATAATGCAAAAAAACAATTTTTATTTTGTAACTTTAAAGGGCTGTAACTTTTTTTGTGTACACTTTTGTACTAAGGTAAGTTGTATTCAATCAATTTATTTTTGTCCCCGGAATGCGTGATTTAATTTATGACATACTTTTTTGAAACACCCTGTATATATATATATATATAATATTGGATTTGACCAATTATTTGGGTGAATAGCTCCGTGGCATTCAATTTTTTAGTTGTAAGGAGCAAATTTTTAAGCACACAGTGTGTGAATAATGAAGAAAGGTGACACAGTGCATCAATATATTTCTTAGTATTTCAATTTCATGGTTCGATTTCTTCTTTTCTACAGTATTGATAGTGCTTGGTAGACCCTTTTATTGTAGGCAACCACCCACTATCTAATAGATTGTTTAGTCTACAGACAGGTTTGAGTGTGAGATCTGGATTATGCAATCTACTTAAAGTAATCTATATAATTTCATATTTCATCAGTTGATTTCCTATAGTAGTGTCAGTTGGACCTTTGGTCAATGCTTAGTTTCATAGAATTTTGAAATGTGCAGATCACATCACCATGAATTGTGACTGCCCATCCAAGTTGTCATATGTCACATGTCACTTTAACATTTCCGTTAAGACCAGGAGCCATTCTCTCTCCTGATGCCAACCAATATGTTGCTTCGTCATTTTTTTTTTAATTTTTAACTGTTTGTCCTTGTGTCGTGTTGTATTAATGTATAATTTTTAATGTTTATGACATTCTCAATATATTGTTGGATAGGCCAAATTTGACGAAGTAAGTCTAAAACGTTATATTACATAAAAAAATTTTATCAACCATTAACTTTAAAGTTTTTTCGAAGTTGTTTAATTTTCTTCAGTTGAAAAAACTTTTCTTGGGTTATTTCAGATGTTCCTGAAGACGCTCTTGGAGCGAAAGTGCTTGGGTAAGATTTAATAAAAACTGTGCTCGATATCTGCCTTCATTTGATTTAAGTTCATTAATTCGAGCATTCAACCTTATATCACTTTAATAATTTATTTGCCTTATAAACTTTTCTATTTGCTCTAGCCTGTTTTTTGCATATTCTAGTTCCTTTCTCGCTGCTTTTTTTTTCTTTTATTAATTGTTGGTTAGCTTGGCTTACTTCTATTTTTTTCTCTAATTTATTTTATTCTTTCCTGAATTCTCATTGTTGTCATTTTTTTTGTTATATTTTCGAGTGGATGTTATTGTTTTTTTTTATTAAATTCTGCATCCGTTAATGATTTGGTTTAATTTTTATTTTTTTTAATTCGAAACATTTTTATATATTTTTTAAATAATTCTTCTTTTTCTTTATTTCTTCCTATCTTTTTGGTATCCTCTGAAGTATCACTATCCATTTTTATTTATTTTTTTTTTTTTGTTACTTATATTATTTTTTGCATCTTTAAAAATGACTACTAGCACCGTTACCGTCAGCCTACTATCTTCAGCGCTCGATGGGTTGGGATGGGTAGGGTTTTCCCTATACCCACAATCCTTCTATTTCATCCTTTGTTTAAATATTCAATTTTAGAAAATTAATTATAGGATTTGTAAATTCGGTTCTGTCTCTTCTTTTTAGATGTTAATAGAAAGTAACTTAGTATTCGTTTTTCTTGGCTGGTTTCTGAGTCTATTTAAGTTTTTAATAACGAGTTATAATGACCAATTTATTTTACTAATTAAAGTTTAAATTGTAAATATATACTACGAATGTATTAATCGGAAAAGACATGCAATAGCTTAGAGTTTTCAGTTGATATCAAGCACTCTAAATGCACTTTACTTTAAATTTTAGTATTATATTAGATTTAATTGTTTTCTGTTTGTTTCTACCACTAAGCTAAATTTGTATCGTATGTCGTTTGTATAAGATTTTAACAAAAAGAGAATAAATATTTAGATTATTATATTATTATATTAATATTATTTAAATTAGATTTAACTAATTTTTTAGATGGATACCAGTGTTTTTTGACAACAACCAAAACCTAGCCGTTATGTCAATCGGATTCCTTTTAAATGACAGAAATAGTTCTATAGTATGGAGAGGTCCAAAAAAGACTTCGATGGTCAAACAATTTTTGACTGACGTCTGCTGGGGAGATCTTGATTATTTGATTATTGATACACCTCCAGGTATTATATTATGTTAATAAAATTTATTTATTTATTTACGGATATACCTACCATTTTTACAAAAGAATAGCGTAAACCTTTATAAAGCGTAAGTTGCGTTCAAAAAAAAATACAAACAAAAATTAGAATTAACCTAAATTAGGAACATACTCAAAACCATAACTGATTTCTTAAATGCTGTAGATATTTCAAATAACTCTTTCTGTGCTCATTGGCAGTTCTTAAAATTTTTGTAATGGGTTTATTTTGACCATAGTTTGTAGTTTGAAATGGCAAATTAAACTTAATAGCTCTGGAGTTTGAATATATCCATTTATAATCATATGAAGTAAATATAAATCTGCGTCAAACCTTCTATGATGTAGTGACATGATATTAAGTATTGAAAGTATATCGTTATATGTATATTGCTGTCTAATAAAATCAATTTTGTAAGTACACACGCTCAAAAATTTATTTTGCACTCCCTCGATACTGTAGATGTTAATAGTATATGAAGGAGACCAAATACATTGTTTATATTGTTATGCCAGCACCTTTTCTATAATCGAACATTATGTCAGCATTTAATGACAAAGAGATTGAAAAGATTTCCTTTTTTAAACAGGAAACAGGGACAGCAGAGAGAGGAGTTCGATTAATTACAGTAGAAATAAAAGATCGCGAGACGAAATGTAAGTTGGAGGCACGACCAACATTTGAAGGGTGGAGCTTCTGTTCTTGTTGAAGTCCCATCTTTCGATGAAAAATCGTCATGGAATAACTACATGAAACAGTTCTAATCAGCTGCAAGAGAGAAGTGATATTCAGAAAAAGAAAAGGCTGTCACGAATACTTGGAGCGTATCTACTAGTCGCAGTTTAAAAATCGAAGACAACAGCGAGATGAGGCTCTTCAAGAATATGAAGTAGATATTGTCTGTTTAGTGCGATATGTTTATCCAGTAGCTCCTTCGGACATGATATAAAAGTTGGCTGTTTAAACATTTATTGATGTTCTTGTCATTGAACATGAATCAACTATGGAAGCGTCTGACGGGTACAGTAAAGTTAGGACTGATAAAAAAGGAAGAAGATGAAGACAAACTTGACCAGATAGTTAATCTGATAAAAGACCTTGCATCCAAGAAATCGAAGACCATAAGATGCTAGATTGTGGCGAAAAGGAACACGTACGAAATTCTTGTACGCATCCTAGGTACAACACAAATCCATAAGCTCACCAGCAGGAAAATTATAACTCTCTCATACTAATAGCTTCTTTGAAATGTGGTGAAAATAGTGTATATGTGTACAGTGGAACCTCGATTATCCGTCAGGGCACCGGACCGATGGTATGACGGATAATCGAAAAGACGGTTAACAGAACATTAAAAAAAAAACATAGTATAACCAGAGAACTACGAACATACTGTGTTCGTAGTTCTCTGGTATAACTCTCAAATTTTATTTGTATGTTTTATTTGACAATATAAGTGGCATTTGTGTTAGTACAGTCGACTCAATTTGATTTAAAATATTCCGAAATCTTTGTTTTATTGTTACTTCACATTTTGCAATGGATGGATTTCTTAATCGAGGTAAAATCATCAAATCTACCTTATATGCTTCTTCTTGCCGAGAATACCACTCGATGAATTCTTATATGTGCGATACGGCTTTTCTAGCTTCTTTACGAAAATCTTTGTGAGTTGCAATAGCATCATCAACATCGCCACCGTCAAAGTCTGTGTCAGATTCTATGTTTCGTCCGCCTCTATTGCCATTTCAACGATTTCATCCCCTGTCAGCAATCGATAGCCGTTTGCGTCCTCATCACAAATTAACCATTCGTTTATGTCATCTTTAAGCAACGAAAACAAAACAGTTGATCCAACCATAACTTCATTTGTTACCGCATCACGCTCGGCTGTCACGGGAGCATTTTCATCTTGAGTTGATTCAGGCTATAATTTATTCCACGCTCTTTTCAGCGTTACTCTCGAAACATCAGCCCAAGCATCCACAGCATTGTCGACTGCATGTTTTAAATTGTATGCTTTCCAGTATTCTGGCAAAGAATATTCCTCTTCCATAACTAGGTTTTGAATAATTTTTTTTCTGTATCTTTTTTTGAATGTTTTAATGACCGATTGATCCATTGGCTGTATCAATGATGTTGTATTCGCAGGCAGAAAAGAGCATGTGATATTTCCATCGTCACTTCGCAGCATACCGGCGTCAGACGGTATATAGACTGTTGGTTATATAGACAATATAACTTATGTATGAACGCTGACAGTTAACAGAGGTGACGGTTAATAGAGAGACGGATAATCGAGGTTCCACTGTATATGTAAATGGAGAAATAAATGGTAAAAAATACACATTCTTGGTTTATACCGGAGCGACCAGGCCTCCATGTGTGGAGCCTGACGCCGGCTCCACACATGGGGGCCAACGTTTTTATGACTTGTTCCAACGTTGGGAGTTTTCCGTGGACTGTCGGTTTTTGCGTACACATCAAAGGGATTGGCGCCAATATTGGTGTTGCCGTTGATGCCGACCACACATTGGTGCTACAGCAATGTTTCAATCGGCGTTTAATTATGCTATTTGCGCATAATTTAGTTGTTGGCGCGTAATATTCGCATCCTGCATAAAATTAGGTAACTAATTTTGTACAATATAGCAAAGCAAAAGAAAATAAACCAATGATAAGCCACAGTTTATAAAAAGAGTCCTAATCTTCTTTTTTCTTTTGGAACACTTGTGCTGCCATTTTACACAGCATTCTTTTTAGAAAATAAAAATTACTTTATCGAAGAAAATTTCCATTCCATGACGGCATTAAAAAACAAATTTACAACATGTAAAAATTGATCTTCGGCCACCTGAGTCATCTCCGTTGAGTTGTTTAGAATTAACACTCCGATACATGTCGGTGGTCTATCAGAACTGGTTTTATGCACAAAAGGCTATTTCTTACATAAATAAATAATATACATATCTGGTTTTTTCAGTACCTTTCAGGCACCAAAAAAAATATACTTATCGAAATATTTTACAAAAGTATATGCTTTTAATTTTGAAATATAGATCATTTTGTCCTAATAGACCACCGTCGTATGGTCATGTAACTTTTAGCATATGTACTTCCATATATCGGCTGTGGATTAAAATCACGTTTGATGCAGAATATAGCTAAAATAGAAGACTAAGAAATTTGGGAATTGAGTTAATAAAAGAATAAATGGGATTCAGAGCCTCGACGTCAGGTTTACACTCATATTCAGTCTGCATTTGCCAAATACGGCATATCTAAAGATCTAGTAGCTTTAAGTAACGCTGTAGACAAAATGACATAAAATTCGCTTTTTTTGTAGCAGAATATAATCATATGCACTCATTATCACGACAGTCGCAGCCGTTTTAATTTCCATGTCGTACATGTTGACGTTGGCTCTAGAGGGAACAGACTGATATTAGCCCAATACTCAACCCAATGTGTGGATGCCTCACCGAACGTGGGAACACAGTTGACCCAACGTTGGCGCTCTGTTGCTTGGATTGGCCGGAGCAACTTTTTTTTTCTCGTACTTTCCTAATGGTTCGCTTCATATTTCCAACGGAAGGCAATTTGACTGCAACAGCTCCTATGTTTGTAGAAGCTTGGGACAGAATGTATTGCGGAGAATCCCTCGTGTTGTCTGCATCTTCTCTTATTTTCTTTATAACATTTATTGCTTCTAATTTTGCAGCGTCGGCATTTGGCTGTGGGCGTTGTTAGATGAAGACTTGCCCATCCACGGTTATTACTCGAACGCGACACTTATATTTTCGACTGAGATGGCACTTCCAATGTACTTTTATGTAACACTTCGATCTTCGATGAAGGGGAAATTGTTGTAACACAATTTTGGTTTGACTTTCTCACTTAACACGTACTGCATATCTACTTCATAAATAATATTTAAAATGAAAAAACTTCACAAATCTCAAATGGCACACAAAATACAATCAATATAATCACAATGAAAAATCCAATATATACCCATAAGTAAACATGTTAATGGGCAGGTAATGATTTTAGTTCTTTCCGTAATACCTGGAAAACTAACTAATTATCCTAATTATTATAGCTTCATACAAAATACAAAATTTGTTTAATTTACTAATGTTTGTATTTTGAGAACGATTTACGAAGTGGAAATTGAAACGTCAATAAACGTACTTTAACCTTTAATTGTGGCTTATTCCCATTTAAATAGTAATTACTTTAACATGCCACAAGAAAATAGCTTCAGAACAATATTAAAATACAATGAATACAATCAAAATGAAAAATCCAATATATACCTAATCAGGAAACATTAGTAGTTAACATGTTAATGGGCATGTAATGTTTTAATCCTTCCCTAATACATGGAAATTATTATAATCCCTAATTATTATAATGAGATTTAATCAAAACCATTATTTTTCTTATTATTTCCAAAGGTCAAGATATTTTAGATTTGTAATAAATATTTTTTCAGGATAAATTAATATACGATTATATACGTGGAATATCACATAATTTGTCCTATTTTAAGTATCTTTCTTATGTCTATATTTTGTATTATTTGGAATAAATATTTAGATATATAATTTTCTTTTTTATTCGAGCAATTTCTATGTCGAGCAATTCTTCTTCAATCTTAAGTATTCCAACTTTGGACATAGGCCTCCCCCAAATCAATACAGTGTTTTCTATTTTGCGCCACTTACTTCCAGTTGTGTCCTCCCATCTTCTTAATGTCATCAGCCCATCTCTCCTAACCATGGTCTTCATTGTTGTATTTCGTGGTTCCGTCTTTTATCCTTCAGTCGGGCATTGTGTCCTGTGAAGCTCCATTTTAATTTGGCAGCATGTTCTCCTGCGTCTTTTACTTTGGTTTTGCTTCTAATCCATTTGTGTTTTTTTGTCTATAAGTCTCACCCCGAGCATTGATCTTTCCATCGCTCTTTGTGCTTTTACTATTTTATCCATATTAGCCTTGGTAAGTGTCCACGTCTCTGAACCATACGTGAGTATAGGGAGGATATACTGATCGTAAATTCTGGTTTTCAAATATTGTTCTATTTTAGTGCTTTTCAAGATCCAACTCAGTTTTCCTAATCCTGCCCACACTAGCCTTATTCTTCTGGTAATTTCGGCAGTTTGATTTTCTTTTTTAACTTTCATTATCTGTCTCAGGTAGATGTACTCGCTTACTGTTTCTAATTTTATGTCGTTCAACGTTATTTCTCTAATGTTATTGTAACGTTAGGCACCAATTTGTAACGTTCCAACGAACATTCATTGGGTGCCAATTTGTAATCCTTCGAGGCTCAATTTGTAACATCCCAACGTTGAGCTGCTGTTGTCAACTTGTAACCGCAAACCTTAGTTTGCTGCTACAATCCGACTAACATCACTAACAACGTTGGAGTGACAAATCGTTTCCCGTTGGGACCAATTTTTAACGTCATAACCCCTAATGTATCAATTGCAAAATTGCTACATTAGACGTTATACGAAACACTCCCTGGCTAGCTCACTCAGGACGTGAATATGGCCTACTCTGGAGCAACACACGCAAACAAGTAAAAAGAAGAAACAATACACAGTTAAATTAACACATGTTTATTAAAATATTAAACAAAAAGGGCAGAAAAATACATGTTTAAATATTATATTGAATTTAAATAAAAATTATTTGACTTCTTGCTACAGTGTTACATTATAGTAAGGAAAAATGCTTGTCACCAAATCCTAGGTTTTATCCTGGTCTTTTCTGCTATGGTTGTTAGCAAGCCATGTTGTTAGTTGTGGATTTTCTTGCCCTGGAGTCAACTCTCCTATTGGAATGATAGTGCCATTCTCAGGCCGGTTGGTCTTCTGGATGTTAATATAAATTGACCCGCACCTGAGAAATGTATCCCGGAGGTTGACTCCTAATTCAGGAGACGACACAACAATTGGTTATTATACTTTTACAAAAGTCATGAAGAAAATCGACATTTTTAGAAATAAAAGCAATTATATCGACTTTTGTATCGAACGGGAAGGGGGAAATGTCAACAAAAAGGAGTCTTTGTCACTAGCATTAAACTAAACAGAGAATAAAGATGGCACCTCTCGTTCCAAAGTAACAGAAATAGAGATGAAAATAAAATTCATTCTTTAGAAACTTGAGTAAAAGATAAAAATGATGATTATTAAGAAAATAGGAAAGGTAGATACTGAAATATATATATACATACATATATATATATATACACATATATATATATATATATATATATATATATATATATATATATATATAAAGAAGATAGATTTGGACGCCAACTGGTTTTTATACCAAATACCAGAAAAAAGAGAAAAGAGAATAATGAATCAATTAAGTAACGACATAATTCTGATACAATCTATATCTGAGAAAATATATAGAAAAATAAGAGATACAATGGAGGATATAGAAGAATATGAATTATGACAGAAGATATGGAAATTGGAGAATAGAATTAACGAAATATATTAACATAAGAAAGAAAGCAGGCAATGTAGCAGTTATAATGCTACACACTTCCACCACCCAGTAGAAAAATTTCGAAAGTACCTTGAGAAATTTTTCTCATCACTAAACTCATTATATGTTATGATCATCAAAATAATAATAAAGGTAATCTTTACCAAATAATAAAGCTATCTAGATACCTAGATATAGGTATAATAACTTGTAAGTTTAGGTACTATTATTTAAACAAAATAAAGTGAAAATGGTTAACTTGTGATAAGATATAAAAATTAATATACTTATATTAACCTAAGTCAAAAAAATAAATGACTATCACCCAACGAATTATAGTATCCGTTAAACTAAAATTTTAACTACATAATTATAAACTATGTATTACAGTATTGTAATACTATATACACTAAATGACTTTAGAGTGAGCACTCTGGGTATTATTTCATCCCCAACGAATTATAGTATTCGTCACACTAAAATTGTAAGGTAAATAATCCTATGCTATACCTTATAGCAATTCCTTACAAGGCTTTAGAGTTAATACTCAGGGAAATATTTTATCCCAACGAATTATAGTATTCGTCACACTAAAATTGGTCGTAGACCAAGAGGGAGAAAAGCTACGTTAAGGGTTATCCGCAATCTTTGGTACTGTACATCGATTATACACTGGGCCGATTGAAATCATGTTGGTATGAACGCAGTAGCTCATAATCCATGGTTAAACCTCGAAAGCGCTCCTCAGAGACGACAGTCCTGTGTACTATGAACCCCCCGACGCCATACCCTAAAGACAACCTTACCATTAAAGGAAGATCCAGTGGTATAAATGTACATCTCCACCACAGTTCGGTCCCATATATATGTAATTACATAAATATCATACAAAAACAACTAATATGGGGACGATGTATCTATCACTCATGGAGATAAACATCGTTAGAAAGACATTCTTTCAAGAATGTTAGTTCTTAAGGGAAGTTGATTTTAAACCAAGGTAATTATGATATTAGCAATATCACTAGATATGCATATAATCATTAAGTTATAAAAGATAAGATATCATAATCATCAGTAATGCAGTAGGTATATAAATCCAAATATTAGTTATCATAATACTAATCTAGATTTTAGTTGCATATATTGCATGAGATAGTATGAGTAGAACATTATAAGCAGTTAAGAAAGATAAGGTAAACATCAAAATATAAAAGAAATAAGTAAAAATTTAGTAAGACCAATCTAGACATCTATTAAGTATAAAATTTACACAAGATGAAAAGAAAACTGCACAAAATTATACTCAGTTGAACTGAAGAAGAAAAATTAGTCATAAATATACTTTGATTTAAATCCAACCGTTATGCACCTGTTAGAATAATAAAGTAATCTATACAGAAAAATTGTACAGAGCAAAGTTATACAAGAGGGTATAAAAAACAAAACCTTTCCATTGTCATTTCAAAGAGACACAACCCTACACCAGATTTCTAAATAGTAGTATGCATAAGGTTAAATCTACCTTGTAAATGCAATAAAAAAAATTTCATTAAAATATAACACTCAGGAAAAAGAAAATTCATTGTAGTTATGCATTGATGAGGGCAATCATTGTGAACTAAATCAGAGAAACTTATTATGACTAAACTTCAATAGACAGTATGATCTGGAAACAATTACATTGTTTATTAAAGATAAGAAGATAATGAGAATGAATTCTCGACATATTGCATATGCATATTTATGGACTAAGGCAAGTCAATAAAACAGCAAATTGACATTAAGCTAGTATAAGATAAAGTAATTTTTGTACCAAATAGTATCAAAAATTAAAGGTAGGTAAATATCAAGATAATTAAGTAACACAAGTAATTTTGATTGTCAGATAAAGATAAGTATATTCTTCACAATACCTAGTAAGTCAAAGTTCTACGCAAAAGACATTAAAGATACTGCATAAAATTTGGCTTACTTATGATAAAGGAAAATACAAAGCAAAGATAAGTTGTGGTAATATCATATAAAATTGCTATAACACTAAACACTATCCAGGGATCTACACAAAAGAAATAGAACTAGAACTGCATAAATATAGACGTATGTATTTAAAATGTTAAAGACAATTCAAATGCAATCAAAAACTTCAAAGCTTCATAATCTTACACCAGAGGTTTCTATAAAAGAAGATATATGCATAAGATTACTTTCACTCCAAAAGATAAAGAATTATGCCTAACGCAACACCCCTAATGGGTAAATGGAAAATATTAACGCCCTTGTTAATAGTTTTCCTGCAGTGACCTCAAGTCCCGCGAAGATAAATCATCCTAGGCAATTTTTATGTGCTTGTCCGAACAAATCTCATATTTGAACCCACTCAACGGAAAAACAAGACACTTGCACTAGGTATGAAAATTAGACATAAGTTATTACCGCAATAGTTTTAATAACACCATAAAGGTAATACAAGTAGCTAACTTGCAAAGGTAAGAGATAATGTGTTATTAAACGAAGATAAAGATAAGTAAATAACAATCAAACTTGTGAAAGGTAGTAGATAAATTTTCTAGCAAAGGTTCTCATAACTAAATATTTTATTGAAAAGTCCATAAATAACGAAGATATTTGTTAACGCAGGTAATAAAAATATGTATAAGCTTAACAAAAGAGATAAGAAGATAATTTAAAATATATGCAATACAAGATATATGTAAGTTTAAATTACACTTAAAGATAAGATATAATAGTATAACTGCAAGTTTTACTCAAAAGATATATTTTTAATATGCATTACTGATTTTCATCGTCACTAGAATCAGTGACATCTAATTTGATATCCCTGACATGAACATTTCCAAGATCATTTCCATCTAGATCCTTTAAATTGTAGACTAATTTAGACAAAACTTTATTGACAATACAGGGGACAAATTTTGGCGCTAGTTTTGCAGAGAAATCGTCGACAGCTTTTGATAGGACAAAATTTTTCTTCCAGACTTTATCACCAACGTGATATTTGACATCACGTCTACGAAGGTTATACCTGCTAGAATTCGTCGCATAAGAGTGACGTATTCTCTTTTGCACTTCTTTGAAAATAGAAGACATATTTTCTAGTGGTCTTGGGTCGAATAGCTTGTTATTAATATTAATGACATTGCTTGCTTTGTCTTCTATTGCACCAAAGAAGGAACCGTCCAAAGGGATATTTCTGGCAAAAGTTAGAAACGAAGGACTAAATTGTGTAACTTCGTGTTTGGCTAGGCGAATAGCCTGGGCAATCTTAAAGATTTCTTTGTCCCAATCTTTATGATTATCATGTATAAAAGAACGAATAGCTGTTACGATAGTTTTGTTAACTCTCTCAGTAGGATTTATTTGAGGAAAATATCTCGCATTATACCAAATTTTTTGTACTTTATATTTACTCATTAAATTTTTGAAATCATTGGAAACAAACTGTTTCCCATTATCAACTTCGAAAATTTGTGGTACCCCAAAGATAAGAAAAACTTGATTTTCAATAAATTTAACAATAGCTGTAGAGGTAGCATTTGCCATTGGATGGACAAAAATAAATTTCGTGAACTAGTCGACAACAACTAAAAGAAAACGATTTCCATTTTTAGATCTAGGATAAGGACCTAATAAGTCAGCAGATAAAAACTGAAATGGAAAATTAATATCTCTGTACTTTCCCATTAAACCAGCAGGAGGTACATTTCCTGGTTTACTAGCAGCACAGATTTTGCACTTACTGATATAGTTTGCGACATAAAGTCTCATTCTAGGCCAGTAATACAATTCCGTGATTCTAGAGAGCTTTATATACTCCTAGGTGAGCAGCTGTAGGATCATCATGAAAGAGTTTCAAAATATCTTTTCTGTGAGGAGACGGAACGAAAATTTTCCATTCTGGGGAAGGATCTGAAAACTTATTCCTTGAAAAGATATGCTTGTAAAGAACATTACCATGAACTTTAAAAGCAGGAAATTGATCTGGATTATTTTGTACTTTTTGTACCATATTATCATACCAAGTATCTGTTTTAAGATTAGATAAATCTAAAAGAGAAATTTCAGGATTTTGTTCAGGTATTCTAGAAAGGGAATCAGCCACAACATTTAAAGAACCACTACGGTGAATGACAGTGAACTTGTGACAGGATAGTTTCATTATCCATCTGGCAATTCTAGGAGAAGGGTTTTTCATGGAATATAACCACTGTAAGGATGAGTGATCAGTAATCACAGTGAAGTTTTCACTTCCTTCAATATAACACCTAAATTTTTCAATAGATAATAAAATAGCCAGCAGTTCTTTCTCAGTAGTAGTGTACTTACGTTGAGCTTTAGAGAGAGTTTTACTAAAAGCTATAGGATGCTCTAAACCATCTTCTTTTTAAAATAATACACCCCAACACCAGTGTCACTTGCATCACAAGCAAGATAAAAATGCTTGTCAAAGTCTGGACTAGCAAGAACAGGAGCAGATGTTAGTGCCTGTTTAATCTGACTGAAAGCTAAGTTAGCTTCTGGAGTCCAAACAATAGACTGTCCTTTCTTTTTACCCTTGAGTAAATCAGAAATGGGAGTACAAATGGATGCAAAATTATTCAAAAATCGACGGTAATAACCTATCAATCCGATAAGTCTACGAATTTGAGTAGTAGTTTTTGGAACTGGATATTCCAAAATAGCTTCTACTTTAGCTGGGTCAGTTCTTAACCCTTGTTGATCTACAACAAAACCAAGAAATTTAAGAGAAGGTCTACAAAACTGACACTTTTCAAAATTGACTGTAAGATTTGCATATTTAAGTCTCTTAAACAACATTTTAAGAATTTTGATATGACAATCAAAGTCAGGAGTAACAACAATAATATCATCAAGATAATAGAAAACATAAGGCTCCAGTAAAGGACCTATAACTGAATCCATAACTCTGCACATAGCTTGTGCACTATTATTTAAGCCAAAATGTAATACATTAAAACAGAACAAACCTCTATTTTGAACTGTAAATGCAGTCTTTAATTTGGATTGATCATCCAAAGGTATCTGATAAAAAGCTTATTTTAAATCGATTGACGAAATAAATTTAGCATCTCTTACTTTAGATATGATTGAATCTATTAAAGGCATGGGGTAACTATCAGGAACTGTTATCGAATTAAGTTTTCGACCATCAAAACAAACTCTATAGGAACTATCTTTCTTCGGAACCAACCACAAAGGAGACAACCAAGGTGTACTGGTTGTTAATGGTTCGATGACTTTCAACTTAAGCATCTCATCAACTCCTTCGTTGAGAATTTTCTGCATAGCAGGCGAAAGAGGATATTGTCTTTGCCTAATTGGTTTCGCATCACCAGTGTCTATATGGTGAGTATACAAGTGGGTTCTACCAATAGAATCTGTTGGGCCTATTTCCTTAAACAGTTTGACTACCGAATGTAGTTGTGAAAGCTGATGGGTGGATAAATTCTCTGAACTTACTATAGTATTAACAACACAAGTTGACAGTTTAGCTGTACTATACGAAAAATTTGTGAAATCCAAAGAAATTCTAAACAATTTCATAAAATCCATACCTAAAATCATTTTATGTGAGATAGAAGGAACCACTAAAACTTTTAACTTTTGTGTGCTACCAGATAAGGTAACAGGTAAAAACACATAACCTAAGGTACTTTGGACATTACCATCAGCAGTAGTTAGCTGTACTGAAATATCATAGTGAAGATGCAAATTCAGCTTCTTAAGAAGAAATAAGGCTGGAGAGCCAATAATAGAGACATTACTACCAGAGTCTACAAGTGCAGATATTGTTTCTCTGCCAATATTTATTGAAATATATGGTCGATTATCCTGTGTACGAATATCGAGAAGAGGATTAGTTCTACATAAAGTATCAGACATTGAAATCAACGGAAAAGAAATATTCGCAGGATTTAAAGAAACATTGTGCGTTGTATCTATGGGAGTTTTGTCTATAGGTAAAGGATTAAAATCACAATTAGAATCAGAAGTTTCAGCTCGCGTTTTAATAATAGGTGGTAGTTGAAATGTTACTCTGCTTGTCCTTTGTTTGAAGTTTTCTTCAAATTTTTTCCTGGTATGTTCTTCCCTTTTAGGTTTAATGCAGACATTTGACTGCAATGAGGTTGATTCCTGTCCGCTATCGAACAACCTCGCGCTTCGTTTTTTGAACATTTGGGGCAATGTGCCTTAATAACGTTCTTAAAACCGCAACCATAACAAAATTTATTTTTCTGGTACCTGCACTGAGGATACAAATGACCTCGTTTGTTGCAATTCCAACAAATTTCATCAAGTGAATTTGTTTCATATGAAAATTTCTTATTATTATTAAAGTGGGGTATAGATAACGCAGACTCAATTCTTTTACAGTAAGAGGTAAGATCAGATACAGTGTCTATATCGTGCAAAGCCAAAGCTTTGATGTAGTCTGGCAAAAGACCACGTCTAATTTCAGATACTTTATCTTTCTCTGAAACGACAGAAGGTAAACGGAAGAAAAGAGCTTCAAAATTAGAGATAAATGTAGATACAGGTTCTCGAAAAGATTGCCTTGTAGAACGAATTTGTTCCCACAAATTCCTCTCATAATCTGCCGGAAGATAAGTTTCCTTTAAAGCGGCAACTAAGTCAGACCATGACTGAAATGTCTTTTTAAGAAGATGATTATGCCACCAAGTGAAAGCATTGCCATCAAACAGATCTCCTGCAGAAAGAAACAGGTCATCATTAGAAAAATTCCTGGAGATTTTAAGCGTCTCAATTTGTTCAAGAAAAGGAATCAAAGGCTGTTTGCCGGAAAACTTTTGAATTCCCCATTTATAAATGGGCACAGACTTCACTACTGAAGATGCAGTATGTGATTCTACCCTAACTGGAGTAGATTCTGAAGGAAGATTAAGTTTTTCCACAAGCACACCCTCAATTGACAATAATTTACTCCGTAACTGTCTTTTGACTGTTTCCTGCGTTGAAGAAGTGGTCTTCAGACGAGATACACGGCCAGACAAATGAGTTAAACGAGAACAAATACATTTGTACCTATAATCAGACTTACTACCTGAAAATTCATCGATGATACTAGATAAATCAGCAAGAGTAGCCAAGGCCTGATTATGGTCTTGCTCAAATTCAAGAGGGACAACTGTTTCAGAGAAGCTTCTGTCTGATGCTTCCTGAGACAAAATTCCACTAAGGACTCTTCTTTTCTCATCGACAGTAGAAGGAACCTCAAGATCTCTAATAATTAACTCATAGGTTAACTCATCAGTTTTCAAATGCTTAGGGTTGATGGTAGCCATTTTGTAAGATTATTTAAAAAACAATAATTTATGTAAACCAACAAGTAACCAAATCAACTTTAAAGATAAAGATAATTAAATTTACGAAAATAATATAAAACTACTATTTTATATTTAATTAAGTTTTAACACTACCCAACAACACATGGACTTGTCAAGGTTAATGATAACCAGCAGACAAAAAAGGTTGGTAAAAACTAGATAAAAAAAATAAGTATAAAAAAGTAAGTAAGATAGAAAATAGATATTTTTACTGAAATTTAATAAATTTACTACTCAAAATAGGAAGAAAAATGTTAAAGATAATAATAGCAAGAAAATATAAAAGTATTGTTTCAACTAAATACAAGAATGTATGCATTACTCAGAGTATATTACGTTGGTGCGCCAATTTGTAACGTTAGGCACCAATTTGTAACGTTCCAACGAACATTCATTGGGTGCCAATTTGTAATCCTTCGAGGCTCAATTTGTAACATCCCAACGTTGAGCTGCTGTTGTCAACTTGTAACCGCAAACCTTAGTTTGCTGCTACAATCCGACTAACATCACTAACAACGTTGGAGTGACAAATCGTTTCCCGTTGGGACCAATTTTTAACGTCATAACCCCTAATGTATCAATTGCAAAATTGCTACATTAGACGTTATACGAAACACTCCCTGGCTAGCTCACTCAGGACGTGAATATGGCCTACTCTGGAGCAACACACGCAAACAAGTAAAAAGAAGAAACAATACACAGTTAAATTAACACATGTTTATTAAAATATTAAACAAAAAGGGCAGAAAAATACATGTTTAAATATTATATTGAATTTAAATAAAAATTATTTGACTTCTTGCTACAGTGTTACATTATAGTAAGGAAAAATGCTTGTCACCAAATCCTAGGTTTTATCCTGGTCTTTTCTGCTATGGTTGTTAGCAAGCCATGTTGTTAGTTGTGGATTTTCTTGCCCTGGAGTCAACTCTCCTATTGGAATGATAGTGCCATTCTCAGGCCGGTTGGTCTTCTGGATGTTAATATAAATTGACCCGCACCTGAGAAATGTATCCCGGAGGTTGACTCCTAATTCAGGAGACGACACAACAATTGGTTATTATACTTTTACAAAAGTCATGAAGAAAATCGACATTTTTAGAAATAAAAGCAATTATATCGACTTTTGTATCGAACGGGAAGGGGGAAATGTCAACAAAAAGGAGTCTTTGTCACTAGCATTAAACTAAACAGAGAATAAAGATGGCACCTCTCGTTCCAAAGTAACAGAAATAGAGATGAAAATAAAATTCATTCTTTAGAAACTTGAGTAAAAGATAAAAATGATGATTATTAAGAAAATAGGAAAGGTAGATACTGAAATATATATATATATATATATATATATATATATATACATACATATATATATATATATATATATATATATATATATATACACATATATATATATATATATATATATATATATATATATATATATATATATATATATATAAAGAAGATAGATTTGGACGCCAACTAGTTTTTATACCAAATACCAGAAAAAAGAGAAAAGAGAATAATGAATCAATTAAGTAACGACATAATTCTGATACAATCTATATCTGAGAAAATATATAGAAAAATAAGAGATACAATGGAGGATATAGAAGAATATGAATTATGACAGAAGATATGGAAATTGGAGAATAGAATTAACGAAATATATTAACATAAGAAAGAAAGCAGGCAATGTAGCAGTTATAATGCTACATTATATTTGTCATTATTTTTGTTTTTTCCGAGTTCATCTTAAGACCTACTTTTTCCGAAGCTTGAAATAGTTGCGTCATCATGGTCTGTAGTTCTTGGAAACTTGTAGCGAATATTACAATGACATCAGCGTATCTCAAATGACTCAGTTTTCTTCCATTAATATTTATTTCTTTATCTGAGCAGTCTTTGAACACATCTTCCAGTCCAAGTGTGAATAGCTTTGATGAGATAACATCTCCCTGGCGAACTCCTCTGTTGATTGGTATAGCTTTGGTTTTCACATCTCTTTGTATTTTCATTGTAGCTTTCTTGTAAATATTATGTATGAGTATTCTGTATTGGAAGTCTATCCTGCAGTTGTTCATAGCTCTCTCTATTGCCCAAAGTTCTATGGAGTCGAATGCCTTTTCATAATCAACGAAGCCAATGTATAAGTTCAAGTGATATTCATTGGCTTTCTCTATTAGCGTTCTGACTGTAAGAAGATGATCCGCTGTACTGCAACCCTTTCAGAATCCTGCCTGCTCTACCGGTTGATAGCTATCGAGCTTCGACGTTAACCTGTTAGTTATTCCTCTCATAAACAGTTTGCACATTTGGGATAGCAGGGAGATTGGCTTATAGTTCTTCAGATCTACCCTGTCTCCTTTTTAAAGAGAAGTATTGTCAAACTGGTATTCCATCTGGGCCCGGAGCCTTATTGTTCTTTAGTTGTGCCATAGCTCGTTTTTTTTTTCGAAAGATTCTATGTTAGGAGTATTTCTGAGTTGACATTCGTTATCTTTCTCTTAAGATCTTCCTTTGCAGTGTTATCTGGGTTCTTTTTTCAGGAATATAAATCACGGTAAAATGTTTGAGTAACTTTTAGGATTTCGTTCGTTTCTCTTATTTCTTTTCCATCTTTATCCTTCAATGAGATTGTTATAGGCTTTCCTAAGTTTGATCTTAAGCATTTCAGACCTCGGTTCTTTTCTATTATTTTTTCTACCTTGTTTTCATTATAGATCCTTAAATCTTCCTTTACTCCCTTCTTTATTTGTTTATTCAATTCTTTGAAATCATTGGTGTTTCGCTTTCCTTCGCTTAGAAATGTGCGTCTCTTTTCCATCAACCGTTTTGTTCCATCACTTATTCTGTCTTCTTTATTTTTCGTTTTCTTTGCAACAGTCAGTCCTGCTTTCAAGAGCTTTCGTTGCATTTCTTTATTAATTGTGTTCATGTGGGAATATTCTTGTTGCTAATGTTCTACAAATTCTTTTCTTAAGACTTCTCTGTACTCATCTCCCTTTTGTCGTATTTTAGTTTGATCTATCGGATTAGAATAATTATGTGGCCTGTTTCTACTGGTTTTCGTCTGTTTAATAAGAATCCTTGCTCTTAAAAGGCGATGATCGCTCTCAGTTGTGAATCGATTGAGAGCAGTTATATCTTCAAATATGTCTTTGTTCCCACACAAGAAGTATTCGATCTCGTTTTTCGTCTTTTTATCGGGAGATATCCACGTCAATTTTCGGTTTGCTGGTTTCTCTAAGTATGTGTTCATGGCATATAAATTTTGTTGTTCTAAAAAGTTATATAAGTTTTCTCCTCTTTCATTTCGTGTGCCATAACTATGCACCCCTATTTTAGTTTCAGTATTTTCTTCTTTTTTACCCAATTTTACGTTGAAATCTCCCATAATGATGGTATACTTTGTATCATTTTCTTCTAATGCTATTATCAAATCTTCGTAGAACATTTCAGCTAGCTCTTCCTGATGTATTGTTGTGGGAGCATACACTTGTATAACCTTGATCTAGGTCCATTATAATATAAGCTACTCTATCAGAAACGCTTTTATATGTAAAAATGTATGGTGTGAGATACTTTTTGAAAAGAAATCCTACTCCACCATATGTTTCGTCTATTTCCCTGTATAGTATAGGCGATTTCCAGAGTTTAGATGTATGCATTGTTCGCCTCTTCTTTTCACGTTTGATAGTCTTACAATATCCCACTTTATCTTGGATAGTTCTTCTTCTAACTCGTAGACCTTTTCATCTTTAGCCATAGATTGGATGTTGTATGTGGCTAGTAGTAACTGTTTTTGTTTATTCGTATGTCTTTTTGGCGTGTTTTGTTGAGCTTGTGCCTCCCCCAGAATCCGTGAGGCTGACCGGTTTTCCGGTGTGGGATTCTGAGCTGCTAGGTCTACCCACCTGGGGTATCGTCCCATTTTGTTTCAAGTTCAACATGTTGTGTTTTGACGGGTATATTGGCATTAAAACATCACGCTTGCCGGACGGGTTGGTGAGTGTTCGCAGTAATTGATTTCGATTAATTGATTTCGAGTAATTGCGTTCGAGCAATTCACCGGTTACCAGAAGATAATAAATCAAACATTGTCATAAATGTCATACCAAACCAAATGCCATATTCTACCTCATTTCCGTCACTACCTTCGCCTAACCCTAATAACGAATGACATGTAGTTCCCAGTAGGAAACGCCCGAGAAGTCCAGAGGAAGAAAATAGAAAATCCACAAGACAAACTAAACTCAATGAATACTAGCTAAGAAATAGATTTAGTAGCCTCAGTGAAGAGTCAGAAAAAGAAACTATGGAAATACCAGATGAAAGTACCAAGAAAGAACCCAAACCACCACCAATATTTGTCACTAGAGTAGAAAATATAAATCCCCTCATGGCACTGTTAGGTGAAGAAATTGCAGGTAAATACAGTATTAAAGCCGGTACTGAGGAGGTAAAAATACAGGTTGAAGATGGAAAAACTTACTCTAAAATCATAAAAGCCCTAAAGGAGAAAAACACGCAATATCATACATATAAAACTAACAAAATGAAAACATTTAGAGTAGTACTAAAGAACATCTACTCATCAACAAACATTAAAGAGACTAAAAAACCACCACCTATGTTCTTTACAGATCTAAAACAAAATGAAAATAACAAAGACATATATACAACGAAACATCTAATGCACTCAAATGTAGTTTTTGAAGCACCACGCCCCAACAGAGAAGGATATGGACACACAAAAAATTTTTTTCGCAGAAAACCTTGCTGTGTAAAATGCACAGATAGTCGTTAGGAAAACTCAAGATACCAATGTTAAATGTGTCAACTGTAACGAAAATATATACCGAACATCCAGATGGGACCGCGCATGGATGGACTGATGAAAGGATATAAACCATGATGAAAGGATATAAACGAGATTATCTACAGGCAATAACAGTTTGCATTCATGACTTCACGGAGTTAATAGTAGTATCTGCTATATACTGGCCCCCAAAAAAACAACAAAATGGAACAATACCAAGTACTCTATATAACCATAAAACAAACTGGGTAGAATTTAGGGAACAGTTAGATGCACACAATCAATCTGCAAATTCCATTAAAAACGCCGCAAGAAATAGAACATGCAACAAAATAATTCACAATAGATATACAGAAAGCATGGGTGGGCAGCGTGGGGAAAGCGTGGGCAGCAACCCCGACTATTGACTACACTAAACCAGGAAAAAATCTTGACCCTACAGTTAAACAAAAAATACTAGAGAAAAGGCAGGTACGAAAAAATTGGCAGATATCGAGATGCCCAAGCGGTAAAGCAAAACCAAATAGAGCTACCAAAGATCTAACATAGTTACTAAATAATATCAAAAACAAAGGTAACAAGGATTACCTAAGTTGTCTTGCAGCCTCTGAAGAACAAAAAAGCTAAAACAACCACAACAATATTATACTCCAATAAGAGACATGCAGGGTAAATGGGCCAGAGATAACAAAGAAAAAGCCGCAGCCTTTGCTGAACACCTAGTAAAATTTTTTTAACCAAACGAACCAGATCCCAACGACAATTTTAGCGAGATTCATAACTTAGAAGCCCCGCTTCTAAGAAGCATGGGACAATCGAGCAGGTGCACAGAATAGTAAAAAAAATCTCCTACGCACTGAAAAGTAAGTCCTGCCTCTCAGCAGCCTTCCTAGACGTCAGTCAAGCTTCCGATAAGGTTTAGCATGAAGACCTACTTTAAAAGATAAAGAAACAATTGCCATATCCTTTCTTTCCACTCCTAAAATCTTACCTATCAGATAGATACTTCCTGGTAAAGCAGCACGATGAATACACTCAGCTCCACACTATCAAAACAGGTGTTCCACAAGGAAGCGTACTAGGACCTATTTTATTTGTCTTGTTCACTACAGGCCTCCCATCCATCAGTCGTTGCTACTTTTGCAGACGACACCGCAATACTGACCGTGGACTCTAATATCACAAAAGCATCAGTAAATTTACAAGAAAACCTAAATAAAATTGGCTAAAAAAATGACGAATTAGAGTAAATGAGACCAAGTCAACACATGTAACCTTCACAATGAAACGAGGTGAATGCCCTCCGATCAGGTAGGAATGCTATCGCCAAATCGTGAATTGAGCAGCGGTTTCAATCGAGAATTGAGCGACGGTTTCAATCGAGAATTGGAACGTTAAAGTGAATATGATTGAGAAGCACTGGACCATTTAGTTCTAACCACTATACCAATATTGAACCCACAATATAAGAAAGTGCCTGATAAGCTAATGAAACTAACTGACGATACACAAGAAAGGTGCATTATTAAACGATATTTCTGTCGAACAGTTCTCCAAGCAATTGCTAGCTATCGGAAATGGCCGTATTCCTGTCCACGAAAGGAATGGTTTGATTTCGTTTCCGCCGAATTTTTGCCATTTTGTCTCAACGAAGGACGAACTCAGTGTTCCCAAACATCATCGCTTGACACAAAAATTACAATTGGTTGAATAAAAGAATAATTTTAGCAGCAAAGAACAAGAATAGAGATTACTTTTAATCATTCAAAATAAAATCTTTTTTTTTTTCTGGAAACCATCTGTTATATACTGGTCGTACTGAAGCCAATTGGCTTATTGTACATCTTCCATTCCTTTGTGATACACAGTCCAAGATTCTGGAACCCTGTACTAGCTTATAAAGGTCCAAGGGATGGGTATCGTGTATATTTGGAGTCACTTCGTTGTCTCGAAAAGTGTTTGCTGCCTGCGATCGAATGCCTCGCAGTCTTGTAAGATTTGGTTGACTGTTTCAGTTTATCTGCTACGGAGTCTGCAGCTCAAGTCTCCATGAACCAGTCCCATATGCAGGTGTCCCTTAACTGGCAGTCCAGTAAGTAACCCTGTTATGACTCAGCTCATTCCTGCTTGTTTCCCGCTGTACTTCAGCCCTATTTGCACATGTCCGTCCAATATATATCTTGCCATGTGTTTGGCTGGGTATATTTTCCTAGTGTGAGTAGTGTTGGCTTCAGATCCCACGGCTGGCTTTAACCGAAGTACTTTGTAGCTGATGCTCTTCTGACAAGTGCATCAGCTCTTTCATTGCCATATGTTCTCCGATGACCTGAAGCCCATATCAGTGTAACACTTTTATGTCCGCTCATTAGAGTTCCTTGGTATTTTAGCAACCCTTTGTTGCAGGTGGATAATAGTATTCTGTCGTGGTCTCTTTTTACCCGCGGGTTTTGCGGGTACTCCTTTTTTGGTTTCATGATGATTTGCTGTGGTCCATTTCCCAGCAGCCATTTTTACCTCTCGTCATCTTTCTTTTTTGAGCATCGGAGAGACGTTTCTTTGCTACTTTGTGCAAAGCCTGTTCCTCTCGGAACACCTTTTGGCTGCATATTTGGGACAGTGATACATGATGAAATTCGTGTACCCCGACAATAAATGCCGGCCTTACCCAGGTCTACCTGGCCTTTCGGCATACGAGCTTTTGCTAGCCACTAACCCCTACGAGTCCGACACCATTTGAGGGTGGCGCGTTGCAAGGAGCATCGCTGGGCTCCACCCTCCCCGTAGTACTTGTGTTGCGGTACGAACACCCGTCCGTTATCCCTCCCGGGGCGGAAAGGTGGACGCAGGTCAAGATTCGACCTCGCACGTGGACAGGTACCGCCGAGGAGCTCTCCTCTTCCACTCTTAAGTCTCCCAAGGTCTCTAAGTATCCATCTGTTCATTCCTTCCCATTAGTCGCCTCTTACGACAGGCCCCGTTGTCTGTGATATGCCAATTGACCATGATGAGAGTTTTTTTGTGTATGTGTGTGTGTGTTTGTGTGTGTCTGTGCCTGTGCCATGTTCAATTGACAAATCTACAGTAATGATAAAGCTGCCGCTCCCATACAATGTTATCAGTTGATCCACGGGTGCTTCTTTGGTTGTACCTTATTCACGTATATTCTATTTTTATATAAGACGTCCCCTATTTGTCATTGAGACGTGCTGTGTCGGAGTTGAGGCCATACCCTGTATTCGCACATATTCAAATACATATATGTATATATATATATATATATATATATATATATATATATATATATATACAGTGTAAGTAAAAGTTTATGGCCGGTATGGTAAAATTTAACAGGATATCTAACACAGATATAAAATCATATTTTCAGCGAATAGACAAAGATAACAATCATATTTCCCCTTGGTCTCCCCTCCATATTTCTTATTGACGCCCATTGCCCATTAGTGAGACGATTAGTTCCGATTAGAGATATTTTACATATCTCTAGTTCCGATCCTAATATAAGAAACTAGAGGTGGGTCGTTGACATTTTAAATATACAAATAGTACTTACATTTACATTACACATTATTAAATCGCGAATCGTCTAAATTGACATTTAAAAACAAAAGTTTTTCCACTTTTCTTGTTAACCGTGTTCTTCTTTTATTTAAAATTAAACCAGATTTTGAACATGTGTTCACAAGGAACAGATTTTGTTACAATACTACATATTTTATGAATATAGTGGTTAAGTTAGGATACACATGGCGATGGTTTTTCCACCACTGTAATGGACAGTTCCAATCTCCGTTCGATTTTTTTTGTGGGTAATATATCAGACAAATACATGTCGACTTCTTTTATATCTCTCGATACAGGTGTATGTTTAGATGAGTCATGTCCAATTCATCAAAAATACACCATAGACTTAAGTCATCTTTATCAGTTTCTTTGTCTTGTACTGGTTGATTTTCAATAGTACAATCTTCTTTTTCTTTTTTTATAGAAGTAACCAGCTTCTTAACTCTTTTGTTTTTTTACCTTCATTTTTATCAGAAAATCCCTGCATTTTAAATCATTATTTGTCATTTACGAATCTAAGGTTTCTCACTGGTAAGCTAACTAGTTGATGGTGGATTCAAAAAAACTACGTTTTGTATAGACGTAAACAGAGGAGCAACGAACACTTTACGTCGACGAGGACGATTGGTTGATCTGGGAGACTACTACAAAACTCTTTCGGGACAGTGGACAGTCGGGCTATCGGTTAACGTTGAAAATAAAATAACTAGGTATTCTGATTAATGAATGAGTTTCGATTTACGATTGATCTGCATTTTCGAAGGTGATGGATACTTCCATTAATAAAAATATTAGTTTAGAACAAAAGAAACAAATAGATATGGATTTACTAAACCTATGCAAAGACTCGTTTCATCCGTTTTCCATAGTTGAAGAACGAGCTTTTAAAAAGTTTGCAGGGTGGATTTCTGGATATAAACCGCCAACAAGAAAAACTTTGTCAGGTTCATTACTTTAGAAATGTTATATCAAAACTGAGCAAATTATTAGATCACAAGTTGTTAAAAAAGTAGAAAATATCTGTATTACTACTGACATCTGGAGTAACTGAGAGTTACATCGCATTAACAGGACAATATTTAACCGAAAATTTAGAATTGAAAACGGTTTTATATGGCTGCTGCCATTATTCAGAATTCAGAAAACATCGCTTTTGAAATTAGTGAAATTATTAATCAGCGGGGTCTAAAACGAAAAGTACATTTTGCAGTAACTGATAATGCCTCAAATATGGTCAAAGATATTAAATATGTTTTGGAATGAAAACATTTAAATTGTTTTGCTCATACGTTAAATTTATTGGTGGAGGACGCACTTAAATGCTGTCGTGTACAAATAGATAAAATAAAAAGTATTTTTTCGACAATTCGGCAAAAAACACATTTCAAAAAAAGTACCTTATCTTGGCCAATCCAAGACGTGGAAACTAGGTAGAACCTTTTAAAGAAATAACAAGTACAATGAGTGGTCAAAAATACTTGAAGGGTAGTTCAGTGATTGTTATGGTACGCTGCCTGCAAGAATCTTGCAATAAAATTTTAGCAAACGGTAACCTTACATCCATAGTATCCGACGTAGTACAATTACTAATATCGGGTTTAGCAAAATGATTTAGAGGGATAGAACAGTGTGGCACATTCTCATTATGTACATTTATGGATTCACGATTTAAAGTGCATCGATTTTCTGATAAAAATTAAGCTAAAAAAACAAAAGAAAGAGTTAAGAAGCTGGTTACTTCTATAATTAAAGAACAAGAAGATTGTACTATTGAAAATCAACCAGTACAAGAAAAAGAAACCGATAAAGATGACTTAAGTATTTTTTATCAATTAACTGTACATGACTTATCTAAACGTACACCTGTATCGAGAGTCCATTACAATGGTGGAAAAACCATCGCCATGTATATCCTAACTTAACCACTATATTCATAAAATATTGTAAATGTGAACACAAGTTCAAAATTTGATTTAATTTTAAATAAAAGAAGAACACGGTTAACAAGAAGTAAAGTAGAAAAACTTATGTTTTTAAATGTCAATTTAGACGATTCGCGATTTAATAATAACGTCTAATGTAAATCTACGATTTACTATTTGTATTGTTTAGTTTATTTTTCAAATTATAATAAATATATCCTTCATTAGTTTCTTTCACTTCAATAAATATACACATAAACGATAATATCCATTATGTTTGTTTATGTACTCGCTTATTTGAAACTACTGGTAACAATCAACTAGTTACTTGTTTACGAAAAACGATTCAGTTTCGTTAACGATAAAAATATCAACGTCCCACCTCTAGTTTCTTAGTTATCGCCTGTCGAATATCGGGTCAGCTGTTGCTGAAATGCTATTGCTGTTGCAACGCGACGTTGCCAAATAATTTTGTATGAAACTTTTGTATTGTTGGCGTTATAATGCAGTTTATTATTTTTATTGGAAATAAGGCACAATGTGACTTCAAAATACGAAACATTAATAAATTTTATTTATATAAAACGATTTCCGAAGTGGAAATCAAAATGTTAAATAACACTTATTGTAAAGTAAAATTGTGGCATATCCCAATAAAAAAACAGTAAGCTGCCATTTAAATCCATTTCGCTAAAATTTTATTATCTTAGAACATTGTTCAAATGCTAAAAAGACAACAGGTCAAATAAAACCAATAAGTTTGGCAACGTTGAATTTCCCCTTTTTTATTATTTCCACTCATGTATTTTCGGCGATATTTAAAGGGCGGACCTAATATACCTTTCTCTTTTTAAACAGGTGTTTCTCACTCCATCTCACGTAAGGTCCATACCGACCATAAACTTTTACCTACACTGTATATATATATATATATATATATATATACATACATACATACATGCATACATAAATACACACATACATATGCATACATGCACATACAATCGTAGAAATAAAATCATCAAGTTAATGAAATCTACACAATGATTATAGAAAAAACTTAATCAAGAAAAATAAATGGATGACAGACGACATCTTGAAATTAATGGAACAACGTCGACTGATAAAATCTAATGAAACAGAATATAGACAACCTGCAGAGAAGAATAAAAAAGGAGATCAAATTAGCCAAAAAAAATGGATGAGAGAAAGGTGCGACGAAATGGAGGATGTAACATATTTAAAAAACGAGTTCCCTCTGTACTCGTTGACAATAATAACAAAATTATTGTAAATGAGCATGAAATAAGAAAAGAAGGGCAGCTGTATATATCAGAGTTGTTTGAAGATGACAGGAATAATATTGACGAATTCTACCAAAACTGTACTGACGGCTCAGAAATTATGAAATGCGAGGTAGAACACGCTATAAATAATGCTAAAATTAGAAAAGCTTGTGGTGCAGATGATACACCAACTGAGTTGCTAAAACTAATAGAGGATGATAACATAAAAGTAGTAGTAAGACTTTTTAATTCAATATATAACACCGGAGTGATTCCCACAGATTGGCTCAAATCCATCTTTGTCGCAATACCTAAAAAACACAATGCGAGAAAATGCTCAGAATATCGATTAATTAGCCTAATGAGCCACGCTCTTAAAATTTTCCTAAGAATACTTCACAACAGAATTAGACGCAAATGCGAAGAAGATCTCGAAGATACCCAATTTGGTTTTAGAAATGCTATGGGAACCAGAAAGGCACTTTTGCGCTTAACATCCTATTACAAACATGCCGTGACCAAAGAAAAGATGTATTTGCATGTTTCGTGGACTTCGAAAAGGCATTCGATAAAGTACAGCATGTACAGTTAATGCAAATACTGAAAAATATCGGAATAGATGATAAGGATATTCGTGTCATTACAAATTTGTACTGGAATCAAACTGCTATCGTAAAAATTGGAGATAACTACACCGATGAAATCTCCATACAACGAGGAGTCAGACAAGGTTGCATTTTGTTGCCAACATTGTTCAATGTTCACTCCAGTGAACCACAACCAGTTATTTAAAAAGGCACTTGAAAGACAACCATATGGAATAAAAATCAACGGGGAACTACTTAATGTGATTAGATATGCAGATGATACAGTAATTCTTTCAGATAATATTGAAGGTCTCCAAATTCTGCTTGATCGTATTCACGAGGTAGGAGAGGAAATGGGCATAAAAATAAACTTAAACAAAACCAAATTTTTAGTGATTAGTCGTGACCCACATCCCGATGCAAAGCTTTAATTAAACGGAGTCCAAGTTGAGAAGGTCCACAAAATGACATATTTGGGAACTGTGATAACGGACCAACTAGATCCAGACATAGAAATAAAACGTAGAATAGCAATGACTAAAACTACTTTTATGAAAATGAAGTCATTTCTTTTACAATAATCATCCCAGTTTAGAACTACGACAAAGAATGGTTAAGTGTTATGTTTGGTCCTTACTTTTGTATAGTGCAGAAGTGTGGACGATAAAAGTATCGATCATGAACAAAATTGAAGCATTGGAAATGTGGGTTCATAGACGAATGCTGAAGATACCTTGGACAGCAACGAAAACTAATGAAGAAGTACTGAGGAACGTCAACAAAGATAGAGAACTGCTAAAGACTGTTAAACATCGAAAAATATCTTATCTGGGACATATAGTAAGGGGAAGCCGATATAAAATATTACAACTGATGGACACAGATATCAAATGCAGGACAATTATTCCATATTGCAGAAGATCGAGAAGCCTTCGCAATGGTGATCGCCAACGTCGGATAATTCTGATATGGCACGCGAAGAAGAAGAATGTTCGGTTAGTTTTGTATTCGCCATGACGATAAAAAAAAGCCAGAATGTTCGTGGTCTAAATATAGAAAAAAAAATTTTCTTTCATGCTCAGTTATACGTAGTTTGTTGACGTAGGCAAATAATCCACTTTATTCATTCTCGCGCCTGTCAAAACAACGTGAAATATAAAATATTACAGGATCCTTCAATGAAAATAATCGACACGGGTTACTTTGTTTCTATTACACTATGGCGAAGGTAAATGGCACTATTCCTTCCTCGATTTCATTCATTTTTAGATATATTAATTATAGTACTATTTTTTTCACAATATTTATTTCTTAGTATAATTTTTTTTTATTTTATATTGTTTTTGATGTGTATTGTGCTTTTCCTTTTATATAAGTACTTGCTTTTTTATCATGTTGCTATTTTTTTGTTTTTCTGGTTTTATATTATTATAGCTATTTTATATTCTATTTTTATAGGAACCTCAGACGAACATATAACAGTGATGGAGACTTTAAAAACTGTTAAATGTGATGGCGCTATTATAGTAACTACTCCGCAGCAGGTCTCTATTGAAGATGTTAGGAAAGAAATAACATTTTCTAAAAAAACTGGAATTCCGATATTAGGACTTATTGAAAATATGAGTGGGTAAGTGCCGATAGAAGGCAATAAGGAAAAGTCTAAAATTCTTGTAATGGTTGCAAAATTCTAATAATTAATACTAAGAAATGTTCATCAATATATTTGTCTTCTTATCACTAAAGAACATAGGGATATCGATATTCAACATAAAAGTGTCTCGTGTTACGCAATATACTAAAGCATTCAATACAACCGATTATTGACATCGTTTTATCTTTTGAAATTGAGAATTTCTGGTTTGCAATATTCTGAATTCGTATTCTTAATACGCAATTTACCAATTGCTGTAAGTATCTAAATAGCACACTTATAGTAATTACAATACTAATGTATAAAAATACTGTTACGAGGCAAACGTGGTTTAACTAACTTTATTTTAACTCACCAAACTGCAGAGACTCACCAAATTACGAATAACAAATTCTAATTATATTAATAATTATCGCTTTTAATTTTTAATTTTCCAAAATCACTTCGCTAAAACTAATCATCAAAGGCCGGCTCTTCAGCTGAGTTAATAAAACAACTGTTCTCGAAACAGATAAAATAGCTAGCTTTACGTACCCTCCGAAGCACGGAGGTGTCTCAATTAAATTAGCAGTTAAAAAATTCAGAGTGTCTGTGCCGGGGTCGAATGCAGGTCGGACGGCTTGGTATAAGCCAGTACATAGCCACTGAGTTATGATCGCCACGTCATCATTATTGATGCTACAGCCCTCTAGTAGAGCATCGACCTTTCCAAGTCTACTTCGCCAGTCAACCATATTAAGTATCAACCGCTTCTAGTTCGCAGCACCTATTTTTCTAGCATCATCATCTACACCATCCTTTCATTTTAGTTTTGACCTACCTCTTCATCTATTCCACATTGGCTGTGACATAGAAAGAGGTTTTCATCTCTCTTGAGATGATCCATATTTCCGATCCATATGTCAGCACTGGTAGTACAAGGATTTTGTATAAGTTTGTTTTGTATATTTGTTGTATTTTGTATTCGTATTTTTGTTTTCTGGCTTAAGTTTCTACTTTTGATATGTGAATAATGTATTTGTAACAATATGATTCATGAACTGCATGACTCAATGTATAACTTCTTTCAAATAAACATGTTTTGGCATGTTTTTAGAAGACATTTATGTACATACCAGACCAAATTATTTATATATATATATATATATATATATATATATATATATATATATATATATATATATATATATATTATGTGCATACTAGACCAAACAAACATTACTAATTTGAGTATTTTACATCTTAAGGTACATAATCGACGTTCGCTTATCCGCTAAGTCGATACATTATTAATGTGAATGAGAACTTATTTTATAAACTAGATCTAATGTATTATTGTATGTATTATTTTTATTATTATAAGTGGAAACAATAATTGGGAAATATTGGATTCAACATAAATGGGAGTTTCTGAACAACTTGAGGTTTGCAGACGACATAGTCCTTATTGCAGACCGAGTATATCATGCCTGTCAACTTCTTTAAGATCCTCAGAGCTCTTGTACACGAGTTGGCCTTAAAATTAACTTTTCCAAAACACAATACGTGACCAACCTTATACTCACATAAAACATTAACTAATGGCACGCATATTGAACAAGTTTACACCTATAAGTATCTGGGCCATGAGATTAAATTAGGAAGAGACAATCAAACAACAGAGTTAAACAGGAGGATAGGACTAACATGGACAGCTTACAGAAAACTGAGGGAAGTCTTTAGTTCAGAGATTCCCATGTGCTTAAAAAGAAAGGTCTTTGATCAATGTGTACTTCTAGTTCTAACGTATGGAGCAGAAACATTGACCCTTACCAGAAAAGTAACCAGAAAAAAAGATACAAGTGGTACAGAGAGTAATGGAGAAGTCAATGTTGAATATATACCACATATACACTCGCGATCATAAAATCCGGGTCATCTTGAAAATTTCAAGTTTCTTAAATATTTTTGCCTCTGGCGCAGTAATAACCTTTTTTTGGCTAATGTATTTTTTATTTGTCATCAATGTTTGTTTTAAAAGAAAAAAAAATGGTTTTTTATTGTTTTTATTGAAAAAACTGAAAACAAATCAAATTGTTGCTAAAACAGACATACGAAAAAAAAAATGGAAAATACAGAACGTGGTAAAAAATCAGTGAAATTTCAATGACTAATATCGTGTATTGCCTCCCCTTGCTCTAATAACCTCTTGCAGACGACGGGGCATACTCTCAATTTTTCTCCGTATTACATGTTGTGGTATGTTATTCCACTCTCTCACTAACAGATCCTTAAGCTCCTGTGTGTTGTTAGGAGAACGTGTATGGGTTTGAATACGTTTTTTTCAAATCGTCCCAGAGATGTTCAAAGGGATTCAGGTCCGGAGACCTAGCTGGCCAGGGTACCCTCGTAATTCCAACCTCGTCCAAGTATAACATACTGATCCTGGCAATGTGCGGTAGCACGTTGTCCTGCATAAAAACGGCGTTTTATCCAAGCCCTGCCAGGTTGGGCATAACATGTTCTTCCGGAATCTCCGTAATGTACCTTCGTGCAGTTAGGGACCCATTTTCGATGAAGGGTAATTTTGTGTGGAAGTCGGAAGATACACCTCCCCAAGCCATGACCGAGCCTCCACCAAATGGCATTCTTGGAGCAATGCAAGCTTGTGAAAATCGTTTACCGGTTCTCCTTCAAACTCTTACACGTCCATCGGATCCAGTTAGGCAGAAACGGGATTCATCTGAGAATAACACTTGCTTCAATCGTTAATTCCACAATGCGCGTATTGTCGAGCAAAAGCTAGTTGGGCAACTCGAGGCACCCGGCGAAGTGGCGGTCCTCTAGCCATTACCCGAGAAGATAGTCAAGAAGAACGAAGTCTTCTTCTGACTATTGCAACACTAAAATTGCGATTTCGTACTTCCTCTAGACGATTTTGATGCATAACCGCAGTTGAGGTCCGGTTTCGTAAAGCTTGAAACAAAAGGAAACGGTCATCTAGTGGCGTGGTCGTTCTTCTTCGTCCAGAGCCAGGTCGTCTGGTTAGCCAACTTGCCTACTGAAAGCGTTGAAGAACTCGTTGAACCGTAGAAAGGCTTACGCCAACAGTTCATGCGACTTGCTGTTGAATGTAACCTTCTTCCACAAGTGTAACAATTTGTGCCGTTTCAACAACAGTCAAAGGCATGTTTGGCAAAAAATAAACACTAATAATGGCACTAATAAACACTAATGGTGGCAATAATAAACGTTTGTCCATTGCATTTGAACAGAAAGCCGAAGCACAAATGAGACATTTAAAACAAGCGGTAGTTACAGGTAGCGTTTATTTTGCAAAGTGTGCACTTTACCGCGAAATCGGCACTATTGTAATTCTTTGTTACAAAGGAAACCGCAAAAATTATCAGAAACATGCATTAGTTTGTATTTGTGTTATTATTATTTACGATAAAGCTCGTTAAAAATGAAATATCAGTGATTTTAAAGATGACCCGGATTTTATGATCGCGAGTGTATATGTTTCTTAAGCAGAAAGATAATATTGTACTGTTACAATGTAAAGTGACCAAAGGAAACATTTTCTTACGCGCTGCCCATGATCTAATTCATAATTTCCTAGAATTCATGATGAGCTCGTGATTTCGGCTACATTTGACCACTTACAGCGCATAATTTCTGATTTATAGTTTTATTTAATATTTAATATTTGACTATAGATCCTCATTAGTTTTGATATAGTTCTGATTTTGATATTTTTAATAGGTTTAATATTGTAGTGAGTTCTTTTGGTTCTTCTCTCCTTCTTAGGATGTGAGATTCTAGCTCGAATATTTGTGCCAACTAGAAAGTGGTGTGAATCAATGTCAGCATCTCTGTAGTTGCGGACATCCATTAAGTTGGAGAAGTATCTAACATATAAAAGCACATGATCGATTTGGTTATTTGTTAAGTCATTGGGTGAGATCCAGATTATATGTTTTCCTGTTAATAATGGCTTTGGTTACGACCAATTAACCAGACTGTTCGATTTGTGAAGTGAGTATCATCACTATATTACAACATGAACATAATACATTTATTAATCTACAGCTGGTTCCTAAAAAAACTGGTACGACTCTTAAAGCGTATTTTGTAGAAAATTGAGCAGTGTATTTTGAAGGATAAATACTTGTTATTTACATACTGTCACTGTCACTGCCAAATCTTGGCTTCACATGGTACTTTGGTCACTATCAGTCCAAGCAAGGTTCTGAAAGATCAAAAATATCTATCACTCATGAAGATCGTACGCTTTTGGAGAGATTAGAAGAGAATGCTTTTGAAGATGCGAAAACTGCAAGAATTATGTCACAGTTTCCGGGAAGAAAGGCAACAACTTGGCGCAGTATTAAAGCATCGCGTCTTAGGTACCGAACTGCAGCAAAAAAAAATAAGCTCTTACGCCACAACAGAAGCAATCAAGCCATATTTGCTTAACTTAAATGCTTGACTTAAATTTTTCAATCTCCAAAAAGGCAAAATTGGGGTGTATGGACCAAATAATAATAGATTTAATTATCTATATGTTGATGGATTTCATCTAGAGGAATGGGAATAATATGACGTATTGATGGTAGGTTTGTTGGGCAGACTTCTCTGAATATTCTAGAAAACATCATGTTTCCCAGTGTAGAACAGTTGTTTCCAGAAAATAATTTTATCCTCCATCAAGATAATTGTTCTGTTCACACTGCAAATATAATAAATCAGTGGCTCCAGAATAACAACATCGAAACCTTACCATGCCCCCGCTAATAGTCCAGATTTAAATCCAATCGAGAATGTGTGGGGGCTTATTATAAAACGGTTGTTGTATCTGCGTAATTTTATACCTTAAAAATGTTGAAGAGCTGTGGCACGGTATACAACAGGTTTGGGAAGAGCTCTCTGAAGAAGACAATCATAGTTCCTTTCACGCAGATGGACCGAAGACTACAAGCTGTTATCAATGCTGATGGAGATATTACAAAATATTAATTTTATTTTTACATACCTAAATTTAGTATAGTTTTGGTCTTCCAGACCCTCGTTTTCTTTCGAGAGTTTCTTGTTCCCTCCATTTTTGATTAATAGAAAAACTGTGGTTCTGCTTATGTTAAAATGTTTTGCTGTCTCTGATAGTGGCCAGTTATCTTTTAATTTGGTTAATATTCTTGCTTTAATATATTGTTTAGTTAAGTCGTTTGCTTTATTCCTTAATAATAATAAAAATAATAACAACAACCCTATTTTATGTAAAAACTATCATTTATATACTCTTTATAAAATGCAGGAATTCAAAATAATTCGAATAAATCAAAATTTAGACCTTAATAATTATTATAATTTATGAATTAACATATGTAATCAATTGTTTGTTGTTTGTTTATTTATTTTATTATTTATCTGTCATAATAAATATACAGTAGACTCCCTCTATAACGAGAACTGAAATGGCAGACTAATTACCTCGTTATAAGCCGATCTCGTTATATCAGACAACAATAATACTGTGCATACATATGAATATGTAGTTTTCTAAAACATTAAATTCCTATAGTGAAACCATTCGGAGCAATATAAGCTGCTAATAAATATTGTTTGAAAGGCGTTTTTGAAAAAAAGTGGTTTACTTTTATTGTCAATGAAATACAATGAAAGAGTTTTTTTTATTGTCAATGATATAGGTTAAAACAAAAAAGCTGTACTTGAATTTTTTCCAACTACATAATGTATAAAGCCCATTTTCAAGGATAATATAAACTACATATTGCTTCTGCAATTGGAAGAATTCTCTCATTTTTGACTGCTTTAAATTGTTCATTATTATTCTATCTATCATATTTTCTAAATATGTGAAACAGTTGTATTTATTGTAAAGAAGTTTATTGAGGGCGGCAGTTATATTTATTGCGGGGCCGTTTAAAAAGGTATTTATTTATAGCCACGTCCGGGCCCAAAACGTAAAAAAACACGTTTTTCAATTTTATTTTGTCTCGTTATAACCAAATTTGCCTCGCTATAGAGAGTGATAGTTCAATAGAAATTTTACGGGACATCTAATGTACCTCGTTATAAGCGAAACCTCGTAATAACCGTGTTCGTTATAGAGGGAGTATACTGTAATATAATGCTAGACCAATCAAATACACTGCTCAAAATGATTACATCTTCGATAATTCGAAAGCTACTTTCCTATGAACTGTCCAAGTGCCTCATCGCATCTGTATTATACATACTTTTTCATTTCTGATTAGTCATTTTACAATTATAAGTTTTCATTTTAAAATGTGTTGATAAAGTACATAAAATATGTTAATATTTTCTGAAAAAATAATACAATTTAGATCTGTAGTAAGACTTATCTGATAATCGATTAATCATTATCTGATTTATTAATTTTTATGATGTGTATTCGACACTTAAGTAGAATATGTACCAACTAATGTTCTCATTCTACCACAACTGCAGAATAGATTATCTATCATTTTCATTTTGTACTTATAGTACGATGTTTGTGCATGGTTAGCACCTATTTTGACATTTTATGACACCATGGTTGTCTGGGAATTCTATTTTGATGTTTTACAAAATTTAATCCGTTTGTGAATTCAATATGTAATAGTTAGAGTGCCCGTTAGCAATAGATACTCTCTCCAAACTTTAGGCATCGCTTCATTAGGTCGAGTCTGACACGATTTTACTCTGCGAATTTTTTTGGTTCTGGAGCGTTTTTCCTCGAATGACAATATAATCAATGTTCCGTCTGACAATATATTCTTTTAATTAGATAGCCCAAAAATTATAAGAAAAACACGAAATTAAATTGACTGATAAATATACGTCATTCAACGCTTCTGACGACTCGAACATGTTGGAAAAACTACTGTGACGAAATTCATAGGTAACCAGCTAAATTTTCACGATTCTTCATTAACAGCAGCAAAAACAACTACGTCAGATAATTTCATATTATCTGACGGAACTTGTTTTCCGATTTTCCTATCTGACGGGTGACAATTTTTGGGAAAATTAGAGAAAAACACGCCCCAGAACCAAACCCAAACCAATATCGCAGACCGATACCCAAAGTTTGGAGAGAGTATCTTTCATAAACTTTTTTGCCGACGGGCACTCATAACTATAATTCTCTAATTTGGTTTCTCTTATTTGGTTTTTTTTTTGTTTTATGAATAGGTCAGAGAAGGTTATGCCTATGTGTTCCTTTACCCATAAATAAATGACTACTTTTTTGTTGTGAATCTCATTAAGTAATGGGTAATTCAAAATTTGTGCTTCAATGTGGTTTATTGATCGACCCATTTTTGCTATCTGTACATATTTCATAGCCTGCATGATTGCTGCTATTTCGTCAGTATAAATGAAAGCTTCCATAGGTAAAACATATTTTGTGATTAAATTTAGTGATTAGAGGCACACTTTTGATATTCATTTGAATTTGATCCATCAGTAAAAATGTTTTCATAATTAGATGAGTATTTGTTTTTTGGTTAGTTGAATTTTGATTGATTCTCGATACTTCCCCGTGAGTTTTTCCTTCAGATATATTTTCGGGTGGGAAAGCTAGGATAGGAGGACTTTGCTTGGAATAAAGTACTCCTGTTAGCTATGTACTGTGTTAGCTATTTCTGTGAAACTTTCTACTATAAGAGGAGTTTTCTTAGAATGCCAATATCTATTAAGAATAATTCTATTAATAGGTGTTGATTTAAGGTGCCCTAAACATATTCTTAGACATTTATTTTGTAGTGCTTCAATTTTGTTTAAATGAGTATATGTTGCAGTTCCATACAGTTGACTGCTATAATCTATTATGGATCGTATCATTGTTTTGTAAAAGCAGTGTTTAGATCTGCCCCCACTTCGTTTTGCAAAGTCTCTGAGAATATTTATAGAATTATTATTATTTTTTTTTTTTTTGATAATTTGTTGAATGCAATCTTTCATAGTAGTTTTCTATCTAGTTGTAGGCTAAAGTATTTCACAGAATGACTAATAGATAATTTACATTTTTTTATTGTTATTTGTTTGGATAGATATTTCTTTTTCTAGAGAATATACATGTATTAGGAATATACACGTAACCATTTTTGAATTTTGCTAAATTCAGTGGTAATATTTTGTATATATTTTTCCTCTGTTTATTCACTGGTGTAAATGACGACGTCGTCGGTGTATTGAATAATTTTAGATTTTTGGAAATAATCTCTAAATTCATTGTATAGAGACATAAAGGGTTGGACGCAGAATACTACCTTCTGGTAACCCACATCTGCAGATTCTTGAAGCTTAATTTGTTGATTAATTATTAAAGAAATGATCGATTTGAGTAAGTTGATCTAATCAAATTGGTGAAAGAAGTTGGTAGCCCAATATTGATGAGCTTCTCTTCTACAATATTTAACTGGACGTTATCATGCTGAAGGTATATCCAAAAATAAGGCTAAAAGATTGTGTTTTTGAGTAAATCCTAAGTAGACATCAGTAACTAGTATTGTAAGAGGCTCTAGAGAAGTACTACCCTTTCTGAAGGCATATTGTGAATCGGGTTGAATGTTTTCCTTTTCCAACCAATATTGAGTTGTCTCCCAGAGTGTTAAATAAACATGATGCTAAAGCTATGGGTGTGAATTTGCATTTTCATCCGATTTTTCAAGTTTTTACGATATACTCTCTCCACATTGTTGGAAAAATGATTCTGTTGGTCCAAATTGAATTGAATAACTCTAATATAGCTTTTTTATGTGCTAAGGACATTTTATCTAACATACTGCATGAGATATTATCCATAACAGGAGATTTATTGTTTGTTAATTTAAAGCATTGTTCAAGTTCCCATAAGTAAAATACCGATGATAAGTGCTTTTGTAAACGGTGGTTATTTGGTGGGTAACATCATTTTCTATCCATGAGGGGGGGGGGTGATTTTAACGTGAAGTTCACCCAGTCATCTTCAGGATTTATTGGACGCCTATTTGTTTACGATTTTTTATTGGTTTACTTTATTCCACACTTCTTTAATTGGGGTGTTTTGATTTAGATTTTGACAGTAACTAATCCAGCTTTTCCTTTTGGTTTCTTCCCGTAGCATAGGAAAGCTTGTTTCCTTGCTTTAGCAGCTATGTTACAGGTTTCGTTCCACCACTCTTTCTAACAGTGATTACGTTTTTCAGAGTTTGAAGAGCTTAAAGGAATTGCTTTCATCACAGCCTTGTTAATATTGTCAATAATACCCGTTAATGATATTATGCTTTACTTATTGAATTTGTATAGGAGGGGCGTCATTTCTACATTTAATATGTAAGGGTAGCTTTAGAATCTTTTCTAAAGTTAGACCATGTAATGTGTTGTACTAGGTTATGAGGGCACAGGGACAAGTCCATAGCTGATTTCTTACTATTCACTAATGTAGGTGATCCGTCATTTAAAATGATTAAATTACAGTGTACGTTTGCTTTCAAGAGAACTCTACCATATACATCTTAATATTCTCAATTTCAAACTAAATTATGAGCATTCAAATCGCCTCCAATTATAAAAGGCTTGGGAATTTGTTCCAGAAAATTTATCCACGGTTGCAATTGATATTCGAGATCTTGGTTTAACATATTTTGAAACTAAGTATAATATTTTTTTATTGGTATGGGGAATGTTAACTAAAATACAATCATGATCAAAACTGATTACTGTTGAAATTGAAATTTCTTGATAAATTAAATGTGAGTTTAATAAAATGGTTGCTTCGCCATGTTTGTCGTCACAGTCACAGCGGATATTATTAGAACATTTGAAATTATAATATTTTTCTGGTTTAAACCAGGTCTCGGATATCAATGCAGTGGTGTATTTGTCTTAATCTGGTAAATCATCTAAAGATGATTTAACTGAGTATGACATCTTTTATTTACGCTAATTTGGATTTATCATACCTACTTAAGTCTGAGAAGGATGAAGCCAATTGATTACTAATGTTACTCTTATTGCTATTTAATATTCCTTTCCTAGGTTGTTCATATCTAGGAGAAGATATAATTCCCTGGTTATTGGATCTGGGTTAGTTGGTCTCTTTTTTTTATTATTTGGCATATTTATGCTATTTGTACTATTATTAAGGAAATAATTGTTTCTTGTTACCCATGCATTGGGTGTGACGAAATTGTATTGATGTGACGTTACTAGGATTTAATGGAGAAAAGGTTTTTGACAGGATAAGTTTGTCCTTGTAGTGGTAGAAAGACTTGTATGGTAAATTGTTTGTTCTTATCCTGATAAGTAATATTATTGTTTGGCATTGCGTCTTTAATGAGTTTTTGTCGTTTAAATTCTGAACACACATTTGGATTGGTAGTGAAATGGTCGCACTCACAATTAAAGCATTTTGGAATAAATTCGGCTTTTTGGCAATCTTTGGTATTGGAGATACACTGCATTTGTCACACCTAGCTCTGTTCTTGCATTAACTTCCAGTACGTCCGTACCTGAGGCAGTTAAAACGATAACACTTTTCAACTTCTTTTAGAACCTTATTGATCGTAATATATTTTGTATATATTTTGACTTATTTACTTGCTTTCGTTTTAATCTTTTGGTACTTCAGTACTTTAAATTTACAATGTGAATCAAACATTTTAATTTTATTTTTAATATAATGTACCGAAATTTCTGTAGAGATATATTTTATTATGCCCTGTCTGACTACAATACATTTGGGAATGTTTATTTGTAAATTAGTTTTTCTGAATATTTCGCCATTTTTTTTTTCGCTGTTTCTGGGTACACGCTAACTTGTACCCATATCGAAAAGTAGATACACGCGAACGCAACCTCATCAAGCAAGTGACGTCATTATTTGTATGTATATATATATATATATATATATATATATATATATATATATATATATATATATATATATATATATATATATATATATATATATATATATATATATATATTGATACGATTAGGGTTTATAGAAAATAATTTATAAGTTATATACTACATAATATTAGATATTTGGTTGTTTTAAATAAGTTATATACTAGAGAATTTTATAAAAATATATTTATGTGAGGGCATTTTAAGAAATTAGCATATAATAATTGTAAAAAGTTGCATTTTAGTAGTTATGATTTTGTAGATATATTTAAGTGAGCCATGTGACTAGGCAACACACTATACCCTCCATTCCAAGTGTCATTTTAAGAATTTTACGAATATAAGTGGGGTTATAGTTGTTTAAAATGTGTAGTTTATTAAATTAGAATGTTAAGTTACTAATTTAATTATATATTCTGATCTGAAAAGCCTAAATGTAAACAAAATTATCAATAAAAAATGAACGAATTCTCCAGAATGCAGAATTTGACCATTGTTTACGGTCGAACATTCTGGAATAATGATTATGGCGGTGGATCGAACAGATATTTTTTTTCGAGAACATCTATATAGAAGTTAATAGAACGAATGGAACATGATCTCTTACCAGATGATTCTGGAATATCCAAAAAGATATAAATACCCGTGATTTGGATTCAAGATGGCAGTTTTTAGTCAGAAGTCAGGCCAGTTTTATTATGAAAGTTAGTAGATACATTTAGTTAGTGAAGTAAATTGTTCAGAATTTTCAAGAAGTCAGTCAGAAAAGTTTAGTAAGAAATATGAAATTTAGTTGGAGTCAGTGAATCAGTTACAAATAGTCAAATTGTTCAACATAGTGAGTTAAATGAAGATTAAAAATTATGCCTATATTTAATGCACATTTATAATTATACACAAATAATTATTGAAGATTATAAAAGTATATTAGAAGAATATTGGATGGACATTGGAAGGAATTAAAATTATATTATGATTGGAGATTAGTATAAATCAACTTATAATAATTGGATATTGGTATATTGAAAAGAAGAATAAATATAAATGGTGTTTGCTGGTTTGCTTGGTGGTGTATAAATGCTGGTGAAGAAAACTATATCTTAAATTGGTAGAAGCTGATAATTGGAAAAAGTAATTTCACAAAAACAAGGATAACCGAAGTACGAAGACATTCAGTGATGATTAGAATCTATATAGTGGAAAACAGTTCATTTAGGCATTCAGTGAAAGAAAGGTACAAAATTTTGTTAATATAATTTAGTTAGTGTCATAACAATTTCAATTTTGAAGATAGTTTGTTTAAATTTTACATTGTCTATAGAATTTAATTAGTTTTATAAGAATATCAATTTAAAGATAGTTTATTTTAAATTTACATTGGCTAGTTTAGATATATATGTGTGTTTCATAATAGTTATAATAAAGATAATTTAAAAAAGTACTTACAAGCTAATTCTTTGAGAACCGCGATAAAAACCCTATATATTATATTATTAAAAATACTCATTGCTCATCATTCAAACAAACAATACATCATAACAATTTGGCACCCAACGCGGTGGCTCTCTATTTAAAAGAATTAGTTTGGGAAGATAAGTGCTCTCATATAATTAAATTAATCATCAGTAGAAAGGAAAAATTATAGATTTTATTTTTAATTATATTTGAACAAGTAAAGTCTCAAAATGTCTCAAGGAAAGAAAGGTACAAGAAGCAAAAAGAATGAAGAAGATGTGGAAGTAGAAACACAACCTATACAAGAGGAGAGTTTAGTTCAAGCTCCACAAGATACTGCAGAAATGAATCCAGAAAGAGAGGAAAATGTCAATATGGCAGCTTTGATGTCATTAATGATGCAGATGAACAAGACAATGGAAGAGAATACGAAAAAAATGGAAGAGAATTCAAAAGAAATCAAAGAAGACATAAAAAAATTGGAAGAGAATTCAAAAGAAGTCAAAGAAAACATAAAAAAATTGGAAGAGAATTCAAAACAAGTCAAAGAAGACATAAAAAAATTGGAAGAGAATTCAAAAGAAGTCAAAGAAGACATGAAAAAAATGGAACAGAAATTAGAAGAGAATTATAGAAAATTAGAAAAGAAAATAGAAGATAATAATAATAAAATTGTAAAACAAATAGAAAAACAAATGGATAAAAAACTTGAAGCTGCAGAGAAAAAAGTAGCAAATGAAATAAAAATTATACGGAATGACTACAAGAAAAGGATAGAAAATGAGAGGACAGAAGTAAAGAGGATTATTCAAGATAATAAGATAGATATAGAACAGAAAATAGAGTTACAGAAATGTAACTTAGAAGTAAAAATTAACGAAGACAGGAGAAACACAGAAGAAAAATTAGATGATATACAACAAAATATCCAAATAAATAATAATCAAATAAGAAATGTGGAACAGAGAATAGATGATATTTCACAAATGAGAGACATAGGAAGACCTTACTTAAATTTAACAAATGAGACTGGGATTAAATTCTCTGGTAATATAAAAAATTTGCATCCTAGAGTATACATAAATAGTTTAAAACATAAATTAAGATTTGTGAATAATATTAATGATATTAAAGATTATATTAGAATGACATTAAATGACAATGCAGCAACTCGGTTTGCTAGTATTGAGAATGATTTAGATAATTTTCAAACATTTGAAAATAAATTTTTAAATTATTATTGGGGTGAATTAGAGCAAGCCAAGTTTAGAGAAATTCTATATTTTGGAAAGTATAATCACAATTTAAAATCAAATATGGTAGATTATGCATTAAAACTGATAACAGTTGCAAAATATTTAGAACCACCACTTAGAGAGGATGAAACAGTCTTAAATGTATCTAGACATTTTGATGTTGATGTTGTGCAAACAGTAACTGTACAAAATATTCAAACAATAGATAGTTTTATTAATTTTATTCAAAGAATACAAAGAGGCAATATGACAAGTAATACTAACAACAGAAAAAACAATAATAACTTTCAATATAATAAAAATGATAATCAACAATATAGACAATCATATAACAATAATACTAGGTATGGTAATAATTTACAAAATTTTAATAATAATAACAGTAATCAAATTAGACAAAATTGTAATAACAATACTAGTTATAATAGACAACATTTTAATAACAGTACTAATAATAATAGACAAGATTTTAACAATAGAAGAAATACAGAGCGACCTAACTATAACAGACAGGTAAATTGTGTTCGAAGGAATAGAAGCTGCGAAGACAGGGAACGAAATAGTACAAGGCAAGAAAATGTGAGTAGAAGTCATAGTAGGGAAAGACATAGGACATCAGATCCAAGTGGTCAGATACAATCTGACAATTCTAATAATCAAAATTTTGTGCAGTAAACTTTCTGAATTACAAGTTAGGCCATTGCTATTATGAAAAACCTTCTGAATTTATTTCTTTAGATGAAGAGAAAATTATTGAATCTATTAATTTAATTTATATAAATGCTTTGGCCAAAAATAAAATGATTAAAATTATTATAGATACTGGTTCAGAAAGTACATTAGTCTCGGAGAATTTTATTTTTAATACATTAAAACTATCAGATATAATAAAGATTCCAAAAATTAAAATTATTGGTGCAAATAATAAGAAGTTGGGTGAAATTGATAAACTAGCCAATTTTAAAATTAATATTCTTAATAAAGAAATTAATATGCAAGGATTTATTGTCAAGGATTTATGTGTTGATATATTAATGGGAAATGATGAATTGGAAAAGAAGAAAGTAAAGATAGATTTTGAAGAAAAAATGGTAACTTTGGAAGGGCAAATAATTAAATTTATGCAGAAAGATGAGGTAGAAGAAGGAATAAGAGTTGATAGGATATTATTAAAAGAAAATAATGATGTTTATGAAGAAGAAATGTATTTTGATGATAGGGAAATGTCCCAAAAGAATGTAAAGAATAATTATTGTAGTGAATATTTAAGGAATGGAAATTTTAAGCAGATGGATGCCTACGAGGCGGAGTGCGTAAAATTGGAAGCAAGGAATAATGAGTACATAATGAAGAATAATGTTATTTGTAAAGAAGAAGATGTGATAAAAGTTTTAAATTGCCCTGAAGAATATAAATCAATAGTCATTTCCATATTGCAGCAACACAAGGGACTTGTCAATAAAGAAAATAGAATTGCACAAAATTATATCCATAGTATAAAAGTTAAAGAAGAAAAAGATTTTAAAACAAAATCATACCCAATACCATATAAATACAGAGAAGAAGTAAACAAAACAATTAATAATATGTTAGAAGATGGGATCATTGAGAAGGCAGACACACGTTTTATTAACCCCATAGTAGTAGTACGAAAAAGATCAGGTGAAATCAGGTTATGTTTGGATGCAAGGAATATTAACAAGATTACTGAAAAGCAATTTGAAGCACCAATGAGTATAGATAGAATATTAGGAAGAATTACAGGAATGTCATTTTTCACTAAAATCGATTTACAGCATAGTTTCTAGTTAATACCTCTAGAAAGAAAAAGTAGACAGTATACAGGATTTCAGATAGATGGAGTAGTATATCAATTCAAAGTAGTACCATTTGGACTTCAATCATCTTGCAGTGCTCTATGTAGATGTCTTCATGATATTTTGGATCAATATGAACATTTTGTAATTCACTACATTGATGATATCTTAATTTTTTCTAAAACGGCTGAAGATCATGAGAAACACCTAAAAATTATAATAAATAGATTAGACAAAGTTGGACTAAAAATAAATCAAGAAAAATGTACATTTTTTCAAAAAGAAGTAATATATTTAGGTTATAAACTTAATACTAAGGGAATCGAAATGGATCCAGAACGGACACAAGTCATTCAGGAATATAAAACACCACACAATTTAAGAACTTTAAGAGGATTCATTGGAATAATTAATTATTATAAAAGGATGATACCAGATCTAAGTATAAAAGAAATTCCATTACTTGAACTACTGAGAAAAGGTGTAAAATGGAGATGGGATCAGAGAAGAGAACTAGCATTCCAAGAGATTAAAAACATTTTTCTGTCAAATTTGAAAATATACTATCCTGACTACACACAGCCATTCATATTAAGAACAGATGCATCAATAGAGAGATTATCAGGGGTATTATTACAAATACATGATGGGGTCGAATACCCAATACAATTCATTTCAAGAATTACAAAGCCACATGAAAAGGGTTACTCAGTTTCAGAATTAGAACTAGCAAGTATAATACACTGTGTCACAAAATTAAGATTTTATTTGTTGGGTAATGAATTTACAATAGAAACAGATCACCAAGCTTTAACGTCTATATTAAATAACAAATATGGAAACAGTAGAATACATCGGTGGAGTCTAATACTTAGTGAATACTGCTTTGAAATCAAATACATTTCTGGAAAATCCAATATAGTGGCAGATGCTTTATCAAGGTTAGATATATATGTGTGTTCCATAATAGTTATAATAAAGATAATTTAAAAAAGTACTTACAAACTAATTCTTTGAGAACCGCGATAAAAACCCTATATTATTAAAAATACTCATTGCTCATCATTCAAACAAAAAAACACATCATAACAATATATATATATATATATATATATATATATATATATATATATATATATATATATATATATATATATATATATATATTATAACAGGTAGCACACTAACTTCTATTGATCGGTGAAACCGAAGGTAAAAATAAAATAGAAAGAAATAATGAACAATTTCCCTATAAATTATTTGAATTATAACGAACGAACGTTATATATTTTTTTTTTTTTAGGTTTGTTTGTCCACATTGTTCTGATTGTACGAATATATTCAGTAAAGGTGGAGGAGAATCCCTAGCGGAACTTACGGAAATTCCTTTATTGGGTACTCTGCCAATCGACCCACAAGTTGGAGAATTGCTGGGAAAATGTTGCATTAAAGAGTTTCCTGACTCACCATTATCTAAAGAATTTAATAATATTGTAAACAAGATTATAAATAAATAAATGTTATTGGATTTATTCCTCCATTTATTATTGATATACCAAATATTGATATATATATATATATATATATATATATATATATATATATATATATATATATATATATATATATATATATATATATATATATATATATATATATATATATATATATATATATATATATATACAGTAAAACCTCCCTTAAACGAAACCTTTTTAACCGAAACATCGTTTAACCGAAACGACTGACAGTTTCAATAATTTCGTCAATACAATTTCGCAAAACGTAAACAATTCCGTTAATTTCACTCACCGATTGATGTCTATGTGTATTGGGAAATCACAAAAACCAAGAGCTCTAAAAGATATTTCCTAAAAGGCATTTTAAGTTATAGAAGCCAAAAAAGTTCATGGATGTCGACCACTTTATTTTTAGAATGGTTCGAATCGAATTCGTCTCAAGTGTAAAATCCTTTTTAAAATCAAAAAACGTTCCCATCAAAGCATTGTTCCTTGTTGGTAATGCGCGCTCACCCTCAAAATCTACAAAGTGGTGACAATTGTCAGATTTTTGCCACCGAATGTCACAAGCTTAATTCAGCCGTTAGACCAGCGAGTCATAGAGACATTCAAGAGACATTATAGAGGAGCATTCTTAAGACATCTGTTATTACAGGAGACGAATTAATCCAAAAGTGTTCCCGAAATTCTCGAATCTTTAAAAATGAAACATGTTTATTGGTGAGCTGAGTCGTGGGCCAAGATCAAATCTTCAACTTTGGAAAAATGCTGGAACAAACTTTTTAATAAGATTTTGATTGATGATCCTGAAGAAGAAAATGGTAAGGAAACGACAGAAGAAATTAAACCTTTCATTAAAAATTTGCCGGGATATGACGAAATTAACTAAGAAGAGATACATTAGTGGTTAGCAGCTGATGACTCAGAACGTGAATTCATCGATCAGGACATCATTGATATGGTTCTTTATCAAGACAACCTGAGCATATCAGACGACGAAGATGACGACCCAAGAGGCAACAGGCAGCACAAGACCGTCGACGAGATTTTCAATGCTTTAGAGGAAAGAATTTTATACAGTAGGCCTAATTAGTTAGGGACACGACTAGGTTCTTAATTTTTGTTGTTATTGCATAAAGTTTTGTCCTTTTCAGATTGCTTTACGTTTCGTCGAACAATCGAATGAGGCAAAATCATGACGTTCTGAAAATTAACGATGGAGGGAGAGAGAAACATCGTTGTCAAACGAAAACGCAAAAAAAACTAGATTTCTTTAAAAAAGCATGTTAAACTTGTTCATTTTCCTTAATTTTATTACTTTATTTTGGATTTACTTATTAGAAAACATTACGAAATCAACTCATGGTATTTTTTAATACCAATACTTTGATCAGGAATTTTATAAAAAGCAATGTTATTTTTAACCGAAATTCTTAATATCCGAAACGGCCTTCCCCCCAATTATTTCGGTTAACGGAGGTTTTACTGTATATATATATATATATATATATATATATATATATATATATATATATATATATATATATATATATATCAATATTTGGTATATATAAATATATATATATATATATATATATATATATATATATATATATATCAATATTTGGTATATATAAATATATATATATATATATATATATATATATATATATATATATATATATATATATATATATATATATATATTATAATGAGCAACGACTGACAAAATCAATAAGAAGCAGTGAAGAACAAATGGAATGAGGTGAAATCTCTTTCACACTGTAACTCTTAAAGATATCAATCAGATAAGGGGAGAAAATGAAAACGCTAAGAGTGTTAGCTATTCCATATATTGCGGAACATACTACAAAATGTAATATGTAAAATTAAAAAAAGAAGTATAATGGTTGCAGTGATGTAATTCGTTTAACCATTAAGAGTACGAGTGCAAAATGATATACCGGTACAAATATTTTCCAAACATTTGCTAAACATTGGAAACGGTAAAGTAAAACTGCATCCAAATACACAATACATCAAACTTCTAGATAATTTCTGCACTTTTGATGAGACCAAACATCAATTAATTGTAAGTGTCGTCCCGGCTATACTGAATAATTACTTGAATTATAGTTGGCTCATTGATTGTGCAATTTGGGCGGCGAAAAATATTGACGTTAACGAGCTTAACTTACAGATTCAACAGTTGTTACCAGGTGATCTGATATCTTTTAAATTAGTCGACAGTATTAATGAACACGAAGCCGTAAATTATCCAAAAGAATCTTTAAATTGCCATCACGGATTTCATGATATTTACTTAACTCAGTTAGATAAATTAAACATAATATTAGTCGTATAATAACCAAACCACAGCAAAGCGTGGCCGGATTAGCTATATATATATATATATATATATATATATATATATATATATATATATATATATATATATATATATATATATATATATATATAACATATATATATATATATATATAATATATATATATGTATATATATATATATATATATATATATATATATATATATATATATATATATATCGCACACCTAGTTCAATAGAGCCACAAGTGCAAAATACAATAATTTCGAGAAATGAGCAAAACGTTCTGTAACAAACGAGTTATGCCTTGTAAATAATTTATTTTTAGAATGACTGGCTTGAAAATTACAATTCAGTTAGCAAATTATAAAGTTATTCGCTGGATCTTATTTATTAAAAAGAAGAATTAAGAATTTATTAAAAATAAAACGTTAATTGTATTTTGATAGTTATGGCGATATTGCATTGTGAAGAAAGTCATGGATAAAACGATACCTAGGAGATACGGCGGCACCATAATATCAACTAGTTCTTACAAAAATATTTTTATTATTATTATTACAAGTGTGTACAAACATTTTTTTAATTACTATTAACCAAGTCCTCATAAAAATTGTGATGAACAGGTATTATTAAGTTTTTATTGCACAGTTCCAAAAGGTGTTGCTTTGTTTTTGAGGATATCGATGTTGGCTTTTTTAAATCGATTACTGCTTCCAAAGTTGCTGAGCGCCCCCTTGTCGATGCTTTAAAATGAAATTTCCAGAATTGCTTTTGACAACTTTAATAACTTGGATATCATTCCAGACTACCTTTTCATCTTTTTTATTCTTTGTAAAATTTCCTCCAAGTTTTGAATTGAGATCCTTAAAGTCATAAAAGTCTTCTGTTGACATTTCCTTTACATTGTAAGGATTTCCCTCTTTTTTGCAGATCTTATGATGACAGGCAATAATGCAGGAACATAAATGGGACCTGTTTTAAGTACATATTTTCTTCTTTTGCCTCTCAATAGTTGCGTGCATGGCGTCCCCTTCATTTTGGGTATGTCCCAATGTTAACAATTTATGTGTGATTGATTTAATATTAATTTTTGCAATTGCATAGAGATACATGGTAACTATAAATTTATTTTTATTTTACTTAACACAATTGTCACTATAAAATATAACGTCTTTATCATTACAATGAGTTGAAAGATAATCAAACAGTCACGTAGCTATTCCGTTTGAGCCGCGGTTAGCGATAGCCTCGTGCCAAAAGTAACAGTAACCACTGTTTTGTACCATTTAAAAAATTGTAAAGTTGAAGTAGTTTAGGCTGCATTTATAGTAGAAGCTTGAAACATCTCCACAAGGTGTAGGAAGGATCGCCTGCAAATCAAAACAAGCTACCAATACTTAAGAATCATGTTTTGCTCTTGCTACATCTTGTGCTTTTTCTTCTCTGCTTCTAATTTTATTCTGGATATGTTTATTATAAGTTTGATCAAGAGTAGCTTGCTGTTCAACACAAGAATTTTTATATGATTCACAAACCGCGCACTGATCTTTTTTTGCTGAAAGAAAGTTATGTTAAACTCACTTTTGAAAATATGCTCGTAAGTGCATTTTTTAGCCACAGGCCTTCCTTCAGTCTCTTCCTGTAGTTTGTAGTACCGATACATTTGTGCTAAAGTAAGTGAACCATCTATGTATTCCTTTGTAGTTTGTGCTCCAAAATAATGTGATTCTACCCTTTGGAAAGAATTTATGTGCTCTCTTATTTTATTTTTTACCGGTCCAGTAACCGTTTCTCGTTTCATAAAATTTCCTCTCTTATCCTTTTCCACAGATCCTTTACCATCTGATTTTCTCCAAGTTGTTCTAATAAGTTTGTCACCAATATCCAAGGTATTCATAAAAAACTTTTTGTAGACTTTAACTTTTACACCGTGTATTGTTAAAAAATAAGGTAAATTCATACCGCGGTTACTGCCTTCAACCGTTCTTCTGTATTTAGTAACCAACTTTTCCAAATGGGAAGCAGCAAATTGTCTTTGAAGAGCGTTGTCTTTCAAATTCCAGAAACGTGAATGTATATCATATCTATCAGCATTGCTGAATTTTTAGCTGCATTTTGTACGACATTTTTCTCCACATGCTGGTTTTAAAGTCTTCCCACGTTTTTCTTTGTTGCCCAGGTACATTAATATTTAATACAGTTCTGTAATTATATTTTAAGCAATGTTAAAAACTGTACTGTTTTGATATTAGTTCACAAATTTCAACAAAAAATAAACTTTTGAAAAGTGCATTATTAGAAAATATAGCAGCTCTATGTAATCATCTTGGCGAGGGTCTGTATGTAGCTTTTCTTGATGTTCAAATGTATTTGCTGTATGATTTGATTGTACGGGTAACGCAACCGGAACTCACTGTGATTTTTGTTGAAATACAAACCTCCGTCAACACAAAGGGTATGTCATTCATAGCCTCAAAAACCTCTAAATTTTCTCTCAGATTCTCATCATCTTTAATTTGCAAAGCTAGTCCAAGCATTTTTCTTGTCCTTGACATTGTGTTTTATAATAAAGTTAATAATAATATCCACTATACACTGTTTTCAGACTTTAAATCAAATAGTTTTACACTAAAAACGTGGATACCTCGTGCATACATAATTGAGAACTGATAAAATCGTACCACTAACTTAACAATGTTTGCAGTTGTGGCCGTATTGAATTACATCGGTTGTATTGTGGCGGAGTGTATTATCGCCACACCTAGTTATGGCCATATTGCATTTCAAAACCCTACAGTGTAATACCGAAGTATCTTACTTTATACTTATCCAAGACAATATTTCAGTTAAGGCTGTATTGCATTAGATGGGGTATTATATAGGCAACCTTTTTAAAGCCCTAACTCAAAATTAGAATTTTTTGCAATTGTGGCACTATTGAACTAGATGTACGATATATATATATATATATATATATATATATATATATATATATATATATATATATATATATATATATATATATATATGTATATATATATATATATATATATATATATATATATATATATATATATAAATACCATGCGGTCCATATGTATGGAATAAATTCATTTTTGGCGTTATTATGTACTATCTGAAAATAACCTGAAACAGGTCGATTTTTATTCTTAAATTGACAATTTACAGTATGAAAATATTATTCCCTTCTAGCACTCCCTTTGAATTATAAGCACCCCCTCGAAAATTTTAAATAACAAAGGGGGTCGTGTGGCACCTTGTTAGAAAGGGATTTTAGTACTCTGTTCAGAAATATAAAGTTTTTTAAGTTTGGTGCAATCATTACTAAGAAAATTGATTTTTAAGATGTAAAATTTTGATAATGTCTCAATCACAAAACTTTAGGTTGAATGAAGATAATAATGTCACATAATATTAAGAATATATTTTTCAATGCAATTTTCAATTAAATTAAATGTTCAAAATGACCACCATTCACTTCTTGACAGTAGCCGAGGCGATTTTGGAATACAACATTTTGTACGACCTCGGGGGTTATTTTGTTAATTTCTTCCGTTATCCTAACTTTTAAATCACCAATACTGTTTGGTCTATTAAAATATACTTTAGATTTTAAATAACCCCATAAGAAGTAATCGAAAGGAGTCAAATCTGAGATCTAGCCGGCCATTCGATCGTTCCACGTCTTCCAATCCACCTATTGGGAAAAACCTCGTTTAAATAATTTCTAACTATACGTGCAAAATGCGGAGGAGCTCTGTCTTGTTGGTAGTAAATAGATCGATCTATCTCATTTGTATGATTGACATCAGGAAAAAATCTTCGTAATGTAGGCACTAAAAAGTTAATCAAAAAATCTAGATAAACCTCACCATTAACTGTGCCCTCAAAAAAATAAAGACCAATAATTTTATTGTTAATGATACCAGCCCAAATGTTAATTTTTTTTAGGATATTGCGTGAGTCTTACACACCAAGTGAGGATTTTCTCTGAGTTTGTTAATCGTTCCGTTTAAATGAAACGTCGCTTCATCAGAAAAAACTATTTTGTTTATGAACTGCAAATATGCGTTCATTCCGTCCACCATTGTTTCACATAATTCTTGCCTTCTATCGGGATCATCTTCATTTAACTCCTAAACTTTGTAAGGGTGGTATTTTTCTTTATGCAATACTCTCTAAATAGATGATTTACTTACATCATTGACGGCGGCCAGTTTTCGAGTTGTCGCATGCGGATTTTCCTCAATATCTAGAAGTACATCTAACTTTTTTCATCAGTAAATTTTACATTTCTATCTGGTTTTTCAATATTTTTTACATATCCAGTATAACGAAACTTCTGTTCAATTTTTCTATCTGTAGACTGCGAAACTTGTAGACCAGGGTATTTATTATTAAACATTTCACAAACCTCCTTTTGAGTTCTTGTTTTATTACCAAAACCAATCATAATTAAAATGTCTATGCTTTAGGTCTCGGACAAATGAGCCATGATTAAATTTAATACGCGCACAAATATTATACTGACGTTTTTTAGAAACTTTAAATACCTAAATGACATCAGCCTACTAGATTCATATTAATTGTTTATTTGGCTTTTTGACTAATATTTTATTATTTTCAAAGTTTTTTCCCTAATATTTAGCAGAACAGATTCGAAAATACCTGATTATTTCTAAAGTAGGTATATTTTAATAGACCCGGCAATATTGCTGATTTAAAAGTTTTTTTTAATATAATTTAATTTAATTGTAAAAATCAATTTTCTCAGTTATGATTGCACAAACTCAAAAAACTTTATATTGCTAAACAGAGGACTAAAATCCCTTTCTAACAAGGTGCCACACGACCCCCTTTGTTATTTAAAATTTTCGAGGGGGTGCTGGAAAGAGATAATATTTTCATACTGTAAATTGTCAATTTAAGAATAAAAATCGACCTGTTTCAGGTTTTTTTGCAGATAGTACATAATAACACTAAAAATGAATTTATTCCATACATATGGACCGCATGATATATGGACACTAAAGAAAGAGAAAATATCGAAACAAAGTCACTCAAAGGTCAACAAAGGAGCGATTCATGCTAGGTATAACAAAGAGAGATCGAAAAAGAATAGAATGAATCAGACAGAAAACCAAGGTTATTGATGTAATCCATATAATTAAATCTTTAAAATGGCAGTGGGCGGGACATTTAGCGAGAAGAACTGACAATATGTGGTCCACTAGAATTTCACTGTGGTATCCAAAAGACCAAGAAGACGTCCAAATTTAAGATGGGACTATGACACAAGGAAACAAACCGGTACAACATGGCACAGAAAAGCGAATTTTAGACAATCGTGGGCAGATATGAAGAATGAATATGTAAAGGAGGCTACACCATAATCGGTAGAATATGCTGAGAAGAAGATATATAGTTGTCCGTTTTCTAATATATTATATTTAACAATTTTTATATTAGTAAATTGTTTAAATAATCTAGTCACAGAAGTGGTTAAATGCTTAATCAATGGCAGTTTTTTATATTAAATTGGCTGTACTGCTCCGACATCAGTGGGGCCATTAAAAATGTCTTAGTTAAATATCAGTTTTTTGAGGATATGTTTTGTGTATCCATTATTTTCAAAGATGTTTAATAGCAAGTTTTGGTCACTAATATCCTTACCCTATTTTTCATTTCAATTACTGTATTAAACTGTTGATGAGTATGATGATTTGAAAAATAGTTTAAATATCTTCCAGATTGTGTTGGCGCTTGATACCAATCTATCAATATTTTGTTTTGTTCAGTTCTTATTATTCTTGTGTCTAGAAATAATATTGAACACTTACTTTCAATCTCTAAAGTACCTACATTGTACCTATATGTTTATTAAAAGTATTGAAAATGTTTAAGGTGTTTTGAATTTGTGAAGAAGGAACAGAACAAAGAAGGTAGTCTACAAATTTTTTAATGAAGGGCAAAGAAAAAGACAATTGTGGAATCATGGTGTCAAGTAAATGATCGAAAATGATAGTTGCTATTATGGAGCTAAGTGGGCATAGGTGCTCCAAATATTTGGTGGTAGAATTCATCATTAAAGCTAAAATAGATGTTGTCAAAAATATATTTTAGAAGTAATAAAAAGCTAAAAATCTTTAGAGATTGTTGTATAATTCTGAATTAAATTCCATCTTGATTGTATTACATATGTTTATAACCAGATTTATTGGTATATTAGTAAATAACGAAATCAAAACATAATTTTTCGATAGAAACAACTTTCTGACATCATTAACAAACGAAAATGTATCTCTTGTATTATAGTTATTCACTTTGTCAAAAAAGTATTTAAGAATGTTAGTAAGAAATTTGGATACGTCATATGTTACTGAATTGGTAGAGCTTGCAATGGGTCTAAGTGGTATGCCTTCTTTATGAATTTTTGGTAAGCAGTAAAGTTTGGGACAAGATGAATTGTATATAGTCAGTTTTTTGGCAAATTCTTGATTTATTTCGCGTTAATTTAACTGTTAAATCTTACATCTTAAAGATATGAGAAATAACTCTTGAAGATATTTCTCATATCTTTAATAAATTTATTGTAAGAAGTTTGCATCATAGTAGTTGGATACTGTATACTTTCCCTTATGTGATTGCAAAATTTTAAAGATCTGAATGTGATTTTAAGAATTGTTCAGTTTCTTTAAACTCTGTGTTCAATACACTGGGATGTTCTTTATCGGAATGATTTAACAAGTTTGTAACGGCATTAATAACCTTTGTTCTTAATTGTTTAGATGTGTCCGGTATTTCATCTATTATATTTTCCACATCTGCCAAAAAAATATCCAACTTAAAATATGATTTAGGACAAGAAACACCAAATTTTTGACCCAGAGAATTTTTGGACGGCAAAGATGTTCGAATAATTGCAAATTTATATTGGAATCAAACAACATCAGTTTTAGTAGATGGTGTGGAATCATAGGCTCTTAATATTAAAAGAGGAGTACGGCAAGGATGCCTCTTGTCACCCCTGCTGAAAAACAAGAAGGAATACTTGTGAACGGTGAAGTCATCAATAATTTGCGATATGCGTACGATACAGTACTCCTAGCTTCTAGTCGAGAAGATCTGCAAACACTTCTTGATAGTGTCGTTGAGAGTTATAGGGAGGCAGGTCTGGATCTGAACATACGGAAAACCAAAATACTCGTAATAAGTAAACAACAGCATATAAAATACTATAGTCTATATATGTAAATAATACCAAACTTGAGCAAGTTGATAAAATCGTTTACCTTGGACAGCAATTAAATTGTAACGCAGAAAGTCACGGCGAAATTAGATCTAGGCTAGAGCGGCTTTTAGAAGGATGTCTAAGGTGTTATGGAACAGAGCCATAAAATTGGCATTGAGGATCCGCCTACTTCGCTGCTATGTGTTCTCGGTCTTACTTTATGGTGTCGAGTCCTGGACTGTGAATAAAATCGATCTAAATCGCCTTGAGGCTTCCGAAATGTGGTGTTATAGAAGACTTTTAAAAGTTTCCTGGGTGGAGAAGATTCGAAACTGCACAATACTAGAACGTCTCAGCAAGACTACTGAGATCATAAAAATCATCAAGCAGAGAAAGCTAGAGTATTTCGGACATGTAATGAGAGGTCCCAAATATAGGTTGCTACAAAATATCATGCAAGGAAAAATAGCAGGTAAACGCAGCCCAGGACGAAGAAGAACCTCATGGTTGAAGAACTTGCGAGATTGGTATGGTGTTGATACAGCATGCTATTTAGGGTGGCAGTGAATAAAATTAAGATAGCTATGATGGTAAGATAATAGCCTAAAAGGACGTTGGTTACCATTATATATATATATATATATATATATATATATATATATATATATATATATATATACCTCTAAAACAATTTTTAATTAAAGGTGATTACTTAGCAACATCGCATTTAACAAAGCGCTTAACGATAACTTTTCAACGAAATCATATTCCACTTATCAATTTTGCAGAGGCGTACCAAAAAAAAATTTAAATATTTATTTAAACACATAAGTAATTACGTAAAAATTAAATCTAAGACCGATATAATTATTAAATTATCATGTGTCTTTTAGGTATCTTATAGTTGTTTAACAAAATAAAGTAAAATTTTATTGTTATAGACAGAGTACCTAATACAGTACTTCAAAAAACAGAAATCTTTGCAAAATACTTATTTTTTTCATTAGACGAAACAATCTGAAATTTTAACATACGGTCTCGTCATTGCACTTCATTCTCTATTTATAGAATTGCTGTCTGCTATAAACGTTATATTTGTTTTGTTTTAACTTGATTTGAATGGATTTAATTATTTATTTAAACACATAAGTAATTACGTAAAAATTAAATCTAATACCGATATAATTATTAAATTATCATGAGTCTTTTGACACGTATCTTATAAAATGCGTTAGGCTTTCACGGCCATTGTCTAACTTTTTAAACTGTTTGTTCGGGCTGTTAGGTCGTTATCTTCTGAGATTAGTTCTCGACGTTTCGCCAACACTAGTTACTTTTCAGTTTCAGCTTACAAGTGAAGCAGTAACATCTCCAGAAGATGCCAACCCCTAGTGTTGGCGAAACGTCGAGAACTACTCTCAGAAGACAACGGCCTAACAGCCCGAACAAATAGTTTAACAGGTATCTTATAGTTGTCTAACAAATTAAAGTAAAATTTTATTCTTATTAGAGAGTACCTAATACAAAACTTCAAAAAACAGAAAACTTTGGAAAATCTTATTTTTTTCATTAGACTAAACAATCTGAAATCGTAACATACGATCTCGTCATTACACATCATTCTCTATTTATAGAATTGCTGTGTGCTGTAAACGTTATATAATATATATATATATATATATATATATATATATATATATATATATATATATATATATATATATATATATATATATTAACTTAATTTGAAAGTTTCCTTGTGTTTCTGTATCTGTAGAGTAGGGAGGGCGAGTTAAGTTTCACAGCACTTAGGCCACAATTGACCCATTGTGCATCCTCCTAGGGAGCTGTCACCCTTAGCTCATTGTCCATCCTGCCATTTCTAGGAAGGTGGAAAAGTCACCAGGAGACATCTCTCTTATGTGGGCAGGTGTGGGCCAGGACTCACCGAACGCGTACTCTCGTATTAACGATAACTCCGGGCATTCACATAGGACATGCTCTACAGTTTCGTCTTCTCGTTCACATTTCCTACATAGAGGTGTGTCTGCTAGCCCCAGTGTGTGGAGGTGTTTGCTTAGTTGACAATGACCATTTAAAAAACCAACTGCCAAACGTAGATTTTGCCTGGCCAGTCCGAAGTACTTCTTTGATGTTGACTCTTCAAGGTTACTTAATGTTACCCTGGCAAGTTTATATCCTTGCCCTTCTTCCTATCTTTTTACGGTTTGCGTATGAGAGTGACATTTGACAATTTCCGCGATTGTTGTAGTTGACCAACCAAAAAGATTCTCAGGTCCTAAGAGTCTTAGGCCTGCCGCCTTCCTAGATAATTGGTCAGCAATGCGGTTGCCTTTATTCCTATTGTGTCCTTTAACCCACCTCAGGATGATGGTATTACCATCCGAAGCTTGGGTTTGTGGTTCGTGACACTCCATTACTAAACCTGATGTGACACTTGGTCTATTCAAGGTTAGTAGCCCTTGTCTGCTATCTGTGTAGATCATTATAGTTTTCCCTGCTATACCTTTTTGGGTTATCTCTTTTGCGGCTATGGAGATACGAGTCAGTTCTGTCTGAACTACGCTGGCATTTTTGCCCATACCCCACTTTATTCTTAGGTTCAGTGATCTGGAGTATATCCCACATCCTGAGCCTTCTTTCACTTTGGAGCCACCGGTGTATATGCAATAGGCATTTGCCACGTTTGTCTCCATATACTGTCTTGTTTCAATTTTGTAGGGTTTGTTAAAGACAAACTTTGGTTCAATTGAGTCGCAGCCTGCCTGTAGCAGTGGTAGCGCATCCATCTCTCCCCGCCAGAAACGAGTTCTCAATTGTCCCATTCCTACATCAAGGTTTGCACCAGCTGAGCGCAGTCGCATCATTCTCCCTAGCGCCACCTCTTTGACATATATATCTAGAGGCGTGATGCCAATGATCAACTCCATTGCAGCAGTTGGTGTTGTTTTCATGGCACCTGTTATATTTATGCAAGCCATCCGCTGAATATGGTTTAGTTTGTTAATCGCTGTTGCCTGCAGCACTTTTGGTACCTAAGCAATAGCTCCGTAAGTTAGCATTGGCCTAATGACAGCAGTGTAGACCCAGGCGATCACCCTGGGCGTGAGGCCCCAGGTGCGTCCGACCGTTCGTCGACACTGCTCATAGGCAATATATGCTCTTTTAGCTCTACCATCTAAGTGTGAGTTCTATGTTAACTTCATGTCAAAGGTAATACCAAGGTACTTCACCTCGTCAGAAAAATTTAGACTGTCGTTTAGAATCCTTGGGGGTATTAAGCCCGTGATTTTTTTTTTTCTGGTAAAGAGGACCATCTCTGTATTCTTAGGATTTATAGATAGTGAGTGTTCCTTGCACCATATTTCTATTAGTCGGAGAGCAACTTGTGATCTCTCACATAGTGTGTTCTCAAACTTACCGCTTTGCAGGACAGCAATATCGTCTGCATAGGCTATTTTGTAAAAACCGTTGCTGCTAAGTTGGTCAACCAGGGTATCTAGAACTATGTTCCAGAGTAGTGGTGATAGCACCCCTCCCTGTGGACAGCCCCTCGTAATCATGCCTCTAACAGAAATGTCTTCTACACTTATGCTTATTGCTCTATTAGAGAGCATACTGAATATCCATTCGCTTACGGCCAGGGGAACATTCCTGACGTTGAGCTGTTGGGTGATAGTTGAGAATGTGGTTTTGTCAAACGCTCCCTCAATGTCTATGAATATACCTAGGGAGGATTCTTTATTATCCAGCGATCTTTCAATTCTTCCCACTACATGATGCAGTGCAAAATCGGTAGATCTTCCCGAAGTATATGCATGTTGATTTGGGTGAAGTGGGTGATGGACCAGAACTTCATCCCTTATGTACCTCTCGCATAGCCTTTCCATCGTTTTCAACAGAAAGGATGTTAGGCTGATTGGTCGGAAAGCCTTTGGTAGGATGTAGTCCATCCTACCTGGTTTTGGTATGAAGACCACACGTACCTCTCTCCACTTCCTAGGAATATATCTCAGAACCAAAGAGGCTCTGAATATTTCCACGAGGTGCGGCAGAAGGATATCCAGTCCCGACTGTTTGGTGCTATTGAGACACTGGAACCGGGAAAGTGTGTTTTCATCAGGACCTCAGCACTTTCGCGAAGGTTGGAAGTTTTGTTCCCATCTTCCTTCGTTAGTATGCCGACATGCCGATGTGGGTCTTTTGAGAGCGCTTTTTGTAGCCTGGAAGCCTGAGGGAAATCCTCGATTTCCTCACAGAAGGTTCTCCAAGCAGCTCTTTGTCTGCAGACTTTCTGAGATTTGATTGATAAGAATCTTAATCATCTTTGAGTTTGGTGCGTTTCGCTCTATTAAAAGCTGTTCTTGCTATCTTCCTAAGGTGTTCCAATTCAGTGCACCACCAAGAGTTGGTTTTGCGACTTTCCTGGACCATCCTTATTGGACAGGATTTTTTATAAGCATAGCTTATTTTGTTTTGGATAGATACCGTATACCTTTCCAATTCTGTATTAGTTCCTGGAGTTGGAGGCTTTTCATTCCGCAGAGCATCTTCTAAGAGTCGGTTCTAGAGTTCTACATCCGTCCCCCTAGGGTCGCGCGATTTGATAAGGCTTTTTTCCAGACTAATATTATAGGTTAGCCAGCGGTGGTCAGACATAGAAATATCCTCCGATACCTGCCAGTTCTGAATTTTATTCGATATTTCAGCTGTTGCCAGCGTGATATCTATGACTGTTTGGCTACGAACATTAATAAAGTTCGGTGCCCCTATTTAAGATATACAAATCTTTTTTAATAATATAGTCATAAAGAGACTTACCTCGAGCGTTGTTATCTCTGCTGACTGAGACAATGGTCTACCAGGTATTCCATTTCCCTTGTTGGTGGTAGGGTGGCTGTATCTGAGGGTAGGTAGACTGATGCTAGTTTCAACTCTCTATTTTTGCCCTTTCCCCATGGTCATTTCACTTTAACCGCAGTTACGTCTGAGGTGCAAAACTGCGCCATGGGGGAGGCTTTGATTTTTCTGGGAACATCTATTGCTGTTCTCGGTTGTTGATTGCTTGGTAAGCTGAAAATTTGACCGTTTAGACTGCTAAGACCTATATATATATATATATATATATATATATATATATATATATATATATATATATATAAATTTTTTCCAAACGAGTGACAAGTACTTCTTTTTCCTTACTCTGATGTATATATATATATATATATATATATATATATATATATATATATATATATATATATATATTGCTATGATGTTTACTTACTTACTAAACTCCTTATATTACCTGTGATCGATGGATTCAAAGATTTTCTAGTTGTCTTTTATCGGGAGGAGAAAAAAGGATAAGAATAAAAAAAATATATTATATTACAAAAATTTACGTTTCTTTATTTTATATGAAAGAATAAAACAATTATCAAATTCTGTCGTTATCTTATCAATCAGGATACAAGAAAATAACTCAAATTTTTATAATAATAAGATTTTAAATCTACATACATTTATATTACGTGAAAACCAATTTTACTTAAATTTACACAGTTTATTAGGGTTGCAGTCAGAAAATTGGCCGGGATGTTAATGAAATACTGTTTTGACTTTTTGTCTAGCTTTAGGAATGGTTTTATTCCTTTTTCAAGACACTGTAATAAGAAAAATATGTAAATATTTATAAAATATCACAATTCTTCAGTGCAACTTACTAGTCGTTGAGATTATTTGTAAAAGCATTGACACTCAACATTAATAACACACATATAAAATATAAAATAATGGACAAAATACATTCTAAAATTTTTAAAATTTAGGTACAGATAGTAAAACTTAGTTTATGGCATATTTTACTGGTGTGTTTTAACTCTAACACATAGAGAACAGAAAGTAAAAACCCTATGATTAAAAAATAATTAGGTGTACTTAATATTATATTTGTTTTTAAGAAATACTAGAGGCCCATCTTGGGTGATTTACTTTTTAATTTTTAAATTTTTAAACCTGTCTTTATGGTATGCAACATGTTATGCATCCAAGTGTAATTTATGTATAGGTAAATATTTATTTTATTTTGGATGTTTTTCCAGTAAGTAACAATAAATGTTGCTCAGTTTATCTTTGTCAGACTTTTTATTGATGCACGATGTACTAGATTTTATAGAACACATTTCCAAGAAAACACGTTTTGAATGGTTGAATTTTCTGACAACCAAAATTTTCATAACAATGAGGTCCGACAATTCACACTGACACACAACACATCAGTGATACCATCTAAAATAACTTATGGTTGCCTACCCTACATTCCATTTCTGACACCGAAGCTAACGAACATCTTTAAAAATGTTAGTGGTTTAAAAATTACAACCAAAAATGTGAAAACGGTATCGAAGCTATACACAAAAACAAAAGATCCTTTCACAATACAGGAGTCATCGAATGTTGTTTATTCTATACCGTGTACCAATTGTAACAAAATATACATAGGAGAATCATCTCGTAATTTTCATAGTAGGGTGATCTCACATCGTAGTGATATAAAAACCAAACAAATAAATGCATGTGCATTGACAGAACATTCCCAGGATTGGCACATCTGAAACAAAAATTTCAACGGGATTATTTAAAGAAAGCACCCTTACAAAACAATCACTTTTTACAAAAAAAAGTACAAAGTTTTTGTTTTTGTAATTGTAAAGTAATTTGTATTACAAAGTAATTTTTCAAATTTTTCTTCACATGTTCAATTGCCTTTTTTTTTAAATTTTCGATTAAAAGTGGTTAATTGTCTTGCAAGGGTGCTTTCTTTACGTAATCCCGTTGAAATTTTTTGTTTTTTTTTAAGTTAACTTAGGCGCCCTCCAGAAAACAGGCTATTCATCTGAACTAAAAACAAAAAAAAAAGTTTGTTTAACTCAAAGATAAAATAATATTTAAAAAAAATCATGTTTGTATCTAATAAAGGAGCCGAGAAATTTTTTTTAACTTATCCCTCAGCTTGTTAGTATATTAAAAAAAAAATGTATTTTAATTTACAAAATCTAAAAAATATTATATTTTTATTCTGGAGACCCTCAAAATCTGGCGCGTCGGGCGGTCGCCCGAGTCGCCCGCCCCTTTATTCGGAGCTGCATTTACTTCATAATAATTATCTTCTTTTGTTTCATTAAAATTAACCACTTTAATCTCTTTATTTACATATTCGCATTTAAAAATGTCTCTTTCTTCCCAATTCTCCTGTCCGTCCTTCTCTAAATCTTCTTCGATGATACTCTCATCTCATTTTCAAATTCCTGGACCTTTACTAGATTCACTTCTTCCTTTGTATTGTCGTCTTCAGTTTTATTCGCAAATTTTCCTTTTATCCTAACCGTATCCCTGTCCATTTTCACATATTTTTCCGCAAAGTTTACGTTAGCCTCTTTATCGCCCAATTCGTTTGCTCCCACAACCATATCATACTTCATATTGTCAATCAGAACAAAGTGCATAAAATAGTAATTGTTTTCAAATTTAACTTTGACTCATATTCCCTGATTAATCACCGTTAATAGTCAACCAAAACTAAATTCAATCTTTGATGTCCTAATTTATTTTCCGTTAATTTAATAAATTCGCGTGAATGACAAAAATTTTGGTTACCGGCATACCATTTCAGGAAATTGTAAACAAGATGACGGCCAACGTCTGAATATGGACACAACGGACACATACACACACACACACACACACACACACACACACACACACACACACACACACACACACACACACACACACACACACACACACACACACACACACACACACACACACACACACACACACACACACACACACACACACACACACACACACACACACACACACACACACACACACACACACACACACACACACACACACACACACACACACACACACACACACACACACACACACACACACACACACACACACACACACACACACACACACACACACACACACACACACACACACACACACACACACACACACACACACACACACACACACACACACACACACACACACACACACACACACACACACACACACACACACACACACACACACACACACACACACACACACACACACACACACACACACACACACACACACACACACACACACACACACACACACACACACACACACACACACACACACACACACACACACACACACACACACACACACACACACACACACACACACACACACACACACACACACACACACACACACACACACACACACACACACACACACACACACACACACACACACACACACACACACACACACACACACACACACACACACACACACACACACACACACACACACACACACACACACACACACACACACACACACACACACACACACACACACACACACACACACACACACACACACACACACACACACACACACACACACACACACACACACACACACACACACACACACACACACACACACACACACACACACACACACACACACACACACACACACACACACACACACACACACACACACACACACACACACACACACACACACACACACACACACACACACACACACACACACACACACACACACACACACACACACACACACACACACACACACACACACACACACACACACACACACACACACACACACACACACACACACACACACACACACACACACACACACACACACACACACACACACACACACACACACACACACACACACACACACACACACACACACACACATATATATATATATATATATATATATAATAAATATATAATATATAATATATAATAAATATATAATATATATATATATATATATATATATATATATATATATATATATATATATATATATATATATAATTGTCGAATGAAGGCCTCTCCCTTTCTCGCCATTCATCCCTGTTGTGGGTGAGGCGTTTCCACAATCGTTCTGCGACTCTTTTGATATCGTCGCTCCAGCACATTTGAGGTCTTCCTCTTGGCCTCAGTTTCCAACTTTTCACTTGTTACTTTCACTAATTTAGCTGCTTGCTCCGCGACGTCCCTTACTTTTGTTTTGTTCCAGCTTGCTTCGTTTGTTTGTCGATCTACGAGTGAGATATCAAGCATCTGTCAATCCATGGCTCGCTGAGTATTTCGAATCTTGTCCTTGTTTATCTTTGTGAATGTCCAGGTTTGAGCTCCGTAAGTGAGAACGGGAAGGATACAAGTGTCAAAAACTTTGGTTCGAAGGTTTTGTGGTATCTTTTTGTCTTTCAGTATGTATGAGTTTTCCGAATCCGTCCCATTCTTTCTCGTCTATTTATTTCAGTAGTTTGGTTTTGTTTGTTTACCTTCATATTTTAACTCAGATATATGTATTCTTTTACATGTTCTACTTTTGTTCCTTGAATGGTTATCGTCGGTTGATCAATTTTGTTTGACAATAGTTTAGTTTTCCTCAAATTTATTTTCAGTCCTTTTTTAAGGATTCTGTATGAAGCTCATAGATCATCGTCTTCAGTTCTTTTCAGCTGTTGGCTATTAGTACTACGTCATCTGCGTATCTTAGGTGGTTTAAATATTTTCCATTTATCGGGAGTCCCTTTGTTGCCCAATTTAGTGATTTAAAGATGTCTTCAAATGTGGCTGTAAATAGTTTTGGAAATACGGTGTCTCGCTGTCTTACTCCTCGGTTTATTTTTATTGGCCTCGTTTTTATTCCGTTATCATCGTGACTACCATTTCCGCATGTTAATGGCCATAATGCAATAGCTCATAATTATGCACTCAAAAGCTTTTCGAGTCTATAAATACCACACAGATTGGTAATTTGTATTCGTTAACTTTTTCTATTAGAAGTTTTAGTGTGTGAAGATGGTCATATGTGCTGAACCCTTTTCTGAAACCGACTTGCTCTACTGGTTAATATTCATCGAAATTTGTTGACAATCTATTTGTGATTATGTTTGTGAATATTTTATAGAGTTGCCATAATAGTGATATTGGACGATAATTTTTCAGATCTGCAGTGTGCCCTTTTTTGCGTATTAATATACATAGTTTTAGCAGCGTTCCATTCCTTAGGTATGTTTTCTTCAAATAGACATTTACTAAAAAGTATTTCTAGGTATCTGACTCCTTCTTCTACGCTTTATCTCAACATTCCTGCTAGAATTCGATCATTGCTCGGTGCTTTATTGCTTTTCGTTTCTTTAATGGCATTTTCTATTTCTTCTTCACTAATTTCGGACATTACTTAAGAATTTACGTTTGTTATTTGTCTTTTCAGATTTTGCTTTAAAGAGTCGGAGGATCATTTCTTGAGTGGTATAGCTCAGTATAAAAGTCTTCAATTATCTTTGTTATCTGAACTTTACTTGTTTTTAGTTGGTCTTGTTGGTTTTTCATAGCGATATTTTTCTTTCTTAGTTTCGTTTTGGTATATTTGATACATTGATTTTTCTCTATCACTCTTTCAATCTTGATATTTTCTAATTCTGTGATTCTGCACTTATTTTGGTTTTTTTGTTTCTATGAGGGGTTGCTATTTTTGAGCTAGCATTCAGTAGTTCTTTTATTATAGCTGAATTAATTTTATTTAGACCAAGTTGTTCTAGATTCAGTGCTTTGGCGGTTTTTACCTTATTAGTATATTTTTCTTTATTGGCCTTTAGCTTTTCCGTATCTATTTCTCTCGTGCTTTTAAACTTAGGTCTGCTCTTACTTATTCTTAGTTTAGCTCTAACCATTCTGTGATCGCTATCCAGAGAGTTCGTTTTTATTACTATTATATCTTCTACGATACTTTTTTTGTTACACATGATATAATCGATTTCGTTCCGTGTTTTACCACGTCCACTTTCTTTGCTTTTTTCTTAGAGGAAGTTAACCAGGGTTTCTCCTCTTTCATTTCTAACGCCATAGCCGAATTCACCAATGTAATTCTCACTTTCTGGGACATCTCACATCTATCTCTTTGTCGGGATGTGTTGAAGTTACCTTATTAGCCTTAAGACACCGCTCTGGCCAGACGTGTTGATGAGTTTAATATATATATCATCATCATCATCATCAGCCTCTTTCAATCCACTGCTGGAGATAGGCCTCCCCTGTTTGTCTCCAAAGTATTCTATCTTGTTCTTGCTGTATCGATTTTGTTGTCTTTTGTAAGTCGTCTTGCCATCGTGTTGGTGGTCTTCCTTTGCTACGTTTATCGGCTCTTGGTCTCCATTCAACTAGTTTGCGAGTCCATCTTCCGTCCTTCATTCTGGCAACGTGTCCAGCCCATTTCCATTTTAAGTTACAGCTTCTTTCAATGACGTCTATGACTTTGGTCTTAGCTCGTAGATCTTCGTTTCTAATCCTGTCTCGCAGAGTAGCCCCTATCATTTATCGCTCCATTCTTCTCTGCGCTACTCTTAGTTTTTGTGCGTTTTTCTTTGTGAGCGATAATTGGTCGAAAACTTTTTTCTTCATATTAGTTGGGATGTCACTCTTAAAAACGTTCCTAAGAGCTCCGTATGCTGTCCATCCTTGTATTATTCTTCTGGATACTTCGGTTGTTTGATTGTCCTTACTTATCTTAATTTCGTGACCGAGATATATATATATATAGGCTTAGTAATATTGTCTACAACATTCCATGTCTCTCTTGCAACAATTCCTACATCGGTCAAACATCTCAATTATTGAAATCACGTATAACACTACACAAAAGTGATTCTCGACTTCACCCTGACCGTTGTGCATTAGCCAAACATGTCCATTCCACTGGTCATCTCATGGACTATACCAACACCACAATTCTCCACCGTGAGAACAATAAATCTAAAAGAGAGTTCATTGAAATGTCTTATATTTTTCTTAACGATTTCTCCATTAATGTTAAGAGTGACATCAAGAATCTAAGCGATATATACCACCTGTTACTTAAATCAGATACCAAGAACAATACTATATCACAGATTACTAATTTGACTGATATATCCATTAACAACTAACATACCTTTATAATTAATTTTCATTAACAAAAAATATATAACATTCCCTTGCTTTTCTTAGATACGTCTCAATAAGATTCAATAATACATGAACAATATAATATAATTAAATAAAGAAAATCAAAATAATATTTCCCTTTACTGGGATTTAAATTTATTCGTTTTTTACCAATGAACCTTAACGACATAAAGATTCATACCAATTATAATGAAGTTGTCAGCGCTTGCGTTCTGGCTTAAACAGAACCTCACTTTTAACTATTTAAAATCAAAATTTAGTTATTGCCGACATTTCAAAGAATTACCTCCTTTTAAATGTAGTTGCATTGGGTTTTTCGATTAACCTTGGGTAAGCCTTTACGTGTCAAGTTCGAAGCTACCATACATTTCAATTCTTATAAAAAACTTTTTTTGCACATAGTAACAAAAAACACCACTATGTTACTAGAAAAGTTTTTTAATATTCTAACTCTACAATTCTAAGTTACGGTAAGATCAATAATGTTTTAATAGATAATATATGGTAGCTAATTATAATTTATTCTCTTTCAGCCCTGAAGAAGCCAAATTAATTCTCTTTGGCGAAAACGTTCGGCGAAACAATTGATACACATTAGAGTATTTCTTGCAGATTTCCCCAATATTTAAGAGTTTACTATATATATATATATATATATATATATATATATATATATATATATATATATATATATATATATATATATATATGTATATATATATATATATATATATATATATATATTTATATATATATATATATGTATATATATATATATATGTATATATATATATATATATATATATATATATATGTATATATATATGTATATATATATATATATATATATATATATATATTTGTCTACCAGTTCTTTTTCTTCATTTTGTATTTCAAGGTGTTTATTTGGTACTAAGTTCGTCATATATTTTGTTTTTGTTATATTCATTTTTAAACCTATTTTATGACAGGCTGTACTAAGTTCTTCCAACATTTTGTTTATTTGTCCCAAATCGTCTGCAATCAGGACTATATCGTCTGCGTAGCTTAGGTGGTGTAGCATCTCTCCGTCCACATTTATTCCTTTGTCACTTCATTCGAGGGTTTTGATCGCTTTTTCTAGAGCCGATATGAAAAGTTTAGGTGACAACGTGTTACCTTATCGGATACCTCTTTGGATTTTTATTTGGTTGCTGTTAGCGTGTAGTTGTATCGAGCTTGTCATATTTATATATATATATATATATATATATATATATATATATATATATATATATATATATATATATATATATATATATATTACATATTAGCCTAGAATATCGGCTATCAATGCGGCTCTCGTTTAGTGCTTCTATAACATCGAGTCTATAACGTCGAGTTCTACTGAGTCGAATGCTTTGTGGAAATCTACGAATGTTAAAACTAAGGGCTTGTTATATTCTATAGATTTTTCGATGAGTTGTTTTATTGTTTGGAGGTGATCGTTGGTTCCAAAGTTTGCTCTGATTCCAGCTTGTTTTCTACTTTAATATAGGTCTAATTTCTTGTCTAATTTTTGGTGATTACTCAGTTTATAAAGATTTTATAGGTTAATATATATATATATATATATATATATATATATATATATATATATATATATATATTGTGTGTGTGCGTGTGTTATATAGTGATTTAGTTTTCTAAACAGACTGATTGAATTATATGGCTCCAAAAGATTTTGGACTATGACTTAGACGAAAGATTTGAGTACAAGGAATAAGCCATACCTTTCAATAAAATAGATTACAAACAGATTTCGAGAAAAGAGGACAATTATAGATAAAATTAAAAAACGAGTATTCAGATATGTTTTTTGATAACCTACCGTGAAAACACCATCTTTAATGAAAAAGATGAGAAGAAAAAGAAAATAACTTTTTATTATGCCAAATATATTTCTACATTATTGCTAGATTCGTAGAAATGCAGTTAATCTCTCGAAATTATTTTAAAAGCCACGGTTTCATTACATACACCTTTTCCCAGAATCTTATCACACTGTAACTAAAAGCGAACTAAACTGTTTATCATTTCTGTGAATAATTATATTTCGAGATTTTATGCCGATAACCTTTTTAGGCAATAAAACAAATTTAAATAAATATGTTTGTTCTCAGAACAGTATCGATAAATATTTGTAATAATCAATGAGAGATAAATCCAATCTGACGGTGACAAGAAACTTTATATATTTTATATGTTATTTGAAGTATTCATATAAATGAGAATAATAATGCAAATAAATTAATGCTGCATATGAAAAGGATTGTAAGATTCTTCTTCTTCTCATGACGCCGCCTCCTTTCGAAGGTTGGCTATCCGAATGGCAATTATAGTCCTGGAAACTGCTGCGCGAAAGATTTCTGCGGATGAGCGGTCGAACCATCTCCTCAGGTCTTTCAGCCACGAGTTCTGGCGTCTTCCTACTGATCTTTTGCCCTGTACCTTTCCTTCCAGTATAACTTTAAGTAATTCATATCTTTCCCCTCTCAACACATGACCCAAGTATTGCATTTTCGTCTCTTTGATTATTCTTAGTAATTCTTTTTGTTTACACATGCGACGAAGTACCTCAACATTAGTAAATCTTTGTACCCATGAATTCTCAACATTCGTCTGTATATATATACATCTCAAAGGCATCTATTCTTTTTTCTATTTCAGAGTCCATTGTCCAACTTTCACAGCCATACAGCAAGACAGAAAAACATAACATCTGATCATTCGGATTCTAAGCTGTAGACTAAGGTCTGATCTTGTAAAAAATGTTTTTTATGCTTATGAGTGTTTTCCTTGCTTGTTCGATTCTTGATAGGATTTCTTTTTTTGGATTACACTGACTATTGATATTTGCTCCCAAATATTTTATGGAATTTACCTGATCTATTATTTGACACTTGGCATATACCTGTACGTTTATTGGTGTTTTTGAAAATTCTAAAAATTTAGTTTTGGAAACGTTTAGAGGTAAACCGAACATTTCGCTGTCGTGAACTACCGCATTCATTATATTTTGTAGTTCTTGTGCGTTGCTTGCTATTAAGACGGTATCATCAGCATATCTGATGTTGTCTATGCTGATTCCGTTAATCTTAATTCCGCCTTGGACCTCGTGTAATGCTTCTCTGAATATAGACTCCGAATACAAATTAAACAGTAGCGGTAATAAGACCCAACCCTGTCTCACTCTTCGTCGGATTTGTATGTCTTCGTATGTTGTGTGCTCTAATTCAATTGTTGCCGTTTGGTGCCAGTATAGTTCTGAGATAATTCGCAAGTCTTGTTCGTCAACTCCAGTTGTTCTCAGAATTTCAATCATCTTTTAATGGTTAACGCAGTCAAATGCTTTTCGATAGTCAATAAAACATGCATATACATCTACATTCATGTCTCTGCATCGTTGCGTTAACACATTGAAAGCAAAAAGAGCCTCTCGTGTTCCCAATCTGTTTCGAAATCCGAATTGAGTGTCACTCATCTGGAACTCGCACTTCTTGTAAATTCGTGTATGGATAATTCTGAGAAAAGTTTTAAGGACATGAGACATCAAGCTTAATATTCGATAATTATCGCATTGTGAGGAATTCGATTTTTTTAGTAATGCTACGAATGTTGATTTTAGCCAGTCTGTTGGTATTTTACCTGTGTCATATATCTTATTGAATAGTGCTGTTATTAAATCTAGGCTTTTACTTTCGTTATCTGCAATTAGTTTTAGTATTTCGACACTGGACCGGTGGCTTTTCCATCTTTCTGAGATTTTACTGCGTAAATCACTTCTTCTTTGATTATTTCTGGGCCTTTTTCATTTATTCGATTATCTGTGGATGGTGGAGAACAAGGTCTATCGTCGTCAAAAAGAGTTTGTATGTATTCTTTCCATCTCTCTAGTTTGTCTTCTTACTCATAATTATATAATACCCATAATTATTTCGTTATTATCATTTTTTTAATATTGTTGCTTGTCTCTTTTTGTGTCTACCTATGTTATTTTTCCTGAAGTTGTTCGATTTCTAGGCATTTTGTTGACATCCAGTTTTCTTTAGCCTCCCTGCACTTTTTTCTAATGATTTTGTTGATTTGCTTATATTCTATTGGGCTTGTTTTATGTTTTCGTCTTACGTCCATGAGGTCCATGATCTCTTGCGTTATTTATTCTTGTTTTTTATTGTGTTTTATGAACCCGAAGTCTTCTTCTTTTATCTTTGTTATTTTTGTTTTTAGAGCAGTCCATGTTACTTCAATGTCTGTCTGTACCAAGTTTTCGATCGTTTTTATTTCTTCCTCAAGCTTGATACTTATTTCTGTTCAGGGTTCTTCAGTTGTGAGACGTCTATTTTGCTTGTCACTGTTTTCTTTTTGACTTTGAGAAATCTTTTTAATCTAAAATCCATTATAACTGGATTGTGATCGCTATGTATATTAGCTCCAGGGTATGTTTTCGTAGATTGTGTGTACTTCTTAAAGGTGTTATTGAGCAAAATGAAGTCAATTTGATTTCTAACAATTCTGTCTTTTCTGTTTGCAGGTGATTTCCATGTGTATAGCCTTCTAGGATGTTGTTTGAAGAAGGTATTGGCTATTATCAGATTCTGCAATAGATTATTTTTTCCTAACAAGTCAAATGTTTAACCATCCATATGTATGTTTCCTTTGTACACACAAAAGTTAGAAAAGGCATACGAGGATAACTAATGTTAATGTAAAGCTTACTGAATTATTTAGTGACGACATTCTAACATTGGCTAGGATACAGTAGATTCATAAACTCATAGCGACCAAAAGTAGACCAACAGTAGTAAATAAAGGTCCTTTACTTATTGGGAAGGTGGGAGGGTATCACATATCACTAAAAATTTTAGACAACATAATATATTTTTCAGGAATATTTTTTCGTGCTGAACTACTTTTTTAAATCTTTTTCTCAATTATGAAATGTAGCATACGTCCTAGATAAACTAGTTTATGTAGGTACTTTAATCTGTGTATCCCTATAGTATCCCTAAATTATTGGTACATCAAATAGTAGAATTGAAACATGTACCTTTTGTAGAACTGGTCTGTGTAACCAGGAAACCCTTAAACTTCCCATAAGAAAGTTGCTGGCTTTAATCAAAAGAACAGGACTTCTTAGTGGATTTTATTAAAGAAAAGGGTTCAATACAAAGATCTCATGAACAAATGCAAAAAAAAAAGTATGACCTTCTTGAGACAAGAAGATGGAAAGACTAGTTAACTGAAATGAACAACTAATCGACCTTTCTGACGTAGAAATATTTTGCAAACAACAAAATTATCCTCCTTGAAATGTGTCAAATTCTAAAAAATCCAACAGCTCAAAATAAAAGAACTGATATTTATATATAACTTGAGAGAGATTTATCACTCTTCCACCATAAATAATAAGTAGTAAGAATCACTTCATATCCCATATTCATTTTTAAACAAATAGTCAAAAATTGTTCCTTTTTCCGTAAGCTCTGGATTTACGGTTCAGCTAATTCGCTATCGAAGAGAATTTTCCTGACTTTTTGTTGTTTCGTACAGAGGTCGCTGCTAGCATGCTCAGGTCTTTATCAGAAAACGATAACGTTGTCAAGAATTTTTATTAACAAGTTATCAAAAAAAAATAATAATAATGCGTTTGGCCACCTCGATGTCTGCTTGTGGCACCTCGTTCCAAACAACTTGAACTTAATGTATTAACTGTGCCAGAGTCTATGAAAGATGGTGCAAAGTGGACAGTCTCCTTCCCATTATATCCCATATATGTTCGATAGGATTTAAATCTGGAGCACTCTCAATCCCTTCCATAATTTTCTGTTGACCAATCAACATCCTCGATTCAATTCTCCAAACGCCAACACTTTCCAATTCCCATAATTGTATACAAAAATATGAGATAAAGACTTTCTAGTTTCTACTAATACTCTTAATGACTTGTTTTGTGGTAAGATTTGATATTTCAATGTAACATTTTATTTACCTAAACTAATCTTAAATACCAATTCTAATTTGAAAAGTCCGAAATTTACCGTAAATCTAAAATTGAAAGTCTCTTTTCTTCACAAAACAATATAACTTCATAACACATTCCTTTTTATACATATTCGGATTATATATATAATATACATATATAATATATATATATATATATATATATATATATATATATATATATATATATATATATATATATATATATATATATATATTTATATATAAATTTCCGCGGTCAGATAAATGAAAATTACTGAGTTCTCGGGAAGAACCGCGTTGAGAATTTAGTGCTCGACGTTTGGGCACCCATTTTGGAGCCATTTTCAAGAGAGATACGGTTTCGTTCGAGTTCGGCGTCTCAATCTGCTAAGTGCTACTCCCCTAACTCGTGACGTACCAGTATCGTCTTCTGTATAAATACAATAACCGTCAAACGGCACTGAAATCTCAATCTGCCTACTTCTCAGTGTCGAGTGGCGACCGGTCTTAGCCTGTGTGGTTGCTTTTATACTAGCGCGGGAACGGTATGCGCTGACCTGGTCTAAGCTGACGTGGTCTGAACTGATGTGGTCTGAGCGGTGTGGGTTGGGGCGGGGGTCGCTGAAGCAGTCGTCACCATGTTGCCGGGAGTCGTTTGGCGTCATCGCGCGTGTTTAAGCTGTTAGGCCGTTTTTAAATTTCGATGGCTTCAAGAATGATTCTGAAGTATTTGGTTATTTTAATAAGTTATATACTAGAGAATTTTATAAAAATTATTTATGTGAGGGCATTTTTAAGAAATTAGCATATAATAAGTGTAAAAAGTATTTTTTTTATAATTATAATATTGTAAATATATTTAAGTGAGCCATGTGCATAGACAACCAACTATACATTTAAATGACATTTGAATAAGAATTTAGGAATATAAAGTGGGTTATAATAATATGTTAGTTTAAAATGTGTAGTTTATTAAATTGGAGTGTTTAAGTTAATGATTTAAGTTTATATTCTGATCTGAAAAGCCTAAATGTCGATAAAATTAAGGATCACTCAGAAGAGTGGTGGGTTTTTTCGGTCAAAAGGTGGAGAAAAAAGACAAAGTTGACGGCTACTTCATCTATTTATTGAAGACGTTTCGCTTTCTTAATCAGAAAGCATCATCAGTTCATCTAAAAAGAACAATATGAAAAAACCATACAAGCATGGAAAAGTTGTTACATGTGTTACCTTAAAAAGATATGTTTTTTTCCCAACGTTGACCATCGTTGTTCTTAGCACTGCTGCTACCTTGGATTCCGTTTTGTTGCAGTGGGAACACTCTGCTGGGCATGGCCTTCTGGAAAGAGAATCAGCGTTTCTGTGGCTAACTCCGGCCCGGTGCTCAATCTTGAAATCGTATTCTTGGAGTCGTTCAATCCATCTGGCTATCTGACCCTCTGGATTCTTAAACTATAACTCTGTAAACTCCGTAAGTCGCGTTAATGGCTTAGCGATATCTGCAAACTTCTTAATAAACCTTCGGTAGTAAGTACATAGTCCAAGAAAACTTCTCACTTGCTGTCAGTTGGTTTTGGCCATTCCTTAATGGAATCGATTTTTCCCTTATCCACGGCCACTCCTTCTTTACTGACTATATGACCCAGATAATTGACTTTACCTTGAAATAGCTGGCACTTCTTGGGGTTTAGCATCAATTGGCCAGCTTTAAGTCGATTAAAAACGTTTTCTAAATTCCTCAAATGATCTTCAAATGTCTCCTCCAAGACGATTATGTCATCTAAATAAACCAGGCATGTTTTTCAAGATAACCCTCTCAACACATTTTCCATAAGCCTCTCAAATGTCGCAGTAGCATTAAAGAGTCCAAATGGCATAACGTTGAATTGCCACAATCCAGATCCTGTGGTGAAGGCTGTCTTTTCTTTATCTACTGAGTCCATTTCTACCTGCCAGTATCCAGACTTCAAATCCAAAGTAGAAAACAATTTACTTCCAGCCAATGTGTCCAATGTGTCATCGATCCGAGGCAGAGGATAACTATCTTTCTTGGTAACGTTGTTCAGCAGACGGTAATCTACACAGAACCCCGTCGTTCCGTCTTTCTTCTTAACCAGGACCACCGGAAAGACCCATGGGCTCGTAGAAGGTTCTATCACTCCGTCTTTCTTCATTTCCTGAACAATCGTTTCAGCTTCCTCTCTTTTCGCCTGTGGTAATCGTCGAGCTGTTTGACGAATTGGCTTAGCATTACCAGTATCAATTTTATGCTTAACAACGGTGGTTCTTCCTGTCTTTCCTCCTTTCGGTACAAAAATATCACGATACTGCCGAAGAAATTCCCTTAATTTCCTTTTTTCAATCTGATTCAGAGACTGTCCTGCCACTGCAACCAATTGGTCGAATTTGTCGTTGGAATTATTAGATGTTGTCGCCTGACGGATTATGGATGTCACAGGTACACAAGTTCCTACTTTTGTCTCTTTCTTTATGGTCACTGGGTAGTCGTTGACATTGATGAGTCTCACAGGAATTTCTTTAGCCGAAGTCACCAATTCCTTTCCAATTATGATTCCACGGCCAACCTCATCGTCGTGGTTCCAAGGCTCCATCATAACAAGTATCCCTTCGTCTACAATTCCCTGTAGTCGCGCTACTATGATCGTTTCGCTTCTCGCAGGCACGACTGTATCTTCTTTAATGGCTGCTTGCACAGTGTTGTCATTATGTGGATGGAGAAATACCTCCTCGTTGCCAACTTTGATTACCTTATTCTTAAAATCCAATTGGAATCCACGCATATTCATTACGTCCATTCCTAATATAACATCCTCTTCGATGTCAGCAACTATAACAGTATGGACAAACTTTTCTGCTCCAATTCTCAATTGTACCTGGATTTCTCCATGAATGTTGGCATTTTCACCTGTAGCGGTCCGAAGTCGCAACCTCGTTGGTAACAGTTTCTTACGGCTGTTTATAACTGTCGGGCGTATAATGGTTCTGGTCGCTCCGGTATCCACCAACAACGTATGCTTTTTACCATTTATTTCTCCATCTACATATACACTATCTTCACGACATTTCAAAGAAGCTATTAGTATAAGAGGGTCTTTGGAAGAGTTCCGGGTCGAAGCTGCCCCCCTAAGGCTGACTCGTTCTGGTTTTCCTGATGGTGAGTTTCTTGATTTTATGGTCTTCTTTTTCTTGCATGTAATACTTTTCATTATATTAACGAGCTGGTCAAGTTTGTTTTCATCTCCTTCCTCTTTTACAGTCCTAACTTTACTGTAACCGCCGGAGGCCTACGTAGCTGACTCGTATTCGAGGGCGGCGGATGACATTAACCAGCGTCTTGTGACGAGCTAATCGTAGTGTTCTCTGCATTTTATGATCACGAAGACCATTAATAAACGTTTGAACGGCCAATTTTTCCATCATGTCTTCGGGAGCTGTTAGATAAGCATATCGTACTAATCTGGCAATATCTACCTCATATTCTTGAAGAGCCTCATCTTTCTTCTGTCTACGATTTTTAAGCTGCGTCTGATATACATGCTCCAAATGTTCGTGGCCATATCGCATATTTAACCTCTTCTTAAGTTGTTCGAAATCATCCGTCTCTTCTACGGCTATGGTCTGAAGCACATCTAAGGCATCTCCTCGAAGAGCGATAGTCAGGTTTACAGCCTTTTCTTTTTCAGTCCATCCATTCGCTCTTGCAGCTGATTCGAACTGTTTCATGTAGTTATTCCATGACGATTTTCCGTCGAAAGTTGCGACTTTAACATGAACAGAACCTCCACTTCCTTCAAATTTCGGTCGTGTTTCCAACTTACATTTCGTCTCGTTTTCTTTTGTCTCTACTGTAATTGGATTGTATCCTCTCTCTGCTGTCCCTGTTTCCTCCAGCTTCTTTTCCATCTCTTTCCATATCTTTTCTTCGAAGGCCAACATATCGGCAGCAACTTGGTTTTTTAACGACGATATTTTATCTCACAGACATCTCAGAAGTGACTTTAGAGATTTCCAAAGAGATGTTAGCAGAAACTTTGCTTTCCAGAGAAGAAATCTCGTTAGAAACTTTGTCTTCTAATGATGCGATGTCACCAGAAACTTTGGCTACATCAGAAGATACCTTGGAAATATCGTCAGAAACTTTGTTCTCTAATGATGCGATGTCACCAGAAACTTTCGAAATATCGCCAGAAACTTTGTTCTCCAATGATGCGATGCCACCAGAAACTTTCGAAATCGACGAGAGGACAGCATCTTCAAATATATAATTCTCTGGGTCCAATCCTTCTTCTAGCAAAGCGATCTTTAGTCGTAGGACTAACTCAGCCTTTTTTCCGGTAGAAGCTAATTCTCTGTCCTCGAGATGTCTTCTTAAATTCGTCACTGTGAGCTCATAAATCGTAGTCATTTTCACAATTTATTTTATATTCACTTTTGACACCAATGTTGTGAATTTATTTAACTGCTATGTCTTTATTTAATTTATAATGTCTTTATTAATTTATTATATTGTTCTTATCTTAATTCATTAAAAAGCACGATAATTTATATCAATTTATTTAACGAATAATACATAATTTATATAGGCGAACGTAACAATTAAAATCGCGGGCGCTGGTCTTCAGATATTAACTAACTCCTTCAATGAAAGCTCCGTTATTATATATAAAAATACAACTGGCCTAGAATTCAGGAGAATCCCTCTGATTTATACTAGTAGGTAAATCCGGGTCATAGTCCGACCGGTTTTTGATAAATTTCTGCCAGCTAATGGAAAGGTTTCGTAAAATCTAAAACATAAGTGAATAAACAAGATGTTTACAGGTTTTTAATATGACTCATATTTTTACGTAACAATATTAAAGAAACTTCAACATATTAAACTTTTTATTAAAAACCAGTTTGAATAGAGGATTATTTAGCTTCTAAACATCTATATTACCTTTGATATTTTTTATGTCACACGCTTATCAATAATCTTAATGAAAAGCTGGAAAAAAATGGAGCCTTAATTAACCAATAATAACTTAGATAGCATTTAATTCTTAAAATCATATTTCCATTGTTTATTAAGACTAAGATCTAAAAATTGAAAGGATTTTAAATGAAGATCATGTATACATGTATTATCCAAGTTATAGATGGCATATACAATAAAGGAGTAAAAAGTTATAACCCATTAAAATAATGGTATTCGTAAAATACCGCCATAGAAAAGAGGGGGGGTAGGAACTGTCTGAGATTCGTTTTTTCTTAGATTGGAACTTTAAATTGAAGCGCGCTTGCAAAATATTTAATATCTCATATTCTATGGCACAAAGAACCTTTATTTTTTTACTGGGGCAGCTCAGCAAATAATAAGAATTGTGCTATTTTGACTTATCGTACTAAATTTTTCCGTAAAAAAGTTAATTGAATTTTACTATTATATCGTAAGAAATATTTAAATTTTATTAATGTATATTATTTTAATTTATAATTTAAGTGTATATTATTTATATAAATTAATAATAATTATGATAAATTAATAAAATACCTTTAATTCTTTTTTTTATCTACAAAATAATTAATTTTATTATAATTTCATTTAATGAAGATAAGTGGCTAATAAGTATAAAAAATATTTTTGTAGTTCACCAATCCAGTTTTCCGTGACGGTATTTTACAAGTACCATATCTTTAAAGACATTACTCCTTCTCTGTATACGAGTGTACCACTTTTTAGATAAGATTTAGATCTTCGTTTATAATCTATTCAATTTTCAGCTCTTAACGGTAATAAACAATGGAAATATGGGTTTAAGAAAAAAAAACGTTATCTTGGTTTCTATTAGTCATAGGTTTTGTTGTTTTTTGAAAATTGTGTTTTTTCGCCAGCTTTTCATTGAGCATGTGACATGAAAAGTGTCAAAGTTATTATGAATGTTTATAAGTTAAAAAGTCAGCCCTTTTTCATACTCATTTTTAATAACAAATTTAATAAAATGTTGCAATTTTGTTAATATATTGTTACGATAAATATCATGGCCTAAAAATAACTTTAAATATATGATGACTAATAATTCTGTTATGTTGTAGATTGTACCAGATAATTCTAGCGGCTGGCAGAAAATTTACCTGAAAGAGAACCGGTCAGACGATGACCTTCTAGTATAAATCAGAGAACTCTAGGCCAGTTGTGGTTTCATATATAATAATGGATTTTTCATTGAAGGAGTCAGTCAAGATTTGAAGACCGCGCCCGCGAATTTTAATTGTTACGTACGGATATATATATATATATATATATATATATATATATATATATATATATATATATATATATATATATATATATATATATTGTCAGATAAGTTAATATAAATAAAAAATAAATTAGATCCGTAAGTGTTATAAATATTGAACCTTTTAATAAATTCACAACAAATGGTGTTAGAAGTTGCTAGACGCTTTGCTAGAAGAAGGACTAGATCCAGAGACTTATATATTTGAAGATGCTGTCCTCTCGTCGATTTCGAAAGTTTCCGGCGACATCGCATCATTAGAGAACAAAGTTTCCCGTGACATCGCATCATTAGAGAAAAAAGTTTCCGGTGACATCGCATCATTGGAGAACAAAGTTTCTGGAGATATTTCGAAAGTTTCCGGCGACATCGCCTCATTAGAAAACAAAGTTTCTAACGAGATTTCTTCTCTGGAAAGTAAAGTTTCTGCTAACATCTCTAAAGTCACTTCTGAGATGTCTTCATTAAAAAACCAAGTTGCTGCCGATATGTTGGCCTTCGAAGAAAAGATATGGAAAGAGATGGAAAGGAAGATGGAGGAAACAGGGATAGCAGAGAGAGGAAACAATCCAATTACAGCAGAGACAAAAGAAGACGAGACGAAATGTAAGTTGGAAATACGGCCGAAATTTGAAGGAAGTTGAGGTTCTGTCCATGTGAAAGTCCCAACTTTCGATGGAAAATTGTCATGGAACAACTACATGAAACAGTTCGAATTAGCCGCAAGAGCGAATGGATGGTCTGAAAAAGAAAAGGCTGTAAACCTGACTATCGCTCTTCGAGGAGATGCCTTAGATGTGCTTCAGACCATAGCCGTAGAAGAGACGGATGATTTCGAACAACTTAAGAAGAGGTTAAATATGCGATATGGTCACGAACATTTGGAGCATGTATATCAGTCGCAGCTTAAAAATCGTAGACAGAAGAAACATGAGGCTCTTCAAGAATATGAGGTAGATATTGCCAGATTAGTACGATATGCTTATCCAACAGCTCCCGAAGACATGATGGAAAAATTGGCCGTTCAAACGTTTATTGATGGTCTTCGTGATCATGAAATGCAGAGAACACTACGATTAGCTCGTCACAAGACGCTGGTTGATGTCTTATCCGCCGCCCTCGAATACGAGTCAGCTACGCAGGCCTCTGGCGGGTACAGTAAAGTTAGGACTGTAAAAGAGGAAGGAGATGAAGATAAACTTGACCAGCTCGTTAATATGATGAAAAGCATGACATATAAGAAAACGAAGACCATCAGATGCTGGAATTGTGGCGAAATAGGACACGTACGAAGCTCCTGTAAACACCCTAGGTACGACGCAAATCAAGAAACTCACCATCAGGAAAACTAGAACGGGTCAGCCTTAGGGGGCAGCTTCGACCCAGAACTTTTCCAAAGACCCTCTCATACTAATAGCTTCTTTGAAATGTCGTGAAGATAGTGTATATGTAGATGGAGACATAAATGGTAAAAAGCATACGTTGTTGGTGGATACCGGAGCGACCAGAACCATTATACGCCCGACAGTTATAAACAGCCGAAAGAAACTGTTACCAACGAGGTTGCGACTTCGGACCGCTACAGGTGAAAATGCCAACATTCATGGAGAAATCCAGGTACAATTGGGAATTGGAGCAGAAAAGTTTGTCCATACTGTTATAGTTGCTGACATCGAAGAGGATTTTATATTAGGAATGGACGTAATGAATATGCATGGATTCCAATAAGAATAAGGTAATCAAAGTTGGCAACGAGGAAGTATTTCTCCATCCACATAATGACAACACTGTGCAAGCAGCCATTACAGAAGATACAGTCGTGCCTGCGAGAAGCGAAACGATCATAGTAGCGCGGCTACAGGGAATTGTGGACGAAGGGAGACCTGTTATGATGGAGCCTTGGAACCACGACGATGAGGTTGGCCGTGGAATCATAATTGGAAAGGAATTGGTGACTTTGGCTAAGGAAATTCCTGTGGGGCTTATCAATGTCAATGACTACCCAGTGACCATAAAGAAAGAGACAAAAGTGGGAACTTGTGTACCTGTGACATCCATAATCCGTCAGGCGACAACATCTGATAATTCCAACGACAAATTCGACCAAATGGTTGCAGTTGCAGGACAGTCTCTAAACCAGATGGAGAAAAGGAAATTAAGGGAATTTCTTCGGCAGTATCGTGATATTTTTGTACCGAAAGGAGGAAAGACGGGAAGAACTACCGTTGTTAAGCATAAAATTGATACTGGTAATGCTAAGCCAATTCGTCAAACAGCTCGACGATTACCACGGGCGAAAAGAGAGGAAGCTGAAACGATTGTTCAGGAAATGAAGAAAGACGGCGTGATAGAACCTTCTACGAACCCATGGGTCTCTCCGGTGGTCCTGGTTAAGAAGAAAGACGGAACGACGAGGTTCTGTGTGGATTACCGTTTGCTGAACAACGTTACCAAGAAAGATAGTTATCCTCTGCCTCGGATCGATGACACATTGGACACATTGGCTGGAAGTAAATTGTTTTCTACTTTGGATTTGAAGTCTGGATACTGGCAGGTAGAAATGGACCCAGTAGATAAAGAAAAGACAGCCTTCACCACAGGATCTGGATTGTGGCAATTCAACGTTATGCCATTTGGACTCTGTAATGCTCCTGCGACATTTGAGAGGCTTATGGAAAATGTGTTGAGAGGGTTATCTTGGAAAACATGCCTGGTTTATTTAGATGACATAATCGTCTTGGAGGAGACATTTGAAGATCATTTGAGGAATTTAGAAAACGTTTTTAATCGACTTAAAGCTGCCCAATTGATGCTAAACCCCAAGAAGTGCCAGCTATTTCAAGGTAAAGTCAATTATCTGGGTCATATAGTCAGTAAAGAAGGAGTGGCCGTGGATAAGGGAAAAATCGATTCCATTAAGGAATGGCCAAAACCAACTGACAAACATCAAGTGAGAAGTTTTCTTGGACTATGTACTTACTACCGGAGGTTTATTAAGAAGTTTGCAGATATCGCTAAGCCATTAACGCGACTTACAGAGGAAGCAAGAGAATACCGCTAGGATATAGACTGCCAAAATGCCTTTGAAACGTTGAAAAAGCATTTAATAACAGCACCAATTTTAGGGTATCCACTGCCAGAAGGAGAGTTCATCTTAGATACAGATGCAAGTAATGTGGGAATTGGAGGAGTGCTGTCTCAGATTCAAGGAGGACAGGAACGAGTCCTCGGATATTTTAGTAAAGTTCTTTCAAAACCTGAGCGGAATTATTGTGTCACGAGAAGAGAACTTCTAGCAGTAGTAAAATCAGTAGAGCACTTCTATCAATACCTTTATGGTAGGAAGTTTCTAATCCGAACCGACGATGCCGCCCTTAAATGGTTGATGCAGTTTAAGAATCCAGAGGGTCAGATAGCCAGGTGGATCGAACGACTCCAAGAATACGATTTTAAGATTGAGCACCGGGCCGGAGTTAGCCACAGAAACGCTGATTCTCTTTCCAGAAGGCCATGCCCAGCAGAGTGTTCCCACTGCAACAAAACGGAATCCAAGGAAGCAGCAGTGCTGAGAACAACGATGGTCAACGACGACTGGACGCCTACTAAGATCAGAGAAGAACAAGAAAGAGATCCAGTTATACAGAAAATTCGGAAATGGAAAGAGGAAAACCGTCGACCACCTTGGCAAGAAATATCAAACCTATGCTCAGTAGTTAAGACGTATTGGGCCCAGTGGGACTCATTTATCACGGAAGATGGCTTGCTCAAACGAGTCCTGGAAAATGATGACGGTTCGGAGAAGAGAAGACAGTTGGTGATCCCAAAGAGCAGAATAGCCGAAGTACTTCGTCAGTTACACGACAGTCCATCGGGAGGGCATTTTGGTGTAAAGAAAACTCTTCAGCGAATTCGGGAACGGTTTTATTGGATGAACAGTTCCGACGACGTAAAAGACTGGTGTAAGAAATGTACTATTTGTGCCACGAGTAACGGGCCCTACCGAAAAAGGAGAGCTCCTATGAGACAATATATTGTTGGAAGCCCGTTTGAAAGAATAGCTTTGGATATCGCTGGGCCATTTCCAGAAAGTGAAAATGGAGGCAAGTACATGTTGGTAGTAATGGATTACTTCACTAAGTGGGTCGAGATTTATGCACTTCCAGACCAGAAGGCCGCCACCGTTGCAGATAAGTTGATCCAAGAATATATCAGCCGATTTGGAGTGCCTTTGGAGATCCATAGTGACCAAGGCAGGAACTTCGAAAGCGATCTATTCCAAGGAATATGTGATAGACTAGGCATGAAGAAAACAAGAACTACCGCGTATCATCCGCAATCGGATGGTATGGTAGAACGAATGAATAGGACAGTTGGCAAGTATTTGACAAAGATGGTGTCCGATCATCAGCGAGACTGGGACCAATACCTTCCGTTCTTCACCATGGCCTACAGATCTGCTGTTAACGAATCAACAGGCCAGACACCAGCCAGAGTCCTATTCGGACGCGAAATGCGACTACCTTGTGATCTAGAATTTGGGTGTCGACCTGGAGAAGATGTAGCAGGTGAAGATTATGTGATCGAATTACGAAGAAGAATGGACGATGTACACGAGTTGGTCCGTTCCCACCTTCAGATCGCTAGCGACCGAATGAAGAAACGGTACGATACACAAGCCGAAAAGGGTTGCTTTAAGAAGAACGACAAGGTCTGGCTCTATAATCCCAAGAAGCGAAAAGGTTGTTCTCCCAAATTGCAGCAGTTTTGGGAAGGCCCATACCTAATTATGGAGAAGATCAACGATGTCATCTACCGAATAAGCAAGATTCCGAGGGGAAAGCCGATAATAGTACACCATAACCGGTTGGCGTCTTTCGAAGGTGACCACGACGTAGATGAAGAAGTGGAAGTAAACCAAGTCCACGATGTGTCTGACCTCACGTTTGAGGAATTTATGGGTGCCTATGGAGGTACCGGTAAGGCGAGACATGGTGTTACCACTGAAGAAAAGCAAGATCTACTCGCGCTCCCCGATGACTACTCGCTGGCCCTTACCGTCCCGGCCAGTATCAAAGACGCACCAGGGTTGGCATCCGTCTTTCGAAGGAAGTTTGGTCGAGTTGCAGAACTTCAATGCCAAGTGCCAGCTCCCGGTAAAACCTTGAAACTCCAAGATGCATCACGTTACCTTTTCTACCTGGTAACAAAAGACACTGCCCGTGACCAACCTACCTACCGAGATGTATGGGAAGCCTTACTTCAATTGAGAGAGCACGTACTAGAGTCCGACGTGCAAAAGTTAGCCATGCCAAAGTTGGAGTGCCGCCAATTAGATTGGAGGGTTATCCGAAATATGGTGGAGGAGATCTTCAAAGACACCGAAGTCCAGGTGTTAGTCTGTTGCAATCCGCATAGTTACTGGTGCGGAGAGAAAACCGTCCCTTGTCATTTTTATACAACTGGAAGTTGTAAAAGAGGGTCCAGTTGCCGAACTTAAAAATCAACACGATACCATTTGAATTTAAAATGCTGGCAAGTTTGGATCTGTAACATGAGAATCTGTCTGGCTTAAGGTAATAAAGGTAATAATAAGGTAATAAATGAATGTATTTTAAGGCTCTTTTGACATACTGCTGTATTAAATTTTTCTGACTCATTCTATTGGTATTCTATTGGTTAAATTCTATCATTTGAGGTACTGTACGTCACGATTGGACCGAAGATACGTGATTAAGGCCCTTTTGCCATGTTGCTGTATTTGATTTTTCTATTTCATTACATTCGATTATTTAAATCCTATCATTTGAGGTACTGTATGTCACTATTGGACTAATAGTACCGAAGATACGTGACTAAGGCCCTTTTGACATGTTGCTGTATTTGATTTTTGTATTTTATTGCTACTCAGTATGCTACTCAATTTGATTTGTCTATCTCAGTGTATTCTATTAGTTCAATCCTATCATTTGGGGTACTGTACGTCACGATTGGATATATAAACAAAGATATATAACTAAGGCCTTTTTGACATGCTGGTGTATTTGATTTTTCTATTTCATTGTATTCGATTGATTAAATCCTGTCATTTGAGGCGCTGTACGTCACGACTAGACCAACTGGAGCGAAGATACAATAGGTAGGTGCAATATATCAACCCGTTACTTTTAACCAAACCAGCCAGAATGATTTATGGATGAAGTATATATATTTATAAAAATTTGGTGTCTTCTCAAACCCATCTGAATGGTATACATCCTAGTTTCCAGTTCACGATGGAGATAGAAACTGATTGACCCCTACCGTTTCTCGACGTTATCATAAAAAAACCAATCCCAAGGTTTTCACTACTCTGTTTATCGAAAACCCACACATACCAATCGATACTTGCATGCCAACTCTCACCATCCACCTTCACAAATTAATTCAGTCATTAATCTCCAGATCAATACGCCTTTCCGATGATGCAAGTAGACGCTTACCGCGAAAATCACATCAATAGAAGAATCCACAGACATCAATCTCTCATTCAATCTCAATCCAAAGACTCAGACCCTTATCGTACGAAAGCTTTACTTCCTTACATCAAAGGTGCCACTGACAAAATCGACAAAATTCTTTAATCAAGAGGAATAAAAACAATATTTACACCCCAACAAAAACTTTCATGTCCGATCAATCAAAGACAACATTCCAAATGAACAGCACGGAGTTTATGAAATTCCTTGTGCAGACTGTCCCCGATCCTATATATTCCAAACAAATCGTAGAATCCAAAATAGGATTTATGAACATTCCATTTCTGTTCGCAATTCCGATTCAATTTAAGCTCTAGGTCATCTTCATACAGGTCACAAAATTGATTTTGAAAACTCCAGAACCATAGCCCATGTTATTTAAAACAGTATATAACGTAGGAGCACAATTTGTCCATCTCTGCATTTGTATTGGTAATCAATACAGCATTATAACGTCATGTCAGCCTCCCATGGCTTCATCAGACGCTGGGCCTGAATGCAAAATCAAACACGAAATACCAACAAATGTGTCATAGACAACAGATTTTTTAACAGGAGACATTTGTTGGTATTTCGTGTTTGATTTGACGTCATAACTCTTTGTTGATTGCCAATTTAAACGTAGACGCTAACAATTGTGCGCCTATGCCATACACTGTCGTAAATGCATATATTGTTGAATTAGTAGAAAACAAACTTCATGGCTGAAGAATATCAGTGAATGGATAAATAATTGATCAGGATACGGAGAGTTAAACAACCGTTCAGAATAGCTCAAGACAGAGATAGTCTTACATTTGGTGTACCGTTCACTCACAGATTTTTTTTTGTTCTTTAGTTTTGTTAGTGATTATATTTTTCATGGTTTTAAAGTTTTCGATATTCAGTTTTATGTAGCATTCTATTAAGTAATCTGTTAGTCTTTATGTTTATTGTATTATATATTCCAGGAAATATTTCTCTTTTGTTCATAATTTCCTGTTCAATTTCTTGTGAATTATGGTGAATCACCTATTTCTCTAGTACATATTTTTCATTAATATCAAACTATTGTTATTTATGTAATCTCTCCCTATTAATAGTTTTTGGAACTACTTAAGGTTTACTACTACTCGGAATTGATAATGCATAATGGTTATCTTTGAATTAATATAATTGCAGCATATATGTATAGGTATATTATGACATCAGTAAGTATAAGAACGGTATAAGTCAATTGAAACTATTATAGGTAATACCTACGACGGTCACACTACTTTGGAAATTTAGATATTATTTTGTGTGAGATTAAGCCACAAGTTATTGTATTTTTACATGTGTTTTTCCAATGCGGAAATTGTTTTCAAAAAATTCTGAAATAAAAATTATGAATAATCTTGAATTATAAATAATTGTCGGTGGTTGTTAATACCAAATTTGACAGTTCACTTACTTGGCCTCGATTTTATAGGCATTAACCATGTTTTGATATTTTAGTGATTGTTGTAGTTGATTACAGATGATGCGTCTCTAACCCACTATTAAGTCGTTAGTATTGGCATATTCTTATTGCTTCTTCTTTCAGTATTGATATCAAGATCTTGCTGTATTATATTGAGACGTTTGCTACATATTTTTTTCATTTATTATGGATGGAGGTTGCTTCTTCAAATTTCCCATTTTTTCTGTTTTGTTCATGACTGTTGATACATCTTTCCATCGGATTCAGTGCTCATTATCCTACGCATGTTTGCATATCTGGAATCTCTCAAACTCTTTGTTTTTAATATATATCTCATGCTCATTTATTTTAATGTCCAGTTTTTCTCAGATAAAAATTGTTTTTGGTTTTGGAAAGAATAGATTTCAGTCTGGTAATTGTTTTAAATGTGATGGTGTATTTATTTCCTATTCTTTTTAATTTTTTGATAAGCCTTTAAGATATGGTATTACTGTTATCTTCAAATCCCTTCTTGTGAGCATTTCTAGTTTGTTTTCTAAATCTTATAAAATTCCTTGTTTATAAATGTTACCTTTGTGATTAACAAATCTAAAAATGGTAATGAGTTGTTGCTTTCCTTTTTATAGTGAATTTAAATGACTTTTCTTGACAGTTGATGTCAATAAAAAATTTGTTCAGTACGTCTGGCCCATGAGGCTACAACACATCATCCACATAACTCTATCATGCTGTAAATTTTTGATCATGCTTGTACCCAATATTTTCCCTAAATGTTTCCATGAACATATCTGCTAATAAAGAATCCATGACTAATCCAAAGTCTTGTTTATAAAAACCGTTGTCATTCGGTTCATGATACATTCAGTTTTATTTTAGTTCTCAACGTCTCGTTAGGTCGCAGGGCAAACGAACTTCACAACCTAACATCAGGCAGGTTAGAGTCTGGCCTGTAGTTTCATTCACGGCCGAGCGGTAGGTCATTAAGAATAAATGAATGTGCTGGCCCCAATCTCTTTGATGTTCTGATACAACTTTGGACAGGTGTTTACCCATCGTTCGGTTCATCCACTCGACCATTCGATCGGCTAAAAAATTCTTTAGCAAGTACCTCTGCAACGATAGCAGCTTCTTGATTTGGTACCGCATAGGCCTCAGTCCATTTCGTAAAATAATCCATGGTTACCAGGATATATTTATTTCCATTATTCGTTTCTGGAAGTGCTACTCTTTCCATAGGACTACCAACATTGTACTGTTTCAAGGGTGCCCTCTTTTTACCAACTGGACCATTACTGGTTGCACTAAGTTCACATTTCGGGCACCATCTTCTTACATCATCTTTACAGTTCACCCAATAGATCCGTTCTCAAACCTTGTAACCATAAGACTACCAAAGAGAATTTAAATACTATTATAAAATAATACCTCAAACAACATGGGATCTTATCGTCTATGCTTCGCCTAGCTCACTCTCTCAAGTGTGAATCCGTCTTGTCTTAAACTATGAATTAAACAATGAACATTTAGCTGGTAACAAATAAAACAATGATTTAACTAATCATATTTATTTATCCTATAAAACAAAGCAAAAACAACCCAGCATAAAGCTTAACAGTACACAAATTTAAATTATACTTATTATGGCGTCGATGGGCTGCTTGCTTTTAAATAAATGTGGTCTCCCGATTATGCGATTAGTTCCTCAAGATCATGTGGTTGGGTCCTCCAGAGCATGTGGGTAGGCCTTACATACAGCTGCAGTTATTCTTCTGCTGCATATTATTATTATTTCAGAAATTATCCAATAAAATATCCAATTAACCCAATAAATTCTCCAATAAACCCATTAAACTAGAATATAAGAACAGCTTTAGAGAGACATCAGAGGGGTTTAACTTCCTTGCCAATTATTTTACCAAAATTACAATTAAACAAAGAGCATATGGTAAGGATAAAATGAAATAGAATTACTATTAAAATTAGCTAAATTTTGTTAGATTCCTACATGCATCGAATTGAAAACGTGGCTTTAAAAGAAGTGAGGTTATAAATATTGAAAATGCTGTCAGAAACTATAGAATATAAATTACAATGAAAGCACTCACACCCAAAAGAATTCTGCAGACGATAAAATGAACCTTACATTAATTTTTGCCTTCTTTTATAAAGTTCAGAAACAGGCAAAAAAGAATATTCCCACTAAGTTAGAAAAGATGATTGACAGACAGTGGGGAGACTAAAATAAAGTTTAGCACAGAATATTTATTTTACCGGAAAGAAAGAGAGAGGAAAGAAAGAGAAATACGGCGCCAACTACTTTTTTAAAGAAAAAATAGTAAAAAAGAAACTAAAGGTAAAGGAATAAATAAATTAATAAAGAAATTAAAATAAAATAATTATTTAAATATAAATTAATAAAGATGTGACGTTTATAATGTTACAACATTTTGCAGAGTCTTCGTAATAACAAAGTGTCCACCTGATGCACCGTCATGCAACTGACGCTACTTCTGACACTTTACGTTTAGGTAGAATCAACTGAAGCTTAGATTCTGTACCATCATCGTTCTCAAAGGTTCTATACAGAAGATCATCTTTTAGCACTAAGCACAGTAAGACTTGACTTCTGAACTACATGCACTAAAGACTTGCCAAGAAGGTCTTTCACTTCGACGCATTCAATCCAATACTCTTTTTATACATGGATCATCTGCTTGAGCGTCTTGTAGCTGTTGAGGCTGCCATTGATCATTAGTGACGGTGGTTCGTCTCACGGGGCAAAATCGTTCTCCTTATTTAAGACAGTGATTGCAATTTGCATTGTATGTCCGTCTTGACTGAGCATCACCGTTTGAATGACTTTTTCCAGCCGGGTGTCGCCACTATCCCAACATCTAGTTTCTCGCCTCTTCGGCATCGTGTTACGAACTACTTTCCGTACGATTTCCTCTAGAACTTTATCGTTTTGTTCGTCGCTCTATCCAGAGGTTCGTACTTGATAGTTCAGTGAAGCTCGACTAGCTTTCTCGTGTTCCAAGATAATGGCGAGCGCTTCATATAAAGCTTTCGGTCTTGCTAGTCGTAAAGCTTTCTGTAATTCACTGCCTCTCAACCCATGGACGAAGGTATCTACAGAAATTTCTTCCAAAATGTTGTCTGGTACCTCCGGATAAGCCAACCGCGCTACACGAGCAACATCTGCTTCAAATTCTTGCAAATTCTCACTTGCTCGTTGAATTCTACTTCTTATTTGTACTTTGTAGACTTGTTGTAGATGGGCATCTCCGTAACGTTTGTCTAGTCGAGTGAACATGGTCTGTTAACTTTTTTCTTGACTCTTAGGAATTGATCTTAGGATATCCGCAGCATCACCTCGTAAAGCAGTAGTCAACGAAACAGCTTTTTTTGTTCTATCCAATGATAGGCTGTCGCAATAGCTTCAAATTGTGTAAGGTATATAGACCAAGAAGACTTTCCATCAAATGGTGGCAATTTGAATCTCAAATAATGTGTCGTCTCGTCTCTAGGAGATTCTTCTTTCACTACTGCATCTAAATCTACTGCATTAACTGGTGGTAGCAATTTTGTATTGGTTATCACGGCCCCTAATTGTTCGATCTTCTCTTCTACCTCGTTTACATTTTTCTGTATCTTATCGAATGTTCTAGAAACTTCTTCAAATTTCTCATTGTTCTGACTATATACTTCTTTAATTATTTGAGAAGTCTTGTAGTTTTGTCTAGCTACTTCTTTAATAATTTGAGACGTTTTATTGAATATTTTCTTTTCTTTATTTTTTATTTTCTTTAAAACTGCTTCTTCTGCTTACTGGAACTGGAATGTCTCTGGGTCATCTCCATTCTTGTTGAAAACTTCAGTCGTTCTTGAAGGATCTTCTTGGACCCACTGCAGTCTTAATCGCGTTCTTCTAGTTGCTCACGCAACTGTTTTACTGAAAGTTCTACTAGCAGCATTTTTGGTCAGGCACACACGTACTTCTTTAAATCTTCTTTCGTACGTTTCGTTTTGTTAGCTATATACAGGCAGATGTGTCTACAGACAAATTCGTTGACACTGGTGCTACACATTCACGGACAAATCTCTGTTCTACTGGTTTCTGCGTTGTGTGTTTATCTGTTTTCCACTGTGCTATGAATAATAAAAAGCAACTAGCACTAATTGGAGGATAGATAGTTTTATTTGATGATAGGAAAAAGGAAAGACTGTGGTCAAAACAATGTTTATTAGAACGAAGAAAGTACTCACATATGAATTTAATTAGAGAACGAACTCGAAACAAGAGAACCGCTTGATTTACACAATTTTCTGCGGATGGATAATGAAGCATTTGAAACATTATTAGGGTATGTTGGCCGTAGAATCGAAAAAAAGAACAAACACATGAGAGAATTGGTACGTAGCAGAGAGCGATTAATCGTCACGCTACGATACTTAGCAAGTGGTGAAGATTTAAAGTTCAGTTGTGCAATCTCCCCACAGCTTCTTGGACAAATAATACCTGAAACTTGTTGGGAAATATTTATGGCATTAAAAGACGAATACTTGAAGGTTTGTAACTGCTTTATTCTCTTAAGTACAGATATTAGCTATTATTTAGTAAATTAAAAGACTTACCTACTTAAAAACTTTATTTTGTAAGTACAATAATTTAAGTGCTAAGTTAGTACTAGGAGTATTATTTTTTATAATTACAAACTCAGAAAGGTTAACCGTAGTCTCTTCCATTATTGTATTACTTGTTGATGATGTACCTTGAGAGTGAGAGAGAGGAACACGTTGTGGCTGATTAGCTGCTAATAAGTGTGGTGTAGTTAATGTGGATTGCTCTGAGAAAGAATTTGGCTGAAAAACTGATGTGATCGGTCGTGTTGCAAACTGATTGTCATAATAATTCATTTGATTTTGCCTGTAATCATGTCTTGAACAGCAGGGGTTGAATAAACAGGCACTGGTGATACATAAGTTGGTAAGTGAACGGCACAGTTGTCCGTAAGCCTTCCTAATTTTCCATAAAACAAAACGTCGGACATGATTTTCTGTGCAAAAATTCGTCGTCGTATGTCCATGGATTTGAGATCCAGATATACTGCCTCCTAATAATCTCGCCAAATCACCAATCAAACTTCCATACATATTTATTGGAGACGACGCCTTTAGCATCACAGAAAATATCATGAAACCCTATCCATTAACTGGTATTAGTCACGATGAACAAATTTTCAATTATCGCCTATGTTGAGCAAGAAGAGTGGTTGAAAATGTGTTTGGTATATTGGCTTCTCGGTTCAGAGTATTACTGAGCACAATTCCATTTAACAATGTCGAAAAAGTTGATAAAGTAGTATTGGCATGTTGTGTTCTACATAATTTTTTAAGAAGGAAGAGCTCTACGTACATACACAGTCGCTCTATTGATCTCGACGACAGTAATCGTAATCAGAGCATTCGAGACGGTGACTGGCGTGAAGAACTTCGTCAATTACAAGGTTTACAAAACAGAAGGACCTATTACAATAATATTGTCAAAAATGTCAGAAAAGCATTTACCCAATACTATAGTAATGAAGGACGAATATCATTTCAAGAAGACATGATCAACGAAAATTAATAATTTAATCGAAAAGGTCTACCATATTTATCTTGTCTTAAATTGTCTGTGTCTCTTTCTTTGTTAAAATGGATCAAAAATAAAGAATAATAAATATATGACTTACCATTATTTCACTTTGACTATCCCCTTCCGATTCCTGGGATTCCATTGAAGAAGTTCCAGGGCGAACCTCTTCTTGTATAACTAACTTGTATATCTAAATAACAGTAAGTCGAAATACCACAAGGTGGGTGCATAAACACTGTCCGTAGATGACCCAGTTCCCTTACTCTTCCTCATTTCTATTAATTCATGTCGAAATCCAGCACGCAAGGAATCTATTTTCTTTCTTACATACTTTACATCTGCATCTGGGCATGCGTTTTTTCGCAGTTGCCTGTTAGAATAGTCTTTACTTGTTTTTTGTTATTAAAATCATTTAAATATAATTTTTCTAACTAGGATTTTTTTCATAGATTTTCTGTTGACAATGAAAAAGAAACTCATTATAAAATGGACGAGCACGCCAGTGATTTAGTAAATATTATATGTACCTTCAACCAGTTCTTTAGGACACCAGATTGTATATCAAGTATACAAGGATGCGGGGTCTATTTATTATACGTCATTGAGTAACAACTCACGAACTCACTACCATTAATATATCATAGGATAATTAACTAAAGCCTCCAGAAAAGCAATCCATACCAACTATATGATAGAGTCCAAGTCACCTGCTCCAACGAAAATGCATTTGAGGTAAAATACCCGCTAACAAAGATTTTAACAAAACATAATTATCTATTCTCGTTTATAAACAAGGAATTGCACAAGATTGAAGAAAAGAAACAACAAAACATTAAAAAAGATCCAGAAATGCTCATAAGAAGATTTGACAAGAACAACAATACAATATGTAAAAGACTAATCAGAAAAATTAAAACGGATAGGAAACACGGATAGGGTGGTTTAAAAAATTTGCTAGTTTTAACTGTGCCTAGTTCAGCTATGGAAGATGATGAGGCTATTTGCTTAGATTCGACATTAACTACTAAAACAATATTAAATAAAGAAGCTGGTATAGACTAGTCTGTGTCATAGAAAAATCTTTAAGAGGAGAAAATATTAATGTATGTATGGCGTAATACATTAATATATAAGTTAAAATCTTATTTACTGAAAGAATACACTCGCTCATATTTTGTATTAGGTTTACCAAGCAGATTCTTTAGAATTAAACAAGAACAATATTCAAGCAGGGGGTACCATACGAAAGTGTATTTGGCCCGATCTTTTACAAAATGCCCCATTCGTTGATGATCCTGCTATAGTCGATTCACTAAGCTTGGGATTCACTAATATTTTAATATAGGCTTCAAATTCTTGCAGGCTTTCATATATTTTTAATATCGCACTTTCAACTAACTTCGGAAAACTAGCTTTAGATGCTGCTGGCCATATTTCACCTCTAAAGCTTGAACAAGAGAGGTAGAACTAGGTGCATCCTAGGGAAGAAATTGCAAGACGGTTGCTGCCTGTCCTCGGAGCGACACTGCCAAGCAAGCTGCTATTTCTCTCTTAGACCAGCCGTTTGTTCTATGGTGGGTGGTTTTAAAATTTTGCTAGTTTCAATAGTGCCTGGTTCAACTATGGAAGATCATGAGGCTGTTCTGATGTGACATTAGTTACTGTAACTTTACTTTATTTTGTAAACTATTTATGATTTCTACCTCTACTTTTCTAGGCCTCTCCTCGTTTTTCTCTGTCTCTTCTTAACTAGGCTTCTCCTTCAGCTCTTTCGCTTATTGAGTACGTTTCTCTTCCTCTTCTTCCATTTTTAAACACCATGTGGAGGTCCGGACTTATATCATCTATATTTCTATATATATATATATATATATATATATATATATATATATATATATATATATATGTATATATATATATATATATATATATATATATATATATATATATATATATATATATATATATATCCCTTAATTTCCCCTCTTCAATCATCAAATCCTACTTTTTAATAGTCGTATTAGTGTCACAGGGTTAGTTGCCATACTCCTCCGAAACAGATCGACCGATTTTTATGAAATTTTACATGTATATTCGGTAGATCTGAAAATCGGTCGTAATATAGTTTTCATACCCCAAGTGATAAGAGTGGTCCACATTTTAAAAAAAATTTTTGGATAAATTTCTTTTTTATTTTTTTTATGATGTGGCATTAAACAATGCAACTCCCTTCATCCCACATTTTTACTCATTAACCACTAATTTTTAATAGCGCTATTAGTAATTTTAACCCTTGTCGAAAACTGATCAATTATTACTAGATCAGTTATATTCGCAAGGCGTCCACCAGTGTCACTTCTTACCCAGTAAAGAGCACGGAGCACTTGTCGAAAACTGATCAATTATCACTAGATCAGTTATATTCGCAAGGCGTCCACCAGTGTCACTTCTTACCCAGTAAACAGCACGGAGTAGGGCTGAAAAAAAAGCCGGTCTCTTGTCTTGAAAAACACGTATTCAGAATTATCGTTTAAGTGATGTAGCAAGCCTACAACTCTTGTTATCTGATACCAACATCTCGCATAAGTGTCATTTAACATTTTAATTTCTTTGACCGTACAGCAATATTTACTTTTTATTTAACTAAATTTCCGTTATGTTTAATAAATATAACTAGTTAGTATAATCTTTTATTTGTCCCAGCTAAATTTTTCATTACATAGTTTACAAACATTAAGATAATACGTAGGAGAGAGGCTTGTACCTTGGGCCAGCTTGTACCATGAGCCACCCCATTTTTTTTTGGCGCGCGAACTCTCTCTGTTTCTTATGTCAAGCTCTTCTACAATCGTCGTCATTCTGTGGTTAGTTGTTGAACGTCACCAGAAATCATTTGCGGCTGTCTTAAAAATATAGTGAATTATTTTGTGAAAAGTAAGTATTTATAGGATAGATAATTTTCTTTTTTAATTTTTGTGTTAACAGATATAGTAAATTAAATCACAGGGTGTATATGCTTATTCTAACAGGTACTTAAACAACATAGTGAGAAATATAACACAACAGTTTTTTTAGGTTAAATTCATATTCGTTTTCTTTTCGGCCGAGTCTTGTACCTTGCACCACTATCACGTCTTGTACGTTGGGCGTCGCCTAAGGTACAATCTCTTGTAGATGGATAAATAAAAAGAGGTAAAAACAGTTCTTTTTTCTTTACAGATGCCTAGAAGCAAAACCGGCGTAAAAAGGGCTCCGGCAGATCATGAAAACCTAGTAAAAGCATACAATGCAATTCAAGAAAAGCAAATATCGGTCCGATTAGCTGCAAGGGAATTCCACGTGTCACGGACAACACTTGAAAGATTTTTGGTCCGTGGTCCCAACAATTTCCTCTCTTATGGTGCTTACACAGTCTGAAAAGTATTTTCCACTGATGAGGAGAACGACTTATGTCAGTATTTAACTCAAGCGAGTCATATGCATTATGGACTTACACGTCGCTCTTTGCAAACTTTAGCATTTGAATGCGCTAAAGCTAACAATAAGCCAGTCCCACCGTCCTGGAATAATAATTATTGTGCCGGAAAACAGTGGTTCCTTAACTTTATGAGTCGCCATAAGCAACTTAGTTTAAGAAAGCCACAAGCCATTAGCCTATCTCGCGGAACCAGCTTCAACAAACACAATATCTTATAATTTTTTTCAAAATTAAAAGAAGTCCTGAATAGGCATACTTTCAAACCTAGTAAAATATACAATATTGATGAGAGTTGTAACACTAATGTTCACGTTCCTGGAAAAATTGTAGCTTGCAAGGGTATTAAACAAGTTGGTTCCGCTACAAGTGGAGAAAGGGGTACTCATGTAACATTTATCGCACTATAAGTTCTTCAGGGAATGCTGTCCCCCCTATGTACATATTTCCCAGAGTAAATTTTAAGCTCTATATGCTGAAAGGTGCACCTGCCGATTCAGTGGGAATGGCTCATCCTAGTGGTTGGTTAAATGGAGTCCATATTCTTAGAACATTTAAGGCATTTTATACATATCACAAAGCCTTCCGTCGATGATAAAATATTAGTAATATTAGACAATCGGGAAAGTCATATTACCCCGAAATCATCAACTTAACTAAAGAACATATGATCGTAATATTGACTATTCCACCTCATACGAGCCATAAGCTCCAACCCCTCGATCGCAGTGTTTTTGGCCCATATAAAACTTATTATAACGACGCGTGCACCGAATGGATGATAAGAAACCCAGGAAAACCAATATCAATTTACGATGTCGCTGAAATTTCTGGTCAGGCATATAAACTAACATTTAATCGCACAAATATTGAATCTGGATTCAGAGTTTCAGGGATCTGGCCAGTGAATGAAAATGTATTTCAAGAACACGAGTTCTATAGTTCTTTCTGAGATACACCTGAGAAAAATGAAATAGAAAACAAGCACTAGGAAAGAATGAACAAAAATATGAAGAAAACAGCTGTGAAAAAAAAGTTATGGACACCCAACCGAGAAAGCATCATTTAACAGGCAATAAAATTATAAAGACTAAACCAGTATTTCTCCCATCGAAGGATCTCAACAATTCATCATCTTCTGACAAAGACGACGTCGAAAGCATCCCTTACGATGATAGTTCGGATCCGTCTTCTGAGCATGAGTCAGACATAGATTGGGAAGGACATATGTCTAAAAATAACAAACCAGACACACGAACAGAGTTTACATTTTAAACTGGTAGATTCTACCTAACAAAGCTTATTGGAAAGAGGATCGTACGATTTTGCGTTGCTAAAATAGTATCTTTAACTCCAAAAATAATGGTTAACTACGTGAAGAGAATCCGCTTATCTGAAAACTTAGAAAGTTAGAGAAATAGAAACTTAGAGAAATTTAGAAAGTTGTACTGGCTAATTGGAATAAATTTTATCGGTCCACGTATAACAAAACATTACTTTAAAAACAAATCAATGTGAACTTACAGTATACAACTGTGGAGATCCACGAAATAAAGTAATACATACTAACATTATTTACAGATCTCTCTCTTATCGTGATGTAGGGAATTTTAGATAATTTTTTTGTTATAAAATAATTGTTTATGTAGATTATTTGCCAAATATTTCACGGTTACAAAGGATTACCTATTTGAAATCCGATAAAGCAGAAATATGTGTCTAAAACAGTAACCCAGTTTGTTAGATATAAATTGGACATTTTAAATTTGAAGTGAGTCGCTGCTATATTTATTATTTATCAGCATCAGGTCCGCAGTAACGGCAGTCGATATCAGTATTTTGTCACGAGTAAGGTAGCTGTATTACCAATAAATGTATCCTTTCAACAATGCGTTAAATCTGCATTCGAAGGAATAAATTAAAGAAGTTCTAACATCACCTGACTCAGATGTCTCTATACCCTAGTACCAATATCACAAATATACTAAGAAATATATCTTACTGGATATTGAAAAAACCTATCGTTCGCAAAAACGTAAAAAAAAGTTATTGCTAAGAGAAATATTCAGATATCTTCCTCTTAGTTGTTAACCTGATGCAGGTATCTTGAAAGCATGAATATATTAGCTGATTTTTCCAATGTTCCTCCACGTCTTTATATCTACTGCCATTCTAGCATATACTGACAATGGAGCGGCAGTAGTAGCAACAATACGGTCCATGTATCGTGTGGGAGATCTACATCGACTACTTTTGTCTTCTACATTTCCCTAGATTGTATGTTTTTCAAGACCGTATTGGGATATAGAGTAGTACAGAACAAAACTACTTATAGGATCACCATTCCTCTACTTTATCCTACCAAAACATTTACTTTTCCGCCATCTGTTCTTGTTTGAGCATTATAATAATTTCCGATTAAGCATGTTTCAAGAGATTTCATGTGGTTACACAATTACAAAAACTGCTTATGGGATCACCATTCCTCTACGTTTTCTTACCAACACGTTTACTTTACTTGTTGCTCTTGTTTTGACCATTATAATAATATTTTCGATTAAGCATCTTCTGTAGTTAGTAAACTAAACTGATTAATAGTAAATATTAAAATAAAAAACTAATATCAAACGAACGGTAGCATGTTCGAAAATAGTTTATGTGGTTATTAAACTAAAAATAGGTATTATTAAAAAAACTAATATCAACCGTGCGGTGCTCAGCTCCTAGATTATATCGCATCGGTTGTCCCTACGGATAAGTTTCTAACGTCTTAGGTAGAAACGTGGAATGGTGCCTCATTCCGTTGACTCCTTGGTAAGACAAGTGCTATTAGTGCTAGTAATTAATGTCAAAATACCTGACGACGGCCTGTTGTCTTCTAAACTTGATTCCCGGCGAAGCGATTTGGCGAGAAAATGTCGAAACGGATTTGAAGCAGATTTTTAAACAGAAATCAACCTCACTCTGTTCCAAGACATCCAACGAACAACAATATTTTCTTAATCTATTGTAACAATTCATTTATTTCGTTACTGTGAGCAATTAAGTTTTTATATTTAAACCACGGGAAGTCCTAATAACATTGAAACCAATAAGTAACTGGAAGAATTAAAAAATCCATTTTCCACTGAACAGTTACTGACATATTTTGGTCCGCATTTCGCCGAATACTTTCTGTTTCGAAATACTAGAAATCGAAGGTCAAAGTTAAGTATCTTTTCCTTATTATCCTTTTGTCATTTTTTACATGAGATTTATATTTTTTTTTCAATTCAGTGTGTATTGTATTTTGTATATTGTGTGTTACATATATATTGTGTATAAGATTGTAGGAGATGTTTGTAGGTGGATATTTAATTTAATTTAAATGAACACTCCAAGCACAACGTAAACATTAAAAAAGAAATTATCAAATTGCATTTCAAAAAGAAAAAAACCTGCTAACAAACATTATGACTAAAAATGACTATTGACCCATTGTGACCTATAAACAAGAAATGCCACAAGATTGAAGAAAGAAATCAACAAAACACCACAAACAATCTAGAAAATTCTCACAAGAAGTGACTCAAAAATATTAACAATACCATATATAAAGGGCCTATCAGAAAAACTGAAGAGGATAGGAAACAAGTGCAACATCACAATAACATTCAAAACAACCAAAACACTTAAATTTATCCTGTCGAAAACCAAACCCAACACCACACACGAAAAATCAAAAAACTGCATCTATAAAATATCCTGTGAATGCAATGATTTCTACGTGGGAGAAACCGTAAGTCCACTAAGTGTCAGGATAAATGAGCATGTAACATACATTAAAAAAGAGACTTCGAGAAGTCCCATACCTGGGACAACGAACATTGACGAACTTTAACGAACTTCAACGAACATCAACGAACTTTCATGATCAATAATCATGAAAGAAACGGACATGAAAATGAGAAAAGTCAAAGAGCAGCCCTCATCCTAATTGACCAAGAAAAACGTATAGCAAACCCATAAGCAGAATGTAAAAACATAGTAGCAAACCCTGTAACTAAAAGAAGATACTATCAAGAATATACCAAAGGATATACCAGCGAAGTAAAAAAAGGTCGAGAAACATCCCCTACAATCTTATACACAATAAATATGCAACACAAAATACACAAAACACAAATCTACATTACACAATCACAGTTACGATATAGTTTACACTAAAAAGCGGGAATTTGATATTCCTAGAGTAAAAATACCGTCATCAGATTGGTTCAGCCATTTACTGCAAGATCGAGGCCATGTATGTCAATTTTAAAATGAAATAATCTAATAACAAATAACTTTGATTATAAATTTTCTCAGAATTTTTATAATGATCTTTTTGAGAGCGATTTCCGGAGTGGAGGTCGAAACGTTAAATACCTAGTAGTTGGTTAAAAATGTGATTTTCATTTCAACCAATAATTCTGTTTTAATACGATATGAACATAATATTTAAATTAGGCATGCCACAAGAAAGTAGTCTTAGAACCTTGTTTTATTCCTTATTTTACATTTAAGACTATCTAATTTGATTTATTCTATTAAATATTACTTTATTTCCACTACACCACTCAACATTTATATTTTTATATCCGATTTGGATATATCTAATAACTTATACTTAACTAATGAATAATTTACCTACACTCTTTGTTCTAAAACCAATACGGTTCGTTAATTTGTGACTCGTAATCACACCTTAGCGTCATTTCTAAATCCTTTCTGGAACGTCCTAACCGGTCATAAGACCGGTGTGTAGTTGGGAAATTAAAGTACCAACCACGAACCAAAACAGACTAAGGTATGGGAACCCTATCAAAAGAGTTCCTGGCCCTCCAGGTTGGGGGTTGGGCTAGAGGCTGACAACCTCTTCCTGTAAAAAAACACATGTTACATGAACTATTAGCTGGACGGAACTGACGACGACGACCACTCTGCAAACGAAAAATGGAATTGAGATTAGGAACATGGAATACCCGAAATTATTTAATTACAGTTTGATCAATGCACATACTCCAATTGTGACAAACTAGAGGAAATAAAAGAACAGTTCTTCGAAGACCTAGAGCAAGCCTACAGGATATGTCTCAGAAATGACATTAAGATTGTATTATGTGACATGAATGCAAGAATAGGACCAGAGTGAGTTTTCATGCCCACGATAGGAAAGCATAGCCTACACAACATCAGTAGCGATAATGGATCAACTAGTCAGATTGATCACATCTTAATAGATTCAAGGCATGGAACAGACGTAATAAACTACAGAAGTTATCAGGGGCGGCTCGTGATAGTACAAGATGGTGAGGCACACTACACTTAAGGAAAATTATTATTATTATGGTTAGCTTCTCTTTGCTCCAGTCATACCCGGCTAAGGAGGCATTGCTCGCGCCAGCAAACAATGACTTGGCGTGAGAAGGACTTCTGATGATACGCGCGCGGATCAACAAAAGTCATCCTCACCTCAAAGCTCTCCTAAGCCCTCCTCCACCCTCCCTTATGTGCACTGAAGGTGCAACATAAGGGCTGACTGCTTTTTGAAAAAGTCCGCGATTGAGCTGTATTTATGAGCACCATGCGTAATAGGGTGCTCATAAATGTAACTTAAATGATACCCAAGGTGTCGTTAAGCGACTTACTCCGGTTTATCATGAAATCTCGTATCGTGAGATAAAAGCGAACGAAAAACGAGGGAGCTCTAATCCTCGAGCCTGCACCTTGGTTAGTGGCCAAGTTGTAGCCTCAAGGATCTAGGTGGCCTCTCCCGTGGCCTTTTTTTATTTTTATAATTTTTTTGTGAATTTTTTATTATTTTATATTTTGTTTGAATCTTTATATTTTTTATTAATTTTTTTGGGATTTTTATATTTTTTTGGGGGTTAGTAGGTATTTTTTATCTGGGAGATTTGTTAGTAAGTGTTATAAATGGCGACTGCTAATCTAGTGCCATCTTCTTCACGCTCTCACATATCCCTTCAGTTGAAGCTTCGGTCTAGCATATCTCCATTGATCGTTCTCGTCGTAAGATGTTAGTCGGAAGGTCGATTTTGTGACATCATAACGTGAGGCCGTTTACGTTAAATAAACTTAAACAAAGGGTTAAATTTTGTTTTTTGGTTTTTTATTTCACGATTTTTAAAAATTATAATTATTTTAGAAAAACTTCAAAAAATATAAATTCTAAAAGGAAAACTGAGTTCTAAAATTTAAAGTTTTTTATAAATTAAAGGAATTCTGCGAGACTTCTGTTCTGCAAAATGATCTATTACATCGTCTATAAAAACGTTCTCATCCTGTGATTTTATAAATGATTTTTCAATTGAGATTTTTGCCATATTACTCAATCGTGTCTGTCCAGTTGTATTTCTGATGTAATTTTTAATCCTTTTTAGCGCGGAGAAACTTCTTTCTGCAGAAGCACTTGTCACTGGCAAAACAACACAAATGCATAATAATTTAAAAACTTCTGGCATACAAAGTTTTCTCATAAGAGTAAGCTTGCAATTCGATGTAATATGTTGAGAACTTTTATTGTGTAACAATAGACTCCGAGACAAATTTTTCAAATCAGTATAACCACTTTTGAACCAAACTTTGTCGCTAGTAGTAGCTGTGGCAAATAAAATGCATGGCCAACAAAACAATTTATTTAATGTTATACTACCCGTAAGCCAGTCAAACTTTTCGTACCATGCATTTTGAAATCCCCGATTTGGTTTTCCGACGCCACCGATAGAAACAAGATGTTTACTTAAATCTGGAATAGGTCGTTTTACGACTTTAACTATATATAATTTATCTTCATATGAATGACTTGAAAAATTCTGCTGATTGACTAAAAAATTTACGAGATCACAAGTATTACGAATATTTACATTTACCTGGGAAAGTTGTGACGAAGTGCTCGGTGCTAAATCCATTTTTCACTAAAACCGAAAATCCTGCAGACAAAAACAAACCCACCAAAATTATTAAAAAAACTTAATTAGAATTGCACTTATTATATAACATGTAATCTTACTGTTTTTTTAATGAAAAACAACACGAGATACGTCAAACGTGATCCTGCCGCACAAAGAGGTCAACAGGAAGTAATTTAACTACTACTTACTCTTACTACAACAGTTTTGCAGAAATGTTCCAAAATGTACCAATGTTGCCAATCTGGTAAATGCATAGAAAAAAAATATTTTTTGTTAAATCGGAAAACAATAGAACAATATGTATAGTACCATCTACTAAAGGAAAATACTCTACTACAACATAACAATGTTGTTACAATTTTCAAATAAAAATCTATGTTTTATTTAAAATGTACTTTTATACCCCGAGGGAAAAAATGTAGCGAATTGGGTACCTTTGTACCCAAACGGCAACGCTGCTAATTAAAAGAACTACATCAAACCAGAGCGGCATGCCTCTCTTGTTCGGTGAAATCGTGGGCAGAAAATAAATAAATCATGTTGAATTTCGCTAGATAATGTGATGTCTAATATGTCAGACAGAGCAATGCCGTGAGGCTTGCCTATTTATATATATATATATATATATATATATATATATATATATATATATATATATAATATATATATATATTTATATAATATATATATATATATATATATACATATTTATATATATATATATATATATATATATATATATATATATATATAAATATATATATGTATATATATGTATATATATATATATATATGTATATATATATATGGAGAAGAAAACCTGGAAGACAAAAGAGATGAGGTAAGGGGAACAGACGAGACGGAAGAGGAACCACCAACGATTCTTAAAGTTAAAGATGTAGTTTAAAAACTAGCCAGAAACAAATCACCTGGAATAGATAATCTACCAGCTGAACTATATAAAGAAGGTGGCCATGATACCATAATGGCATTACAGCAGCTTATAAAAGAAATGTGGACACAGAAATCCCTCCCCAATGTTTGGAATATTGGAATACTTTGCACCACACACAAAAAAGGCGATATTTTTGAATGCCCTAACCACGGAGGAATTACGCTTCTAAATGCAGCGTGTAGAATATTTTCCACAGTATTAGGTATGTCACTGTATGGCATCCAGGGCCGCCCGTGTGCAACTTAATATTTGCCGCCCCCCTTCCAACACTTTAGACATACATACTATTATTTAAAGAAATGTGCAGAAGATGCATAATATAACAATAATAATTTGTAAATAGATAAATATTTACTTGAACATTTAGACTAATCTCCATGATCTAACGTCCATATATTATCAATTCTAATATCAATTATAATATCAATATTTAATAAGCATGATCCAACGTCCAGAATATGTATATCCTAATATCCTAATTTAAACGTCCATTTAATTAAAATAAACAGTGAAGAGAAACATAAACACATAAAAAACTAAAAACGCACTTTTCAGGCTTTTGGTCTCATTGCAGAACGCAGAAACATTGCAGAAAGCAGAAACAATGTTTTTCTCCATTTCATATAATTTTTGATGAGCAGAGTCAACTGTTAATCTTTTTTTAATGTTGTAGATAGTTCAAACAGTTTTTGAGAATATTTTATATGAGTTGCACCGGATTCATGTCTTTTTAAAATAATAGCTAAATGTTGCCAGACACTTACTCCATTAATTCCACTAAGTAATTGGTGGCTGCTTTCATCACAACAAAATAGTTTACAAGGTGTACAAAAAACACTATTTAGTGATAATGAGTAAAGTAACCACGGGCGATGAATTTGGTCTTGATTAGGTAATGTGCGATAATAACAAGTTTCTGAAAATTTCCTATTATTTGTATCTCTGGGGGAGCAAGTTAATTTTTGTAATTTGCTGAGGAAAATTTTCAACAACAAATTGAACTTCACTTGGATTCATATTTGCAGGCCATTTCCCAGGATCATCTGAAACCAAGTATATGCTGGAGCTTCTTACACTGCAATCCAGATTAACTGGATTTATTATTACATTAATTGTTTTGTCTTGGTTGGTGGTTTCAGGTTCAGGCGTCTCAACATCAGCACTCGCACTATCGCTATTATTGTCATCAAATCATCCGTCTCTATCCGCAGGAATATTCAATTGTTTGGTACTTTTTTCTATGGTTTGGACTTTGCTTGAAGTTGAAGGTCCTAAATTTATATCCGAGTCTTCTATATTTTCATGTATATTTTTTTTCTCCTCAGTTTTTGCCTATTTTATTTTTCTACATTAAAAACCTGAAAATCGTTTTCTTTTTCTTTCGGACATTTTGAAAATATCACTTAAGAACGAAGCCGGGCGAATTTAACAAAAGAAATCCAAAAACACTGCAAAAAAGTTGTCCAAAAAATGTTTCTCCAAATAATATGAAGCCGTAAAGCGTATACGAATAAAATTGCTCTGATCTCGACGTTACTTCGAAATACAGTACCTACTGTGCAAAAGAAAACGGGTACATTACTATATTTTACAAACAAAATCGTTTATCAAAATCGTGTCTAAATTCATCGAATTCTCAACTAAGTCTGAAAATAAGACATAATAACCCATCTATAAACATAACCATAGGAACAATATTAGAACAAAAACTTTACAACCACTTGCCTAAATTCTTGTAAAGTATCTACGTGTGAAATCTCAAATAACTGAAGTCCGAAAGCCGCCAGCCGCTTTGAATTAAAAAGTATTCCCGAAATTGCTTTATGACTGTACCTACAAAAGGGCGGCAGTTCATACAATAAATAATATTTTCTGACATTTTTTTAGATTAGGATGAAAAAAAAAAGTATATATGATAAATCAAACGCATTTAAGTATTATCACGTACTGAATAATTATTATTGTTTGGAATATTAGAGTTCACAGAATTATCTGAATCATTACTATTTAATTATTTGAATTTATTCGTTTTAAAAAAGTATTATCATCAGTGGACTGCTTTTGGCCGTCCCTATTGTTGGCCGCTCGTGTGCGATGCACACTTGGCACACATGGTAGCGGCGGCCCTGATGGCACCATATGCAAAACGGATAGTAGCAAAAAAAACAGGCTGGTTTCAGAGGTGGTAAATCGACAATTCATCAGATTGCAACCCTGAAACTAATTTTGGAAAAAACACTGGAATATGGCATTGATACTCATCACATATTTATAGACTACAAAGCAGCCTACAACTCTGTGAATAGAAGAGAAATATTCAAAGCAATGAAAGAGCTAGGAATACCAAATCAGTTGGTAAATTCAACAAAACTCACTATTGAAAAAGTTGAATGTAGAGTACGAATTCAGGGAGAACTGTCTGAACCTTTTAAAACAAATAACGGACTGCGCCAGGGAGACCCTCTCTCCTGTATACTGTTCAATCTGGCTCTGGAAAAAGTAATATATGTCACAAATCACAACCACTGGTTCAGTATATAATAAATCAGTGCAAATCCTGCCCTACGCTGATGATATCAATATTGTTGGGAGAACAGAAAACGCTGTACGAGAGGCGTATGTAGCATTAAAAGAATCGGCTACAAAAATGGATTTAATAATAAATACCAACAAAACGAAGTATATGAAAATAAGCACGCAACTACAAATCCTACGACCAATTGTTATAGAAAATAACGTCATCAAAGCAGTGAACGAATTTTTATATATGGGAGCGCTCCTTAACACTGAAAAAAATACTACCGCAGAATTTGCACGGCCAACAGATTCTATTTTGGGCTCAATCTCTTCCTTAAATCCACAATTATATCGATAAATACAAAAATAAAACTCTACAAAACAATAATACGCCCAATATATAGTTCAGAGACCTGTATTCTAACAAAAAAATAATAAAAATATGTTAAAAAAAGAAAAGTACTAAGGCGAATCTATGGAGCAGTGAATGACAATGGAGTGTGGAGAAGATGATACAACTTCGAACTTTATAGAATATACCAAGAACCTAATATCGTAAAACATATTAAGATATGACGTCTGAGGTGGATAGGGCACGTAATGCGAATGGAACGAAATTATCCAGCTAGAAAAACGCTCCTTGATAGACCCATTGGTCAGGGAAGAAAAGGACGACCCAGAACAAGGTTCCTTGATAACATCGATGAAGATATGAGAAATATGGGAATACGTGCTTGGCGGAGAAAGGCGATCTATAGGGACGACTGGAGAGAAATTCTTGAGGAGGCTAGGACCCACGAAGGGTTGTAAAGCCAGAATGATGATGATGATAATCAACTTTACACGTACAATTTTTTTTCTTTGGTACAGATACATTTTGGGATTTTTTATGCGTTGGTCAGATTAAGTTATCACATGGAGAGGGGAGATATTTACAAGGATAACCAGATCCGTCTTGTATTTGTCGGATCCATTAAAACTGATTACTATTTAAATGGGAATAAGCCACAATTAAAGATTAAAATACGTTTATTGACGTTTCAATTTCCACTTCGGAAATCGTTCTCAAAATACAAACATTACTAATCCAAAATAATTTATTCGTCTGTTACTCAATGGAAATTCGTTTTATCTAACAATAAAACACTGAAAACTTTTGTTTTCAACACTTTCACAAAATTTATTAGCACTACAGTTGTCTCGGCAGAGTGCCTTTCTCAAGTGATCTATTTTTGTATGCGTTTACTTTTTCACTTTATAGTTTTCAAATGAATAAGTTGAGAAGGGGAGAACTATTTGTCTCAAGTTGATCATTCAGAATTATTATATATTGTATTTTTTTTATTGAAAGCCCTTTTATGTTCTGCTATACGTTTGTTAAAAAAGTTCTACCAGTTTGACCGATGTGAGTTTTTAGGCAGTCGCTACATTTAAGTTTGTATACACCACTGTGTAAGTGCTTTTTCTTTTGGCTCTTATTATTCATTATATATGTGCTTAAGTTGTTGTTTGTTCTGAAAGCTGGTGTTATTCCTTTCTTTTTTGTGTTTGGCTATTTTTGTTTATCTCTTGCCTGTATATGTATTCGAGCAGAAGGTACTGGGTTTTTCTCTGGTGGTGGAAATACTAATTTCAGGGCTGTATTATGCAGTTTTTATTTTAAGATTTTGTTTATTGTTTGTTCATTGTACCCATCATTTACTGCTTTTGCTTAATGATGTTCAATTATATCTCAAATCTGTTTTTTGAAATGGGAATTTCTATTAATCTATGTTACATAGCATGTTAAAAGTTATCTGTCTAAATAGATAAGTTTTTAAGTTATGAGTAAAAATGTTCCACTAAAAAATTGATAAATCCCTAGGTGTGAGTTTTGTTGTAGTATTTTATACTATACATTTTAACTGTCAAACCCGTCTATACACTTGTGTTAAGTAAAAAAACATAACTTATTTCACTTATTAGTAGTTGTTAGACATTATTAAATTTCCTGAGTTTCATTAATTCCTTCATTTTTGATATATCGTATCTCTCTAATTTTGTTTAATAAATTAAAAATTCCACACGATATTTTATAAAATTCGATAATAATAAATATCTTTTCAGAATAAAGTAAACTGTGGTGTTACTTACTGATATTAAAAATTATATTTTCTTTAAATTTCAAATAAACAGGGATTTTAAATAAAATAAAGTCCTTCTTAGTAATAAATAATATAATTGTTCTAAGGAAATAAATACATTTAGACTAAAAACATACATACTGATTGCATTCACACTATTTTTATATTGTATAAATACATCCATAAATACATTTTGTTCTTTTTAAAACTCTGTTTGTTAATCTTTATTCTGCCAACTTTCCCAGTTCTTTGCTATTTACTATATTGATTATAATATGCACTCGGATTCTCAAGCAACCTATATTATAATTTTAATTTTAGTTTTACTTGATCATAGTGACCATAACCGTCAATTTCTAAGAAACACTATAACACGAGAACTTTTCTTTCATAGTACTTTGCGGTCATAAAACTAGTCCATTTTTACATAAATATGGTATATTAGAACTTCGATAAGAACAACCCGTTGAAGTCTGTACACCAGATAACCCAGACCGACTTTTTAGTACCCAAAACAGATACCCATATGCTGCTATTCGAGGTACACTAAGAGTTGTTTCTAATGTGTGAAAAGTAAAAATAGCTATAAATACGATGGCGGTGAAACAGACTTAAAGATAGAATTGAAAAATTGAATCGTTGTGTAAAACAGCAAGTCATTATTCTGTTGAAATACATATTAAGTCATCAAGAAAAATTGTAATTAAAACACATTATAGATTTTATATTCAAATGACGTTAGCCCTTCAGCCATTTCGAAAATCATAAATCTCAGTTATATTCAAAAACTGGCAAAAAATAAGTTATGTCATTTTTACCATACAGAACACACTAATAAGGTTTTTTTCGATGTGTCAATACTGCATTAGGCTCACAAAAAAAGCATTACAAAAATTGAGGATTTTACTTTCAAAATTATTACGAAAGCTAAACACGAGAGGCTCTGAATAATGCATCGTGTTACAAGTATTAGGGTAAATTATTCAAGAAAAGGACCTTTGTCTAAATAAACAGTGTAATAAAATGTTACTGGTCTATTGGCAACTTATAAATTTGAAGGATACAGAAAGGGCACAGCTACTTAAGATAATCGTATGCACAATGCTTCGGAAATTTTTTCTCGTTTTGACAGAAAAAGCAAAACATCTACCATGAGAAAAAGTAAACGTCGTTACATAAGCAGTTTCTCATTATCAAAAAAGGGTATCAGAGCTTGATGAACATTATTACTTTCAAAAACGGTTTCTTTACACAGAATTGCGACAGCCGAAATGATGGGTTTTTCCAAGAATTGAAATGCACTGAAGATTGTGTATTACATACATAATAAAGTATATCACACTTTGTGATAACTATAAAGGATGTTTTCTGTAAGAACTGTAAGAGATTAATTAATATATTTTTATTACTTTTTATCTTTGTCTCTTACGTTTAATACATTTTCGACCTATATATGCAACTGTCAAACTGAAAATTCACAACTAACACGAAGCTCTAGAATTTTAGTACCTTTACTTATGTAAAAATAAGCGATAAATGGTTGATTTTCAAAAATTGTAAACTTTTGCTAAATAACTTAGTATACATATAATAAATATGTAAGCTCAAGAATAAAAATATTAATAATGATTTTATTACATGATTTTCTAAAAATGTACAAATAATACCAGATGTAATTAACATTATTAACCGAAGTGAATAATGATGCCCAATTTCATAAAAACGATCACGTGATAACTGGTTCTTCAAAGAAACATAACAGACTGAGATTTAGTAAATATGTCATAAATGTATTTAAAACAAGCAATAATATGCTAAGTACGATTTGATTACGATATTAAACTGTTCTTATTATAATTTTGAAAACTATGCTAATTATTAAAAAATACCATTTATCATTATTAAGACCCGTTGTCTACTTGTTAGTTTTTGCCGAGAATTCTTATCTGCGAATTATATAGCAATTAAGACAGAACTCGAGGTATTTGGCAAATAGTACCACTAAGCAAATTGTGAAACCACAGAAACATGTAATATCGAATATATGAGATTCTCTAATAAACTTATATTTCGGAAAATTTAGAATTACATGTATCTGCCAATTGAGCCAGAGTCTACAAATGAAAACATTCTGGACTACATGTCATTAAATATATGATTATATTTAAAATTTGTATAAATTAATGAAGTACACCACTACAAAAAATTATTTTAGGATGGGCTCGAAAGATCTTCCTTGTCAGTATTCTTAAGGATAAGGTAAACACGAAGCAGTTTATGGCTGAATTTATAAAGGAAGGAGTCCTTTGAAATACCTACAATAACAAACATTGGTCTGTTGAGTAGTGGACGTCTTCTTACAAAGGTATCCTAATACATTTGTAGCTGTATATATGTAAATACTCACTTTATTTACCATTTAACAATAATAGGTAAAAACACATTTCATTAGCATTAACAATCTCAGAATAAAAATTTCAAAATTAATGTATTTTTTAATTTGTTTAAAATTTTACTTTATTTATCAGAAATTATCTTCAGAAAATTCCGTGAACTGAGAATACGTCATGCACCATCGTATTTTCAACATTCAAGCAAAATAAAGTTGAATAATAACTTATATTAACAAAAACAATTGATAACAAATTAGTAGTTACGTGTGACGAAGAAGTTAAGCCAAGTTTCAAAAAGGGTTTTAAATTATTTTATAAAAAATAATGACGTTTTGCTCTTTACCATTGGAATAAAATTATTCCAACGGTAAAGATCTTCGAAGAATTTCATTTTATAGACATTTTAATATTTAGCTAGTTGTTAAATAATCCCATCAATAAATAAAGTTTGACCAACAGACTGAGTTAACAATTCTGTTTGTGTAATAATAATTTTCAAATAACAAACTAGCCGAAAATTCTACAGTATCAGACATCGAACTACACATCATAACAATATAAAGTTGAAACAATCTAAAGAACATGTGTCTTCTTTTATGTCACAACTGCTTCATGTTTGTTTATTGGTTGGAAACCAATTAATAAATACTTTACTATTTTACATATATATATATATATATATATATATATATATATATATATATATATATATATATATATATATATATATATATATATATGTAGAATTTTTATGAATGATTTTTATTAACTCTGCTTTTTGATCAAGAATATCTATTATTTTGCGTCAATACCTAAAGTTAGTGTTACTTGGAATTAATTTCGGCAGAGTCCTTTATTGTTAATTTATTTACTCTTTCTTGAAATGTATGAAATAATCAAAATTAACGTTTTTGTGGTTACATTTAAGAAAAATTCAGAAAGAAAATGTAACTCTATCAAGGTCAAAAGCTGCCTAAAAATCACATAATTTATGGTTATTAATTATGATAATTTATAACATGAGATATGTTTTAAGCTAAACGCTGGCTCAATTGTTTCTACTATAGGTAACTTTATACTAAATACGCTTTAAGTCTTTTTATCAAATTATATATTTTAAAAAATAATTTATAAATATTTATGAAGACATAGACTAACAAACAGAATTTTATTCGTATCAATTTGTTACCCTACCTAACTATGCACTGTAGTGAATGCTACTTTAGAATACTTTTATTGGTGTTCCCTGATGTTGGTATGTAAAGGTACCAACCAGTCTTTGGCCCAACATTAGATGGAGAAAGGATACTCCGATAAGTAGCCAATCAATGAATTGGGTAATTCTAATCGAGTATGTGGAGATGGCAACATAGCCAATCTAGGTTTTGGAGAATCCTGCAATCCTTTATGTATGGCCAATCTTGCTAGGTGTTTGAGGCTCGAAGGTTCAGACCGTTTCCTCAGTGGTTTGTCCAAAAGAATTGGTGAGTACCACTTCCCTTGTTGATCAACCCATACTTGAGCATTGCTACGACACAGCTTGCTTTGTAGTACGTAATGATGTATCAAGTCTATGACACTAGGAAACATTGGCATTGCGGATTGAAGATGTGGTTGGGCGTCTAATCTGAAATATCCGTTGGTATAAAAAAGACGAACAGAAGTCGGTCCACGCTCTGTCTGCACACTTAGGGAAAACAAAAATTTAGGATCTGAAGAGTTTCGCACTAGAAACCTTCCAACACTGGTTCCTTTTAAAAGTTCGTGACTTTGTGGATAAGTAATACCCTCATGATACCAACCGGATAGGCGCAGAGCCCGTACGGTGTCTGACAGTCTTTGTAACTCTGTTTCGGAATTGTTTTCTACAGGCGCCGGAGCACTTTGAAAAGGCGTATCCAAAGGAGGTAGAATGAATGCTAGAGGTACACTGGGCGAAACTTGTGGGGAAGGACATGGACTCTGAGCTGTCGTCGGAGCTAAAGTTGTTACGAGGCCGCCGCCGCTCAGTACATGTAACGATCTTCTCGTGCTGCAACATTGTTGCTTCGGAGGACAGCACTGGAATTCGTGCTTGCAGTTGGGACATGCTGTGTTACACCCTAACATTGCACGCTAATGCCATGCCAAAGGAGACACTACTGAAAACAAAAGAAAAATATAATTAATACATGAACTCTTAAATTAATGTACAAACATACATAAAAGATATTGACCATATTTTAAATGTGAATTTTAGGATAAGATTTTCTAAAATAATATGCCTGTTATAAAAAAGATCTGCATTTTGAATAAATCGATGTGTAATATAAATTAGAAACGTCGAATTTCGGATTTTTGTTAACTGGAATAAAATATATTATAAAATTATATTGTATACATTCAACATATATGTAGATTAATTTTTTAATCATTTTTATTTACCTTCAATAATTCATAAGCTACATTTTACAAAGGAGACTTGTCTTCTATGGCGAATTAGGTGAACTACAAACGCAAGCTCACTGAAAGAGAGCTATTGGCCAATGTTAGGAATAACTTATTTATTTCGACAATACATCTACAGTTTACCCTTGAAAAACTCCATCTTTTGTACTCTTTACGTAGAGAAAAGACGTTGAATGAAAGTAGACAATTGCATCTATTTTCAATTCAAGCTCAACTATTTCTCTACACATGTTTCGAAGTATTCACCTCTCATCAGTACTTGTGGTAGCTCGAACTAAAATGAAATGGTGTTCACCTATGTGACCATTATAGTAACATAACATGCTTGAGTCGGCTAGTGACGACCTCTATATGAAGCAACAAGAAATCAGTGTTCTTGAAAATTTCAAAAAATGTTCCTGATGAGAGGAAAAACCTTGAAAAACGTATGTTACAATGGCCGAGCTAGTTGAAAGGAAATCCAATCGTCTACTTTCACTTCAACGCCTTTTCTCTATGCAAAAAGTGGTGTTTTCACGGGTGAACTGTAGACGTATTGTCAGAATAAAAAGTTATTCATAGATTCACATCGTCCAATATTTTTCCGTAAGCTTGGATTTGCAGTTCACCTAATTCGCTATCGAAGAGAAGTCTCCTTGTTGTTTCTTATCTTTATATCTATAAAAATCTCATGTCACGGGGTTTGTCCACGCTAATATCCGAAACCACTCAACCGATTCCAATAAAATTTTATGAAAGTGTATTTTTTGAACCAACTTAGGAGATAAGATATTTTTTATCTCTAGGACTGACTCTTATATTTTTTTAATTGTAAATTTAAAAATGCTTTATATGACTTCACCTCTACAGTTTTAGTTCATTTAATCTTTATAAACATAAAATGACGTTTAACAAACGTCGAAAATGAGAAGTCCGTTATAAAACATTATAAACATTTTTCATTTAATTAGCTACACGAAATACATACGACAAAATCGCTATTGATACCACGACTGGATTTATTTCATTACCCAAAGATTTCTGTTACTTAACAGATTCGAAAGAGGAGCTTATTGAACTTTTATACATTATGTAATTTTAAGGCGATACGAAGTTCGGCGGGTCAGCTAGTATAATATAAAATAAAATATAATAAAATAGCATAAAATGGAATAAAAAGGAATAAAATAGAAAAAAAAATAAAATAAAAATAAAACAAAATAAATAACAATAAAATAAAATACAACAGAATAATATTCGCTATTGACACGTTGACCGGATTCATCTATAGCATTTTACTATAGAGAAAAAGTAATACGACCCCAGTGTAGAAGCTTCACTTTAAAACCTATACTTCGTCCTCCTTTGTTATGTATTTATCGGAAATCCAGTTTAATCGAGTAAAAAACTGGCAGAAGTCTACTGGGAAATAAAAATTTAGAAAACAAAAATTGAAAACTACAAAAAAAATTTTACCAGATACTTAATATTCAGTTGTTATCACAAAAAAATATTGCTTGATGGAAAATTGTTCCCATAATAAATAAAAAATGAAGATATCACCTCTTCTAATGTGAATTTACTTCTACTAATAGAAGATATAAGAACAAAATGTAAATTCCCAAGTAAACAATTTACGTAACAAATAGAAATTGTTTCGAGCCAGCTTCCAAAAACACACCATTTGTCACACTTATAATTAAAACACAGGGTCTAAAATATTGCTATATCTAAAAAATAAAACCAGCACCACTACTATCCTGTGTATAACTGTATATTGTGGAAATAACTTACATTTTTTGCTCAAATAATAATTTGAAATTACACTCATTTGCGGAGTATTCGCTATCATTAAATATATTATAGAAATGTGTAAAAATCTTGTATACAATATTTAAGTTGTGAATTCAAGGTTTAAAATGCCAACGTCATTCTGTTCCGAGAACTTCACAAATTATAGCGTTGTTTTTTATTATTGATTATCCTATTGTTTCTATTAAAGGAATTATATCTGATAAGCGACTGTCGACTGTTTACGCAAAGTTTATTAGAATTCTAAACTTAAATTTTACAAATATAGCTGAATAAAAACTGAGTTAATTTACACAAGAGCTATAAGTAGTTATTATGAATTATCACTAATAAACAAAAAATAATGACAGTCATATTTATTTCACGAGTTTTTCATGGAATTCTGTATTTTTCGTTTAGATTTCTAGATAGTAAGCTGTTTTCAAAATGCTGTATTTTATATCTTGAAATTAGTTTCTAATCTAGAAACCGTTAAATAAAGAATTCACCTTTTAATAAACATGTGGTTTATTCTTAGATACATTTATTGATAATGAGATGTTGCAAGGAAACAATTTAGGAAAAAACATCGTTGGAAAATTTCATTAGGTTCACTTTGGACTTTAAAATTAATTACCATATTTGTTTTAAAATGTATTTAGCGTCAAAAATTTGCCATTAAGCCCACATAATAAACTTCGGGGAGACCGAATACAATATAATATTTATAATAAATCTGTTTAAAGCTTAAAAATATAAAATTATTAGCAATATATAACTAAATTAACAAGATCTAAAGGGTTTTTCTATATATTTTTGTGCTTCACTCATGTATACCTAGCAACAGCACAGATGATGCAAATAGGATTCCTAAAACGTTTTGTGATGTAGCCCGAAAGGGGTATTTTTAAAATAAATATACCTACCTCTATATAAAAGATTTTTTAATAAAAATTTTGTGATTTAATTAATTTTATTGAAACGTAATCAATGCGTTGTAAGTTTTCAACCCTTAGTTTTAATATTGCAACCCTTAGAAGCCTCCGCTATTGCATAATCTCCAGATTTTATGGATGTGTATAGATTTGCATGAAAATTTGCAGTTAAGCTCAACTTAACTTGTACTCCATCATCTACCCCAATTGTCAGAAAACTACCCCTATTGTCAAAAATTATAAAATTGTACCTTAATCTTACAGCAGGTTTTATAATGATACATTAATTTTCTGGAATATCATATGTGATTTTGTATGATTTATTACCACTTACAACCACCCCCTAATATGACTTTAAAAAATTGTAAAAAATTATTTAATTGCATATTTAAATAAATTGTATATATTGCTGAAACATTTACATTAAAAAATTATACATTAAATCCACAAATTTCTCATAAATACTTACAAATACAAAATCATAAATTATCGTACTGATAAAGTACTGGCGTCAGTATCAATCAGAGCACCATTGTAACAATTTTCTCCCGAATATCCACTACACGTTGGAATGTAAATTTCCACAACCTTTTTTTATTACAAAAAATCATTTTTATGTTCTTTAGGTGCATCCTTTTTGTGGATTTTGATTGGTTGCAAACATCCTTCAATAATTTGACACCTCCAATCAGTTGACCGAATGGTTTTGTTGCCAAACACAAGAAGTTCTCTTAATGTATTCATTTAGGGCATCTACAGTAGGAACAAGGGATGATCGTTTGAAGGCACTGCTTTTGGTGGTAGCCTTAATAAAGGAATCATATCGCATCTGCTTAAGATACTTTTCCAAGTCTTCGATATTTTTCAATTTATTTAGTTGTATATTTGTGGCAGTTTCATATAACAATATTACACAGTATCTACCAGATTTCAGAATATCTTCTAGTTCAGCGTTACTACTGTAAAATATATCTACTTGTTACCTCAAATCAGGAATTTTTTCAATTAATTCGAAAATCGTTTTTACTTTTATTGTAAAATGCCGAAACTGTATCCCATCCTAGACTAGATACTGTGCCTGTCAATGTTTAAAACATCTTGAGCATAATGGTATAAAATTTATCAGAAATTTTAGTCGGTCCATTGTCAGCGAAAAACGTCTATAAAGTATGTAACTAGCCACATAACGAGATCGGATGACCCTTAAATTACATAATTAAAGTAGTAAACATTATAATTATTATGACACTAGGTCGATGATAAAGGATTACATTTTTAAAGGAACTCATAAATTCCCAGCTCGAAAATGGACTTCGTCCCACGAGTGGTAACAATCAATTGATGAACACAGGAAGTACAAATTACTTGAAAGTTCCCATTCATGAATGCTCCAAAATTCGAAAAAGAGTTTATTGGTTTTTTATCTTTCAGTTTTTAAGCTAAAGAGTCCATCAAAAAAACTATTTTGTAGTTTATTTTAAAAGCTACAAGATAGTGTATATTAAAGTTTTTTCAAGACCTTCGTTTTAAAAATGGTTAAGCTGAAAGTGCTCGAATATGGTGCTAAATGCATGCGAATACAACCTTTAAACAATCTTCAGTTTATACTTTAAACAATTTTTAAAGTTAGGAGTTATTTTGAAAAAAATGGAAAAAAATTCAGTTTTGGCTGTAACGCAATTTGGCTGTGACGAAGAAAAGAAGAAATTGGAATAGTTAAGAATGGGAAAATATCCGATTAAAGAAAGCTAAGATGACTCATAAGTACATAGACAATGTCCTACTAAAATTCAATATTTGTCCTACTATATAATAAGCAATTTGCCCCTTACCAAATCTGATGAAAAACTCTTCAGATGTACAGTGCTGTGATTTAAAATTTTAAGTTTTTGTAGCGGTATACATTATATATATATATATATATATATATATATATATATATATATATATATATATATATATATATATATATATATATATATATATATATATATATATATATATATATATATATATATATATATATATATATATATACTTGTACTGCCGTAGTTCAGCGGCAAGATAATGGCCTTAACCTTAGGGAAAGGATATCATCTAAATTTAATAATAAATGTAATTAAACTTCTCATACCGTAATTTCGGGTGACTTTGGCCCGCCAGGGTGACTTTGGCTCATTTTGGGAAAAAGATATTTTATTAACTAGTGCGTATGTACAATATATTATCATGTAAATTTCATTATACCTCACCATCAGTACCATAATAACTTTAGGAAAATTTTAATAAATCACGGTAATACTGGTTATTAAGAAAAAAATGAATTTTTAAAATATAGCCATTTTACGTAAGATTTCTTGACTGTAAAAATTGGTTGGCAACCAATAATACTTCCAAGAGTAAGATTAATTGCAGAGCTGCACATTGAATATCTGTGAATTCTTACCCGCCTGGCGTCAGTATTTCAGTCTAAACGTAGATGCTAATAAGATCGGTTGTTATTTGCAAAGTGGTACAGAATTTAACGGTTTTCGGGTGACTTTGGCCCAGGTTGTTGAATGTTGGATTTTGGTTATTCGTTGGTTCTATATTTAAATTGAAGTAAGTAAATGCTGATTTTTAATTTGAATTTAGCCTTGTAACAACTGCAGAGTTTGTTAACTGTATAGAACTAACGACTTTTTTTTAGATGCCCTCAAATTACAAACGTGTTGCTGGTAGTAGAAATTATGGAAATTACACGGCAGACACAGTAGAAAGAGCTCTAGAAGCTATCAGAAATGGAGTCATATCTCAAAGAAAAGCTGCAATAGAATTTGGAGTGCCAATAAGTACTTTAAAACTTGGCAAAATTGAAGTTTGTGGCAATGGCCCGAAGTCAACGTAAGAAAATCCTACCACCTGGGTAATATTGATTTCACAGAGCCATTGGAACTTGGACATAACCGATATTTCTTTCCAGATTTAAAAACAAGCTTGTAAATTGTTTTATTGTTCATTTTTTGTTTAAAAATGATGTTCTTTGTAAACCGAGGGTCCTATGTAGAGTTTCATTTTAGTTTTAGTTTTTTTTGTTTGAAATTTAAATAAATATTTTTTTAACTAATAAAATGTTTATTTATTATTCATCTTGTAGGGTGACTTAAGCCCAAACACTAATAATCACAGAGAATTAATGAAAAATGTAGCTTGAGGCAAAGTCACCCGACACCAGCGGGTGACTTTGCACACCACATTTTTATTTTTTTTTTGTAATAAAGTAAGCGCTTCGTTGTGTTTTAGTGTAATTTTTGTAAAAAAGTAGTTAAAGACTCAAATACAAATAAATTAAGAAATATACTTTTATGTATTTAGAATACTGAAATCTACGGTCAAACTTCGAAAGTGAGTCAAAGTCACCCGAAATTACGGTACATAAAAATTTTGTTGTAATACGTTCCTATATTCGTACGCCACTGGTAATCGGACGAGGTTGCTGTCCTTCTTTGAAATACAATTTTTTATATACCTGCTTTTCAAAATTCGAATTTCCCGGTATTATGAACAGTGGTTGGTGCCTTGGTTTGCTAAGAAAGAGAAGCACAGGACCTCACTGCAGGTGTGCGTTTGTGACTGTGTCGACAACCGGTACACCCATATTCAATAGTACGGTTAAATTTTTCTGAACTGTGATGTTGCATTCAAGTTTTGAATATTTATCGATAAAAATTAAAATAAATAAGTTAACATAATATCTGTTAATTGATAATAAACTGGTTATTATTTTATGTTGATTGCTTGGTTAAAAATAAATATTAATTGAATTTGCTTGATGTTGTAGCTTTCCGATAGATAGTGCTTTACATGTTAATTTTTAAATATTTTGGTAATAATAAATCCTCTCAATGAAAAAGCGTACCGAGACCCTTAAAGGCCAATATTGACAAGCGCTTATTGTAAAAATATTTAAAAGTCACAGCCATAAAAACCCTGATCCCTCATACCTTTAGCTGATATTTTATCAATGTCATACATTGCACAAAATGTATATAGTATTAAATACTGCTATTATATATTTTGGTGTGTCATTAATAAATAGGCTTTGGAATTTCGGATTGAAATTCTTAGATCCTGCTGTCTTTCCATCTTTGTGTTGTGTATCCACGTTATGTGCTGGGCTTCGTAAGTTGTAAGCAGTCATAGCGTACAGAAGATAAAGTACATAATAAATACACGTTTATCAAAACCATAAAATATTGGAAGAAACGATTGAGAAAAAATATGTCAAAGGAAGTTTAATTTAGAAAACATGGTGGAAAATGTTGCCGAATAGGATGGTACCCTATGTCGGTCTTAAATATAAAATAAAACACTTACTGGCAATTTATAGAAATAATACTTAAAAAAATATCTTTCCTTTAGTGTAAGTCTGTAGTTAAATAAAAAAAGTATATTTCTAATTTTATTTTATATGGCCAACAAGCATTTTTGTGAAGTAATAAACTTTATGCAGCAGAAAGAAAATATATACAATTATCTATTTTAAAATAAGGTCTAATGTTACTGATATAAATATTTCTATTCAGTTTTCAACAATTGTCTCGTACTATGTATGGATTTCTATGAAAGATGCAGACAGATATAAATGAATAGTTAGTTCTCCATGTGGTTCCAAGAAGTCTGACAGCAAGATATTCGCGGAAAACACATTAGGTCTCTGCCTTGGATGCCAGCACCCAATACCCACACCGCAGTCCGCCTTCGAGGCCCCGACCAGCTGGGTACCTAGAGAAATCTTTTTTTATTCAAGGAAACTTGATATGAGGAGAATGTAAAATACTATTTCTATTAGAAAGGTTTTTATTGATTCTTTATAAAGGTGTACGAGATATCTGTACAAACTTTTTGTTTTTTGAAATTTTATTATGGGATTAATATTTGAAATGTATAAATATATGTGATACGTATATTTTTTATCATCTTTATTTATTGTAACATTAATTCAATCAATTCGAACTTTACCAAAAGATAGGACGCTTGCCATAATTTTGTAAATATTTGTGTACAGTACTTAATTTTTACGGTCTAAAATATGTAAAAGAAATAAAAATAATTTAGATTATAATTATGATGATTTGATGATCAATATGATCTAGGTTTCAAGACTAACTATGCTACTGGTACTATTGAGAATAGAATAAATCACATTAAAATTCGAAAATTAGAAGAATTAATAAGCCTCAAAAAATGAAAAATCGTTATAAAACAAAATACAATGTTTTGTAATTTGTGAACGATTTCCGAAGTGGAAATCGACCCGTCAAAAATAAACTTAGGTATTTTAAACTTAAATTGTAGCTTATTCCAAATAAAAATAGTAATTACATTAAAATGCCACAAGAAAATAGCTTTAAAACAATGAGATATGAACAGGAAAGTTATCGATGTTCGTTGACTAGAATAATAATAGACACGGAAAGTAGGCACACTGGGGAACAAAAGTTACGTGTCTATTGTCAAACGGTTGAAAATAATTCATTTTATAGAAAGTTAAACTTCCGGTAGACGAGAATATGTCGTTGAACTGTTGTTATTAGCTGTTTTTATGGTACCAACGTTAACCGAAAGAAATAGTAAATATATATTTTTAAATGATACCGACGCTAAGTTTAAACATACATTCAAAAATAACGATAACCGGAACTTATGATTTAAACAGAGTAGTAAATCTAGAATTAATTGTTTTTATAACTCCAATATTTAAAATCGGTCCATTTTACGGATAATAACATAAGGTATGATTCGAATTCTCAATTTTAACAGTTCCGTTATTTAAAAACAATGTATACAAAATATAAAACAAAAGTTATTGATCAAGTATTACTAAAGGCGCTTTTTCACGAGTCGTTTAGTTGATCAATCAATGTAAAAATGACGTCAATGTAATAATTTGTGTGTGAAGGTGTACAAAGTATTGCTGTTTTGTTAAAAGGAGAACTGAAAAGAATTGCTAATAATCGTTTTGGGTGAGACACTGGATTCTCAGAAATAGATTGGGACCATCAGAAACGTTGAATGAGCTAGTATTAGAAAATAAAGAAGGGTATAGAAATCACACTGATAATCAGACAAGAATGTCTGAAGAAAATTTTGAAGAGCTACTGTAAAAAGTGGAGAATGTCATAAAACAAACAAGATACAGTGATGCGACAAGCAATCTCACCAAGATTAAAGCAGCAAACATATTTGCAGCTATAGGAGATTCGTTTGCAACGCTCGTTTCCTCATAACGAGTAACTAAAAATACCATTTCAAATTTTCTGGGAGAAGTGTGTACAGGAATAGAAGATACATTATAATATTTTATTAAAATAAGTATAACAATTTGGTAACAATAGTAGGTAATATAAAAGTTATTGTATTCCAAGACATCCGTTAGAGCTGCAATAAGCATATCAAATGAATCCTGTGAATTCTTTACGCATTATTGCCTGTTGCATTATTCATTTGAAAATGAAGACACATCTTCATTCATCTGAGATGATGAATGATATACTCAGAAGGTGAAAACGCTGGTAATGGATTTGTGTGATAATAATATGTAGAAGGTATACACACTGATGATAGAATTGTATGATATTAGAATTGTCTCACTGATAAAAGCTGTAATCGCTGTTGTCGTACTATAGTTTGAATTTGTTTCTGGCAGATGATAGAATCGTAAATAGGCATCTTTCTTAGCTGAACGGCGATGTTTGGCAAATATGTCGAATTCATCATTAACATTAGGAGTATTTATTTTGCTCTACTTCATAAGTTGATTAATTGCTGCGCTTATATTTGAACTATTTTCATTTTTTGCTATTTTTCGTCTGAGTTTTTGAGAAGAACAAAAGACATTTGCTGTTTTGATTGAGTTGTAGTAGGCGAATTGGCAGTTTTTGTGTTTTATGCATAGACCGTTTCTTTCCTGGTATAACCATTGCCAGTAGTAATAGATGCAGACGTTAATGCAGGAAACACATTTTCTGTTTCTGTTTCTGCATTTTCGATGGTTTTGCTTTCAGTTGCATCACGTCTTTAATTCTAAAGGAAAAATAAAACTTAATCAAAATATTTCATATTGGTACAAAGTGAATTATATATGCAGCACAATGTAAAAAATAATTTGTTGCAGGAGCCACAAAATGAAGAAGGATGAAAGACAATTCAAATTTAAAGAGAATATTATTTTCATAATACTAAAGCGCCTCACAGTGGATCAGAGTATTTTAATTACAAAGACCCATATTAATTTTGTTTGCGTGCGTTGACGCAAACTATTGCTTTCGCTATTTCGACGTAGGTACAATGGACGAGCAAACAATGCTGACGTTTTTGTAAAAATCATCGTTTGAAAACAGCATTAAAAGATGTTAGGAATACGTTACATTTTTCAAAAGAAGGAGTATTTGTAGCTGGCGATGCTTTACCCTTAAGCCCTACATTTTAAAAGCCTTTGGAAGAAGTACTAGGTACTGGTAAACAGATAGAAGTATCTAGGAAACAGAAAACCTTCAACTATCGCTTATTAAGAGGTCGTCGCATTGTTAAAAATGCATTTGGAATTTTGGTTTCTAGATTCTAGAGTATTTAAACGATCTATAGCGGTTGCAATTACATTTACAATTAAGTAGGAGGAGACAATTGTTAAAGCAGCTTTCGCATTACATAAATCGTTAAAAATGAGTTCAAGTGAAAAATTACACCATGAGGCTCTTTAGATACTGAAAATCTAAATACCAGACGTATTATACCAGGTTCTTGGAGATCACAAAGTACTGAAGGGAATGGTCTAGTTAATTTGCACGTTATTTTAGGAAGTTGTAACTATTCAACATTAGCAGCTACTGTGCGTAATGAATATGCCGAATATTTTTCCAGACATGAAGCTGTGCCCTGGCAACTGAATATGATACAAAAAATATGAATAATACATAAAAGTGAATATCAAAAATTTAAATAAAAAGTATACTATAAGTTTAATGAGGTATTCGTTATATGGGTAACACGATGTAAAAATATATCCACTCTTTTATACTAAAATAATTTTGGTATAAAAAACGCACGCGCCCCCTGGCCGCTTTCACAAAATATAATAAATACTGTCAACAAATGTCGACTGCCTAGTTCACACGTTTCAAGACAATATTTAACTTGAAAACAATTCGTGATGGGTCAAACTTTTTTTACTGGATCAATTCTGTTCTCACTACACTTTTCATTTAACTTTTGTTACTCAACTAAACTCGACTCGTGAGAACGCGTTTTAACTAGTTAAAATTGTTATTAGTTCTCTAGGTTTGAAAAGTTTGAGTTACCAATCCTACTTATACTTGTTGATCTCCTCTTTTATCGAACTTTGGTATCTTTGAAGTATCTCGTTGGGAATAAACAACAAATTAAAAAATAAATTCTTTTAACATTTTACTTTTATCTGTCTACAAGCATATAATATTGTCAAAATTGAAAGGTTTTACTGGGTCGGATTTATGTTTAAAATAGTTCCTTTTAATTATACGGAATCAACTTCTGATAAGCAGTGCCAACATCTAATTGTTCTGTAGAAATTCAATCATATCCAATGATCACATCAAAACTTGTTAGTAATTCTATCGAAAATTCTGAAGAATACCAAGAAAAACTCATTATATTAAATACTTTTGTACAAAAACCCGCTTTAACCTAATAAGGTTATTACCAGAGAGGGAATAGCTAATTACACTTTGTTTGGTAAACAAAAGCCTTTTAAAAACAAAAGTATGTTATCGATATTGTTATTTGAATTTAAATATTTTTTAAACAAATTAATGTTCATGGGAAAACTGGGTATGTCCTAGTCGTTAATTATTTGCTGAATAATTTTTCTGCTTTGAACAGTCCTGTATAAATACCGTTGTAATCATCTGCCATAAAACTGTGGTATCATGCATTTTCAAATCGAGTATAGTAAAATGAGTGTAACTTGGATAAATTTCATTTCTTTTATTAGTGTGTTTTTTTAATTGTTGATGAATCTTTCCATTACATCCTATTTTCATTGTTACTTTCTCGATCTTTTTTAATATTTAAGATTTATAACTTAAAATATCTATATTTATGACTTTACTATTTATACTGACCTATTTATAGCTTTGGATAATAAAAGTTTGTGGTCTAAATATAGTTTTGAAATTATATCAATAGTACAGTGTTGGAGTACTTATTGTAGTCGAACGTCCAGTTGGTCCCTACAGCTGAATATTGTTGACTACTATATTTGTTCTGAGAATAAACGACAATATTATAATTAGAACTACATATTTATCAAACCATTCCCACGATATTCTTCGTCTTTATCCTCTCATAACATGGCCTAAGTACTCGTTAGTGTTGGTATATTCTTATAGCTAATTTCTTCTTTGTTAATTTTAGAATATATATACATATATATATATATATATATATATATATATATATATATATATATATATATATATATATATATATATATATATATATATATATATATAAGCGAGGTTCCTACAGCCTCTGCCGCTTCTCGCATTTCGACCGCCATCGTTTTCTGTCCATCCATTCGTCGTCTTTGAAGGCTCTATCTCTCATTGTGTGCCGTACATTTTCTTCCCAGGCAACTGAAGGCCTTCCCCTTCTTCTTATACGTGATCTTACGTGATCATACAACACTAGTTGTCTCGTTTCAATTCTGTCTATATTGGAATATACACATTTTTGTCCTCCTAATATATTCATTCCTGATATGATCTTTTTTGGATACCCCACACGCTCTTCTTAAAAAATCCATGTCTACTACTTCTATTCTTTTTCTATCTTTTTTCGTGATCTGCCAAACTTCTGCCCCATAAGTCATAATAGGCTCTACCAAGGTTCGATAGATTGTCAATTTCGTTTCTTGTCTAATATCTTTAGACTATAGTAGAGAGTAGAATGTTTACCGCTTTTTTCCCTGCTGCGTTCTGTTTTTGATGTCTCTTTTGGTACTGCCTTTTTAGATATTATAGATCCCACATATTTATATTCATTACATGTTTTTGTGTTTCTAAGTATAAATAAAGTTTCTTTCTTTAACGACACTTCTTGCATTTTTGTATATATTTGCGATATCATCCACATACTCTCTACTGAGACCTACTTTCGTAAATGTTTGAAACAGTTTTTTCAAAGGTACCGTATAGTATGCCTTCTTTAAACCTACAAACAATGGGCGGGTAGATAGATTCCTTGCCTTCCGTTTTTCGATTACCTGCTGCAGAACGAATATACCATCAGTGCACGATCTTCCTACACGAAATCCATTTTATTCTTCTATGTCTTCGTATTCTGATTCTATTCTTTCGTTTATTATTCGACCGTACAACCTCCTCACTGAGCTGATAACAGTTATTCCCCTATGATTAGAGCATTTGCGTTTATCCCCTTTCTTGAATATTGAGCTGATGTATCCAACATTCCAATCATCAGGGATATTTTGTCCTTTTAAGAATTTGTTAAATAGTTGAACCAATACCTCATGTAATATTTTTGGGCCATACTTTACCAACTCAATTGGGATGTCTCCAGGTCCTGCTGCTTTACCGTTTTTCGATCTTTTGAGGGCATCGCTTAACTCTCCGGTTGTTATCTCAATTATTTGTGTATGTTCGGATATTTCTTCCATTTCGATCTCTTGGAATTTACATATATCCTCTGTCAGTAAGACCTCATAATGGTGTTTCCACTGTTTTAGATCTATTAACTGTAAGTTAGATTTTCCCTTTCCTTCCCTCCGGAGAGACTTTATCACCTTCCACGCTTGCCAAACTCTTGTTCCACCCATAACCTATCCACCTCTGCACATCTTCGATCTAACATCTCATTTTTACTTTTCACTACTTCTCTTTTTACATCTCGATTTAATTTTTTATATATCTTGTAATCTTCCCCCTTTCCCGTTGACATCCATATCTGATAAGCAGTTTTCTTCTTGTTTACTAACGTTTGCATATTCTCCGATCACCATTCTTGATTTTTTGTTTCATATTTGCCTTTATACCCCAAAGCTTCACTTACAGCCTCATGAATGCATTTTTTAAGTTGCTGGTATAATTCTTCCGCTGATATATTTTCTCGATCCACATTTTGTAATTTTAGAATATCCAATAATATAAAGAATAGTGTATGTATTGTCTTGCTCTTGTTCCACTTTTTGCCTAAGCTTATCACGTGCCCTATTGTACTGGTTTCGCTTTAATATTATTTGGTCTTGTTAAATTCATAATTTGTGTTAGTTAGCCTATGCCTAGGTTTTAAGGTAAACTGCACTGTACTTTTGTCAGAATAAATTATCTTATGTAGACGTAATATATGCGTATTATTTATTATTATTAATTTCAATGGACTCAAAAAATTCGATTGATAGTTTTCTATTGCTAGTTAGTTTTCCTCGTGTATAAAACCTAAGTATATCCCTAAGTATAAAACATTTTTTACTATTGTTTAAGATATGTACACCATATTAATTAGATTAAACCTGTAAGTGAGTACCTAATAATGATCGTGCTGTAGGATTAAATCTGCTGCCGGCGCAATCGTTCCTATAGCTTACATGAACCTTAATCTAGACCGGGTTAAATCAGGTATCATCGGCGCAATCGTCCCCTGCCCCTTTCAACCTATTGTTTATTTTTATCTTATATTTATTTATAAATGTTTGAAAAATTTTAATGTTTTTATACCATCCTTTTTTATTTTAATTTTTAATACAATACTTAATTGAAATATATAAAATATAACATTGACAGGAAACAACAGGTACAAACAAGCAAAATCTCCACCATATTATAATCTAACGATTACTGTTAACATTTTTTGATTTGTTTGCTGATATACAGTTTGGTTGCCTTGAGAAAAATTGACATACTATAGTAATCCGATGTTAAAATACATAGGTTTAAAGTTATTACTAAGCGAATTTGCAATTCTTCGTGCCTGGTATAATGGGCACTCTAGAATGATGTGTTTAATGTGAACAGCTACAATTAATGTATATTATAGGTGTAGCTTCTTTCTTGAAGATATGTTTAAGTAAACAAAGTTTATATGAGGAAAGAAAATGATCCACAACAAATTTGGATGAGGGGTAGATACAGAAGCGGCCGTTGGCGATTCTAGATGCCCAGATAACATTTTTTTGGTTAGACTATCGATTCGATAGCTTTAACATATCGTTCGATTTTGATTCGGTGAACAGTAGACAATATGATGCCCTGGTCTTTTCATAGATATTTGAAGGGGTTGACTGCTTGAGAGCATGATAAATATGATGCAAGGAACGTGGGCCATTATAAGAAGCCTCTTCACGCATTTTTCCGTACACTATTGACGTAGCTTGGGGTCGGCTGGGGGTCTAATTTTTCCGCAGTAAAAAGTTTTGATATATTTGTTTAATTCGTAATTTTATTGTTGTGTTATTTGCTGTTACTAATAAAAAAAATTACTTACCGACTATACTGTAACTGTTCAATGCACTAACAGAATTAGTCAGGGCCGATTTATAGCGTAGTAGTACTGTTCAATATCGGGACAGGATTTCACTGTTAGAATTGCTTAGCATTCTGTTTATCTTATTGTATTATCATGACTTTTACGAATTATAAACTGCTGATGTAAGTTATCAAACAATTTCGCAGTACTAAGCAAGTGGATAACATCAAGTTTATCCTAAATCATATTCTGATAGTGATTCATTTCCTTATTAAAATATTACCTGTACTTCACTTTTTATCTATACATATTGTTAATTGCTTAAAATAATTCATAGAATGTTATAATACATCATTGGAATGTTTGTCAGTTTTATTATACCTTAATAATATTGAACGTTAATTTATAATCATATCCTGTATATAATTAATAAGAGCCTGAAGGTATTTTTTGTGGCATTTCACTTTTATTATTAACAAAATATTAGTACTACCCCTAGAACTTGGAAATCTATATCTGCTCATGTATTTATATTACAGTTAGTTGCTAGTAAGTTTCATTAAATAGTAATTAAATATGGAAATTTAGCTTTATCATTTATTAATATATTATACTGCATTTTATTAATATATTATACTGCATTTACTGTACGTAGTTAAATAACACATCTAAATAATAGTTAGAGTGCCCGTCGGCAAAAAATTTTATGATAGATACTCTCTCCAAACTTTGGGTAGGATACACGTACACACACGTACTCATCACCAATTAGCATAAATGCCCTCATAGATAGTAAAAACTCATAACCGCAATAAAACCATGTATTTTAAAATAGACCCGGAGAGATTTGGAAACTGATCACTGGCCTACCTGCACCCCGTGGCAGCTAAATGGTTGCAAACCGCTAAGGTTTGATGATTTGAAAAAATAATTTCCAGGACCGAATGCAAATAAAATAACGAAGTTGGGGAATATTTCAGATATAACCGGAAATAGAACATGCTTAAAAAGATTTTCATTAAAAAGGTCACTAATAAAAACCTATGCAGCTGAATTTTCAGATTTTAGATCCGTTTAGATTGGCAGATACATCTAATATGCCACTCACCGGGAGACATCCGATATAAATAATCAGTTAAATTTTGAACCAATTCGCTTAAAATAATTTCTGAATTAATTGAATACCAAGTAAACAAGAAAAGTAACCTGTAACAGGCAATCTTCCGCATTAGAAACCAGCGCCTTGGTTTGGATGGCGGTGATCAGTTTGCTATATCTCGGAGGGTCTAATAATTTTATGAGGGGCTATATAGTGATGATTTGGTACACGTCTTTTTGAGTATCGCTTCATTAGGCCGAGTTTGACACGGTTTCCCTCTGCGACTTTTTTTGATTCTGGGGCATTTTCCTCGAATTTTTCTGAAACATGTCGATTTTACGACATATCAAAATAAAAATAAAAGTGTCTGATGATAAACATGGGGTATTCAACGCGTTTGTTTTCCGATTGACCTGTCTGACGGGTTAAAGTTGTCGATTTTATGACTATTAAAAAATTTATTAATAATCGTAGACATTGAAACGGTATATAGAGACAATTAGTACTTACTACGTGGTACAAGTCTCTGACGGATTTATTGGGGCATAACTAGAGTCCCTATGTCATATTCTCACTTCATCAACATGCTTCTCCTAGTAACTAGAAGCGTGCTGCAAACGCGACGTTTGAAATATATTTTACGAGCGCCACATTTTGATGACGTTGGTTGCAAGCGCACTTGCATGTGAACGATACCATTTGTTTCTTGGTACTTGCAATGCGGCGTTAGTCAAATTCGGCGTCGAACGCCCTCATGTGTACCTAAGCCGCAATATTGTCTACTTTTGAACTATTCACTACACATCAACGAGCTTCATCCTGAAGATTATGTAACACACTAGATCGTAGTAATATAAATATCGAAAATTGGATAGCACGAATAAAAATGCGAAAAATATTGCATTTGGTATAAGTGAATATTGTTATGCTATAACAATAACAATACACACAAAACTAAGGCTGGTGAGGGCGCTCATTTTTCCCATAGCGACATATGCATCCGAAACGTGGACCTTAAAGAAAGCGGATAAAAATAAACTGGACGCTTTTGAAATGTGGGTATACCGCCGCATGTTGAGAATATCCTGGATTGATCATCGCACTAACGTATCGATATTAGAACAACTTAAAATAAAGGATAGATTGCTTAAACAAATACAACAGAGATATTTGGAGTATTTTGGACACATTGCTAATTAAGAACAGGCACGATGGAAAAACTGATAGTCGAGAGTAGAGTTGAAGGAAAAAGACCTTGGGGAAGATCTCCAAGCCGTTGAGTAGATCAAACAAAAATACTGATTAACCCAGGGTTACATGAAGCCGAACAACTAGCCCAGGACAGAGAAGGATGGAGAGAAATCGTGCAAAAACTGTAAAGACCTGATGGTGTCGCCACATTCCAAAAGGCATTAGAACTGAGGAGGACGATAAGTGAAAAGGGTAAAAGTAACGAAAACAGAAGTTACAGAATAAGTGATAAAACTTAAATGAACACATGCAGGCCATCATATTCAACAAAATAATGAAAGGGCGAATAAACAGATAATATATAAGAAAATATTAAATTAAATTAATAAAGATGGAAAAGGGAAGTATTTTTGAAGTGTATAAACAATTTTAATTCCTGGGCGAGTGCTTTCGGCTTACAAAGCCATCTTCAGAGCTATGCTACAATAGAACAATGATGTAAATATCTAATTTTAATTTGACAATGATTCACTTACGTCAAAAATTTAAGTATCCTACTAGAAGAGATCATAAGAAAATTACAGAAAAATGCTGGTTCTATTTTATTTTTTCTTCTTTATCAATGAAAGAACACAAAAAGACTGTATACTGGATTCCACAGAAAAAAGATAATATATTGAAGACCAAGTGAATAAAAAAGAATACGTGAAAAACACAGATGCAATGCAGAACCATCCCATGAAACATTATGGAAAACATGATAAATGCACCAGATAGGGAGCAATAGAGGAGACACGGGAAGCCTATGTTCAAAACTGGATACAAAAGGGCACAATAAATAGTTTATTAAAAGATGTGGAAGTTATCGTTGGATAACAAGATCTAAGAGGGGTATAATACTATAAGTCATAATTCAGTAAGGTCAAAAATAAAAATAGATCAAAATCTCCAAAAAAAAAAACAAAATATATATATATATATATATATATATATATATATATATATATATATATATATATATATATATATAATGAAAATCTTGAAAAACCCATAAAACTATGATATTATTTGATGAAACTTATAATTATTGGCAAAGGTCTCAAATGCGAACAACACAACAGTGAAGTTAAGTTTTAAAAACCCAAAAGCATCCAAATGAATTGTCTGAAAAACGGTCTAGCCGAATCATTTATTTGATTCCTTTAAAATTAACCCAGTTGTGATGTCTGTTAATTCAGCCAAAAATCGGAGAGAGACGAAATAGAGACGGGTCCTAAATATTCCAATAAATTGTTACTTCCAAGAAAATCAAGTCCACAAACGTTATATTTAGCTTAATCTCCAATCTAAAACGAATATTGCTTTTTGCGTCGTCGAAAGTTGTGAGTAAAATCTATTTTTGATATAGGATCGGAACGCAATTTGAACGTCACAAGTTTGGCTGCATATCCAATCTATTCAGACATTTCCCTAGACTCAGATAGAAAAACAAAAACATATCTAGGAACCCTGACTAATATAAATTAAATATTGAATTATAGAAAATACGTGCGTTTAATCATTCTTTTTATTTCTAAATCACATTTGTTTCTTTTCACTTAAAATAGCTACGTACATCTATTATTTTTACGCTTATAAATTATTCAAACAATTTAGGAATTTTTCAAAAATGTCAATACAGACATTCGTCATTAGGTACTTTATTTTGTTCACAATTTTTTAAAACTTTACATACTTTGTTTAATCAATGATCATCAGACTAGTCTATTTATTGGTAGTTGAGACAATTATCTTTTGTTTTAATTTCTTTAAAATAATTTATATGGCTTTTTACAAATAAACAAAGCAAAAAGCTCAGGTTCGTTCGGAAAAATATTCCTTATCTCGCCTGTCTACGCCTTGTCTAAATAGAAGATGAATATAGCCGATAATATAGTCTTTCTTATGTTTAAAATTTTCCAGAAAAATAAATGTCACTTGACACATTTAATAAGCTGAATTTTCAAAGAAAAACAGAAAAAATCCAAATGAATTGCACGTAACGCTGTAACGACGCTCACTTATCTAAATTCATTTTTAATTTTTTAAATTAGTTTTACAATAATCTCGCATTCGTTGTAAAAACTGTTCGTATAGTAGGTACACAAACTACCAAAATAATACGTGTAAGAAATTCTCTACATTAGAAGCATGATGTATACGGGAAAACGAAAACTATGCAACAACTAAATTTTTAAAACACGTAAGTAGTGACAAAAAATTAAAAAAAAAAATCCGTTTTTAGAATCGTTGTGGCTATATCGCATCTTCATTTCTATAGGGCCGCAACTCAAAATTTGGTGTTTTTGAGTTAAAAGTTGAATGGTTTTGTTCTCAGCGTTACCACCGATGCATCTACAAACCGTGTTTCTATCGCACTCCTACGCATAGAAATCACTGTATTGCGCGTCTTTATTGCACTAAACGAAAATTGGTATAAGTTGATTTCTATACATACACGTTGTAATATTGCGCCTAGCCGCCTCAGCCCTAAGTGAGTCCGTGCCGTCTTTACCGGAAGTGGCTTTTTTGTGTAAACAAATAGTGTAAGTATAATTGCAATTTTTAAATAAACAAGGCGAAAAGCTCAGGTTCGATCGAAAAAATCCCGTTTTTTTGCATATTCACTTTTATCAGATACCCCAAAATAATGTTCAAGAGATGGCCCAAAGAAAAAGTTGTTCAAATTTTTTTAAACAATTTTTTTTTTAATGTAAAAAACAATTTTTTCGACCCGGACAACTTTTTTTTTTAATTTATTGGATCATTTTGAACAACATAAGTCTATTGTAGTTTTTTTTTGTACACTTGATCGGTTTCGAGTTATAAATAATTTAAAACCGATAAAATGCAGAATAAGAATTTTTAAGGCTCAAAAACAGAAATAAAAACATTATTTTTAAACCGATCTACCGAGACGCATATTAAAAGTTATAGCGAGTATGGAGTTAACATATATGGTTATAGCTTAAATAAAATAAAAATATATGTTAAGCGGGATAATTAATAATTATTTTGTACGCGATAATCGGATTTTTTTTCATATAGATCATAACGGAGAAGTGAAGCCTGTTTCTAATTTATAAATATTTATAAAAAAAATATCACATAAGGAGTAAAATTCAATCTACATAATACCACTCCAACCAGACTAAGATACCTTTTTGTAATCATTCTTCTCGTCTAAATCTTTTTTCGATTTAGTTGAAGCGACATTATAAAAAATTCCATTATTTTCAGAATTTTCTATTTGCTTTTTAAGTTTACTTTATTGTCCATATTCCAGCTTATTTTGATCTATTTATTTCATTTTATATGTATATTCGGATAATTAAGTTTTATCAGTGTAAACCTGCTGATTATTTCCCCATATTATATTTTCATAGAAATAATTTTTTATCAAATCGATTTCGCCAGCAATTTTGCCAGTTGTATAGTTTTGTAACTTAAATAAATCCGGCACTGATTTCAACCGATATGCTTGAAATAAGTGCCAGACTGCAATAATTTTTTCTGGGAACTTGATGACGAAATTTAAGTAAAATCGAAACAAGTAAGTAAAGGTTTAACTTTAATAGATAAGCTATTTATATTCGAGACTATCATTTTATAGAAAGCATCAAATAATTTTAACCTCGAGAGCTACTACATGGTTGTCAAATGTACTGCTTTTTATAAAAACTTGATCCTATCGATATTCTTCAGAAAAAATAAAAAATTTAAAGCTTGCACCGAAAATATAAGAAACTTTGTGAAGAAGAATAAAACAATGTAAAAATCAGTAACTAAATCAGATTTGCAGATTATATTGCATTTATAGCCTAGACGAAAATATCTACGATCTCTCAGTGATTTTCAATAATAACATAACTTCTCCCGAATAAAGAGACGATGATAATCAATGCATTCGCTAAAAAATAGAGTAAAGCGTTTAAAGTTAATGAATGCAAGACTGAACTATTTAAATTTAAGGGTGAAATTGGAATTGTATTTGGAAATCTCATAATATAATACTTTAATAAATATTATAATATCTGGATCAACGTGATAAAACTGTAAATTAAATCTTTCGCATGCACTAGTAGTACATTTAAGGCTGCTAGATGGTTCACTTATAATTTCAGGGAACTATGTGCGGTTCTGCGCTGTTGTCAAGAGTGTATGTGAATTGAGTCCTGTCCAACAACGGATCATCTTCAACCAGGAACACTGCTTACGGCTTGTATCTCTGGTGTCAAGATGTGTGCCTAGATATGTGGTCTTTCCCATCTTGATTAATGTTAACAGTTTTCCGTTTTTTCCCATTCTTCCCAAAACTTGGTCATCTGTGACGTGATCCATCCAAGATATTCCTAATTTTTACACATTTTACATCAATTAAAGCAAACTATCTTTCTTAATTCCTTCTGTAGAATTTTCGTCGGCCTCCCAATGCCTTTGTTCCTCTAATGTGATATATATTGAGCATTTAAAATTACTAAGATATATATATATATATATATATATATATATATATATATATATATATATATATATATATATATATATACATATTTAAAATATATTCAATCGTTGAATAGCAGAGGTTTTTATCGGTCAATAATGGCAAATGAAAGTCGTCAACTACTTTATTGATTTATTCGAATACGTTTCGCTTTTATTTTTAAAAGCATCATCAGTTCACTACAAATAAAAAAGATTTTAGAATATAAGTAAACAACCAACAGGGTTCATACTTACAAAAACAATTTGTAGGGTTTTTTATAGATGTTATAAAAACTCTACGATAACTTAACATTAAAGACTAACAACTAAACTTTTTGCTATATATATATATATATATATATATATATATATATATATATATATATATATATATATATATATATATATATATAAAGTAGTTAGGTATTATTGACTGACACTAAAGTTTTATTTTGAGGTTGCAGTCATTAATAGGGCAGGAAAGTGAAACTCTTTGTTCTTATATCAAGCTTTCGCAAAATTTATTATGCTAAAATATGGTATCAGTAAATACAATGAAATTAGAATTAAATAACATTGTATAAAACTAGTATAAAAACTTACAACATGAGATTAATCCATTAAATTTTTAAATTGACAAAACATTAAAACTTAACTTATTAAAATTATATATTTATGTAGGTACAATATTTTAATGACATTGATTATTATATTGATGTTTGATTTATGTTAGAAAGACACTCGTTTTTGTTTATTATATTTTTTGTTGTTGATAACTAGCTCTTGATTGTTATTATGGTTACGTAGAAAGTGGCGCCAAATATGAATATTTAAATTTTTTGAAATTATAGTATTAATTTTCGTAAGACAGAATGTAATTGTAGATATTGCTTAGTTTATCAATATCAGTTTTTTTATTAACGCATTGATATTTATTTATGCATACCTTATTCTAGAATTCTTAGAAATGGTATGCATAAATAAATATCAATGCGTTAATAAAAAAACTGATATTGATAAACTAAGCAATATCTATAATTACATTCTGTCTTACGAAAATTATTTTCTAATATTAGATTTTCTCACTGTAAATACTATAATTTCAAAAAATTTAAATATTCATATTTGGCGCCACTTTGTACGTAACCATAATAACAATCAAGAGCTAGTTATTAACAACAAAAAATATAATATAAATCAAACATCAATATAATAATCAATGTCATAATGAATTTATACAAAATTAAAATATTTTACTTACATAAATATATAATTTTAATAAGTTTTAATGTTTTGTCAATTTAAAAATTTAATGGATTAACCTCATGTAAGTTTTTATACTAGTTTTATACAATGTTATTTAATTCTAATTTCATTGTATTTACACTGATACCATATTTTAGCATATCCTGAAGAAGCAAATAAATTTTGCGAAAGCTTGATATAAGAACAAAGAGTTTCACTTTCCTGCCCTATTAATGACTGCAACCTCAAAATAAAACTTTATTATATATATATATATATATATATATATATATATATATATATATATATATATATATATATTACTCTGTTAACTTTTTTAAATCTCAGGTAAAAATTAGTTAAACACAAATTGACCTTTTTTATTTGAAAGTTGTCATACTATAATGAAATTTATATGGGCACCTGCACGGATATATTATGAAGAATGGATGACACAATATTTAAAATTATGTGGAACATTTTAGGAATCATTTTGTTGGAACATCTGGCAACTACGCATCTAATGTCGAAAGAGATAATAATAAATTTCATTGTTAGTACCGAGAAATCTGAGATAATGAATTCCATTTAAAAATCTCAAGACCGCCTGCTTCCACCGCTATATACATTCAGGGTCATTTACATTTAGTTTTTAAAGAGAAGTACATACTGAAATTGCACATAATATGTATGTTGTTTTACAGTTTTCTGTTTTATTTGAATGCGTTTATAATTTTCTGAACATAGGTTTATTATCCCGAGAATATTAATAACAGTATAAATACTTCTTTTCGGAAATCATTACACATTGTTGTTTATTCCAACAATTTTATTTTTTAAATTTCTAAATGAAAAACAATTTCCAACATATACTATTATTCCAGTTTGTCTTGTATCATTTACTGTGTAGTACAAACTTGGTAAATATAGATTTTCAAGTACTCAACTAACTCAACCAGGTGGAAACCAACAATATAAGGAATTTATATCATTGTATCGTATCCGCAAATCTTCGCGTTTTATCATAGTATGTATATGACGATCTATCTATAACTATTATAGCTTTCTAGTTACTGTATCCGTTTTTGGACATTGACATACCCTTGTATTTTCCACTGTTCTTTATCCAGTGCTATTAATGTAATCAATTTGGTTGATGATTTAATTTTTATTACTTATAGCATAATGGAGGATTTACATAGCACTTTCTTTATTTCGTGACTTTTTGATCTTTATTTCGTGACTTTTTGAAAAATCGTGAGACCTTTTGTTAATTATATAAATGGAGAAAATTTATCTTCAAAATATATATATAATTGTGGTAAGATTAAAACTAAAATCTGGATGAAGAAATAGTGTGCTAATTGCCAACCTTCCTGGTAAAAACTAAATATGTACTCTAAATGAAATAAACTATAACTTATAAATCATTTTATTATAAGAATGTTTGATATAATAGAAACATACAAATGCCTTTATGATATATAGCCAATTGTTTGCAGTCATTTGAATATAGGACATCGAAATAATACATATATAAATCTTTTAAGGATCTCAACTTCACTAGGGTTTTCATTGATAACAAAACCTCTAGGTAATATTTCCAGGAATACACAATACCTACCTAGAAGGTGAAGGTACAAAACCTTCTCTTTGTGCTTTGCTTTGAACATACAAAAAGGAAGAGCTTTCACAGAGTTCCTTGAATTAAAATAATAAGATGTCAATCAACACCAGGGAATATGTAAAAAAAATATATTCTTGATACTGAGATATGTGAGACTTTTCTCATTTTCTGTGCATGAAAAAGAATACTGTGAATTATAAGGAAATTCGTATAATTATAAAATAAATCCTTTTATAACAATAGATCCACACACACCATTATATTTATATTTTTGTAACTATTTCTTTTTATTGTTTAGGCCTTGAAAAAAATCGATAAAGGAATAAGGCTATAAATAATTATATAAATATAGAAAATTCGACTTTGAAGAGGTCTCAGTGACAAAAATAAACATACAATTTTAATGTAAGATTATGGAAAAACAAAGTACATCTGAACAACTGATAGCTATGCTGGAACCACATTGTAACTGCCAATAGTTTCATGTGGGTTTTCTATTGAACAATGTATCTATTATATACACAAAATAATGTACTGCCATACTGCCAACTGTGGGAATATTACAAAAGAGCCCTTAGAATGGTTAATAAAATAAGCAAAGAAATAAAGACAGAAGAAGGAATATTCAACAAACAGCTTTGACAGTTTTGTAAATTAGGTTCCAAATTTAAGAAGTATGCTGTAGATGAAGTAGCAAAAGAACATGGATTTACGATTACCATATTATCATTGCAAACTTAAAACTATTGAGCAATACCACATTTAAACTTAAAGTTATTATATAAGAAAGTATCGCTATTTAGAATTGTTTTGCTTTGAACTGTCCTGTAACCATTGCAATCCTCTGCCATAAAAACTGTGCTATCATGCATTCTCAAATTGAATATAAGTAAAATTGAACCAACATCATTATTACATCATATTTTTACTTATTATATCTTACGCAATTTGTATTACATACTGAGCCAGAGCCAATTCCTGGTTCAGTATGTGGATACCACCACTTAATTCATGATTCCCGAGATTATTATGTATTTTTATTACGTTCTCATGTTAAAACAGTAACCGAGAAAAGGAAGTAAATAAAATGAAATGTACCTACACTCCCAGACACAGTTGCTATAAATAGGTAAAATACTAATCAAGCATTTAACCATTACAACATTTACATTTATAAGAAGGTGCAAGAAGAAATTGAATAAAGAATAGCGGATAAGAGATAAAATCGGATTTGTAAACTAATATCAGAATTATTTTCTTCTTCTTAGATTGTGGACATAGAAAGCATATCTTCAAAAATGTGGGTTTAAACCTAATTTATAAAAAAAGCTACCTTAACACAAGTGCATTAGCAAATCTTATTATATTTACATTTACGTACATAAATACGACTAATTTAAGCAGCTGACGTTCTTTAACCAAAAACAATAGTATCACTAATTAAATTCAATATATATTTCAAGGCGATTCTAAAAACTAAGGAAAACTTTTAACAATGCTACTCATTAGTAGATTAAAGCACTAAAATATCAATTGATTAGTGCAAGTTTTATCACATTAAAACCAGCACTAATTAGGTATAGTATAGGAATAAGTATACGAATTTACAGTTTTTGAATATATTTTACCTTTTAAATGAATACGCAAAATTGTCATTAAGCTTTCACCAGAAAACGAACACAGATAAATGTTCTACGTTTATCTATTATCGCTGGATAAGTTTTGGTAAGACTGTTCTAGTTTACAGTTAAATTAAAATGAAAAGAAGAATTCAATTATTAGATAAACCAATCAATGCAACAAAAATGGGTCATTTTATATTGTAATAAGTCTGTTATTAAATTAAATTTTAATTATTCTAAACGAACAGCAAACGTCAATTCTTTGAACAAAAATATAATTACACATTACAAATTCTTACCTATATTAAGTTAAGGAAGCACACACTGCTAGTTTTGTAAATATCGCACCACATTTTCATTTATAAGAGCACTTAATCCAAGTAATGTTGAACTAGTAATAACACTAACACTTAAACTATAAGCTTCACTAGTTGGAATGGCAATCCAACTGTACATAATTTTATAATAGACGTAAATAACAATTTTTGAGGTTATATCGCTTATGTATTGATCATAATATGTACTCTACCTTCAACAGTCGTACAACGAATGATGATATTCGACATTCGTCTGATTCGTACATTCATAGAGGCCACGATTGCTTGCCTAGTGCACGCTTGTGAGAGAGTGAGAAGAGAGGTAATGGCGCTAGTGTTGTGCATTAGATAAGGACAGACCGTATATAAACTTTCTGAGAATGAAACAACGTGTTTTCATTTCACGTTAAGAAGGCGGCAAAGTGGGGAGGCTCTATTGGTGTTGGTAGTACTTGGAATTCTGAGTACTAGGAATTCTATGTTCTGGGAAGGTACATTATATCTATATATAATAATATATATATATATATATATACATAAATATATACTTATATATATATATATATATATATATATATATATATATATATATATATATATATATATATATATATATATATATATATATATATATATATGAGGAGGTGTCAATCAAAATCAATCATGTCCACCTTAAGAAGTTTTAGGGAAATCGCAATAAACGTATTAGTAAATAACCTTACATGAAAAATCGGATAAATTAGCATATATCATTTTATTTATTGAAATTAACTGACTCTTGGTAAATATTTCAAATCTGAAGGTATAAATAAACCTGTAAATACATTTTAAAAAAAGGACATGTTCTTATTTGATTGGACTTCATGGACGTTGATAGAAGGGGTTGATAAAAAAACTCTTAGACTACTTAAAATATCTATTGTATTGTTACAAAAAATATCTTGAAAAATGGCTAACATTTACCAACGACACTTTCCACAAAATATAAATGTGTAGTCCAATGTCAGGTTCTAGACAATCACAGGATTCGTCCACTTCGTCAGCATCAATTTCGTCGTCCTGGACTTCCACTATTATGGTCTTATACCAAGATAAAAAGTCATGTTTCTGCCAGTCATCACCATACATTTTCACAAGTAACGTCTCCACGTCCTTCTTCTTAGCTGCTTTCACTATATTGCTCAGTGGAAGTGACTCTACAGGAGTTGAGAACGACCTTGCAGAATGCCAGCCTTTTTTTGAGGCTTGTTGTAGGTTTCAAAATCACTTTCAAACCTAAAATTCTGTGCCGATTTCACTTTGATAACAGTAAGTTCTTGTCCATTGCGGTTGACAGCTTTTTCTTTCCTCACAAAAATCCTCTTCTTTTCAGATATCATTTCAATGTTTTTAAATCGTGTAGCCAAACTTTTAGCATCAATCAATCCCCAATCCTCTCCAAGTTTCCGTACTTCTCCAACAGAACTATATACATTGTAGTACTCTTCCTTTGTTGCAATGGTAGGCTGCTTCCTGAGTAACTTTTCAACCCTTCCGAACACCCGATCAGCGGGGAGGAAGCTATGCCCGCGAACAGGGTATGTTAGAACAATCTCCTCTAAAGCATTTTGCACTGATCCTAAGTAATACACTAATGTGTGAACAACGGCATTGTTTTTGTTTTGACCGGCACACCCATCACAGAACAGATTCAGTCTTGTTACATTTGAAAAATTAGCGGAGTTCAAGAAATTTATAAGTGCAGATGAAACTTCGGTCGCACCCCTTCCTGCAAGTTCTTCAGTCCATACGTAAAATATGGGGTTTTGTGCGTTTGATGCTACAATGCAAAAAGAGTAAAAACTTAATTGTCTTTTGTAGAACGCGTCTTGAATAGGAGTTTTGGGAAGTGCTTGAATTTGCTGGAGATCAAAACAGAAAGTTACCTCATTTTCTTTGTTTTCCTTTAAGAGCCCATAAAAAGCATTAGCTCTTAATCTGTGTATTCTTTTCTCCATCATAAATTGGTTGACCACTACCAAGTCTTTCACAGCTTTAGCCTTCTCAATTTTCAGCTGAAGATCTATTTTATTGCATGTACTGCAAACGTCAGAAGCTGGTGATGAAAATCCGATATTTAATTCATTGAAAACTCTCCTAAACATAGATTTCTTAACTTTAAGATTATCAAGTACAGAATCATTGTATATTAGCCACAACTTCTTAATGTTTAAGTCTGCACCAAGATAAATCCTTTTCGATTTTTTTCGATTATAGTGGCTTTCTTTTCCTCTTAAATTTCTCAAAAAAAGGCGGACTGATTCCTTGTTCGCAGCAGATTTGTGACTCTTCCTATCGCCACCCCTCTGATCCTTAACAGCCTTTCCCTCTTTCACCTTTTTAGAAATATTAGTCAATCTTGTTCCCTTCACCATGGTAATATGCATGAAAAGTTTCCTACACACAGGTATAACTTTACCGGTTGATGAAAGTATAGAATATTGTACACTAAAACTTTTAGCCTTTGATTTTTCAGAGGTAGGCCTAGGCCTTCGCCGCTTTATGTTACGTTGATTTATCCAACTGGCAATGGTGTTATCTTGCGTGTTTTTGTCAGGTATTTTGTAGAGAATATTTCGAACAAAAATAGCATCTATAGGCCTAACTAATGCACATTTCATACCTTTGTTCATGTGTTTACATGGAACAAACACACGACATCCCACTGGAGTACTGAATCGCTTAAGCTTGGCTCTAGTTTTTTTATCCACATTTTTACGAGATCCTTCATTGGCATCACCCACTCTCACTAAGTTTTCTTCATCCATGGAAAATTTCAATTTTATTTAATAAAAACTACTATAATAATATTAAAATTAAACCACAGTGCAATACAAACTCAATACTCGCTATCGACATAACCTAGAGGGAAAACACAGACAATGTGTTGACATGGTCAAATCACGTGACCAAATCGGGGTACTCCTATTAGCTGAATGGACATGTGGTGGTATGATTGAAACCAACTGTGGACATGATTTCATTTGATTTGGGAACCTAATATTGTGTATTCATTTTAAACAGGACATGATTTTTTTTAACCGAAACCGAAAACACCATAGAATAGGATTCACTCTTTATATTATGAAACAGCTGCTAACTCATTTTTTGATTTTTATGGACATGATTGATTTTGATTGACACCTCCTCATATATATATATATATATATATATATATATATATATATATATATATATATATATATATATATACTGGCGGACCCGACAGACTTCGTTCTATCAAATAGATTTGGAATGTGGCGAAATTCTCCTGAACGTGCCTGAACACAACCGTCACCATGATGATAGGGCGGTGTGTGAGGGTCAGCTCGGGTGACCTAAGTATCTTCGCTTCCACGAACTTTAGCCACCCTTTTGGATCCACTAAAAACCCCGACTGGGATGTCTGCCAGAGGGCTTCAAACTAAGAGGGGAACTTAAGGTTCAAACCTGATTGAAAAATAATCTAAAGGAATAGTGGGAACCTAAAGGTGACAAATATTTATAAAGTGAGTGCTTCAATGACAAAACATAGAGATAATTAATTATTTATTATTATTATTATTAACATAGGGGTAATAAATGATGTAATAAAGAATAATGAAATAAAACGTATATAGGTGAGTATTTTCAGTAATCGCTTTATTGTAAATCAAGTGAATCATAATTATTACCAAAAATCTATTTTATTTTTATTGTAGTGCTTTATGATATACAATGTTTTTTGTTTGATTACCTGGTGAATATACAAACAAATCTGATGGTTTTCCAACACGGGAACAGGCAACATACAATTGACCATGTGATAAACATGGGTTTTCTAGATTAATACCACAAACACCTAATGATTGCCCCTGGGACTTATTTATGGTCATAACAAAAGCAAGCCGCACTGGAAACTGTAGTCGTTTAAATTCAAATGGTACATCAATTGGAATCATTGATGTACCATCATTGATTGAAAACGTCTTCTCCTTTATACTTTCCTTTCAGTATAGTTGCTTCTATCACGTTGTTCAATAATTTTTTTATCGCTTACCGTGTGCGATAGATTACTACCGATCCAACCTTTAATTGAAGATTGTGAGGTGGCAATCCTGGTAAATCCAGTGAGTTTAAAAATTCAGGCGGATAGTTGACGACATCATCTTGGTTAGTAGCCGAATCAACTGATTTATATATCCTCAATTCGCCTGTAATTTGTTCTTGAATTTTGAAATTTAATTTATTTACATCTATGTTTTTTGCAGCCAATATAGCCCGTTCGCTAAACCAATCATGGTTTCTGTAATTTTGAGCAACATCTGGAAACACGTTTTGAATAAGTTCATCTTTTGATCGAGTTAACTGACAAAAACTTTAAGGAAAGTTAATGCAACCAGTCAAGGTTTCTATAGGAAATTTGCTATTACCAATGTCAATAAGTTGTTTAGAGAATATGTCTCCAGATTGATCATTTGCAACTCGACATGCATATTCTTGCTTAAGTGTAATACCTTGACATGTTTCCACAAATTGGAGGACTTTAAACATGCATTGCGTTTATCACCTGGCGTTTGTTTGACGAAAATCTCCTGCTAATAAAATCATTGCACCATCAAATGGGTTATGATTGCTCCATAGATCTTGTAAGGTTCTATCTAAAGCCTCCAAAGATTTTTTGTGTGCCATCGGGCATTCATCCCAAACAATCAATTCACATTGCTGCAAAACCTTTGCAATTGCAGAATTCTTCGAAATGTTGCAGGTTGGAGTTTCGTTGCTTTGCATGTTTAATGGAAATTTTAGTGATGAATTGGCTCTTTGACCACCTTCAAGCAAAGTTACTGCGATTCCCGACGAAGCGAGTGCAAGTGCAATTTTATTTTGTGAGCGAATTGTTGCTAATATCAATGAAATCAAAAAAGTTTTTCCTGTACCACCAGGTGCATCTAAGAAGTAAATCCCTCCTGTTTTATCATTTGTTACTTTCATAACTGTATCAAATACATACTTCTGTTGTTCATTCAATAGTGGAAGATTTGTTTGAATTAATTCTTTCAAAGCGTTGAGATCATACAGTTTTTCTCGGTGCGACTCTTGGTTAAAAGCATTATGCATTGGACGATTGGACGCGGCCAGGCCTAATTGAAATAATAGTTTGTTTGACATCATTAAGAACATGTCCTCAATTGAAATCAATGTTTGTTGTAAATTTCTTCGCTTATTTGTATATTTGGATTTCCCCTTCTAATCCGTATTTAATACAAAATATCATCACACATATTATCTTTGTACTTGATCCACAAATCATTTGGGTTTGATGGGAAGCATGTAGATATGATTATAGAAAACAATATTCTGATAGTATTCTGAGTATCTGATGTCTGATGAGCTTGTGATCATATTACAGCATCATTGAGAGTTTGATCTCAATGAGCGTCATTTTCTAGCAATTGCAAACGTTGGCAGGCTTCTCTGTATGATCCACACAAATCACCATCAACAGTTCGTAAATGTTGGAATGATGTTGGGCCACGTACATTGACTAATAGTAGTCGTAAATAAAAACATTCATCATTGCTTGGATGTACTAAATAAATTCGACCAATCGCATCGGTAGAATATACATCTGGATATCCTGGAACCGGTTTTCCTTGTTTCCGTCGTGTAAATCTCCTTAAGGATTGTTTGAGCAAAAGCATCGTTTTGGCCTATCTCAAAAAAAAACTGGTTAATGTAGTAGATGGTGACTGAGCAGCTCTTTGTACTGCTTTCTGTACTGTAAAATATACTCTTGGTCCATTTTCTAAATGCACAGCTAAATGAACAACAGTAGGGTGTCTCCCATGAATAGGAAAAGAACATATTCGCCAAACTGCTTCATTACTACTAACATAGCGACCCATTTGGTATTGGGTAACTTCATCATTGGAATTCTCTACATTAATACCAATCACAGCCATATCACTCCCTTTGGTTGCATATTTGCAAATTTATTTAATAGATTTTACTGAATGGCAAGATTCAACGTTTATGTGCGCTTTGAAGGCCTTTGATAAAATGGGTGAATATGGAACAATCCAGCGATTATCTATTTCAATATCTAGCAGATCAGACAGACTTCGTTCTGTCAAATAGATTTGATTTATTATCTATTATTATTATCTTTATTGAATAGCAATAAAGTTCAAATTGACTCTACAATTAGTTAGAAAATATTTGTATGGGAAAAAGAAAAGGGCTGTTTTAGGGTTTTTACGGAAATTATTCAAATTTTTGTCGTAAAAACCATCCTTAGACTTCAAGGAACATTTTAAAAAAATAATTGTTAAAATTGGTCCATGCGTTGTTGAGTTATGCGCTTACAAACACATTTTGCGATTCATTTTTATATTATACAGGGTGAGTCATGAGGAACTTTACATACTTCTACCATATGTAGAGTCCCTCAGGGAGCATATCATGTGGCCACTAAAAAATGTCAACTCCTCTTCTTTATTAATTAACAGGGTGATTTGTGTAATTGACCATTTATTTCATTTTACTGTAGTGTTTATACGGCTCATTTGATTTTTTTAATTTTTGCATGATACAGTACACTACTATCAAGCATTCGACTGATATTAGCTAAACTAAAAAATTCCAGGACTGGCTTTGAAAAAATTAATTTAGGGATTCGTATTAAATATTACACTCTGTATATATATTTTTTTAAATGCAATAAGTGATTTTCAAACTACATAAATAGCCAATGAAAACGACATATGCGACAATACTGTCGCACTTTTATTAAATTTTTAGTGAACGATCAAATCTTACCAAAAATAGAACAACCATAATGAAGTATCAAATTATAAGGTATTAATTTAAACAAATGTTATAAATTTCTGTTAGTAGTAGTAGTTACTGTTTTTTGTTGTGCAGTGACTCAGTTTATCATTTCAATTAAAATGTTTGAAATTTATAACATTTGTTTAAATTAATTACCTTATAATTTGATACTTCATTATGGTTGTTCTATTTTTGGTAAGATTTGATCGTTCACTAAAAATTTAATAAAAGTGCGACAACATTGTCGCATATGTCGTTTTCATTGGCTATTTATGTAGTTTGAAAATCACTAATTGCATTTAAAAAAAAATATATACAGGGTGTAATATTTAATACGAATCCCTAAATTAATTTTTCCAAAGCCAGTCCTGGAATTTTTTAGTTTAGCTAATACCAGTCGAATGCTTGATAGTAGTGTACTGTATCATGCAAAAATTAAAAAAATCAAATGAGCCGTATAAACACTACAGTAAAATGAAATAAATGGTCAATTACACAAATCACCCTGTTAATTAATAAAGAAGAGGAGTTGACATTTTTTAGTGGCCACATGATATGCTCCCTGAGGGACTCTACATATGGTAGAAGTATGTAAAGTTCCTCATGACTCACCCTGTATATACTCGGATATATGGATATATATATATATATATATATATATATATATATATATATATATATATATATATATATATATATATGGATATATATATATATATACAGGGTGTCCAGAAACTCTCCTGACAAATAAAGACAAGACAATATAACCCAATTCATCTAGTCCGAAAATGCTTCATAAGGGAGCTAGAGCTCTTTGAAGATGGCTGCTTGCAATTAGTTTTTTTAAATACCTCCAGAATGCTTCTATTTAGAAAAACGAAAACTGGTACGATTATTTATCCACTAGAGTTGAATCGATTCCATTATTTGTTAATTTCTAGTACCGGTCATAGGCGTCCTTTTTGGGTAGGTCAACGGTTATTTTAACGAATAAATTTTTTGTTTTTAACTTTTAAGCATTCGTGATACTGGATTATTATATTTTCAGGTATTCTAGTACTAAAAGGTACTCTTATTTTAAGTCGGTAGGATACACAGTTTTTGAGAAAAATCGATTTGAAAATTTTTCGTTTTTTCGTCATGAATGTTAAATTAATATTTTTTGCACTAGTTAGCTTTGAAATGTCAATAGAAGTATAAAATAAAATTTTTAGTTTTTAGTTTGTGACATTCAAACACAACAATTTCAATTCAACAAAAATGGTTTTTACTAATGAGGAATACGCTGATATGCAATTAGTTTATTGCGAAATGAGGTGTAACGCTCGAGCAGTAACGTAGATACGCTGAAAAATTTCCCGATTAAGAACAAGTTCAGTGTTCTCAAAACAATATGAAAGAGGGCGACATAATGATATAACAGCAGCACATGAAGATGTCATTTTAATAAAAGTTAGAAATTAGCGTTTGAAGACTACCTGCCATGTATCCCACAATTTCAAAACCTTCCACGGGGAATTACTTACACAACGAAAATTTATATTCTTTTCATTTAACAAAGAAACAAGCACTGCGATAAGGAGATTTTCCCGCTCGCGAAGAAGTCGCTATATGGTTACAAAATCAGAAAAATCAAAATGAAGATTTTTTCAGATACATTTTGTTTTGCGATGAAGATACATTCACAAAAAATAGAATAATTGGCATAATATAATGCACATTAGCAGACTACCCTGCTATACTCCCAAAGCCGCGACAGCGGTATAAAACGGGAGACTATTATATATATTAATGCACATTATTATTCATACGTTGTTCAAGAATTTTAGCATCAGCGCAGGTTTAGCATAAACGTCTGGATATGAGTAGTTAACGATTATCTACTTGGACACGTGAAATTGCCTGCTTGTTTAAATGGTGCTGATTAGTTACATTTCCTGCAATATGTTTTACCTGATTTGTTAAATGATGCGCCTTTAAATATTCGTCAAAGCTTATGGTTTCTACATGACATCTGTCCGGCCAACTTCCAGGACTGTACGAGACTTTTTTGATAATAACTACGAAGACCACTGGATTGGAAGAGGCGGCCCAGTTGCTTCGCCAGCAAGGTCGCCGGATTTGAATCCTTGCGATTAATGTATTTGAGGATATATAAAAGCATTTATTTAGTCCGTTCCTATACAAAATAGTGCACAACTCTGGCTAAGGATACAAGATGCTTGCAACGATTTTAGAAATAACTTTGGTCATCACATTGAACATCTTTTGTTACTATCTACCTTTAATACTTGTTTTTTTTGTGTTACTCTTTTAATAATTGTGTGGTGCAGTTATTGAAAAAAAAAGGTAATTCATAAAATTATTTACGGTGGGTACCTATTAATTTAACTTTTATGACGAGAAAACGAAAAATTTTTAAAATCGATTTTTCTATAAAACGCTGTATCCTACAGACTCAAAGTCAGAGTACCTTTTAGCACTAGAATACCCGAAAATTTAATAATCTATTATTACGAATGCTTAAAACTTAAAGACAAAAAAGTTATACGGTAAAATAACTGTTGACCTACCCAAAACGGATGCATATGAACGGCACTAGTAATTCGCAATTAATGGAATCGATTCAAGTCTCGAGGATAAATAATCGTACCAGTTTTCGTTTTTCTAAATAGAATCTTTCTGGATTGTACTAAAAAAACTAATTACCAGGCGCCATTTTCAAAGAGCTCTAGCTCTGTTAGGGAGCTTTTTCGGACTAGATAGATTGGGTTAAATCGTCTTAAAATTATCTGAGGAATCTCCGGTTCTCGTGTGTCAGGAAAGTCTCTGGACACCCTGTATAAAGGCATTTGTTTATTCCAATGCGATACAAAATCGTGCACAACTCTGGCTAAGGATACAAGATGCTTGCAATTAATTTAGAAATAACTTTTGGAATTTTTACAAGAATTCGACGTTTTCTAAGCAAAATGGATATTTTATGCATAGAGACTAACAGTCATCACATTGAGCATCTTTTTGCTTCTTTGCCAAACTTTTTTTACGAATTGTATGTAGCGCTTATTGAAACAAAAGATAATTTATAAAATTAATTAAGGTTTTATTCTTATCTATTAATTTAACTTTTATGAAAAAAAAACGAAAAATTTTCAAATCGATTTTTCTAGAAAACGGTGTATCCTATAGACTTAAAGTCAGAGTACCTTTTAGTACTAGAATAACTGAAAATTTAATAATCTAGTATCACAAATGCTTGAAAGTTAAAGACAAAAAAGTTATGCGTTAAAATAAGACTTGACCTACCCAAAAGAGACGCCTATGAAGGTACTCGAAATTCGCAATTAATGGAACCGATTAAACTGTGAAGAATACATAATCGTACCAGTTTTCGTTTGTCTAAGTAGAAGGATTCTGGAAGTATAAGAAAAAAACTACTTACACGGCGTCATCTTCAAAGAGCTCTAGCTCCCTTACAAAGCATTTTCAGACTAGGTTTATTGGGTTAAATCGTGTTAAAATTATCTGAGGAATCTCCGGATGTTTCAGGAGAGAGTTATATATATATATATATATATATATATATATATATATATATATATATATATATATATATATATATACAAACAACACAGTTTATTAGGGTTGCAGTCAGAAAATTGGCCGGGATGTTAATGAAACACTCTTATGACTTTTTGTCTAGCTTTCGGAATGGTTTTATTCCTTTTTCAAGACACTGTAATAAGAAAAAGTGTAAATATTTATAAAATATCACAAATCTTCAGTGCAACTTACTAGTCGTTGAGATTATTTATAAAAGCATAGACACTCAACATTAATAACACACACATAAAATATAAAATAGTGGACAAAATACATTTTAAAATTCTTTAAAATTTAGGTAAAAATAGTAAAAATTTTGTTGTCATCTTTTACTGGTGTGTTTTAACTCTGGCACATAGAAAACAAAAAGAAAAAATCCTATGATTAAAAAGTAATTAGGTGTACTTAAAACACACCAGTAAAAGATGACAACAAAATTTTTACTATTTTTACCTAAATTTTAAAGAATTTTAAAATGTATTTTGTCCACTATGCTTTTATAAATAATCTCAACGACTAGTAAGTTGCACTGAAGATTTGTGATATTTTATAAATATTTACACTTTTTCTTATTACAGTGTCTTGAAAAAGGAATAAAACCATTCCGAAAGCTAGACAAAAAGTCATAAGAGTGTTTCATTAACATCCCGGCCAATTTTCTGACTGCAACCCTAATAAACTGTGTTGTTTGTTTATATTGACAGTCACTAATATCCAGTAATTCTTATATATATATATATATATATATATATATATATATATATATATATATATATATATATATATATATATATACCTCCGGATTTTGTTTGTCAGGAGAGTTTCAGGAGAGAGTTATATATATATATATATATATATATATATATATATATATATATATATATATATATATATATATATATATATATATATATATATATATATATTATAGTTTTGAGTTTCTTGAACCGTACTATATTTAACATAATGAAATGAATGAATGAAAAACAAATTACACGATCAAGTTTTTGATTTCGTCGTACATGACCAATACAATAGCTCCACCAGTACCACGGAGGACGTTGGAGAAAGCGCCCTTGAAGAAGGCACCGGTACCTTCGGTCTTGGCGATTGTGGCCCAGCAGTGAGCAGTGCTTCTGTAGATAATTTCGGTCTTCTTACGTCCAGACTGCATCTTCATACGCCTACGGACGGTGTCGAAGGGATATGAGATGATACCAGAAACAGTGGTTACAGTCTGTGCAATAGCCCATGAAACAACAAGAGGAGTGTTCTTAGGATCGGGCAAAATACCCTTGGCAGTATCGTAGAAACCGAAGAAAGCGGCACGGTAGATAATGATACCTTGTACTGATACTCCACGATATAATCCTCCCAAACCGTCAGCTTTGAAGATTTTGACTAAGCAGTTACCCAAACCAGAGAATTCACGTTCACCGGCACCTTTACCGACGTCGGCGGCCAACCTGGTTCTGGCGAAATCAAGTGGGTATACAAAGCAGAGGGAGGTAGCTCCGGCGGCACCACCAGAGGCCAAGTTACCTAAGAAGTAACGCCAGAATTGTGTCTTTTTGTCTACTTCGCTCAAGAAGATCTGCTTGTATTTGTCTTTGAAGGCGAAGTTGAGGGCTTGGGTTGGGAAATAACGGATGACGTTAGCGGTGTTACCACGCCAGTATGCAAGAACATCCTGTACCTTTGAGATACGTACGAAGCAGTCTACCATACCCTTGTAACGCTGATCCTCAGCGATTTGCTTGGAGATGTGTTGTACTTGCAAAAGCAATTTTACACTTTCGATTGGAGCTACACATGTTTTTGAAATAGCGGCGGAAATACCTCCAGCGAGGAAATCCTTCATAAAGGCAACGGGATCAGCGAGAGACATTTTGTTTTATTCTTTTAAACCTTTTCAAAAGAATATGGTAGAGTACTTGTAATCGGCTGTTAACAGACCGCGCACCGAACTGCAAGTGAGGTCATACGTAGTTTTGAGTTTCTTGAACCGTACTATATTTAACATAAAATATAAAATTAGTTTTTCTTGTGTTTAGGTTTAATAAATTATATTACATGTGGAACTAGATTTTATTTTCCAGAGAAATCAACGTTTCGGCAGGAAACCCTTGCCTTTGTCAAGAGTCTAAAATGTACAAGATTAACAGTTATTGTAAAATATGTATATATATATAACTTACCAAAACGTAAAACGGAACACTGACATAAATGGAGTGACAAATAAAAGTTGATATCTGATATCTCATGGTTTACTATCATTAGTGTATAATTAATTTTATATGGGCGTATCATTGATGTTTTCGAAAAAGGTAAAGTAGAGATATGTTATGGTTATGACTTTAAGTGCTTTTTATGGTGTTATATTTATTATTATTTAAATCAGATTGAACTATATTTTGTTTAGGTTTTGTGTATCTTTTTTGTCATTTATTGCTTTGGAATTTCTTTTTATTTCTATTGATTCGTGTATCTCCCTCTGCTTTTTGTTTTGTTCGGTTTTTAAAATTTTGATGTTTTCGAGGTCAAATTTATGCTTCTTCTCAGTTTCATGTTTTGTAAGCGCAGTGACATTGTTCTTGTCATATTTGTGAGAACGAATTCTGGATTGAAGCAGTTGACTCGTTTGCCTGATATAGACACCTTCACAGTTAATACGTGGTATCTCGTAAACAACATGTGATTTTTTGAGTTTTGGTGTTTGTGTTTTTAGTTTAGTGAAATATTTATTTAAAAGGTTGTTGCCTTTGTGGGCCAATGTTATGTTATGTTTGGCTAAAATATTTGTCAATTGTTCGAATAAACCTTTTATATATGGAAGAGTTGTATACGTAGTTTTGATACTGTTGGGTTTATTGTTATTTTTATTGTTGTAAAACTTATTAAGTCTTGATTTGAAAATAGTTTTGATTAGATGTTCGGGATATGCATTCTTTAGAAGGGCATTTTTAAATAAAAAGGGCACGGCTTCAGGATGAGGTTTGATCATTTCTGGGCTACTAAAAGTGGCAGAAGTGAAAGGCTGGTTATTGTGCTCCATTGATGTTTGTTGTAGCTGATCATTTTGTGAAGTATCTCCATTTACAGTATGTGATCTAATTATTTGAGGTGTGGTAAAAGTACCAGTAGAAGTAGAAGGCTGGTTTTTGTCCTCTATTAGTGTTCGTCGTAGTTGTTGATTATGTGAAATCGATCCAGTTGAGGAAGATGGTCTAATTATTTCAGGGGTGGTGAAAGTGTCAGTAGAAGTGGAGGATTCGTTATTGTTATCTATTGCTGGTGTTGCAACATCAAACTGAGATAAAGTGGAATTATTTTCCGGATCTTCACGATCAGTAACATATGCCGACATAAAATCTTCATCGATAAAAATATTGGAATTGAAAGGCCATATACCCGTAACTCTGAATCCGCTTCCAATATTACGTGGAGTAAATGCTAACAGGAAAGCGTAAGCTAAGCACCCTCCGACTTCGTATATTGTAATTGTCCTTTCTGGGTGGGTCACCATCCAATCATCACAGGCAGTATTATAGAAACTCTTGAGGAGGCCAAATACACTCCTGTCTAACGCCTGGAGCTTATGCGACGTGTGTCTCATATGATTATTATTATAAATTATTGTCTGTAGTCGCCTTTACATGTTTTTGAAAATGTTCCAAAATTTTTATAAAATTAGAAGCGGTCATCCATCCACTTTCATAAACTATGCCGGTGGTCCCTGGTGGGCTACTATAAATCATGCGATCTTGCCAAAGTTTTCGAGAGAAAACCATAAAAGGCGGTATATGGTTTCCAATTGCATTGATTGCACAACAAACAGTTACTGTTGCTCCAAGTTCCCCTGACATAATTTTACCAACGTGCTTTTCACCTTTGCTTGCAATGATCTTCTTTGGCTTATGGACAGTGGAAAGTCCAGTTTCGTTCACGCTCCAAATTCCTTCTGGTCCAATTCCATGGTTTTCAAGAACTGTATTTTTTCCGAAAAATGTTGATACATTATTTCTGTTGCAACTAGTTGCTCTAGAAAGACTAGTTGCTTCCGGAGAGCGTAGTGATAAGGTCTTCATCCTCTTCAGAAATCCGTATAACCAGTCGTAGCTGGCTTGCTTATGTTTATTCCACGAAGCAGGTATTTTTTACTATTTCTTACGGCAAACTCGTAAGCCAGTTCTTTTGCTTGTTTTCTTGTAAGGCCATGATGTAATTTGCTGGCAACATCTAAATAATTTTTAAACATATTTTCCTCTGCATTTGTAAATATTTGAGCCTTCTTGTAATCAGGAGAGAAGGGTATTTCAACATTTTCGGATCGTTGTCTGCGAACGTATCTTTTTAATGTCATAATATTTATTTGAAAACGACTTACCCTTCCCTTGAGAGACGTACAGTTATTAATAACGTCTAAAACAGCTTCTTTTAACCTCTGGCTGTCGACTGGTGTTCTTTTCTTGGCTCCTTCCCTCCTTTTGTATTGATGTGGCATATCCATAAAATAAAAAACATTCATTTATAAGGAGTTTCTGGGAGACTTGATCCCGGGATCATATCTCCCAGATAAGAAGGAATCAAGTCTCCCCCAAGAGGCCATTTTAATATTTTAGTCTATAAAAATATGACAACAAACTAGAACTCACTGCAAACTATGCAAAACGTAAACTAAATGATTATGGTGTTAAATAAAGATTATACGAAACACTTACCTAAACAAATAGTAAAGAAAATCAACTTAAAATAATTCTGAAAACACTTCTCGGTAGGGACAAAATAATTGTAATGAGCACGTGCTCTTCGTTGTGTATTCTAACGAAAACTAAATTACATGGGCTCTACTGCCATAAGCCATACTAACAGCTACGCTATGTTGCCGGTTTTATAATTCTAGGCTGCTTATTTACTGAAATTTTAAAGAGTGATCAAATCTCCCATATGATTAAGTCTCCCTCTTCTCCCCTCTCTCTCTCTCTCTCTCTCTCTCTCTCTCTCTCTCTCTCTCTCTCCAATGGCGCTACAGCCCAAATCGGGCCTTGGCCTCCTCCAAACTATGCCTTCAACTTTGTGGGTCCCGCGTCGATCTTCTCCAGGTTCTCACGTCTAGCAAATTTTGCGCGTCTGCTGTCACTTCACACTCCCATCTTTTCCGTGGCCTTCCGTTTGGTCTTGCTCTTTTCGGCAATCTTTCTGTCTCCATTCTTACTACATGACCAGCCCAGCGAAGTCTCTGAAGTTTAACGAATTCTGAGATCGGTGTCTCTTTGAACAGTTGGTAGAGTTCATGGTTATACTTGGATCTCCATATTCCGTTTTCGTTAATAGGTCCAAATATCTTTCTTAGGACTTTTCTTTCGAAGACTTTCAGTTTTCTTTTTGTCTCTTCTGTCATCACCCATGTCTCGCATTCATAACATACTATTGGTCTGATAATAGTTTTGTAGACCCTGATTTTCGATCTCAAGTGTGTGTTTTTGTGTGTTTTCAAGTGTGTGTGAAACACATGATCGAGTGAAAAATAAGCTTTGTTTCCCTTTACTATTCTTCTTTGGATTTCTGGTAACTCCTAAATATGTGAAACTTTCTACCGTTTCAATATCGTCCTCTAATTCAACTGTGCGTCTGTTTCCCCTAGCTCTTGCCTGTGTTAACTTTTTTGTCTTTTGAATATTTATTTCTAGTCCGGTCTCCTTTGCCTTTGATTTTAATTGTGAATATATTTCTGCCGCCTCTTCAGTTCTGCGAGACATGATGCTAATATCATCGGCATAGGCGGCAATCTGTATTGATTTATTTGTTAGGAGATTACCTCTTCCTATATTCAGCTGTCTTATCACATTATCCAAGGTCAGGTTGAATAGTGTCGGTGTCAGTCCGTCTCCTTGCTGTAATCCTTGGGCTATCGTAAAGTTTTCAGTGAGCTCATTTTGGACTCTGACAGTTGCTGTTGACGAATCCATTGTTGTTTTTACCGGATGTATTTTTGGGAGATATTAAAGCTCTGCAAAGCTCTTCTCTCCTATATAATATATATATATATATATATATATATATATATATATATATATATATATATATATATATATATATATATATAGTTTGAGATTAGTTCTTGAACCTTAATATATATTTTTTTAGTGGATTTTCTTGGGCTTAGGTTCATAAAAAAATTTGATTTGGTACTAAGGCATTTTCATATATTTATTCGACGTTTCGGCAGGAAATCCATGCCTTTTTCAAGAAGTAATATTGACAAGCATGTAAAAATTTGTTACTAAAAAGTAGACGTCACAATTAAAATAATATTAAAAACATAGGACATACCCACTAAGTCACTACATGTAAAAAAAAAAAAAAATAAAAAAAAAATTTTTTTTTTACATGTAGTGACTTAGTGGGTATGTCCTATGTTTTTAATATTATTTTAATTGTGACGTCTACTTTTTAGTAACAAATTTTTACATGCTTGTCAATATTACTTCTTGAAAAAGGCATGGATTTCCTGCCGAAACGTCGAATAAATATATGAAAATGCCTTAGTACCAAATCAAATTTTTTTATGAACCTAAGCCCAAGAAAATCCACTAAAAAATATATATATATATATATATATATATATATATATATATATATATATATATATATATATATATATATATATATATATATATATATAAGTAAGAAAAAGTAGTCCAAAATTTTTTTGACTAGTTTGGAAAAAATATGTAAATATTTTTTTCTTTTTGGGTGTGGTAGTCAATAAAAAATAGAGCTTTGCTAAGGCGTACTATTTATTCTGAATCCAAGCTTTCGGTGGTTTTTTGCCACCTTTATCAAGGTCTACAAAGAAAATTACTATGTTGTAACAATTTGAATGGTGCAATAAAAAAGCTATAAAAAACTTACCCGAATGTAAGATTCGTGGCATAAACAACAACGTTAAATAACATGATAATACTGAAATTGCAACTAAACTTAAAAATGTTACTTTTGTAATGTCCTTTTAAACAAACTTCGGGCACTTCCACGGGCAAATTTAATCTTGAGATTTTGAAATGCCTCTTGCTGCTCTTTGGCACATTTCCATCTCTCATTTTTCTTTTCTTTTCTTTTCTTTAACAGACCTATCAATGGCAGTTCCTTTTGGCTGATATCTGGGATGAGCTTCTTAAAATAGTTTATCATTCCCAAAAATCCTCTCAGTGTCTTTAAATTTGTTGGACGTGCGTATTCTTCTATGATCTTGACTCTCTTTTCGTCTAGACTTATGCCTTGCCTGTCTAGTTTGAACCCGAAGTAAATCGTCTCCTTTTGAAAGAACTTGCATTTTCCTATGTTTAATTTTAAACCCCTAATAAACTATTTTAAGGCTGGCCTAGATATTAACCTCGCGAAAACAGAGTACCTATCTACAAGTGAAGAAGACATAGAAGATCTACAGATTGATGACAACGTAACAATCAAAGGAAAGGATAAATTCAAATACCTGGGGTTTATAATCACGAAAAAGGCAACAACAGAAGAAGAAATTACACAAAGATTAGGACAAACAAGAACAGCAATCCGACAACTTAACTCAGTATGGTGGGATAGACACCTAAATATGAAGACAAAAACGCAGATTTATAAAACATTAGTGCGAAGTATTATGACATATGGGGCTGAAAATTGGATCATAAACAAGAAAACCAGCAGTAAGATAGTAGCAACAGAGATGGAATGCCTGCGAAGATGCTGCAGAGTAACAAGAATGGATAGGAGAAATAATGACGAAATAAAGCAAAGAACATCAATAGAAACAGACATACTAACATATATAGAACAAAAAAGACTAAAGTGGTATGGACATGTAAGAAGAACTAGCGACAGCAGATGGATAAAGAAAATAACCGAATGGAGCCCCATAGGAAGGAGGAAAAGAGGACGACCCCGAAAATCCTGGAGGAACGAAGTAGACGACGCCATGAGTAAGAGAGGACTAAACGATGGAGAATGGAACAACAGAGAGAGATGGAAACGGTTGAGCGAGGGAAGGCAGTGAATACTGTAGAATCCCTAAATATATATATAATTTTAAACCTGCTTTATTCAATTCTTCTAGAACTATCTTTATGTGATTCATATAGCTGGCAATATCATGGGAATAAATCAACAAGTCATCGATATAATGTAAAACAAAATCACCGTGTTTATTTAAAATCGTGTGGAATGCACTTGCCAAAGCCGCGCATGCACTTTATAAACCAAATACTACTATAAACCTATATACCACTCCGTCGACAGAAAAAACCGTGTAATCTCTACATTCATTGGCTAAATGAATTATTAACCAGAAACTATGTTTTAAGTCCAATTTAGTAAAAATACTAGATCCTATGATTCTACCAAAAATTGAGTCGATATTCAACGGAGCCTTCTATTGCGGCACTGTACATAAATCCATTCCAATTGCGCACGTCTAAACAAATTCTTATATCTATGTTACGAGCAATGTCCGAAATTGGACAATCCTAGCATTGTACAGAAAATTTTGTCCACTTCTAGCATTGTACCCCTTTACTGTACAATCTCCGAAATATATATAATCGGCGGACTATGTATAAAATAATTGCTGTACACTGTTCGAATTTCAATAAGTAGCCATGCGTGAAAGTTTGAGATAATATATCAGATATCGATTCATATCGATTTTTACGATTATTCCCCATTGGTTATTAATGACAAACAAACATGACACGACAGACAAACAAACAATTGAGGTTATAAATCCATAATTAACCAGCGTTTTTGACTTTTGGATTCGTAGAATTAAATTATTTTAAATTATCATACATATCTCTTGAAAATCTAAGATGTTTTACAAACATCTTCCCTATATTGTCATGGCTAGTGTCATGTGATATGTCGCTATACGTTCAATATTAACGAAGACTATGTGTAGTGCCCTTGTGGTAGTCTCTTTGTTTGTTTTTTCTATCTAAATATAATCGTTATATTCCCCCCTTTTATTTGCTATGTGTGATGTTAGGATTCGATTAGTTGTTTATTTTGTCCTCAGCCTGAGGCCTTCTGTAAGTCAATAAATCAAAATTTGTCGAATGGTAAATCTATTTTTATCTATAGTGCTCTATGATACCTTGTATGTCGCTATACGTTCAATAATAATAAAGATACTGTGTAGTGCCCTTTTGGTAGTAGCCGTGTTTTATTTTTTCTATCTGAATATATTCGTTATATCCTTCCCTTTCATTTGCTATGTCGCATGTTAGGATTCGTTCAGTTGTTTATTTTTTACTCAGCCAGAGGCCTTCTTTAAGTCAATAAATCAAAATGTCTCTTTTAGTTCAACTATTTTTATGCGTAGTGCCTTATGACATGTCGTATTATTGATGAAGACAATGTGTAATGCCCTTTGGGTAGTCGCTTTGTTTGTTTTTTCTATCTTAATATATTCGTGATATCCTTCCCTTTCATTTAACGTATCACACGCCTCAATCGGACCAAACACAACCTATTCGCTACCGCCTCTCCTTTCGAATGATGTATCATACATCACGATCCGACCAACTATTCTATCCCCCCGAGGATTCGTTGAGACTTCTCTTTGAAATAGAATGAATATTAATTTGTCGCCAGGCAGATTTGCCCCACGGTCCATGCCTAAAGTAGACTACAACTCCAAACCTACCAGATTGTAGCAGTACTAAATCAATGCTATGTGGAACAACGGAAACGAACCTCACTTATAATTTATATAAAGTGCATGTTGAGATTCTTTTTTAATATAATAAGGCCCAACAAATTTCGGTGCCAAATACTAACTAGCTTCTGACAAAATTACGATGCCATACTAGCTGCTTTGGTAGGTACTCCACATCTCGCTTCATCTCAGCGATTATACCAATAACAACTCTTCATACCAGCTACTTCTAAACACTCTCTAATATCTGCAAACATTTCTTTAAAGTATTTATTGCAACTAGTGTCACCCAATTGAAATAATGAACAAGTTGGCAAAATATGTCACAGAGATAAAGAATGACCAAAAGAGCAGTAAAGAAGCAATAGAACAGCTCATCGAAGATAATAACAAGTTAAAGAAGAAAAACAAAGACCTAAAACAAGAAAACAAAGAAATCAAAGAGTAATTAAAAAAAAAAAAAAAGGAGAATATGGAATTTATGGAAAAACAAAGAAGGAAAAACAATGTAGTGTTGAATGGTATAGTAATAGATACCTATGATCAAAGAGTAATAAAAGAGGCGATGCTGAATATATTCAAAACATATATGGGAATTGAGGTCAAAATCAAAGATGCATACAAGTTGGGAACAAAAACCTGCCTGATCGAACTAGAAGATCAGGAAGAAAAAAGTCATGAAGAACAAGTCCAAGCTAAAAAACAACAAGGAAGAAAAAATATATATCAACAACGACACCACAATGAAAGAAAGAGAAATACAAGAATCTATATGAATGATTGCACGAGAAAATAAATTGTAGGTAAATAAGGAAGAATGGAAATGTAATAATAAAGAAAATAAGATAGACAAACTAAAAAACTAATAAAAAACGGCAATGGAAAAACGATGGCGAAATAGGCAATGAACACGGACATGAGTAGTAGTAAAACACTATACAAAGACCAGTATGGAAACTTAAATAAGAAGAAAGATGATGAACGTTTACAAATTCACAAAGCAACTGCAATCAATGAGACTAAAAGTGTGAAAATAACGGCAACTGAAAAAACCAGAATACCTGAAGGATGGACAATAGGAACATGGAACGTAAGAGGTCTCAACGGCAAGGAGGCTGAACTTGTAGAAGGATTTGCGCAAAAATAGACCTACTAGGAATTACAGAGACAAAAAGAAAAGGTAAGAGCACACAGTTTCTGGAAAATCGCCATTTTTTAATACTCAGTGGAGCACCCCCGTCAGAAAGAGCACGTGAAGGAGTTGGTTGTCTCATCAATAGAAACTTGACTAGTAGCATTACAGATTGGGAATGTATCACCGAAAGGATCCTGAAAATTAGGATGATAACCGAAGAGAAGAAACCAGTCAACATCTTTGTTATACATGGACCAAATGATACCGAAAGAGTGAACACCAAGGACATTTTTTGGGAGAAGGCGACAGAGATCATAGATAGCGCAGAAGGCAACATAATAATAATTGACGATCTTAATGGTAGAGTAGGCGTAAAAGACCAAAAATCCTCGGATGTACTAGGACAATATGGACAACAAGTAAGAAACAATAATGGTCAACGAATTATAGACTTTTGTAGAGAGAATGACCTGATAATTATGAATTCGTTTTTCCAACACAAAGATGTGCACAAATATACCAGAGAAGTCAAGAGTAGAGGAGAAAAGTTCATTATTGACTATGTATTGGTGAACAGACCCTTAAGACAATGTATCAAAGATGTCAGAGTCAGAAGGGGAGCAGAAATATATGGCGACCATTACCTGGTAGTATCCCGAACTAGTAACGGTGTGGAACAAAAACGCACACAGAAGGTACCAAGAAAAAGAGACAAAACCCCAAGAAACCTCACCAACGCAGTTATTAGGTCATACAAGTTAGCAGATAAGAAAATAGCACAGAAATACAAAAATTATGTGAACAATAGTCTACAAAAGCACTTAAACCAGAACTATGGCTTAGAAGAAACTTGGCAAAAACTTAAAGAATCTCTCCTAGATGGGGGCAAGCAAATCTGCGGAATGGCTAAAATCAATAAAAATAGACAATATACGAATTGGTGGAGTAATGAAATAAAAGAAGAGGTCAAATCCAAGAAGTTAGCGTGGAAGATTTTGGGAATAAGATGGAGAAAGACTACCACACTAACCAAAAACTATTTTACAAAACTCTGAGAAGCCTGAGAACAGAGAACAGACAACAAACAAAAAAACAAATTAACAATAAAGATGGCCACATCCTCAGCGAGAACGAAAGTATTATGAACAGGTGGAGAGAATATTTCGAAGACCTCCTGACTCAAGAAGACTCTAATAATGAAATAGACAACATCGAAGAAAACCCACATAAGAACCCAAATCTAAACGAAATAACAATAGAGGAAATAAGAGAAATAATACTCAGGCTCAAAAGAGGAAAGGCATCTGGCTATGATAAGATAACTGCGGAAATGCTAAAGAATATGGGAGAAAATGGAAATGAAATGCTTAGAAAAGTTTGCAATAAAGCATGGAAGGAGAGCAAGATCCCAAAAGACTAGGAAGTGGGCGTTATTCTACCCATGTTCAAAAAAGGTGACAGACGAGACTGCAGCAACTACAGAGGTATAACCCTTCTGAGTATCCCTTCCAAAGTTTACGAACGAGTAATGGAGAAAAGACTACTACAAGAAGTAGACCATAAGCTGGAGCAGTCACAGAGCGGTTTCAGGAAGGAAAGAAGCATCCATGACCATATTTTTACACTCAAGCAGCTAATACAAAATGCACGAAATACAAGCACGGAACTATACCAATAGTACAACTATACTGAGTACAACTCAGTGTGAGGCTGAATATGTTGGTGAGACCGGAAGAAATCTTTCAAATCGCATTATTTCTCACAAAAGTGATTGCAGAATTAAAAAACCATCTTGTGCTTTGGCAGAGCATGTAATCGATAAAGACCATATTATGGATTTTGATAACATTAAAATTTTATGTAGTGAAAGTAATAAATTTAAAAGGACTTTTTTGGAAATGGTTTGTATTAGCAAAAGTGATAATAATTTAAACAAAAGATCAGAAATTCAAAATCTAAGCAAAATTTATAATTATATTCTTTCTTTATGATTTATATATAAAACTTGTAAAAATGTCATATTTAATTCTCCATATATCTGTTACATTTTTTCAGACATCTGTCAACGGTGAATAAATCTTCTTCTTTTTTGTTACTAAACAAAAAAGAATGTTTAAACGAAATTTTACTTTTGGCAATATAATTGTCAAAAATAAAAATTTTATGTTGGCATTTATGACATTGAGGCTTATTTGTAATTGGTTGCTATTTTAACTTATTTATAAATTCAATTATTTTTGTATTAAAAAAATGTTTTCAAAATTATAAAAATTTTCAGAGAAACATTTATTGGATTAAAACATTTTTATATTAATTATTTTGAAGATGTATTAGCAGTAATTTTTACTTACTAAACTAATTTTTATTTGGTAAGTTAACAAAAATTGTTTTTTCTTTTTAGTTCAACCTTGTAAGATATTTTGTCTTTTTTAGCTTTTGATAATAATTGTAAACACAGTTGAAAGCTCGAGATTAAAAAAATAGTTAACCCAATAGCCCTTTTATTGACTCCAACCCATCCAAAACAGTTATATATTTGTTCCAAACGAGTCACAAGTACTTCTTTTTTCTTATTCTTATATATATATATATATATATATATATATATATATATATATATATATATATATATATATATAAGTTCGAATTATGGGGTAAAGTGGTCTGTAATGAAAATCTTTCGTTTTTCTAAATTACTCAATATTTCGTCATTTATTTACAGCTTCTTCAGGAGTAAACTAAAACAATTTGAACATTACAAAAAATGGCGTACAAATACATTTTAAAAAACTTACCGAATTTAAAAGATTTCGCAAATAAAAAATGACATTGAAGTATTTAAAATATTGAATGTCAAGATTAAATTGTCTTAAGCACGTTCGTTACAGCTATACGATAAAAAATTAAAATTATTTCAAATGTAAAAATAAAAATAACAATAAAAGAAAAGTTAGAAGAATAATATTTCTTTTGATGAATTATTAAGGTTAGTTGTTATTAAGATGAATGTTCATTATTTTGAATATTTATAAATTTTGTTCAATATGTTACAATATATGTTACTTAACTGTCCAGTGTCCGTTTTATAATTTAAAGTGTTTTTATTTTTGTTAATGTAATACATCTCAAGAAATAATCTACTTTTGTAGTTATCAGTCTGTGCCAAAATTTATTTTTACCACTTTACCCGATAATTCGAACTTATTTATAAATTATTTTTTGGTCGAAATAATCAATTCTAATATATATATATATATATATATATATATATATATATATATATATATATATATATATATATATATATATATATATATATATATATATATAAGGGGTATAGAAGCAAAATCCGCCAAGTCACATCTATCAAAATTTTCAGGAAAAGTGAAAAACTATTACAGAGGACTCCTGTGATATTTTTAGTTTTCTGTTTGATTTACTTGTATTCTTGTAGTTGACATGGCGGGATTTGCAACAAAATTTACCAACTTTGGATTGGACATTTCAGAAAACTTCGGAAAAACGTGTTTTTTTTAAACTTCACTTAATAAATTATTATGAACATTAGATTCTTATTACTTAAAACATATTTATTTGTTTATATTTATATAATTATTGTTATAAATTGAAAATAACGTAAACTCATAAAAATGAACTTTTTTGAACACAACAAATTTTACATCCCAGTTGTTTCTTCTGGAGAAAATTTTTCACATAACTCATTTGTCAATAGTTGTGGATCACTTTCGTCATTATTTAGAGAAAAATGTATCTTTATAAAACTTCAAATCGAAATTTTTTGGCCAATCAATTCTATAATGCGTTTCTAATAGTTTGGCAACACTCTAGGCCTTCTTCTTGTCACTTACTCCAGCTTCAAATTTGTCAGGATTAATCGAACGAATATGTTTTCCTTTCTTACAAATGCCCTTTGGAACACCGATGGAAGTATTATAGTTGACTTAGCCCTGAACTTCAATTGTATTATCATTTTGCTTCAAAATTCTAAAGCGTTTACACTGTTGAAATTGAAAGTGCCAAGCTTTTTAGTGGTTTAATAACTTCTTATACTGAGGTTTTTTAATCAAACGAGTCCCAGTCTTCAATCAATTTATAGATTGTGGCGTTTGGCTCTATTATAGCTATGTAGTTCTCTGGATTCGTTATTATTTCTGTTTTTTTTTTTTTAATTTTGCCTTCAAAAATACCAAAAACTCTATCTGGTGGCATAAAACTGTGTCCTACAACTGGGAATATTAGTTCAATATAGCGAATATTATTAGGCGCCTTTTTTTGGAGAAAACTTGCAAGCATGCCGATCATTGTAATACTTTTATTTTGACCTGGACAGCCATCTGCACAAATCAAAAATTCTTTAACATCTCTGGAACATTTATGTTTTGATAATCTATGAAACAACGCTGAAGCTATAACACTTGAGTTTTTTGGCAAATCTAAATCGGTCCATAGATAAGCTGAAACTGTGTCAGAGTTAAGTTTCTTATTAGAAGTACCATTGACAATTGAAAAATAAAATTGTAAAGATTATTTTTTAGGAAGAGAAGTAAGCTCTCTGATCAGGTAATTTCGGAAGAGCTACGTTTTTTTGACAATCCATTGAAAAAACTTCTCTCTCACTGCTGTTAGTTTTAAGAATTTTGTAAAATGCTTTTGCTTTAAGTTTATGTAATTCCTGTAAAACATTAAGTTCTTTTTTTTGCTCCTCATCTTTTTTTTCCTTATCTCTTCCTTATATCTTAAGCAAAGAGAGCATGCGTCTGTAATAGGTGTTCCAAAACCTATATTATAGTGCGTTGCAAAATATGAACGAAAATAATGTTCTTCAACCATAAGAGAGCTATCCACTGATGTGACGTAAAGTTTAAAGAGCTTCCTTATATTAAGATCACATGGTAAATAAGTTCTTTTCTTGATTTGACTCATGCAGTAATGATATTCCAGACCTTTAAAACTCTCAATAAAATTACTCATAGCTAACTTTTTTGATCATTTTTTTCTAAAACGCGGTCGCCCCCTCGTTTTTCTGATGGAGTTAATCCGTTAAAAAAACCTCTTCACCTTGAATTCTATATTTTTTAACGCCCAAAATTTGCATAAAGGCTCTTCTGCATACACTAATCCATTCGCCACCTTGCATTGGTAATCTATAATTTATTGATACCTGTTTTTGAGAAATTGTGCTGCCCACTTCTCTCTCTGCTCGTCTTCTTCTTCTCTGCGGTGTCTTAGCCTCACAACATTTTAATATGAAAGCATCTTGTTTAAGTTTTGATGGAATTTCATAAAATCTTTCATGAACATATTGCAGATCCCTCATAGTTAATAAATTGCACTTCAAGAACTTATTTTTATGAACACATCTTGGTTTTTCAGGCAAACCTTTAGACTAATATCTAAAAACAAAAAAATTGATTAGTTCGATGCACTGAAACATTATCTAGCTCTCTATGCTTACCTATTTTTCATAGCGACTACCCTTTTGTGTTTATCACGCTGTACGATTCTTTTCCGGCTACATTCTGGAGTCGTTTTTTCTATAGAGATACCAATATTATCGTTATCCATTACAACAAAACAAAAAGAAATTTACGTTAACCTACTTTGAATAGTATCCAAATAACACTAAAAACATTACATGGTTACAACAGCTAAGTCACGTATGAGCCCAAACGTTTCGCCATTAGCAAGGCCAGACTTGGCGGTCTTTGCAACTAAATTTTTTTGGACAAGGCGGGTTTTGCAGCTTAAGCGTATTTTCTCGTTGAAATTACTCCGATTTAAGGTGGAATTTGCACCTAAATTATGTTTGAACTTATGTATATACACATAAAGAACAAATTCCCATATCAAACGCAGATTTCATTCACAAAAATGTGACTTGGCGGGTTTTGCTTCTATACCCCTCATATATATATATATATATATATATATATATATATATATATATATATATATATATATATATATATATATATATATATATATATATATATCCTCATATATATATATATATATATATATATATATATATATAATATTTTTTATATTTTTTATATTTTTGTATTTTTTATATTTTTATATAACTGACTGTTGACTAAGTCCTATATATTCTTAGCTCTACTTTTAATGATTTTTTTTGGTTGTATACATATTGGTTTACATATATCATCTATTTCAGCCTTTAGTTTCTTTAGGGTCTGATGATGCTGCTAATGATAGCTTGTAAATAGCGAAACCGGTCACCCAATATTTCTCTTAATAAATATCTACAACAACTTAACACTGTATAAGCCCCTTGTCCCTAACATTCAGCATTATTTCGATTTAGCACCAGATTAGTCATTAATTGCGTCTTGTTCATATTAATCTTTAGTCCGACCTCCAAGAAAGCGTGATATAATTTTTCAAACATTATTATCGCAACATCCATAAGATCGGATATAAGGACGATGTTATCTGCAAATTTCAAATGACTGAGCTTTTCTCTATTTATGTTAATACCGTGCTCGTTCAGATCTGCCTTCTTACACGTATGTTTTAAAAGCGTCGTAAATAACTTTGTAGAGACGGCGTCTACTTGCCGTACTCCTTGCCTTACGCTAGCTGTGGCATTTTGGTAGATGCTCTATTCGGTATTCTGGTAATACTTTTAACATTTTCTGATGGCTTATGGTATCGAACGCTTTCTCGTAGTCCAGGAATATTAGTGCCAATGGTTTATTGTATTTTTCAGACTTCTCTATCAGGTTCTTTATCACTAGTAAGTGGTCGTTAGTGCCGTATCTCGATCTAAATCTAGCTTGTTCTCTAGGCTGATAGAAGTCTAACTTAGCGTCCAGTCTTTTTTTTTTGATAATTTTTGTGAAAAGTTTGTATATGTGTGAGAACAAACTGATAGGACGGTAATTTTCTAGACCTATTATGTTAATTCGTCAATTGCCCCAATACCACAAGAAACTTTCTTTCAGTTGGGGAATAGTTTCGCTCCTGTCTTGTAAGTGAACGACTCTAACAAGCAATCACCCGCTCGCCATCAGGATGAGGTTGAATGAGGCAGGCGCCTATTCCAAAACCAGAGGCATCTGTCTGTACAACAAAAGGCTTCTCATATTCCGGACAACATAATAGGGGGCCCAAACTATACCTTCCCTGAACTTTTTAAACGAACGATTACAACTATCTCTTCACTGGAATTTAGAATTCTTTCTAAAAAGAACAGTTAACGGAGCCAAAACGTAAGAAAAATCTGGGATAAAACGTCTATACCAAGAAAACGTGCCGATAACCCTACGTACTTCCGATACATTACAGGCAACAGGAAGATCAAGCATGGCTTTAACTTTGTCGGGATCAACATGTACACCATTTCTATCAACAACATAACCCAGATACTTCAACTCAGGTCTACAAAACTGACACTTCTCAGCACCAATAGTGATTGCTGCTTCCCTAGGACGTTTAAACAAACACTTCTAATATTCTTAGATGATCCTTAAATGTTTGGTTTACTATTACAACATCGAATGTTACAACATTGACTACTCACTTGACTCACAGCATTAACAATTATCGTTTCATTAATGAATGACCACACATTTGGCCTAAGGTCTGAAACTATACCCATTCCATGCCAAAAATCTACACCAAGTATTAATAAATAAGGCACATCAGGAACAACAAGGGCTTATTTTAAACGGAACCTATCTTTTAATTTAATTGGTACTCGACTACACCAACAGATTCACAGCGGGTTCCATTAGTTACTACACAAGTTGTTCTACGACTACTATCTACAGACAGACCTAAATCTCTAATAACAGATAAACCTTTACTACCTATAATAGTCGATCCAACTGAATCCACTAATTCTAAAAGATACTTACCTAAGACTTCTACCCTCACACATAAGGGCGTTCATCATCTACAGTATGCTCTACCACAAAAGTCTAACAAAATCTTCAAATTATCAACTGAGCAGTTCTTCTCGAAATGCTGAGCCCGATTACCTAAGCACGTCGCGGGTCGTTTACTTTTTCACCACAAACAGAGCAAGTCTTAACAGTTACAACGGCTTTCTTACATCTGTAGCAAAATTTCGTAACTTTAATCGTACATCCTCTGGCAAAATGTCCTGATAAATTACACCTACAGCAAACTAAATTATTCGGTCGGGTTACAGAAGAAATAACCTTACCTATCTTAGAAATAACCTCTGCGTATGCCAAATCAGGTTCCAAACTGCTACATTTCGTCGAAGGAGGAACGAAATTTTCTACTCTTGCATTCCTTACCCCTACTTTTCTACCTAAAGAACGTAATTGAGAGATAAAAGTGGCATCCACCAAGGAGAGTGGGAGCTGATAAAATGGCAGAATATTCCTAAGCAAAACTTGAAATTTAGATTCTTCAGAGATTAGTTAGTTAGTTAGACAAGTTAGTCGACCAAAATAACCTATCATAATACCAAAATAAACACCAATTGACTCATCTGGGCCTTGAGTTCTCTTGCTGATTTCTTCTAACAACTTGTCATTAAAACGGGGTGGAATATATTCTTCTTTTAATAAAGAGACGAACTCGTTCCACGTGCTTACTTTATTGCGATATGCTAAATAAAATTGATAAGCTTTATCTGTAAACAAATCAATTCCAGACTCTAAAAAAACTTGTTTAGATACATGACGCACTATTCTAAGTTGTTCCACACGTTCTAAGAATGCATTTAACGATAATCCCTTTTTATTACCCAAAAATTTACAATCCCATTTATTCGGTAAGATAGGATGGAAATTGCCAGATATGGGTGTTGGTTCTTGCATATGTCCACGAGTGGGGGGTCACTGAAATACTTGACGATGCACTTATATTTCTATCAAAACATGACTGCTGTATCATACTAAGCTAAGGAGGAATAGTAGTGGAATCCACAAAATCTTCTGTTGTCTTTTGAAGATTGAAGATTGAAGATCTTCCAAAAGCGAAGGCGCTCTGCTATACAAAATATATCGCTCTTCATTATCCTCTGGAATAATATCGATTCTGTGGCATACATCAATGAGTTTCGTTGAAATGAAATGAAAACCCTATAAAGCGAAACATATTAGAATATCTCCCTGTATATTACAATAGCACATATTTAAATCTAAAACTAATAAATTAACCTAAACTATCTTAAAATTACGTAAGAGGAATAATTCAATTTCTATAGGAACAAAAATTAAAATTACTTAAGACGCATAATTTAATTTTTAAATCAACTACAAATAAACAAAAATTGAAACTACAATAATATGACCACGTACTAACCTCTGGCCAGAAGGGTTTTAATTAGGGTACAGGTTCCAATATCTACTTTTCTACAGCGTATTTATCAGCAATAAATACTGGCTACCTCTATCGATTAGGTACTTTAAGGCTTACAAATTACACTAAAAAGAAATATAACTCTCAGAAAACACAAAAAAACGGCTTATTGTTTCCAGGAGCTTTCCTTTTTCTTTAAAAATCTATAGAGTTCAAACAATTGGTTACGAGCACCAAGAAAGTTCGTGACTTCGTCAGTGAATATTGTCTGAGTGAGGCCTCTACAGCTAATAAAGCATTTTAGAGCGAGAAGAAACGTCTCTCTAGAGAGGCCAGGAACGAGTTCAATATGAACAGATCGAGTCGACAGGCAAACGAAAAGAGCTATATAGGATTTTATTAAAGGCGCCGTGCGGAGTTTGGAAGCCTTTAGTTGAAAGGGACCGCCAAAATCTAATCCTACATGAGTGGACACTCGATAGGAGTGTAAACGTTCCTTTGGTAAATCTGCCTTGATCTGGTTAGCCAGTTTGGCACGAAACTTAAAACTAACCATACATTGATGAAGCACCTTTTTGACTTCTCGCAGTCAACCCAAAGGCCAATATTTGAGACGGACTCTACTTTTAGATACGAACGCAACTTTTAGATGCTAGAAGAGAACAAGATACCTGTTATGATTTATAAGTCACTCGTAAGTAAATAAAAGCTCGATAGGCCTTTAAACTTGCTTCCGAGAATAAGTGAATCTCAACGCCAGAGATTTCTTGACTTAAAAAGAGACATCTAGGTATACTTAAGTCCTTAAAATGAGTGAGACTGCTAACAAAACTTAGCCACTCATGTAATGTATCTGCGTCAATGGGATCCTTCCAATTGATTTTGGAAATACAGATTTTTTGCATTATGAGCTTAGCGACAACTGTAACTGTATTAATAAGACTGAGGGTCAAATATTTAGGCAATCATTGATAGTACTTCTCTCTTGGTGTATGAATTCTTTCGGGTGAAATCTGGAAGAGATATTGAGAAAGTGTTATGAATAGGATAACCAGCATAAACCTAGAACCTTATTAGAGCAGTTATCTGGAGCTATGACATAAGAAGAGTTCGAAGAGAGAGAAGAAATATTTTTTAGAAACCAGTCCTAGTTAGAACACCATTTATGAAGACAAATACATGCTTATCAGCGTCTTCGAGAATATCATCAATATAGCAACTATTTTAAAGAGCATCGCTGGCCAGGGGATCTTCAATCTGATGAGTATTTTCTAGTTCCATTAAACAGCGAGTATTCTGAAAGTTGGCCCTGTAGTTCCATATAATATGGAGGAATATATTCGTAAACGCAGCAAAATGTTAAAAAGTTCGGGTTGAAGGGTAGGACTATTGACTAGGATATCAGTGAGTCAAATTTTGTTGTTAAGGATTCTTCCTTCAACACACAGTGATGCGGTAGGAAATATTTATTTTGATATAAGGTTGAATGCTCGAATAAATGAACTTTGAAAAATTAAAGGCAAATATCGAGCACAATTTTAATAATCAAATCTTGCCCTTGGGCAATCGACCAATAAAATTGTGCTCGATATTTGCCTTTAATTTTTCAAAAAAAAATATTTATTTTCTAAATTTCCATTAGTCAGATAGAGAGGGGTATTCTAGCATGTTCGAGAGGAAGATATTTACTAATAAAAGACAATTTATTAATAAAAGAAAATTTTGAGCATTTCGCAGACAAGTGGGAGATTGATCTCAAAATGACCTGAAGGTAAAATAAATGTAGCTTAATTTAATATTTGTTCAGCCAATTCCTCATCGAGGGTTAATTTACTAACGTGGGAAACTTCTTCAATTTCGAAAATTTTTGAATCAATTTGTCTAAATTATTCTCTTTGAATTTGGATTGAACAAAGAGAGAAAAATTTGACTTAGAAATAGCCAAGTTTGAACTCCGATGAAAGACATGAGGGGGAAGTGTACCAAAAATAACTTAACGTAAGTGGGTATTCTAGGAATGGGAAGATTTTTTCCTAAACTTATAAATTCATCAGTCAATAATTTACTATAGATGTCACCAGCTAGAAGCAAATCAATTTTACTCGGAAGAGAGTACGAGTTATCTGCGGGAGTGACATTATGTGGAACATTTATTCGAGTACTGTATCGTGTACAGCAAAGCAAGTTTTGTCACTTCTATCCTTTATATTATAGGTAAAACATTTTTTTCCTATAAATAACTTGATAAATCAAGATAAATCAAGTTTATCATTTGATTTGACAGTGAGGTGTTTTCCGATATGGTTAATATATGTAACTGTTTAAAATAAGGGGTGAGATTTAACTTCTCAACTAAATCACGAGAAATAAAAGAATGTTGACTCCCATTATCTAGGAACGCTCTGGCATGCATGAGCTTGCCATCTTTAGTATAAAGTGTAATTAACGAGTTTTAACTGATAAAGCAGAGAGAGAAGTTGGTGTATGAGAATCTGGAGAGTTTAGCACTTCTAAAGGTTTGAATGAACTGGTAGAACTTTCATTTTGGGTGTGAATATTGTAAGAAGGCTGAGTAGATATGTAAGTGACACGACTGAGAAGAACCCTGAGAATTTTTGGAAATTTGATCATTGCGATCAATCTAGAAATATTGACTATTCATGTTCCTAGAGGGAGAGACATTTTCAGAGTGTACTATGCAAGGGCAGTGATGTCTTTTCTTACATATACTGAATTAGCGTGAACAATTGCAATCTTTAGAGAAATGTTTATTACCCAGACAATTCCAACAAGTTTCTTACCTCTTACAAAATTAAGTTTTTTTTGTAAAGAGAGACATTTAAAATCATTAAATTGATATGTTTTATGCGAATTACTTTTACAACGTATACAACTAGTGTTCGAAAGAGTTTAAGTATATGTACTTCAACTGATGAAAATAATGATGTTTTTAATGGAGTTTTACAAAATTTATACTAATTATCAGAAACGTTTAATTTTTCTTGTACATCACATTTTTTCTCAAGAAAATTAAAAAACTGTGAGAGAATAAAGCCTTTGAATCTATTTCATATTCAAATGACCTGTGCGTCGCAAAATCTAATTTTTGTAAAAACATTTCCATAAATAGTAAATTTTAATGTTCGATGGGTACAGACACATTTTTTAGAGCAAATAGAGTTTGTTTAGATAAAATTAAAAAGTCATGTAATGATTTTGCGTTACTTTTAGTTAGAGATGGAGCTTTTAACAATTTTTGAATGTGTAAACCAATCACACGCGATTCATTTTCACAGCGATTCTTGAGCGTTTTTAAAGTGATCCGGAAAACTTCGATGTTGTCAACTAACTGTAGAGGTTCGTTTTTCAGGAACGATTTGAGATATATAAATCTTTTTACATTGTTCAGATCCATATTATTGATTATCAGCGTCTCAAACGGCTAATAAAGTGCGTTCCATTACGCGAAATTTCCTGAAAACAGCTTGTATTGCATTATAATTTCCGACAACCTAACCTTAGCAGTAGCTACAGTTGGCGGAATAGCGTTCGAACTGAGAGAGTGGCCTAATTTTAAAGCTTCCATCTATTGCTGTAAGCCAGCTTAAGTAGAAAAGTATTTTTTTCCATGAACCCTGTTTTCTGTTTCGGTATCGCTTTTATCAATTTCTTTAATCTAATCCTTCATCTCTTCATATTTCAGGTAACAGGTTTTCAATTCGGTCTGCATAAGTTGAAACTGCAGACCATCAGTTTCCGTATCTGCGTTTTCTAGCAGCTAGTTTGCTATTCTGGTAATCTTGGCCCGCAAAAGCTTCCTCTTCTTCTTGAGATCTTCCATTTCCACTTTAACAGAAAGTGTTACTTCCAAAAATAGCTGCTACAACCTCGAATATATTGACGATCTCCGAATATTACGAGGTCCGTGCAAACACCGAATTTTTTAGAGAAATTATTTTTTATATTATATAATAGTATCTGTAGTACATGGCGGGAATAGAGTAAATAATGTTTATATTATATAATAACATATGTAGCACACAGCGAAAATACAGTAAATATCGTTTATATTATTTAATAACATGTGCAGCACACGGCGAGAAAGTTTATAGTTTATTAAAACGTGGTAAAAGTCTAAATCACACTGAGAGTTTATTTTGCAATCAAATGTTTAGCACACCTGGTAAATGTCTACAAATAAATTTTTAAAGAGAGAGTCTTTGGCTAAAGCGGTTCACCCTGTATATAAGCGAAGCCCTAATATGGAAAAATCTTACCCAATTTGTCCAGTAGTTTACAGAAACAGGAACAAACACGAGATAAACTTTACTTCTGTCTTTTAGTTATAGAGTTTATCACGATACATCAAAGTTTTTTCGAGAGTCTTTTAACCACACTCGTCCAAATTTGCGAAACTGAGTCAAAAGCACAAAAAACGCGAAACCAAACCACAATATCCATCGAGGTAAGGACCAAACAAAGGGTTGGAAACTTTGCCGTAATCTCCACTAATTGTTTGGGGAAAACTTATTGAATGTCTTTCCTTAGAGGGTACAGTACCAAATATTTTAGGACCATGGAACTGTTAAAAGATATTTCTTCGATATAACTTAGTAGACTTCGAGACATTCATTCAATATATGTTTTTGTTTTTTTTTTAAGTGTTACTTAAGATAAAAGTAAACAGTAATCGATTGATATAGCACATTTGATAACACGAAAATATTTTACACAACTATTACGAGATAAAAGAATTTTTTTTGCAAAATTGTTCATTTATACACCGGGGTTTGAATATCGTGCGAAATAACGAAACTGATACAATGTTCACTGCATTTTGGAAAGAGAACGAAACACACACTTGGGGTAGCGACGTGAGACCAACTACTATTTCTAAGACTAACTTCGATTTTCGATTTTGGCTTTACACAATTTAGGCACGTTTTTTCCTAAAGGTCGGACACAGCAGCGTCAATGTGTTTTTATAAAAGAACCAACTTATATGGCACTTTAAGACGAATATTTTTGTAGACAAGAACTACAGTCTGTTACATAAGATTCAAATCAATATTTATTAAAACGACAACAAATATTAATACAACTTGTTGTTTTACAACAAGTTACCTAGACGAAGAATCAATTATATGGAACTGAAAGGTGTCCACCCCTTCATATACCTAGCATTATTACCGACTAAAGAAAACAAGCTAGCGAAGAAATTGAAAGAAGAATATTGCTGGATAGAAGTCTTACTACGACATGATAGGACAAATACATAGTTTAAAAACTACCAAGGAAAATAAAACTGACGAGTACAAAAATATGGAGCAGAAATGTGGTCACACAATGACTAAGAACTGTTTAAATGGTAATTGGAAAATCCAATTACCATTTTAAGCAACAACAAAAATGAAGTGAAAAACACAAAAATAGTCACAGACAAGCAGGCTATCGAAATTTGCAAATCTAAGAATGCTTTCCATTCTCATCCTTCCAGAATTTAACGATGCCTATGGAATTGGTCCAACTAAGGTGGAAGCTGATCTTGCTGTTTTTAGGTCCTTTCTAACTTCGGAAAGAATGATTCACCTGCAAAGATCAAGGGAAAGTCACCGAAACTACTATTCCGTTGTCTCTCCAAAACGAAATTTTTAAACGTGTTCTGTGGGACTAGAAACCTCAAATTATTTTAGTGGTGACAACTTCAGCATGGTTCTGATTAATATTAGTTCTATAAGATATAAAACAGACGAATTATTTTTGTTTCTAGAGGAATTTGGATTTCCCTCGATAGTTGCGGTTACCGAGCACTGGCTTGAAGTCAAAGAGCCTTTTTTTGTAGAAAAATATACCACAATTGCTAGGTATGATCGTTCAAGTTCAGCTTATGGTAGCACCCTAATTCTTTCTACAAATAATAATTTCTCTCCTATAACAAAATATGATTTTATGTTGAATAAAGCCTTTTTTGAGTTTTTATTGGTTTATAACAAGAATCTTAATCTATACATTCTTTGCACATAGATCATCTGATTCTTTCACGGAATTATTTTTTCAGAACCTGCTAAATTTACTAGATGACCTGTCTAATAAAAGCAGAAAAATTCTATGCGGTGACTTGAATATTAATTACTCTGTTACTTGCGCTACCCAATTATTCTTGGTCAATATATTCGAATCGTATGGTTTCACAATGCACGTTAATTCTCCTACAAGAATTACGAAAACAACATCTACCATAATTGATTATATTGTCTCAGATTTCTCGCCCCTTGATGTCCGCTCTACAATTATTAATGCAGGACTATCTGATCATGAAGCAGTATATACCAAGTTTAACACTCTTAACAAATCATCCTTGAAAACCCAACGTTTAGGTAGGACTTTTTCTGCTCAGAATTTTCGTAAATTCCAAAATTTGTGCTTGAATTCTGGGTGGCACTTTACCTCTGTGGACGTGGACTATTATTTCAGTGATTTTTTAGATAGGTTTGTCTGTATATTCAATAAGGCATTTCCCTTAATTACAATTAAGTCGAAACATCACAAACTCTGGACTACCAAAGGTATCCGCATATCGCCAAGAATATGCGTTCACTACTGTACATCAAGAAATTTACTACCAACGTCTTTGTCACTGAATATATCTCCAAGTACAGAGGAATCTATCTAAAAGTTATCAAAACAGCTAAAAATCTACTATCAAAATGGTCTGGGAAGCTCTTAAAATGTTGTAAGATAAACTTGGTCCATAATAAACGATCTTCGAAATACAACTAACACAGCTCAAACATTTTCTCTTCCAAATCCTGAAAATCTAAATGAATACTTCGATAATGTGAGTACAAATATAACATCAACTATTTTGTCACAACAAGATCCTATTGCCTATCTTCCCAATTCAAAAAAGGTCTCGAAATCATTCTTTATAAGACCAGTTGATAAATCTGAATTAATCCAAACAATCAGTAGTATCAAAAGCAAATCTCCTTGTAGTACTGAACTGATTGATTATCCCTAAAAATTTCCTTAAATCTCTCAAAAAATGTATTGGAAGTCCTGGTCTCACGAATTAATAATTCCTTTGAAAAAGGTATATTTCCAGAGTGCCTAAAGACAGTCATTATTATTACTCTTCACAGGCCCGTTCCTAGGGTAGTGAGCGCCTGCATGCAGGATTTTTTGTGTGCCCCCATATTATGTTTTTAAGATACCTATATCATAACATCTTCTTGTGATATGAATGTAAAAAGAAAAATAAAACGATCCATGTTTGAAAAAAGGTTTTTATTAAAATTAAATGAAGAAAAAAGGTCATTTTAAAACAATATTATTATGTAAGTTAACAGTAAGAAAGAAAACACTCAATTCGCAAATTAATAAGGCATTCTGCAATATAACATGAAACAATAACGGAAAGGAGATACTCTCAATGCAAAAAAAACTTTATTAAATAATACATATATACCAAGTGAAAAATAATTAAATAACAAATATTGGAATTACAACATGACACGTCGTGCTTTCACATATACAAGCTCATTAATCATTTCATTGTGATCAATGGCTTCACTAATTTTATTTTCAATTGAAATGACTGCCAAATCTGATAGCCTTTCTTGGCACACTGACGTTCTTAAATAATTTTTTATGAGCTTTAGCTTTGAAAAACTCCTTTCGCCAGATGCCAGATATCTACGAATCCGAAATTTTGCTAGAGTATGTGAGTGGGTTAAGAACTTTGTACGACAGAAATTCATTATGCAAATCAAGACCATCAATATCTTCGCATATGTTTTCTTCATATTGAATTTGTAAAGCTAAATCCAAATCCATACGTGATCTTTTAATCACATCAGAATCTAGATTTTGAAAATTACCCAAAAATCCAAATAAATCGTTGCACTTATCTATTCCCCCAAAGCGTCTTTGTAGGGATTGAATTGTTGTGTACAAAATTTGAAAATAAAAACTGATCTTAAATTTTTGTTTTGGATCAAATATTGTTTCATCTGTACCTTCATACGAAAATTGAAGGTTCGTCTTTCTTTGTCTTAATAATGGAAATGTTTGCTCTACATTACTTTTTTCTGCTTCTGCTACAGCCTCATTCATGAAAATCTCGAAATGTTTATCTGACATTTTTTCAGTGAAATAAATAATAAGATTTTTTATTTCTGTATGGCATTCATTTAAAGTTGTATTTGGATTCTGGACCATTTTACTTACTATATTAACTTTTGTTAACACATCATGCCAAATTATAATAGAAAAAATAAATTTGAACGTTTTAATTTTGTCTAATAGTGACCTTGCTGAATGTTTCGTGTTCATATCTCTTGAATTATCTTCCACCAAATCATGTAAACTTTTACAAATTTCGACGAATTGAAACCTAAGAGGGCGAATGCGAAACTCTGCTTTCCCATCGTGTTTCACTTACTGATTTTAAAGTTAAGTTTGGTACATTCCTTTTTAAAATGTCCCATCTGTAGGGTGAAGCAGAAAAAAAAATTGAACAACTCCTGAATAATTGAAAAAAAAACCTACAGTCTCATACGAAATTTTAGCTGCATCATTGACACTAAAATTAAAAGTGTGAGCTGAACAAGGCAAAAACATTGCTCTGGGATTAATTTTTAGAATTTGAGCTTGAAGGCCCACATGCTTGCCAGAAATATTTGCCCCATTGTCATATTTGCCCCATTTGCCTCATGTCATCAAGGTTTATTTCAAATTTTGATAATATTTCTTCTTTTAAAAAATTGAAGAGCAGTTCTCCTGTAGTATTTAAAACTTTGAAAAAAACCCAGAAAGTGTTCTCTAATTTCGACTTCATATGGAGAACAATAAACGAAGCGAATTATGACCGCCAGGTGCTCAACATGGCTAGCATCTGGAGATTCATTCAAAATAATTGAGTAATATTTTGCTGTTCTGAGGCAACTCAGAATTTCTTTCTGAATATTTCTTGACAATAAATGAATTAATTCATTTTGGAAGTGATTGCTCAGGTAATGAGGCATATTTCGGCACAACCCTTTAGACCTTCGAATATTGCTCAGGTGTTCCATCATAATTGGATCGAATTTAGCAATCATTTCAACTAATTTCAAAAAATTGCCATTATTAGTCTCGTATCATAAAGATTCGTACTGTCACCCCTAAAAGCTAAATTTTGGCTAGGTAAATACTGCACAATACAAATCATTCTTTTAATGATTTCACGATATCGCTGTTTTTCAATTTCATAATATTTTTGTTGCTCTTTATCAATAGTACATTCTTTACTTAAACGCGGCATTAGACGGCGCGTCGTGTGCTGACACTAATAAAATTGTAGGGTGGTAATTTAATTAGTAATTTTGGTATTATAATAGGGAATATAGCAATCGGATGAAGTGATTGCTTTAGCGCTTACCGGAGAAATACTGAACACTGACTTTTTTTGTTTTAGAAGTAAGAATATTTTTGTAATGGTAACCAAATATTTGGCGCCCCTAAAATTTAACGCCTGCGTGCGGGGCATTCATTGCATACCCGCCAGGAACGGCCCTGCCTCTTCATAAGAGTGGTAAAAAATTGAATGTCTGCAACTATAGACCTATTGCCCTACTACCGGTCCTATCCAAAATTATTGAGAGACTTATAAAAGTTCGACTTCCTTTGCTTTTGTCCTTTCCCGTTGAAAACAACATTTTATCACAAAGTCAGTTCGGCTTTTTATCTAATAATTGTATCAGTAATGTAATAAGTTTTCTGTACTACATGAGGTCTATTAAGCACTAAACAATAATCTTTACACTGATACTGTTTTTTTGTGACTGTGCCAAAACTTTTGATTGTGTAAATCACGATATTTTGATAAAAAAAATGAAATTTCTACGAAATTCGAGGTATTTCTTTGAACTGGTTCCAATCTTACTCGAGGAATAGGAAACAACTAGTTAGAGCAAATGATACTGACTCTAGTCACAAAAGCATTGTATGGAAAGTACCACAAGGTTCCGTATTGGGTCCTCTACTTTTCCTTATCTTTATAAATAACATCACCAACTTAAAAATCGAAAAAATTTTCGTTTTGCTGATGATACCAGTATCACCTGGAGGAACTCTAATGTTGCAACTCTTCATGCAATTATAAGTTCTGATCTACATAAAATAAAAACGTGAACCAGCTCTAATTTACTCTCTTTTAAGGTGGATAATCCAGTAGCATTATCCAATTAAGGAGCCCTTCAATCAAGCCTTGCTTTTTCATAACAGCCACATCAGTATCGTTGATTCTGTAAAGTTTCTTGGTATTTTTATAGAGAGCAACCTTAAATGGTCCCGTCATATCGATTGGTTAAGTAAGAAACTAGCCTCAGCCTGATATGCAATAAGATCTGTTTCGAAAGAAATCAATTTAGCATCTTCCAAAATAATATATATTTCTTTGTTCGAGTCTCATCTTCGATTTGGTCTTCCTTTTTGGGGTTCTAGTACAGTTGCTCAATCTAATAATTTTATTTTTTTGGCCTCAGTAGAATAATACATTGCAGAAGCTACTTCACAAATCACGGGATTTTATCTCTTCCCTCTTTATATAATTTAGAAACTGTTTGCCCAGTTCGTAAACACCTACATGTTTCTCCAGCAAGAACTAATCATAACTACTCCACCAGAAATTCAACCTTTGATGTGTTTTTACCGATCCTCTCTACTGAGTTAATAAAGAAATCTATACTATATTTGGCAAAAAAATTATATAACCATCTTAATTTGAAACTTAATTCTGCAACTTCTTTTCCTTAAGTTCCGTAAAATGACAAAAGCCTATCTATCTGAAAGACCTTATTATTCAGTGGAAGAGTTTCTTAACGAATGACTAAGAAATTACAGTACGTTTATGTACAAGTGACTATAGTAATTTACGTAACAAGTTCCGAAAGTGATATTTTACGAGACGAGTAGGAAGTTTCCAGAGCGAGCCGTAGGCGAGTTCTGGAATCCTGCGAGTCTCGTAAAATTACTTTTGGATCGTGTTACGTACAATATTTTTTCTGCAACCGTTTTGAATGTTAAAAAGAATATATGGATAAACTTCACTTATGAACTTTTATTAAACATTTTAAAGGTACTCTCGTGAATTCAACATTGGAAAAATCTACTTATGAATATTAATAACACAATTATAACAATTATTTACATTGATATTGTTAGAAATATTAACAGAACTGGCAGTATTGAAATTAGTGTTAGACGTGTCAGTACTTTTACTATTTGTATTTTTAAGATATTAACTTGGTTGCGACCATTTTCAATCTGTGAAGCTATGTGAATTTTATTTCTTAAAGAATTTTCTACGTATCCCTTTGCTACATTAGTTAATTTCCATCCTCAGTGTCTTTTCAAGTTGGTTATAGTACCACCAGCGTAAAATTTTTTCATAAAATTTTCCACCTATTTCTATCTTGAGCTTCTTGCATCCAGTTTGTGGTGATGCGCTTGATATCATCCGTCCATCTAGTCGGTGGTCGTCCTCTGCTTCGATATGCCTCTTGCCTTGGTCGCCAGTCCAGAATCTTTCTGGTCCATCTATCATTCGTTAATCTGGCAACATGTCCGGCCCAAGCCCATTTAGCCGTGGCTATTTTTTCAATTGCATCTGTGACTCCTGTTCTTCTTATTTCTGGGTTTGGTACTTTATCTCTGATGGTAATACTTAATATTGATCTTTCCATAACGCGTTGTGTAACTTATTTTATCTATTGTTCTTTTTGTCAGAGTCAGTGTTTCTGCACCATATGTAAGAACCGGTAAAACGCACTGGTAAAAAACATTTCTTTTTAAACAAACTGGGAGAATAGACTTGAAAATGTTATTCAATCTACCAAAGGCCTAACTGTGACCTGTGACTAAATGTGAGACCTAACCTTCTTTGTATTTCAGTTGTCGGATTATCTCGGCCTAAGCGAATCTCATGCCCTAGATATTTGTAAGCTATTACTTGGTCGATGCTATGGCTCTCAATCAGAATTTTACCGCTGACTACAAGGTTGGTCATAAATGTTGTCTTTGAGGTGTAAATTTTAAGACCCATTGTTTTTGACACTTTATAGAGCGTGTGCAGCATTTTTGTAGCATTATCAACTCTATCAGATATTAAAACATTATCAACTCTATCAGAAAGATAGGCTTGTTATACTTTGTACACTTTTCTATTACCGTTTTTATAACTTGTAGATGATCATTTGTTCCGTATCTGCAGCGGAACCCAGCCTGTTCACAAGGTTGGTAACTATCCAGTTTGTTCACAAGCCATTTTGTTATTATCTTCATGAATAGTTTGTATGTATGGGAGAGCAAACTAATAGGTCTGTAGTTCTTTAGGTCTGAAATGTCACCTTGTCAAACAAGTATTGAACATATTTTTCAACACATTTACTAACGTTCCTCCTCCTTTGATTTGTTTAATGACTATCCCAACTTCTCCAGGTGATTTATATTGTTTTTCATCTCCGAGAGAGCTGATTTTATTTCCTCTGTTGTGATATCTGGGATGTCTTCTGAGCCTACATTTTGAACTTTCAGTATTTGATTTTGATCAGAATCTGGAAGTTCTTCTCGCTTATACAATTCTGAGTAAGAATCTTGAGCAATTTTTAAAATATCTTCCTTATTTGTTGTAGTTTCTCCTTTTTTATTTACAAGTTTACAAATATTTTTCGATCCTTCAGTCATTTGTCGGCGCAGAACCTTTAAACTTTTATTTTTATCAATGGCTTGAGTTATGTATTCAGTGTTGTAATTTCTGACATCTTTTCGAATGATAGTACCACCACTATTAGCCATTAAAGTGACTGAGCTCCTTCGTAGACAGTGCCCGGTGTATTCTTTGGGATGCGGTAATTTAAGAAATTCAGCAATAGTGCAGGCGATTTTTCTAAAAGTGTGAATAGCAAAAGGTTGTATAGTACACCTTCCATTTTTGTAATATACAAATAATCTACGATGTTGTGTGTTTGCTTGACGTAATGACAAATATTTTCTGTATAAAGAAATGTTATTTTCTCCAATGACCACAAAGGTTCTTTCCATGTTCGTTTTAGAATTAGGAATTTTAATCACTAACATGATTCTTATCATCTTATCTTCTATATCATCTAAACTCATTTTGCAAAGCTCCTCACGACAACAAGTGCCTGCCAAACCAATTATTAATGTAACCTAAAATTTACAAAAAAAAATAATAAAAAAGAGAAATTAGATTTAATTATATAACCTTTGTCATTAAGTAGATCTTATCTTTAGCGTCTGATAAAAATTTATCTATTTCTTCTTTATTCAATACTTTCGATTTTTTTTGGTTTTTAGCCCATGGATAGCAAGGCAATAACTTTTGAATAGCGGCTTATATCTATATTATTTTTAATGTTAAGTGTGGACTTAAGCATCGAATAAATGCTCCAAAGGCTTAATGGCTTCAAGATTTTTCCATTACATATTCAAGAATGACTTCTTCATTTATAGTATGTACATTTTTATCTTTGCTCCATTTTTGAAATAAATCGTAGACCAATTCATACCTCTTTCTTGACTTTACCGGCAATAATTCATAAATAGCGGCTTTAGCAGTTTTCCTAATCTCATCTGGAATCATTCCGGCTTCACTTTCTTTGCTGATTTCCATTTCTTCGAATTGAAAAACGAAAAACTGAGCGAAAACTCCGAATCTTAAATGACAAGCGTTGTCATAATAAAATACAAAGTTGATGTTACCTAGCTACCCAAAATCGCCCCGAAAGTGAAAAAATTAGTCCCGAAAGTAGCTAGTTTCGGTACGACTTGTGTAAAATGGTACTTTCGATTTAATAAATCACAAACTTATTAGTTCGTAAGGTTTTATTATGCAATTTGCAATTTATTTTAATTTTGCAATGGATTGTGTATTTTATTATCTTTTTATTTTGTGATGTTGACGATTTATGTAATTTCAGTAAATTTTAAATTGTTATTGTTATTTTTTTGACTTGTTGTAAGCTTTGTCCATAAAATTGTACAATTTTCAGTGACAATAAAGCATATTTCTATTCTAGTCTATTCTATTCTATTCTATTCTATTATGTTCTATTCTATTCTATAAACGCTTAAGTAAAAAAAATCCTAAAAATTCCGACTTCCGAATTGAAAATCAAAACGCCAAAACAAATGTAAAATGTAATTATTACTACAATCGATTGTGGTTTAATCCCATACAAAATAATATTTAACGACCCGGTGAATGATTAATTTGTTGATCCGACATTTTGGGTATCGCTGTTTATAGAGATCTACTTGAACCTGTGGTACACATTTCGAACGTAACTGAACTTTCTTTCGCGCGAACTTAGTTTCTCTTCAATACTTGGTAATATGACATAATGGACACCTACCTACCTAATTTCGATAATTTCTTAGTCATATAATTGTTTTAAGAACACCACTGCTTTGTGAAAGTGAATGTCTCAGCACTGAAGACTTGAAGACAAGAAATATATTTTACAACTTTAACTGCATGCCAAAAAATATATCTGCTTGAATAAATTTATGGTTTATTTTATATCAATGCTATTCTCATTTTATTTGCGGCTGATCTAATAATTATCCTTTTTGTGATGCAGCCAAACAACATGGGTTATCTGTAATTATTATATGTATGTATATTATATTTTTATGGCTCATTATTTTTAAGTTTGTTTTTTCCCTAAAAATATTTTTATATGATCGGCCTAATAACTAATGGGAATAAGCCAGAATTAATTGTAATAATAATTATATTTAACATTTGCCTTGACCTTTCGGTTTCCTTAGGGAAATCGTTTTCAAAAAATTCTGAGATAGATATGATTGCTCGTAGCATATAGATATTAATTTATAAATAATTATCATACAACAATTATAAACATTTACAGGTTAAGAGCATTCATACTTTTTATTTCGTTTCTAATCGTTTAAAAGTGAAGAAATGCATAAAAAAATATAAAGATTCATATTTCTTAATGCAATTTAATATTTTGTAACTGTGTTTCATCCATCAGTAAATATCCATCAACAATTTGTTCAGTGCTTCTGGATTATGAGATAAAATGGAGAACATATAATATATATATATTTCCACCATACTGTGGTTTTTGGTTTCTTAACAGTAAACGGCTAATCTAAAATATTGTTTATAAAAATCGTTGTCTAATTGAAAATAGATATTGTCAGTGCATAGCTTCGTGGTTATGGTTATGATAGATCGGGACAGGACCCATTTATGAGTCCTTCAGATATTTAGACCTAAGACGAGTCCATTGTATCACCCCTATCATACGGAATAGACCCATAAAGACCTAGTCTTCGGCGTTTCTGGGGCTCAGGCTGTTCCGGGCTCCCATATCTGCAGTAATCAGGAGGGGCTCCAAGTCTGAGCCTTTCCTACCGTTCTGAACGTCTAATCTATTATTACTCTTGTGGACAGAAAGCCACAAGTCTCTCTAAGGGTAAATCCCTCATTTAGCTCGGTTACAAGATCGATCTAGAATCTACTTCCAGAGGTCATGTGATAAGGTTTCCTCCTCCTCATTACAAAGACGGCACCGTGGGCTATCCGCCAATCCAAGCAGACGAAAGTGCCGGCTGAGTCTACAGTGACCGGTAAGCATACTGACCACCAAAGAGCACCTTCTACGGTCTAGAAGGAGAAGTTGGGCTGTAAGACTTTTGGATGGCCCTACTGTGTGGAGCATAGCCTGTCTCATAGCTCTACAACTGGCCCAGGAGTCCTGGACCCTCCGCAGAAGAAGCTCTTTGAGACTACCCCGACCAGTACTGAAGGGCACTCCAAAGGAATATACCCTATCGCAAGATAGGCCCTAAACATCCTGACCAGTGTGGATTTGATGGTACTGAACACCGGTCTGGAAACCACATTCGTGAGGAGAGGTACGGGTACGTACATCGATGTTACCATAGCTACACAAGGAGTAGCAGCAAAAACAAAAGATTGGTCAGACTTGCCAGACTATACCAGAACGGAATATCGATACATCGGATTCTTGAAACATATAAGGAAGACATATGAGGAACTCACTAAATTGAGAGTAGGTATGACACCGGGTCAAACGCCAACGGTGGAAAACCTGGGACGAGTCATGAAAGAAGCTGTAGAAGGCAGTAGAATACGTCATCGAGAGGTGAGCAGGATGCCATACTGGTGGAGTGCGGACATTGAAGAGCTCAGAGATGAATACATATCCATGAGAAGAAGGATAACGAGGGCAAGGGGCAGAGCAGGGATAAACACTGTTGTCATCGAGCAAATCCAGCTAATCGAAGTAGAATACCGTACACGAAAGAGAGAATTCTGCAGAAAAAATCGTACAGAAAAAAGAAGGCATTGGAGAAAACTGTGACAAGCTGGATGAGGACATCTTTGGTCAGGGATATAGAATCGCAATGAAAAAGTTCCATGCGTACCCGTCATACGAAATGCCACTAGACAAAAAGCTTAAGGTAACACGAGAGCTTTTTACGAGCAGATGGCATGGAGTATGGAGGAACGAGGGAGCTGAGCGAGCCGTACCCTTTACCATAGATAAATTAGTCGAAGCATTGCACAACATTGAAGACGAACAACCCTGGGCAGCTCTGCTGCTCCTCGATGTTAGAAATGCATTCAACACTCTGCAGTGGAAAGAGGTGATGCGGGCATTGGAAGAGAGGGAGTGTTCTAACTATCTGATGAATTTGATGGCGGAATATCTTTCCGAGAGAAAGATCATGGTTGAGAAGGGCATGCTCGTTGACGTAACGGCTGTAGACCCACAGGGATCGGTCTTGGGTCCGACGCTGTGGAAACTGGCATATGAATTGGTCATGAACTGTGAATATGGAGAAGGTACATCCCCCTTCTACATATTTTACGTGTGTGGGATGCAAAAATAAACACAGATTAGCGTATGACGAAATGAAACCAAAAAAAATTTCTATTTTAGTATTTTGTATAGAACTAGCAGATCAAAAGCTCATTTTGACGCCTTTTCATGCAGTACATCAGGCCTGTTATCGTCAGCCCTGTGCTATATCTTCTTTATAAAAAATGAGATAAAGAGGAATGTCAGAATTATGTTGGTGTGGTACTATTTATATAAGATATTGACAATTCAAATCCATCAAAAACAAGTTAGCAGGAAGTCTTAACAATAGCATAGGAGAATACCGGTGTGGCTTTAGAAAAGGGAGAAGTAATAGACAACATCTTTGCAAATATATACCGGGAAATACCGACAATGGTTCTCTTCATAAATTTTAAGCAAGCATTTGATAGAATAAAAAGAAAAGAAATATATAAAGCATTAAAAATCTAGAAGTTTTATCAAAAATAATAAGAATGATAAAGCTAACGCTTACTTGTTATCTAATGTAGTGTGTATTGGAAATGGTAATTAAAGAGGCTAATATAAACAGATCAGATCACATATATTATAAAAAATATTAATGTTTGGCATTCGCGGACGATGTAGTAATTCTGTCCAGAAGCAAGAAATAATTAAAAACATTGTTGGGTGGCTGATAATTAGACCCCATGTGTATGAAATTATTAATTTTTTTTATTGGCAATAGGCCACAATTTAAGTTTAAAATTGATTAGTATTATAAGTATTTGTCATACATTACGAGATGAGACACGCGAGAATTTGGTGCTTTCTGCACCACTAATTGCGACTTTCCCGAGAGAAAAGATACTCCCAGTTTTTATATATTCTACAAAGACTAGCTGGTGACTGTCTAATAATGTTTTGTTTTTACGTGACTTGGAGTAGAAAAAGGAAGCTCGTGTCTGACGTTACAGATATCGGAAATACCCTGCTATTTTCCTACCGTATCGTTCTAAGCTACTCACAAAGGAAGCATTAGCGTACTTTCCTGAAATTCAAGTAGAAATTATACGGGTACAAATAATCTTTGAATAAATAAATATTTACTGTCTAATTTGTGAGAGTCAGAGAGAGAAAGAGACAAGTCCTGTCCGAGGCTCTGTCACCTCTGCTGTACATAATATACACCGCCGACGTTCCAAGAACACCAGGAAAAAACGTAAGCAGTACTCTTTAAAAAGAGGCACCAACAATTAGAGGAACAACTGAAACTACAAAACAACCCCATCGAGTGGAAAAGTGAAGCAAAATACCTAGGAGTTACCATGGATAAAGGATTAACATTCAAAAAACACGTAGACGTCACAATACAAAAAGCAAACATGGCAAAAGCGTCAATAAGAGGCCTCCAAGGAGAAACAGTAAATTGAGGATTAAAACAAAAATAAGGTTAATAAATAGTATAATTCTACCGATACTAACATATCCATCTCTCGCATGGGGACACATATGTAACACCACAAAAAAGAGAATACAAGCAGCACACAACAGCAGCCTAAGAAAGGCAGCCAACCTACTGAACTACGTTGCGGAAAGAACCTTATTCAGATAATTACAACAAATCAGAGTGAATGAGATAATGAAAGATAGAGCCACGACACAATTCATGGAACCTGAAGAACCACCAAAGTCACATAATGCGAGAGATCATGAGATACGACGCTTTCCACAAGTGGAAGCACAAACGATCCAAACAACAAATAGTGGAGCAAAAACAAAATAAATATCAGATAGAAAACGAATAAAAATATTCCACAGAGAAAGTAAAAATCACCGGAGAGAAAATAAAATAACAACAACAACGTCACATAAAAGCGGATAGTTCGTAGCTACATAACAACGTGGACAAACGCAGCACAGTGTAGTTTCCAGGTAAAATAATGTATATACAATATATACAATAATTATGATTTTCTGTTACAGGACATTCTACAAAAAAAAATATAAAAAACCCAAAAAACAGCTTCGCCCACCAAAAAATGATAAAAATTACCAACAAAAAACCAGCGAAAGCCAACAAAAAAATATTAACAAAACCATAAAAAACCCGGGCACGTAGGGCCCAAAATTTGAGCATCAAGTCCGAACTGGGCTTAGCCCAGAGCAGAGAGTTGAGGCCTAAGTAAGCAATTTTAATTCCCGGACAAGCCACACGAAGATAACAGGAATACAGCGACTAACGTAGGGTACAATGTTGGAGTTCTATTAGCCAGGACTCGCACATGAATAGTATTTGGCTGATAGTTGTGCCCCTATCGCGCATCAGAGTACTATAGGGGGAAGGGTATTGCCTGGAGCATTGGAGCGTGGGGGAGTAATTCCTGTATAACTCGAATCAATACACTTCGCTACAATGAATTGTTACACCCGAGTGTAATTCTAAGGGGTGAACTTGTCTCACAAATCAGCTTAATTAAGAACGTATAAAACTGTTATAAGACCAATAGTTAGGTATGCCTCAGAAACCTAGACTATGACAAAAACAGCGATAAATGCTACAAGTATAGGAAAGAAAAATACTTCGAAGGATATTTGGCGGAAAAATTATAAACAGTCAGTAGACGCGAAGAACAAAGAGTTAGCAGAATTATATAAAGGGCCTAATGTAATTGCAGTAGTAAGAGCACAAAGACTTAGATGATTAGGACATGTTTAAAAATGACTTAAGTTAGAATACCAAAAATATTGCTAAGCGCTACAATAACCAAGCCATAAGCCTGCTTGGCTCGAAGTGCTAATACCTTATTATAAAGGAGTATAAAAATATAACCATCTTGTAATAATTGTTGATTATATCAATATTTAATAATTCAAAAGCTTTGAAAATTGTTTAACTTTTTAGAAATGAAAATTTAAGAATAATCAAAGCTTTATTAACAGTTCTGCATGCTAAAATAATAAAAACAATAAATATACTCGGTTCAATGATCCTAGTTCCAACTGTCTAGTAAATTTAGCAATAATTTTTTGCTACATTGGCTAAATTTTGACTGATTGAGTTTGGCTTAAAATTGTATATACATATCTATATATAACGAAGCACACGTGCTCAAAACCAATATTAATTGTAACTTAAAAACACAAAACTATTCACCTATAGCTTATTAACAAAACAAAAAGACATCAATTAACACAAATGAAACGAAACAACATTACACCAAAAAAATCCAGAATCGCTACAAGAAGGGATTTGAAGATGAAAACAATACCATATTTAAAGGGCTTATCAGAAAAATAGGATAGGAAATAAATACAATATCACAACAACATTAAAAACAAACAACACACGGAGATCTATTCTGTCTAAATCCAAACCAAACAACACACAGAAGAGATCAAAGAACTGCATTTATAAAATACCTTATGAATTCAACAATTTTTATGTGAAAGAAACCTCAAGAAAACCAAGTGTTAGGATAAATGCGTAAAAATTATACATTAAAAATAGAGACTTTGGTAGATCCCAGATGCAAACATGCTGGGATAATGAGCACAGAGTGCAATAGAATTAGCTTTTCCAGCTGTTACTAAAGACTTTTTCGAAAGTATTGCAGTCGACACATTTGCAGATGACCTTAGAGATCCAGCTAAAATTATTAAAACCAAATATATTGGGAGAAACCCCGAAAAGATCTCTGAATTTTTGAAAGGCACGAAAGAAGAGCACTAAATAATAAGAGTAATCACTAATAATTAATAAGAGATAAATAAGATTAATAAGAACAAAATAGTTCCATCCTGGCAACACTAAAGTAGTTACTTAACATGTTTAAAGAGGCAAACCCTCCTCCTCAAAAACAGTTCTCAAACTAGTGTTATAGTAACACAATTAACAAAAACAATGACTAAAAAGAAAATCGTAATGACAACCTGGCAAGAAAATCTACTAAAAGTCACAGAATAGAAAAGTGCTGAGTAGCCTGCTTTAGGGGCCAGAAGTTGACTGTTATATCCGATGTCCCATATACCAAATTGAAAGTCCCACAATTGTCTGGTGGAGAAAACAGTCTTTTACTGACAGAAAAAATCGCCAAAGAAGATTATCCAATGGTTATCGATACTGGTGCTATTCACCACGCTTAAAGACTTCAAACTCTTTGTAAAAGATACAATACCGCTCCAGAAATGTTGATCTACATTGAGATCGATGCTAGAAGAATACCACATAAGTTTTTTTAGATGTTGTAGATCCTGTTATATTACTATGGAATTCATAAAGCTCCATAATGTTATTTTAGATGTAGGTTAGAGGGATATAATAATCGGGAATGAATAAAGGTAGAAAATGGTTCCAGTAGATAAGAAGTTCTTACTCAAGATATTACACTTAAAGCTCGTAGTTTATCGTTTTAATACTCATTGAAAATTATCTTATAGACTTACATTCAAACGTTCTGAACATTGAAACCTATATTATAGTGATAAAAGTTTATAAAAATATATACACAAAGATTAAAGATTTAAAATAACATTAAAAACCGACTTACTAAAGTTCTTCTAGTCAACAAGGGATAAAGAGAATGTTGTTTATACACACATATCATCTGTATTTAATAATGTGCTGTGCCCAGTTGAGCTTGAAAACATGAAAAACTACGAGTTTTATTAAGCATATTACTTATTGTAGTTATTGTTAAATTCTTAACTGGTTGAAATATTTATATAATTTTGGTAATATTTAATGAACAAACTTTATTCTAAAACTACTAGTCTTTTCAATTTTAACAAACCATTAACAAATCGTTAACGTTGTAAGTGACATTTACAAAAGAAAAATAATGAACCAAGCTCGTTTAATCAAATACTACAAGGTAAAACTGTGGTGATCACATGGTGGTTACCTATAAACACAGCAGAACTAAAAACCATTAATGTCCGTTGTCATTATATTTTGATTAGTTCTCGGTAATCCTGATCAATGTACTTATGTAGATAGAAAATAAGTTTATGAACGAATTCTTGGTATTCTATAAATGTGAGTAGTAATTTTAGATTATTATTATCTAGCGCATGACCATAGGCGTGTTTAGGATTTATCGTATGGGTGCTCAGGTCGTAAATGAGCGCCCCCTAGTTTAGTCATTGACTTTTTTTTTTTCAAATTCATAAAAATATTAAACTTTTGTTATATTCATATTCATAAGTATTAAAGTATTTTTAAACATGAACATAAAACAAAATAATAATCCTGACTAATAAAATTTTAATGACATTCTTCTGTTGAAAGTTTTGTTCTATTTTTTTTAATCCATCTACAACTAAATCAAATGAATTTAAATTTGCAGCAAGTTCTTGCTCTATAAACGGCGTCATAAGATTTTCTAAAAAGTTTTGTTTCGTTGTCGACCGAAAATTTGTTTTTGCAATGCCTAACTTAGAGAATCATTGTTCGAACGTGCAACTTATAGCTGGAATCGCAAATTGTTGAAAATATTAAACGTTGTGCCTCTGTCATAATCTGATAACCAATCTAACAATTCAACAGCTGTTTAACGAAAATTTACCTAATCCAAACCTCATTTATATATCCTGAGCATCAATTCCTTGTTTTTTGCACAAATTTATCATTTAAAGAGTAAATCATCTTGTCTATCACAGGATAAATCATTTTGTTTCTCCTTTTTTATCCTTAACCATGAACGCCATATCAGTTTTAACGTCCAACCTACGAAGAACTTAAAATATATTGTATGTACAATATTTTGGCATATTTGTTAAGTGTATTTTAAATTACGGGTCATATTTTTTAGTTTTAGAGTCTCGAGATAATAATAATAATCCTCTTTCGTTGTTATCCTTTTTCTCATCATAGCCACGTATAGGTTTTTCTCCCTTAGATAACTTAGTATTTTGCACTTACCTCTAACATATTTTATATTTTCTTTTTTGTTCAACAATACTTCAAACATGGAAGAACTCTTTTGCTTTTCCTTCTCTTTTTCTTACTTTTTTTTTAATATCCTGATCCCGACAATTTTTAATATTAAATTTTTTACGCTATTTTTTCTGCACAATACTTATTTGAAGGGGATATAAGATATAATATAAAACACGAGTGCACTTAATGCTCGGTGCAGGCTTGATTCGATATGAGATAGAATTTTACAAATTGCAAGTTTATTGTTTTTCAGTTTTTACTTAAGTAGTATAAAGTAACGCATGCCCTAAAAATGTATCGAATTTTTTTAATAAAGAAGTTTATTTAAACACTAACTGGTTATCATAAAATTATAACTCAATGCTTAAACTATACTATCTAATTATGTGGAGTGGCCCATTCTGCTCTACCAGACACAAATTTCTTTGAATGTCTCTCATGGGGTCCTGGACGGAATTCAGATCAATTTTAATTGTTCATCTTGGGCTTTCCAATCTCCATGATAAACTTTCCTAGATAGTTAAGCCCAAAAATCCTCTATTGGATTAGCCTGTATAGCAGACTATTTTAAGTTGTTTTTCTCCCATTTGTTATCCTTTTTTAGTTCTTACTTTTTTTATTATTTCATCCATAATCAGGTTAAACAATAGAGGACTTAGGGAATCTCCCTGTCATACCCCATTGCCAGCTTTAATAGGGTCGGTTAGTTCTTCTTCTACTTTTACTTTTATTGTGTTGTTTTGGTAGATATTTTCGATAATTTTGATTATTCCTAGAGGTATATATCTTGCATATAATAAGGGGCTAACGTCTTTTAATTTGACCAGGGCAAATGCCTTTGCAATGTCCACGAAACATAGATATGCCGATTTATTTTATTCTAATGATTTCTCTTGCACTTGCCTCATTATAAATATAGCGTCGTTGCATGATCTTCCCGACCTAAAATCTCGTTGTTCTTCTGCTAGTGCTATAATTTCATTCAATTTATTTGTTATCACTTTGGTTGTTAATTTTAGTGTTGTGTTTAATAAATTAATTCTTCTGTAATTTTCCGGGTCCGATTTTTCTCCCTTTTTGAATAGAGGTATTAGGATGCTTGATCTCCATTGTTGAGGAATTCTGTTTTGTTCTATTATTTTTTGGATTAGTTTTAATAGTTGTTTGGTAAGATCTGGTCCTTCATACTTTAGGAGTTCGTTCGGTATTCTGTCCTCTCCTGGTGATTTTCTATTTTGGTGTTTTGTTATGTTTGAATATTAGAAATTATTATGATGAAGTATTTTATGGTTTAATTGAAGTGGTGTTAGAACTAGTTCATAACAATATTGTTGCTTGTTTCTAAAACATACTTCTGTGATTTTGCATAACCTTATTTTAGGCATTTTCTTATTATTTCGTCATTATTAATATTAAATAAAACAAGTTTTATTTTGTCCTTCTTCCTAGATTAAAAATTTGACCCTATAGATGCTCACAGACAGCTGGTAAATGGTATTCTAGAAAAAACCTTCAGTGGTAAGCCAGTCGCTGGCGCTCGGTCCACAGCGACATTCGGCGCCTAAATGTTTCAGTAGAAACCTAAGACTGATGAAAACACTGAATCTTTCTTTTGGAATATCAGTTATCTTGGTTCTTTGTGTAGTGTCTCAAATCAGCACGTTCAGTACTTAAGACCATTCCTGCTCAGTTCCAACGGTATCGTACTATTAAAAGGTCTGTATTGACAAGCCAGTCTCCTCGTTGACATTCCAACTTGGTTTTTTGCTCTTCTCGCCAATATCTCTGACATCTGTGCAATAAATGCACGTGGTCTTTCACTTTTTGGGAGATTCAGACATAGTATTTCCCTGCTCGCACTCACAACTTGTAGATACTTTTTGGCAACTTGATATTATTTTGTTTTTGTATATTATATTAAAGCCAATGAATTTTGTGCCACAACTTTTCGGACATACGTTATGGGTAGTATACTTAAATTATGTTAGGTAGTTTTTTCAACGACCATCAAGGGCCACTGGGCGATTAAAATTCTTTTAGATACTGTTATAATTATAATCCTCTTAATATATAGATAAATATAAAAACAATCAAACAAATAAACAAATAGATTAAATATTTTCTTAAAATGTTCAAAGCCAAAAGGAACAATCACACTTACCTTATGTGGTCTTTATTAAAAATTATTAGACTTGTGTATTTATTTTCCAAGAGAAGGTAAGTTTAGTAGAGACAAAAAAATACAAAGTGGTTACCTACTAATAATGTTTATTGCTGGAGCAAAAACTCAGTATGAATTCAGTAAATGATAGGAACACTGTTGATGAGGAATGATAACCTACTCTTAAAACATTTAAATTTTATATCTCTTAACGACCTGGTAAAATATTGGATCACAAAAAACCAGGTTGGAATATCAACGAGGAGACTGGTTTGTCAATACAGATCTTCTAATAGTACGATATCGTTGGAACTGAGCAGGAATCAGAACCGAAAGCGGTGTACGTGCCTCAAATACTTTCAAGCGCATCTCATTCGTATACCAAGAAACCTTCGTCAACTACGGCGAATACACTTTGCCAATGAAAAATTTATTATTTTAGATGATGAAAAGTATTTCACTTTGAGTAATTCTGGGATGAAAGGAAACGATGGATGTTATACGAACACGTAGATAACGCCCTGAAAATGTTAGATACAAACATAAAGCGAAGTTTGCAGATAAAATACTTGTATGGTGAGCAATGTCTAACAGGGGTATATCTCGACCTTTTATCGGGAAAAGTGAGGGGTGACGCTTTGAATAGTCAGAGATATATTGGTAACTACTGCCTTTTCAAATTGCTTTAGTTTGTCCACGAACATCATGCTAATGACGATATCATGTTTTGGCCGGACTAAGCATCATGCGATTACCTAAGAGATACCCAATACTGGCTTTGACAACACCATATATCTTTTGTTCCCAAAAACGATAATCCTCCAAACTTGCCGCAGGTTCGTCCCATAGAGGATTTTTGTGCTTTACTGTCTAGGAAAGTTTATCATTATCATGGAGGCTGAGAAACCCAAGATGAAGAACAATTAAATCGACTCATTTACGAAAAACTGAGAGAAATTGATTTGAATTCCATCCAGTACCTCATGAGGGACATTCCAAGAAATTTGCGTCTGGTAGAGCAGAATGGGCCACTCCACATAATTTGATAATATAGTTTAGTTAAGTATTGAGTTATAATTTAATGATATTAGTTAGTGTTAAAATAAACTTCTTCATTAAAAAATCCGATAAATGTTTAGGACATGCGTTACTTTATACCACCTAAGTAAAAACCACAAAACAATAAACTTGCAATTTGTAAAATTCTATGTCATATCAAATCAAGCTTGTACCGGGCATTAAGTACACTCGTGTTTTATATTATATCTTATATCTGCAAATAAGTATTGTGCAAAAAAATAGCGTAAACAATCAAATATGAAAAAATTGTGGAATCATTAAAAAAAAAGCAGGAAAAAGAGAAGGAAGAGCAAAAGAGTTCTTCCGTGTTTGCAGTACGGTTAAACAAAAAAGAAAATGTAATATATGTTAGAGGTAAGAGTTATCTAAGGGAGGAAAACCGATACGTGGCTATGATGAAATAAAGGATAGCAACGAAACAGAATTATTTCTCGAGACTCTCAAGCTAAAAAATATGATCCGGAATTTAAAATACACCGGAAAATATGTAACCGTAACCAAAATAAAATTAAACAGCTATTGAAAAAACAAAACAAATTAAAAATATATTTAAAACCAGAGAATGGTTGGCTAGTGAACTTAACTCAAAACAATATACCACCAAATGTAGAATACTTTTTAAGTTTAGGTCCTAACTTTTCTTTACCTTTACAAAAATTTCCCATATTTAACATTATTGCTGGCATAGAAAATGGTCTAACATACATTAATAACTCAGACATAAATGAAATTAGAAGCAAAGCAGTCAATATAATAAAAAATATGCAGGTCACCAGAAAAGTATAAATTTATTATTTAAAACAAACTAAAGCTTTCCTAGAACAAAATACAAACTTACTAATTTAAACAACAGATAAATGCAACAAAACAGTAATAATAATGTTCTGAATATTTAGACAAACTTTAACTACTATTAAATGATATAACAGTATACAAACAAGAAAAAACAAGTCTGGACCAATAAATTAATCACAAACTTATATCTTTCGACGTAAAATCATTATACACTAACATCCCAATTGAAATAGCTTTAAACAGTGTCAAGACTAGATGGAATGACATCCAAACACATACTTCTCTTCCTCTTGAAGAATTCCTAGAGGGTGTAAAATTCTGCCTCAATTCAACGTTCTTCCAACATGATAATGAATACTATTCTCATATTTCCGGAGTGGCCATGGGTTCGCCTATCTCAGCACCAATGTCAAACTTAATGGAAAAATAATGGAAATATTAGAAACAACAGTTATCTCTAAATTGAAGTACAACATACATTTCTACAAACGATATGTTGATGACTGCTTACTCTGCATTTCGGATAATGAAGTCAATCATACTTTTCAAATATTCAATAATTTCCATAATCACATTCAATTTACTTATGAACTAGAAGAAAACAATAAAATTACTTTTCTTGATTTAAGTTTAGAATATAACAACACTAACCTAATGATAACAACTAATTGGTTTACAAAAGATGTTTGGTCCGGAAGATATCTAAATTTTAATACCAACGCACCCATAGCCCATAAAAGAGGTGTTGTGTTCAGTCTTACTGACAGAACAATTAAACTATATAGTCCGCAGTATTATTCCGCAAATTTGAGAAAAGTTAAAGATATTTTAGAAAAAAATAATTATCCACCAGAATTTTACAACCCTTTAATTAAAATAAATAACAACTAAACGCCTCCACTGGCTAAACATAACCTAATATTTATAAAACATACACATAAAAAATAACTTACTTGAAAAGTGATAACGTTTCGCTCTTCGAACTTCAGTGACCACAAACAAGATACCTAAATGGCATTTTACTAAAATAGTAGGTAAATGACTCTCAAAAAACGGGTGTGGCAGTCCAGTGGGACTGCCGGTAGAAGTTATACTTCTATACACGCGTTCGCCATTAAAAATTTATATAGGAGTCAATCTGCACAATCATTACATATGTAATGCTATAGGTAAGAGAGAGCATAAAGAGAAAAGAATTAGTTATATAGGTATATGGTGCATCGTTTGCTGTATATAAACATTTGACCTGTAATAGGAGTATAGTAAATGAAGGATTGTATCAATATTTTAATGAAAATATATATTTTTATTTTTATATATGTATAAAAGGAGTTGAATGCAAAAAAAAATTACACATACTCTGCAGTAAAATTCATTGTTTATTTTGTTATTAATATAAAAATTACAATACAATAAATACACTGCAACATAATTCAATATAATAATACAATAAATTAAAATGTAATATTCATAAGTATTTAAAACTGCCAATATACATAAAACTTACTTTACGAAGATAAAAATAAAAAACCAACAACTCGGATTATGTTGTAAATTGTCATTTTATTTTAAAATTTATGTTTTTTGCATATATTACATATATTTAATAAGATTAACTTGAGGTTTTTTAATATTTCAAAAATAAAAAAGGAAATTCATAATTGGGATTCGAACTCACAACCACCAGCGTATGAACCAAACACGTAAAGGATTTGGCAATTAGACATGACACTAACGGATTTCAAAATTGACAGTTCTCGATAAAACAGTGATTATTTTGAAATACAAAAGCCTAAAATAATTATAAACGTTTAATTTTAAATAATACAAAACATATCGCATAAATAATAATATTAATACATATTTTTTTATACATGATATTATATATACATACAATATTATATATATACAATATTATATATATAATATATATAATATTAAATATATATACAAAAGGAACATTTTTATTCTCGAGAGAATAAGAGAGAGAAAATATATCTTCTGTCTCTCTCTTACTCATTATCTTAGATATGTAATGGTTTCACAGATTCACTCTCATGCAAATTTCCAACGCCGACCGTGCGTATAGAAGTATAACTTCAAAAAAAGAAATTATATTATCAAAAATCAATCCAATTCCAATACCAAACCATAACAAACCCAAATCATACCTAGCAATAATAATAATAATAATAATAATAATAATATTTAGGGTCGCTGCCTGGGGATCGCCAGGGCACGTCTGGAGCCGGCGCTGGACGTGACAGCATGCGGGACGTCGGTGGCAGGGTGTTGAGGAGGCGGGCCCCTGTCATACAATCAGCTACAGCCCAACAACAACAACCACAAGGGAGCCAAACAACAACAAGAGCTCCACTCGCTGAAGGTGCTGCGCTGGAACACCAGCCGGCGCTCACTCAAGCGGGACGACCGAGGCAGCGCATGAAATGGACTGTGTCTATAAATGAAAACATTTTGCGTTTCTATTACAAGGTGACGAACCTCGGTCGAGAAACGATCGGCTATCGACAACATTTGTATGCCGAATTTTGCAGGGAGTACCCAGAGATTCAAGTCACTGAACAGCGAATAGCAGATCAATACCGGGTAATTATAAGAAATAATCTTATCCCAGAGACTAGACGCGATACCATCAAAAGCGAAGTCGAACGGGAGATACATAACCAAGAGCTAGTTGTGGATCAAGTCCATAATGAAATCCCTAATGAGCAGATTCCTGAGCCTCTCATGCAAGAAACTCAACCTGTAAATATGCAGCAGGACAACAGCGAGTTGCGCGATAGCCTGGTAAGAGAAATGGCACGTGCCGTACAAGAGTGTAATGGAACAAATCCACTTAGCAGACCACAGCTACCAAAAATAAACTCTTGTAAGAAACTAGGTGCGCTGTTACAAATTATGAACACAGAAGTCCTACCCAATTATATCGTGGAAGCCCATACATTAGAATATTTGCATATGCAGATTTACTGTGCAGCAACAGCAATTGCTAATGTAATGGGCATTAAGATCAGAACACGACGGGGTACTAATATCGAAAGGACATATAACGGAGTTGCACCTTGGGAAAAACGGCTGCTTATTAAAATTGAAGCATTACGTAGGGACATTGGTCAAATCACGGAATATGTTCGAGGGACAACAAGTAGAAGAGTAATCAGAAGAGCTGAAGAAATAATGATAACCACCGCAAGACATTCACAGTATAATCCAGCAAACAACACAGCACAACAGTGCCTGGAGACATTAAAACAAAAACTTTCCGTTTACTCAGGCCGACTAAGGAGATACAAAATTAGTAACAAACGAAAATCCGACAATATGCTTTTTGAGAATGCCGAGAAGGCGTTCTATCGGAAACTCAATTCTACTGCAGAAAGTGCCAATAAATCGTACCCAAGCCAAGAAGAAATCCATGAGTTTTGGGGAAATCAACTTTCCACACCAGCTGCTCTTAACACCAATGCTGGATGGATTGAAGATACGGCGCACAACTGCCAACACTACGTTACTGCTCCCTACGAACCCTTTACTACTGAAGAAGTTTCAAATATTATCAAAGAGCTTCATAACTGGAAATCTCCTGGACCAGACGGCATTCAAAACTTCTGGCTTAAGAAGTTTTGGAGTATTCATGAGTGCTTATCAGCATTAATTAATCACAGTATTTCTAATCCGCAGGAAATACCATCTTTCCTAACCCAGGGAACAACTTATTTAATACCAAAAGATCAAAATAACACCCAAGATCCAACCAAATATCGCCCAATTACTTGTCTTCCAACTCTGTATAAATTGCTCACATCCTGTGTAGCCCGGCGTATCTACCAACACTGTGCTCTAAACAATATCATAGAGCCCCAACAGAAAGGGTGCGCTAAGGGTTCCATGGGCTGCACAGAACAACTTATCATCGACTCTGTCATTTCTAACCAAGCATATAGCAAAAAAAGGAATCTCTTTACTGCTTTCATCGACTACAAGAAAGCGTTTGATTCAGTGCCGCATGAATGGCTTGTAGATATATTAAAAATATATAAAGTCGATGATAACATAGTGACCTTTTTAAAACATATAATGTCAGATTGGAAGACAAAAATTCACCTCCAAATACCTGGTGAAAACAATATCGAAACTGAAAATATTGCAATCAACCGGGGCCTATTTCAAGGAGACTCCTTGAGCCCACTGTGGTTTTGTCTAGCGATGAACCCCCTATCCCAGCTACTGAACTCAACTGACACAGGTTTTAGCATCAAAAATAACACTACTGTTGTGGCAAAGCTTAATCATCTATTGTATATGGATGATTTAAAACTATTGGCTTCTACTCGATGCCACCTGGATCAGATGCTGAAAACAGTGGAAAATTTCTCTAATGACATTAGTATGCACTTCGGCCTTGATAAGTGCCGTGTCTTAAATATAATTAAAGGAAAGGTTCAGCCCGGTGGATTCGACATGCAAAACGGCCAGAACATCGAGGCTATGGGTGAAAATGATATGTATAAATACCTCGGAATAAAGCAAGCGCGGAAGATTGACCATAAGCAAATAAAAACTGAGATAACAACTGAGTTTATACGAAGGGTAAAACAGCTGCTTCGTTCACACCTTAATAGTAAAAATTTGTTTAAGGCACTAAACACCTATGCATGTTCCGCGCTTAGCTACTCGTTTGGTATTGTTAAGTGGACAAAAACGGATATAGAAAATCTTCAGCGAAAAGTACGAACACACCTCACAAAGGCACAAAAACACCATCCTCGAAGTGCAGTAGAAAGAACATTACCGCGGTATTTAGGAGGACGAGGACTTATGGATATAAGTGAGCAACTAGAAAAACACATTACTAATTTAAGAACTTATTTTCAGGTGCAGGCTGAGACATCTACTCTACATCGCGCGATTTGTGCAGTAGATGATACAACACCGATCAAACTGAGGGAACCAGAAATGCACATAAACCATCTTACTAAGGACGAAAAAATGCGCACCTGGATGGGTAAACCTCTTCACGGGCGACATCCTAATGAGGTCAGTCAAGACCACGTCGACAATAAAGCGTCGAACTATTGGCTGACATCAGGAAAGTTGTTCCCTGAAACAGAAGGTTCATTACTCGCCATTCAGGATCAGGTTATACCAACAAAAAATTACCTGAAATATATCGTCAAAGACCCTCAGGTCCAAAATGACAAATGCCGATATGGATGTCAAGCTCAAGAAACTATCCAACACATTACCGGGGGTTGCCAGGCATTTGCTGCAACTGAATATAAGGAACGGCACGACTCAGTGGGAAAGATCCTTCATCAAGAGATAGCCATCAAACTGGGACTTCTCCAAACAAACCATCTCCCATATTATCAATACGTTCCTGAAAGTATACTTGAGAATGATAACTACAAGCTATACTGGGACCGCACTGTGCTCACAGACCAAACAGTGGCACATAATAGACCAGATCTCATACTAGTTAATAAACTAAAGAGACAAACAACACTAATTGATGTGGCGATACCCAACAACAATAATCTTCGTATTAAACAAAACGAAAAGATCGCCAAATACAGGGATCTGGAAATTCAAATACGAAGACAGTGGAGAATGGAAAGTACCCAGACAATACCTATTATTCTCTCTACTACTGGAGTTATTCCGAAGAACCTCCTAGAAAACATAAGAAAGCTAGGTCTGAATGAACATCTCTACAAGACCATGCAGAAAGCTGTACTTCTCTCAACATCCAGATGTGTACGAAAATTTTAGGGAGATACTCCAGCATACCAAGTCACCTAGGGCTCGATAACACGGAAAGAGTCCCACCAGAGCTCAATCCTTTTGATACCGTAGGTATCTGGGATGAGTGAATTTTCCCCTTAGAGGGAGTGAGAGCCGTATGGCTAAATCTGGGATAATAATATTATTCTTTCTATCACTGGAGTCATCCCGAAGAGCCTCCTAGAAAACATAAAAAAGCTGGGTCTAAATGAACATCTATATAAGATTATGCAGAAAGCTGTGTTACTTTCGACGTCCAGATGCGTACGAAAATTTTTGGGAGATACACCGACATACCAAGTCACCTAGGACTCGATAACATGGAAAGAGTCCCACCAGAGCTCAATCCTTTTGATACCGTAGGTATTTGGGATGAGTGAATTTTCCCCTTAGAGGGAGTGTGAGCCGTATGGCTAAATCTGGATAATAATATTAATAATAATGTCACTAACTCCAACAAATCCTATATATCCTTATCATACATTAATAGATTTTCTGAACAAATGTCAAAAATGTTTGCAAAGTATAATATTAATGTTGGACATAATTCATCAAAAACATCTGGAAAATATTTTTCAAAATAAACCTAAAGTTAATAAAGCCCATCAATCAAACGTTACCTGCATAGAAGAATTGTTACACACAAACATAGTGTACAAACCAGTGCATTAAACACAACAGCCCTAGCCAACCATTCTCTAAAAAATAGCCATTCTTTTGATTTTGAAAATGTACAGATTTTGGAAAAAGAACGAAATTACAACCAGAGATGCATATTGGAGATGATTCACATAAAAAAAGATCCAAATTCCATCAATAATAAGACTGACATCAAAGATCTTTCCAATATGTATCATAATTTAATAAGTTGAGTTCTTTTTTAAATGCACTATGGGAGATATTTAAAATACAACCCTGAACCACTCCTATTTTAAGTTATCTGCCAGATGTCAATGTCAGACCAATTTTTTAATCCATGTTAAACTTTTAAAAAAGTGTAAATATGAAATTTAATTGTAAAATGTAATGTTTATAAAATAAAATAAAGTGCTTATTGAAAGTCGCAAATTTGCCGAACCGTTTAAGCAAAAGTTAAATAGTTTTATTTACATCAATATATATATATATATATATATATATATATATATATATACATATATATATATATATATATATACATATATATATATATATATATATATATATATATATATATATATATATATACATATATATATATATATATATATACATATATATATATATATATATATATATATATATATATATATATATATATATATATATATACATATACTATTGTGATCTACTTTGACTCTATTGATGTTTATAGATGTAATCTACTTCAATTAATTAATCAATTAATTATTTCATTAATTAATTAAATCAAAACATAAACAAAATTTTGTGGCTTCAAATATTTCTCAGTGGTTTCCTTATAGGAATAGATAAAAGAGAATCAAAATAATACACATATGGATTTCATATTAGAAATTATAAAAATCGTTTATTTTATCAAAACGGAAATCGATATTCATTATTACAAATTTTATTTATTCTTCTATCTTTATTATTTCATATAAACATTTACAAAAAAAAAGAATCTTATTTCTCTTTGTCTCCAAAATTTTTTAAATCAATAACTGTGAATCTCTCTACTTCTGCTTTACAGAATGTTTTCGATGTTCAATTTTTTTTTGATATATAAAATGTGGTATTTAATACGAACAACAGTACATTCATATCATAACAGAAAACGACTAACCTTTGCTGATGATTCTACCATGTCTTCACCCCTAACACGTTTCCTTACTTGCTGGTGTTGCGATCACTGTTGCTATTTATAGTTTAAAATGTTTTAATTTTCCATTTAGATAACTAAAAATTCATTACTCGCTTAAGAAACGATATTTTTTAGTTTAAACTATTCAACCCCTAAAAACTACAGCATTAAAAATAGTTTTGTGCACTTGAAAATTCTAAACTTACGTATTTATATCAATAACAGTATATTACTTTATGAGGCGGAGAAGCATGACTTTTCTTGACGCGCCCGATATTACGCGCCGAACGAAGTGAGGCGCGTAATAGAGGGCAAGTCAAGAAAGGTCATGCTTCTTTGCCGAATAAAGTATACTATTTTTTCTTCAAACGTAGCAATTTTCAACCATAAATAGTACAATTCATACGCCATTTTTACACGAAATTAACTGTGACAACTATCAAAGTCGTCTAGATGTTAGAAATTAAAATAATTAAGTCGTCGATGGGATTTGCGTCTCCCTGGTTACAGTTGTTTGACAGTTGTTTGCAATTATTAAAGACAGCTTATTGTTGTTGCAACCGCAAGCGCAAATTTAGTGCGAAAATGGAAAACATAAACAAAATAAGAAATAAGAACGATAATGCTCAAAAAATTTTAAACCCTCATGATTCGCCAATATCGGGAATGATTGCTGAAAGTTGTTCTCGACCATCAGTATCATCAACAATTACCAATGCGTATCAAGAGTCGGGAACATTTTTGAACGGTTTCAATTTTGAAAATGCCTCATTAACTAATTGTACTTTTAATATTACTATAAATACAAATGATTTGTGACATGTTTCATATTGTTCCCATGACAACATTTTTCCCTCCGCCGTAAAGAAATGGGAAAAAAACTGCTGAGACATCAAACTTTGACAGGATCAAGTTAGATAAGTAATGTCATCATTATTTGACGTTTGAAGAAATTTCTTAAGTACGAGCTTTAATAAAAATATCGATAGATATTTGCTTTTAGATGTCGAATCCATGCCTAACTCAAAAATTTCAAATTTTGACTTATCAACTTTTGCGTCAATCATAAATACTTCCTGATAAATTTATAAATCTATTGAAAAAATTATGGCTGGAAAAGCTTTTTGTATAATGAATATTATCGTCTGACAGCAGAATTGCCAATAAAAAGAGGAGTTCGTCAGGGCGGTGTACTTTCTCCACTGTTAATATATATTCCGAAAAGATCTTTCAAAATGCCCTCCAAAATATTGAAGAAGGAATAAAAATCAACGGAGAATACGTAAACAACTTAAGATACGCAGACGACACCGTCAATATTGCGGACAGTGTTGAGGGTTTACAACGACTTTTGAATGTCATAACCAGAGAGGGAGATAGCTTGGGACTAAATATAAATACAAATAAAACAAAAGTAATGGCTGTTACACGTGCACCAAATGTCGACATTAATATTTGTATCTATAACAAACATATATAACCAGTACAAAGATTGCAGTATCTTGGTTGCTGGATAACAAACGATCTTGACCACGAGGTCGAAATACGTGCTCGTATTGAATAAGGTCCGCATTTTAACGAATGAAAAAATTCCTAATAAACTCTACGTTATCGTTGGATATCCGATACCAATTTGTAAAAACGTTTATTTATTCCATATTGCTATACGGAGTGGAAACAGGGACTCTCGGAATTACAAGTATGAGGCGTATAGAAGCCTTTGAGATGTGGGTTTTTCGAAGGATGCTGAAGATCTCTTGGACAGAGCACGTGACCAACAACGAGGTGTTAAGAAGAATGGATACTGAGAGAGAACTCCTAAATATTGTAAAAAACAGAAAAACGAGTTATCTAGGACATATTTACAGAGGAGAAAAATACAACTTCCTACGACTTATAATGGAAGGGAAAGTGAAAGGAAGAAGAGGTCCAGGAAGAAGAAAATGCTCCTGGTTGAAGAATGTAAGAGACTGGACAGGCATGGACACACATTCGATACTAAGAACAGCTCAAGATAGAGAGCAATTTGCTGTAGTTATAGCCAACCTTCAGTAATGGAGAAGGCACCTTAAGAAGAAGATAATGAATATTGGTTTTTTACTATTATTGCTAATTTAAAAACAAAAGTTTTCAGTATTTTATTTTCAGATAAAGTGAATTCAGATATATAAATAATAATTATATTAAAAAAATAATATAACTTGTTATTAATCGTGGGATGCAGGTATATTAATGATAACTTTCCTTAAAAACCTCTTTTATATAACTATCAACTTCAAAATGTTGAAATAAATAATAGTAAAATAAAGCAGAACTTTAAAATTGTAAAATTTAACTCCGTCCCTGACAGCGTTACCTACATAATTGACACAACTTCGTTATGACCATGCTGTTTTAAATTTACTTTCCTATACGGTATTGATTTATTCTATATCAAGAAATGGATATTTATAGACCCGACAAACTTCCCAAAACTGGATAATTTGTTAGAATAGCCAGAAACGATTTGTTGATGATTAATGGCTGTTTCCATTCCCGTTCTCGCAAAATCTCTAATAATTTATGTATAAATTTTAGTAATTCAAGATAAGAAAAAATTGAATAAAGGAATAATTTTATATATGTAGACGTAAGGAATATACAATTTTACGATGTACATTATGTTTATAGGTACTGTTTATCTAGACTTTAGGAAACTACTAACTTTATTTAGCTATTAACTCGCATTAACACACACACACACACATATATATATATATATATATATATATATATATATATATATATATATATATATATATATATATATATATATATATATATATATATATATATATATAAGAAAAAAGAAGTACTTGTGACTGGTTTGGAAAAAATATATAAATATGTTTTTTATGGGTTGGAGTCAATAAAAGGGGCTATTGGTAAGCTATTCTTTATATCAAGCTTTCAATTGTGTTTACAATCTTTATCAAGAGCTTCTAAAAAAAATACAAAAAATCTTACAAAGTGAAACTAGAAAAATAAATTTTAACTCACCAAATTAAATTAGTTTTGTTAGTAAATCTAAACTGCTAGACATCTTAAAAACTATTTTAAAAAATATCCAATGAATGTTTCTCTGAATTTAGTAATTTTCAAAAACTTTTTTAACAAAAATAATTGAATTTATAAATAAATTAGAATAGCGACCAATTACAAATAAGCCTCAATGTCATGAATGCCAACTTACAATTTTCATTTTTAACAATTATATTGCAAAAAAATAAAATTTTGTTTAAAAAATTCTTTGAAATGAAAGTAATAAATTCAAAAGGACTTTTTTAGAAATGGTTTGTATTAACAGAAGTGATAATAATTTAAACAAAAGATCAGAAATTCAAAATCTAAGCAAAATTTATAATTATATTATTTCTCTATAGTTTATTCATTAAAATATCACATTTTAATTTAATATTCCATATACTTGTTACATTGTTTCGACATATATCAATGATGAATAAATCTTCTTTTTTATTACTAAATAAAAAAGAATTTTTTAATCAAAATTTTATTTTTTGGCAATATAATTGTCAAATATGAAAATTGTAAGTTGGCATTCATGACATTGAGGCTTATTTGTAATTGGTCGCTATTCTAATTTATTTATAAATTCAATTATTTTTGTTAAAAAAGTTTTTGAAAATTACTAAATTCAGAGAAACATTCATTGGATATTTTTTAAAATAGTTTTTAAGATGTCTAGCAGTTTAGATTTACTAACAAAACTAATTTAATTTGGTAAGTTAAAATTTATTTTTCTAGTTTCACTTTGTAAGATTTTTTGTATTTTTTTTTAGAAGCTCTTGATAAAGATTGTAAACACAATCACATCTGGCTAAAAGAAGATGTCGTGTCGGAAGTATGCAAGAACACAAAATGTGAGGTATTGTGCATCCAGGAAAGCCACAGAAAGTATGAAACTGATTGCATAAATACACCACCACAAGCATAGGAGTACGGTATTTGTGAGAACTCAAACTATAGTCTCATTTGTGGGAACAACGAACGTAAACCGCATATAGATTATAACCATTAATATTGGAAAATGCACTATAACATCGGTATATAAAAACCCAAACCAGCCCTTTACATTAGTATAAGTAATACACAAATGGGATTTAGGAGAGCTCTGAGAACACGAGATGATCTGTTTATACAGTGAGTGTTCTTTCACAGAGATGCCTAGATATAAGTCATTAATTATATGCCTATTTCATTAATTTTGAGAAGGCATTTGATAGAATGCAGCCTAATAGTCTAAAAGAAATTTTATTAAACAGAAACATAGACAGTAGAGACATTAGAATGATAATGTAACCTCTATTGGAATCCAACAGCGAAAGTAAAAGTTGAAAACGAACTGACTGGGGATATCCAGCATCTCTATGAGGTGCGCCAAGGGTGTATTTTATCACCATTGTCGTTTAATTTATACAGTGAAGCCATCTCAGAATTAGCGTTGTCCGAAGTCAATGAGAGCCTAATAATAAACGGTGAGCCACTCCATAACATAAGATATGCTGACGATCGCGTCCTTCTGACTAGAAAATACTAAACGAACTGCAACACCTTGCTTAACTACTTAATATATGTACTTGCAATGATTATGGACTAAAAATAAATTTGAAGAAACCCAAGTTCATAATATTTACAAAAGCACAAAACATGAAAGTTAAGCTAGTATTAGATAATACAGAAATCAAGCAAATATCTCCGCACAAATACCTTGGTGCAAGGATCACAGAAGATACTGTTTTACACATCAGAACTTTTAACAGAATGAGAAAACTTTTCTGTGATCTTAATATCAATATAACGCTTCGGATAAGAATGTTTCGATGTTATATTTTCTCCATCCTTTTGTATGAGGTAGAGGCCTGGATACTGAAATAATCCAACACTAAAAACCTGGAAGGATTTGATATGTGGTACTACCGATGTATTCTGAAAATAGCATGGATGGATCGCAAAACAAAAATACAAATTCTCGAACAACTAGGAAAACAATGCGAAGTTGTAAATTCCATAAAAATCAGGAACTTGGAATACTTAAGGTCCATCATGAGTGGTGAAAAATGCGAATTATTAAGGAATATAATGCAGTCAAAGGCAGAAGAAGAGTAGGAAGACATAAGATCTCGTGGTTACGCGCATAACCAACAAAATGATGAGGAAATCTTCATAATATCGTCAATGCAGAAAACAGCACCAGCACAACAGAACAAGAAGTCTGGGTATTGCGCTCTCCCTGGTGTGTGGGATTCAGTTCGATCGCTCAATCTCAATTCCCTCATTTTCAGCAGCGGGCACCCGGTAATTTTCTTAGCAAACGTTACTTCGGCTGCTCCGCTGCTGACCCTCTTTCTACTCCATGTCAGTAATGACAACAGTGAGAAGGAATAGTTCATCTTTTTACTTATTTCGTTTCATTTGATTAATTTTTTTTATTTGTTCCATACAATAAGGAATAAAAGTCTTGTAGTCTTCTGTCACTAAATGAGCCGTTTCCGATCAGGGATTGTGTAAAAAAGTAATTTGTTTTTTAAAACCTACATTTATACCACTCTATCACATCTGGAATTAGTGTCTTTGTCCATTGTGTTTTTTCTGTCTATGCCTCCTATTTTTGTTGCCATTCGTTTAGCATTTCTTCTCGTACCTTGGCTTTCACCCGTGTTATCTGGCCGTTATCATTGTCGTATAAGATTTTATCTTACGTTTTTTCGCTGGGTGGTGAATGGGGAACGTACCCGCATTCACTTATAGTGCTATCGTCGATGTAGACCGGTACGCACTTGTAACCTTAACGAGTGGTTTTTTTGGGTTATTGTTGATTTCTTTATTTGTTTATTTGTTATTTCTTTATATTGTTTAAATTTTAACACGTCAAGCCATACGGGTGCCCATATCGAAGGGTCGATTGTACTACCTGGAGATACATTTTCCTTTTGTAGGTACTATAGGCCTATACCTTTTATAGGCCCGTCTATATTTGGCATAATCTTTGTCATGGCAGCGATTCTGTATTGAGTCTTCTGAACTACATTTATTAGGTGTTTCGTGAATCTCAATCCTGAATTAAAGTATTTGCCCAAATATTTAGCGCAGTTACTCGGATCTAAAATAATACCATTTAAATCAAAACTCAGATTTGGCCTTTGTCTTGGTTCCTTTAGTACTACTATATCTGTTTTGCTATTTGCCAACTATAAGTCATTCGCTATCAACATCGAGCTGTTGACTTGTCTGTAACAACGTATCACCTTATTTTCAATACGGGTCTGAACTTGTTCTTGTGGCATGTCAAGTTAAATACTATGTTTATATGGGAATAGGCCACAATTGATTGTAATAATAATTACATTTTACCTAAAGAGTTTGACACTTCAATTTTCACTCCCGAAATCGTTATTAAAAAAGATTAGTAAATAATTTTGTAGGTAAACGGTGTATAACCGCCATAATTGTTGACAAGGTTATATCACGTCAACAAAATTGGAGGTTGATTCACTTTGAGGCAACAACCATATTTGGCTGAAAATATGTGAGGGTGGATGTTTTGCCCCATGGAAATTTAAAACTCTGATTAGTATACGGTATTGTTAATATGTGCTATAAATGTTTGTATATTATGTTTCTTATTCCTCTATTGTTGGTATATTATTGTTGATGACTTCTGCTTTAAGTATTGGCAACGTCTGCTACATTCTACTGATTGGTTTGCTGAACATTTTTCTTCATTGATTTCAGCTGCTTCTTTGATTTTTCTCTTTTTCATGTCTGTTTCTTTCATGAATATTTTTACATCTTTCTATTGTACTCTATGTTCATTTTCCCAGGCATGTTTGCATATCTGTGATCTGTCGAAGTCCCTGTTTTGATGTATGTTTCATGCTCAGTTATATATTCTCACACTTAGTGGTCTAGCGGTTTCTCCCACATAGAAGTTGTTGCATTCACAGGGTATTTTATAGATGCAATTCTTTAGTCTCTCTTGTACGTTGTTCTATTTGGTTTTGGACAGGATAGATATAAGTGTATTGGTTGTTTTGAACGTTGTTATGTTGTACTTGTTTTATATCTGAAGTTATTTTCTTGTGGCATCCTAAAGTAATTACCATTTTAATGGGAATAAGCCACAATTAAAGTTTAAAATAAGTTTAGTGACGTTTCAATAAAAAATAAAAACTTACTTTAAAACGTCAATAAACTTATTTTAAACTTTAATTGTGGCTTATTCTCATTAAAATAGTAATTGTTTCATATCCTTTTTAATTTTTCTGATAAGCCCTTTACTTATGGTATTGTTTTCATTTTTGAGTTCCTGTTTCTAATGGTTTCTGGATTGGCCGTTTTGTTTTGTTCTTTTCTTTTTTCTATCTTCTGGAATTCCTTGTTTATAAATGACAATAGGTAGTCATTTTTTGTTAGAACCTTTGTTAGCAGGTTTTTTCTTCTTCAACATTTTCATTAAAGCACGTGTTTTCGGCCTTATCATATAATGATTTGATGATTCCTTTGTTGATGTTTACGTTGTGGTTTGACTGGTAGTTTAAATATCTGGTGGTGTGGGTTGGTTTTCTGTAAACTTTGATTGCATATCCTGTATCCTCTTTAGCAGATCCAGAAAAGAAAATAAATTATTGTTTTCTTTTTCATGGCAAATTTGATGGATTCTTCTTTATTGTTGATCTCCATCAGGAATTTATCGAATATGAGGCTTTTGGTCATGAGGCTGAATAACTTCATATCATCCATATATCTCCACCATACTGTGGGTTGTTTGTCTGGTTTATGTACATTGTTATGTTCGAAATCCTCCACGAATATATCTGCTAATGCAAAGTTTTGCTTATAAAAATCATTATTAATTTGGAAATAAGTATAAGTATCTTGTTAATAGTTAATAGCTCCATGATAGCTGATACATTCAGTTTAGTTTTTGTTGTCAATATATCGTCTCTCTCTAATTTACCTCTTATTATTTTTAAAGTTTTTTCCAACGACACATTGGTGAAAATGCCGGTACTATCAAAAAATAACTAGCATGTTGTTGTAGTTGTAATCTATTTCTGTTAGTTTTTGTAGGAATTGTGAATAATTCATGTATATGTTGTATTGTGTGCTCGAGGTTGTATTATGTCTATAAGGAACTTACACAGTTTGCTGCCATGAGAACCCATGCTACTGCAGATTGGTCTAGGGGGTAAGTTGTCTTTGTCAGTTTTTATAGCCCCATATAAATGTGGTGTCCTACTGTAGTGTAATGTTAATCTCCCTCTTTGGTAGTCTGTCAGGTGTTCCTTGGATTTTGTGTAGAGTTTGGTATATTTTATTTTCCAGTGATTTGGTTGGTTCCTTGGATGGTTTTCTGTAAAGTCCATAAGTGATATCCTTGATTTTTCTTTTGATATTGGCTTTTATTCATAATTACGGTTCCCTTGCCCTTGTCAGCTGGTAATATTATTATGGACTCATCTTCTCTTAGAGCTTTGATAGCTTTAAGTACCTCTTTACTAATATTTACTTTTGACTTAGTACTTTTTTCCAGTTCCCTTTTGCACAATACTCTGTTTTCTTCCTTTTTGTGTGCAGGTAGTACTTGACAGACTTTTTCAACTGCACTAATTATGTCCAATTTTGGAACTGATGGGCGTGTAACAACATAATTCAGACTTCAGAATTTTGGGAACATTAGGTACTCTGTTGCATTCAACTGTCTTGTGGATAGACTGACAACTATTATGCTATTTGTATTGTATCCACAATATTTGTAGTTACTGTCGTTTTCTAATACGTCATCGAAGCAGTGAACGAATTTGTATACATGGGGGCGCTCCCTAACACTGAAAATAATACTACCGCAAAGATAAACCGCAGAATTTTCACAGCTAACAGATGCTATTTTTGAGTCAATATCCTCCTTAAATCCACAATTATATCGAGAAATACAAAAATAAAACTCTACAAAACAATAATATGCCCAGTCCTAACATATGGTTCAGAGACCTGGACTCTAACGAAAAAATAATAAAAACATGTTAGGATGTTTCGAAAGAAAAGTACTAAGGCGAATCTATGGAGCAGTGAATGACAATGGAATGTGGAGAAGACAATACAACTTCGAACTTTATAGAATATACGAGGAACCTGATATCGTAAAACATATTAAGATAGGACGTCGTGGTGGATAGGGCATGTAATGCCTTAATAGACCCATTGGTCTTATGATTCCAGAATTATGATTAGACGTTTTCTAACAGCCTGTTAAATTTGTTAATGTGTGTTGTTTTTTATCTAGTGTGTGTGTTAGTGTATACTATGTGTGTACAATGTGTTATTCTACCATAATCAGAATTTGATATTTTATATAAAGAGAGTCTTCAATACTTACAATTATTCTAAGTTTCTCCTAGACATAATACAACCTCTAGCACACAATATAACATCATTAATAAATAAATCAACAATTCCTACAAAAACTAGCAGAAATAGATTACAACTACAACAATGTTCTAGTCAGTTTTGATATCATTCGCCTTTTTACCAATGTGCCATTGGCAAAAACTTTAAAAATAATAAGAGGCAGATTAGAGAGGGACGATACATTGACAACAAAAACCAAACTGAATGTATCAGCTATTATAGAGCTATTTACACTATGCACAGATAATACTTATTTCCAACTTGGAAAAAAGAAACCAACTCTACCATGGAAAAAGAAAACAATAATTCACTTCCTTTCCTGGATGTGCTAATCACAAAATAGGATGTAGGATATGCAACCAAAGTTTACAGAAAACCAACTCATTAACATATATTTAAACAATGAATTCCAAAAGAAAAAAGAAAACAACAAAATAAACAGGAAATCCAGAAACGCTTACAACAATAGCGAAATAAACACTCTTCACACCTACAAATATTTACAGCATACATTAATAATACCGAACACTTAGAATAATCAGAGTTTGAAATTTCCATTGGGTAAAACATCTACCCTCACATCTTTTCAGCTAAATATGGCTGTTGCCTATAACACCGTGGGCAAAAGTGAATCAACCTCCAATTTTGTTAACATGGCATAACCATACACATATAATACAAATAGACTGACCTAAATGACCAACGGGTCACTCACGTGGTCGATAAATCCGGTCCATTAGAAAGAGATTCAAGGACTGCTTTGCGTCAATTTGCGTCAGAATAATCAGAGTTTGAAATTTCCATTGGGCAAAACATCTACCCTCACATCTTTTCAGCTAAATATGGCTGTTGCCTATAACACCGTGGGCAAAAGTGAATCAACCTCCAATTTTGTTGACATGGCATAACCATACACATATAATACAAATAGACTGACCTAAATGACCAACGGGTCACTCACGTGGTCGATAAATCCGGTCCATTAGAAAGAGATTCAAGGACTGCTTTGCGTCAATTTTCTCTATCGCAATGAAGGAACGGGCCTGTATTGCAACAGTCAGTCTATTTGTATTATGTATTATTATATGTTTATGAACATAACCTTATCAACAATCTTGGCGGCTATACAATTTTATGTCTGTAGTTATGCACCGTGTATCAACACAATTATTTAATAATATTTTTTGGGAACGATTTCCGGAGTTGAAATCGAAACGTCAAATTTTGTAGGTAAAATGTATTTATCATTATAATAAATTTTGGCTTATTCCCATATAAACATAGTATTTAACTTATTTTTAATATCCCTATTCATATTAGTCTCTATTAGGATTGCGAGGTCGTCTGCATGTGCTATGGTGTAGGTATCTTGACCATAATCTATTTCTAATACCCCGTTGTACCGTACATTCCATAACGAAGGTTCCAAAATGGACTGTTGCGGTACTTCTGATGATAATTTCATATCTTCATTATATGCCACATTTAAATATCTGTTTTTCAGATATTTCCTTATGATATTTTTATGATGTAGTCTGACACTTCTGCTACTTCGAGCTTCTTAATATGTAATGCCAATTTGCAGAATTGAATGTATTCTTCATATCGAATATCACATTAATAGCCTTTTTCTCGTTGTTTTTAAAGTGTCAAAGATCTTCTCCACCGCATCAATAACAGATCTGGATTTTCTAAAACCGTACTGTCTATCTGAAATTATTCCCAGTACTTCAAATTCTTCTTCGGGGCTTTTTTTTATAAGACTCTCATAGAGTTTTCCATATGTATGAGTACATTAGGATCATCAACTCATATATATGATCATGTATAAGTTGGCTTCGTCTTGGTTTTTTCCGGGTTTTGGAAATAATATGAGTCTTGTCAACTTCAATTTATCTGATAATTCTTGCATATTTAAAAGTTCGTTGAACACTGTACGTATTAATTCGGGTTTTTATTTTACTATCAGTCTTATTGTCTCTAGCGTTACTTTATCTGAACCTAGGGGTTTACTTGTCGTTATACTTTTTGCTGCCTGAATGATCTCTTCAGTAGTAAACTCTGCAGGTCGAATATTTTTATATATCCTTAGAACTGTGTTGTCGGGCTTCCTTGGAGATAGGGTGTTCGTTTTTTTTTTTGCACAATGGTAATATGGAGTCTTAAACCGTAGACTTTTTATGGAAATTCTGTATGCTTTACCACATATATATTCTTCCATCGCGGCTCACAAGTTCTCCCAATATGTATGTTTAGCCTTTTAATTTCTCTACTTTGTTCTTTTTTTGTGCTTTTATATGCCTCCTTGTGTTCTTTTTGGTTCCTGTGCCTTTGTGCTATTCGCCTGCGTCTTAAGCATTCCTCTCGTTTATTTTGGATTTAATCATTTTACCAGTAATGTACTGTGTATGTGATGTGCCTATTTGTAGTACTTCTTTTGTGTGCATTTATGATATTTTCTCGGAACACTTGGTAGTTTCTTTTGGTAGGTTATTTATTTATCTTTTACAATTTTCTTTATCGAATACTATCCTCTTCCTGCCGTATTTTGTAACCTTAGTGCCAATTTCATACATGATGTACCGGTGAAAGGTGAAAAGGTTGAAATATACAGCTATCGATAACAGCGAGTTGGATAAACAACTCCCAAAAAGCAGTATAGGTATAAACGATTTATTACGGTATTACAGAAAGTACTGAAAGACTTAATATTTGTTGAGTTACAAAGTAAAAATCTGTAGGTTTATGTCGTGTGAAAATGTTTAAATTAAATTAAAAATGATTTTTATGAATTATGAAATGTATTTAATGATTTAATAATTATAGGAATCATTAAATCCTTATATGATAGAGCCAAAGTTACTTGTTCTAACGAAAATTCGTTCTTGGAGAAAAACATTTGTTAACATCTGTTTTATTAAAAAATGATTATCCTTTATCGTTTATAAATAAGGAATTTTCAACAATCGACCGAATAGAACAGAACAACTTAGAACGAGATCCTACAGCATACACAAGGAATAATACTAGGAAAATAACAATACCATATATAAAAGGATTATCAGAAAAACTTAAAAGGATAGGAAATAAATTCAACATTTCAACAACATTCAAAACAACAAACACATTGAGATATATTTTGTCTAAAACCAATAAACCAATAACAATGAACAAAAAAGGACAAAGAATTGTAGTTATAAAATACCTTGTGGATGCGATCAGTTTTATTTAGGTGAAACATCAAGGCCATTAAATGTTAGAATAAGTAAACATCAATCTTATATTAAAAATAGAGAATTTGATAGATCTCAAATATGTAAACACGCATGGGATAATGAACATAGGGTTCAATGGAATGATTCAAATATAGTCCTAAAAGAAACAGATGGTAAAAAAAATCAAAGAAGCGGTTCTAATTATGCTAAATAAGACCAATTGTGTCGCAAATTCCTCGGCAGAAGTAGTAGGATCTGGTTACCAATATTAAAGGAGCAAGTTATTAAAAGGAAAATACCAGTATTAGTAAGGCGGTAACATATAGAGGATATATTATTTATGTTTTTTAAATAACAAACATATAAAATCAGAATATGGTGTTTATTGAAAGTAAACTAAATGTACGACCAAATACTTACCATATCGGGATAGTATTATAAGGTTTTTTTCCTGGTTTTTTCCTCATGATTTGCTATGGAATCACTAACAGGAGATTTTTACTGTCATCATGGCATGTGTTTGTCTTTTTAAAAACGAATTACATGCTATGATTTTTCTGACGGATATTCTCAAGTTAAAGTTGATTTCATGTAATCAAATGAACTATCTTAGAAGTAAAGTCGTCCCAGGAACGCAACTCAACAATATTGGCAATATCATTTTAAAGTCGTCTACTTTAAAATGTATAGTGTATGGCTGAATTGTTAATATAAATGAGTCAGATAAAATTAAATTATTAAAGGAATTTTTCACCAAGTAGGTAACAAATAAACAAAATTTGTTTAATTTACTAATGTTTGTATTTTGAGAACGATTTCCGAAGTGGAAATTGAAACGTCAATAAACGTACTTTAACCTTTAATTGTGGCTTATTCCCATTTAAATATTAATTACTTTAACATGCCACAAGAAAATAGCTTCAGAACAATAATCATAAATATTTATGTTTAACATAAAAATTACCTCAAATAAAAATTTAAGCAAATTTGATGGTTTATTAAACAATTTATTTATTTAAATAATGCGTATTCGTAATACAATCTTTTTCGAATTTAGCATCTTAAAATTTTAAAGTATGTTCTTTCAAATTATGTTAATTCGATCTCTTAATTGTTATAAACACAGCTACTGTGCATTATTAAACAAGGGAGTAACTTCGTCCCAAATTGTCCTAGGACATTTTCTTATTTTTTTTTTAATTTGTGGAAAAATAATTTTCCTGCAGGCAATAGGTAAAAATTTATTCTAATTGTTTATAAGCAAAAAAATCGATTTGTTTTTTTTGCAATATTTAAAATTGTTTCTCTTAATTTTTAAATAATATACATATAATAAATCTTCTTCTTTCATAAGTTATGCAAAAAAACTTAATTTGGGATAAACAAATTAAATAACTTTTAAACTATTTGACCCATCGTTTTGAAATTTTTAACATATTTTAAGCATTATAAAGTCCCAACATTTCATGTAAAATGAAGGTTCTTAGTCCATTTTTAAAAAAGTTTGTATCATTTATCAAAAACCGAAATTTCTTACTTATTTTGTAACTTTCTAAGTAACAAATGAGGATAGAAACATTTAAAAACGCCATTTATGTGACTTTTAAGTTTCTTACCCCCAAATTTGTTTCAAAAGCTTTACTATGTACTGATAAAGGAAAAAAGGTAAAATTTACCGTTTTTGGCCTTAATGTGTTAATAACTAATTAAGTCCACAACATCGACTGCTGGAAACACATAGTTTCTTGTTAGAAAGGTCCATACTACTCAAAACAACTGTCGTTTACCAGGAGGTGCCAGTGTCGCAAGAAAAATGTTATTTCTCTGAACTATTAATGTATTGCGATTTTATCTAATTTTGTCATAGCGGTGAAAGCAACTGAAACTGTTCTTTCTGGCATGTTAGTTTTATTAACAATACATATTTGATAAAATATATATAAAAATAGTTTGGTAATATGCAACTAGTAAAATATACTCATTATACGGGCCACCTATCTTAAAGCTGAAAGTCAAATTTAGAATTTATTTTGTAATTTGAAAAAAAAAAATGACAGATATAGAAGAACAAAATGGCTTTAGTGTAGGCAGATCCTGTATGGACAACATATTTTCTCTAAAGCAGGTTATTGAGAAAAGATTACCTCATAACCGTTTAACTTATGTAATCTTTATAGATCTGACAAAGGCATACATATGCTTAGAAAACTGGAAGGGGAGTACACCTTACAATTAATATACAAAACATCGAGTACTTAGTTACAGAAGAAAAATCAGAAAGCCTACAAATTGAAATGGGAACTATAAAAGCCAAAAAAGATATATAAACTGAAACCTTCAAATACTTGGGAGTCGTGGCGACGGTGACGTCAAAAGCAGGGAATAACGAATAAATACGTTTCAGGATTTGCCAAGCAAGATCATCCACTAGACAGCTAGATGGACTATTGCGGAATAACAAAATAACAAAATAAATGAAGAATTTATAAAACAATAACAGAAAGTATTGAATTGTACGGCGCCGAACTCTGGAGAAAAAATCAAAATTAAAGGCCATGGAAATGGATTATTGGAAACGATGTAGCCGGCTCACTAGAAATAGGGCGAGGAACACAAAGATTATGGGAGAAATGGAAATTGATCTTGATATAATAGACACAATCGAAGCTAAAAGACTAAACTGGTATGGACACCTGTAGAGAATGCCTAAAAATAGACCGCCAAAAAAGATATATAGATGGACTCCGCCCACTAAAAGAAAACGAAGTAGACCAAGATGGTCCTATAGAGAAGATATCGAATATGCAATGACCACCAGATATTTAAAAACTACAGATTGCTCCGACAGCAACCGCTGAAAATTAGGATGCGGGAAACGGCGCTAGCTGTAAAACCCGCCCATTATAATATGCATAAAGAAATTCATAAATTATTATTAAATAAAACAAAAGAGGCAGAAGAATACTAGAAGACACCATAACTAGAGTAACGGGCCTAGAGACAACACATGAAGAATTTTGAATGATATAAAAAGACTTAAAAAGAATATGATACAAACCAGATGAACTTTATGAATAATGTTCTAATGGAAGTTCTACCGAATATCGTTTATAGGTACACGAATTTCTTGATAGAAACTTGATATAACTTGATAGAAAACTAACGGAGAACAACCTTAACCTCTTAACAACCCGGTTAAGAAACGGCTTAGGCACCAGAAGTTCTAGTTCAAATTGACCATAGCGGTTCTAATTCAAAAAACATGTGTTATTAAATGAAATGTTTAAGTGTACTTAACCAGAAACTCCTTAACATAGGTACTAGCAGAATCTACATAGCAAAGATATTCACATAATAAAAACTTGCATGCAGATCAAGTTTGTACGTTCTTACTTTTATTGGTCAACACAGAACAGAATGCAAGAGCATCATTTTATACCTATATTAAACTGCATGTATCCTAGACCACTCGTTAATGAAATAACCCTGGACCAAATTTGAGCAGCACAAAAATCTTAACGTCTTAAATCTTAAAAAATAGTATTATCTAATAGATGAAACGGTTCATAACAGTGGTCAATAAAATTGTGTAGACCAATGTGATCGCAAGCATCCAAAAAACAGATAAATATAGGCAATCAAGACATCAATTTGTAGTTTTTTATTGATCTTCATCGTAAAATTGTATATTCTTTACGTCTACATATATAAAATTATTCTACTCAATTTTTTTTTTATCTTGAAGTATTAAAATTTATACATAAATTATTGAAAGATTTTGCGAGAACGGGAATGGAATCAGCCATTAATCATCAACAAATCATTTCTAGCTATGCTAACCAATTATCCAGTTTTGGGAAGTTTGTCGGGTCTATAAATAACCATTTCTTGATATAGAATAAATCAATACGGTATAGGAAAGGAAAGTAAACTCAAAACAGCCAGGTCATAACGAAGTTGAGTCAATGTGTAGGTAACGGTGTCAGAGACGGACTTGAATTTAAAAAAAAGTTTTTACCGAGCGTGTTTTTTTTTAACGCAAGTTATCATTAATATACCTGCATCCCATTATTAAGAGCAAATTATATTATTTCCTTAATATAAATATTGTTTATTTTATTGAAAATCGAAAATAACAGCGATTCTAGAATTAAAAAGTTATAGTAATCCTTAAAAAAATTTACATAAAGTGATGTGACTCAATTATTTAATTATACATATTACTATACTAAATAGATTATTAAAACTGCATTAAACTGATACAATTTATTTTATAAATAACCTACTGGTGACCTTTATTAACATTGATTAACATCAAAATTTAAACTCAATGCAAAAGCAAGTTTTCCAAAGTCAGTTGAAAGTTCGATATCCAAAAGATAACGAAAGCTTTCAAGAATTTGAAAAGTATAACTTTTTGCTGCAACCTCACATAAGTGAGTGGTTTATCTAATTTTGTAAATTGTACAATTTCACCATTTTGTAACCTATTGTAGCTCTGAAAATGGTAAAGAAATCTAACGAAATATAACGAAATCGTTGATAAGATTACACTTTGGCTTTTAATATTCAGATGCTAACACAATGAACCACATTTTCGACATATATATTATTATGATCTGCTTAAATCAAATTTCTCAGGGTTACTTTACTGCATAAAATTGACCTTTAATTCGTGGATTCTAGTATTTCTTTGTTGTTTGCTTTCTTCAGGATAGACAAGGAGAATAAGTATAACCAACACAAATTTTATAAAATTTCAAATAAAATTTATTTATTATATCATATAAAACATATAAAGACCGTGCACAATTTCTTATCTAATCTTCAAACAAAAGAAACCTTAATCTTAACCAAATCTATTTCTTAAAAGAAAACAAATTTTAATTCTGTATCAATTATCTGATTTTAATTTTACTTTCAACTGATTTTATTTTTACCTGTGAAACTCTACTCTTTAAATCAGTTAATTTATAAATCTATGAATTTATGGATAAATAATTTGTATCCCAATAACTGTGACTTGATATGAGTTTCAAAAAATATATGGTACAAAAACAACTCTTATGTCACAAAAAATTTTGACTGACCTTTAATGTAATCTCCGCGATGTTTTCCGACGGACACCTATTCTTCTTCTTTGAGTGCCTCTCCTATCGGAGATTGGATATCATTAGGGCGATTCTATTAGGGACACCTATTGATTCTCCTCATTGTTTTCCCACAAAGCTGTCCAAATTTTCCAACACGTGTTTCTCTGCTACCTCCGTCCAAAACTGTTACGAAAAAAGCAGTCCTTCAGATTCTCTCCACAAATCAAATTCAACTTCGACTCGTTTCAAAATAACAAGGGCACTCTTTCAGCCCAAAAGTTTTTTCGCCTCGTTTGGCTGTCTCGTTTCTTTACTTACAGAATTTGGAACTTCTTCGGACACAAAGAGTTTGGAATTCTCGACTTGGTTTCCATTCGCCTTCTACTATTCAGCAATCACCAACTTAACCCACAGAACAACACAACTTGTATTTATCTTTTAACACACGGTTTTTAAATTGGACCGCTTGTTCTGGCTGGTACAAATACAATGCTCGAAATTTTGTCGTTCAATTTTAACATCGACTTTTTATCCTCCTTTCCTCGATTCCCATAGCCAATCATACACATTCATTCCTCCTATCTATTTTTCGAAAATCCCTACTTTAATTTTTAATAAATCAAGCGTATTGTACCCACTAGATTTTTCCCTAAATTTGTAGAAGATAATCTGAATAACATTTCTTTTGTGTTTACAGGCAAATCCGTATTTGTAAAAACAACGTCTGGTTCGTACCATTACCCACGTGGAAAATAATATGAAAGGCATTGACTATAAAACAATAATTTGAAATTCTTATCTGATGCAAAACCAAAACGTTTTGTTTATTTAACCTAAATTTTTAAGATATTTTACTTAAAAGCCTGTGTATAATTATTTTTAAGATTTTAAACAGTATTTAGTAACGACAAAGTATACTATTTTTACTATATCCAATATATTATATATTATGGATTATAGTTCCTTTAAAATCTTAGGTGTTGAAAAGTAACTATAGTAAGAGAATTTTTCTAGAGATGGCTTTCATAGCAGAGTGTGATAGTTGTCTCAACAAAAAATCAGATATTAAACATTTAAGTGAAATATACTCGTATTTACTAAATTTGGATAAGAATAGAAGAACCAAAGGTAACAGGTTTGCCTAGGTGGTTTTCTGGGTTTGTAAATTTTTATAATTCACAAAATTTTTACAATAATTTGGTGAATAATTTTGGTTTTGTGAGAAAACAATTGTTTTGACGACGTTTCGGCAAGGTCGCACTTGTCATTATTAAGTCAGGTAATAACGCTTCTTGCTGGTGCTTGAAGAAAACTGAAATAAATAGTAATAATATAAAATATAATGACATGTCTCGAAAAACAGAAAACCAAAAAAGGTATATTGATGGAAGCTAAGGTCTCGAAAAACAGAAAACCAAAAAAGGTATATTGATGGAAGCTAAGGTCACGCCACCTATGAAAGAAATATGAACTACCAACATTTGACATTTCAATCATATTTTGTTCTTGAAACGATATGATTGATTTATTGCTAATTCATTCTACAAATTGATGATTCAAATATTGTTAATCAGACATTTTACTACTTCACAGTAAATCTTTTTTCGCAGAATTGCTAAAAATATAGGTTACTGTAATTGTAAGGTAGGATCAATGACGTATAATATGTATTTCTTATATAATGTCATTGGGTGAGATAAACATACACTTACTATAAAAATAAAATGACGTTTAACAAACGTCAACACTTTCTCAATAAAATCAAGTAAAAACTAAATAAGATTAAATAAAATTAAATAAAATTAAATAAAATTAAATAAAATTAAATAAAAGTAAATAGAATTAAATAAAATTAAATCAAGTGAAACAGAACTACGTAAAGTTAAATACCATTTAAATAAAATTAAGTATACCGTTTCTGCTTCATTTCTCTTGTAAAATCCCTTAAGAAAATGCTAAGGTTCATTCTGCTCATTTTTTGTGCGTTTTATGATGGGGGTAGAATAGTTCGTCAGATTATGACGTACCATACATCATTGGAAAGGAGAGGAGGAAGTTGAGACAGAAAAGACACACTGCGGCATTGCTAAGAGGGCATTACATCATATCTTCTTTGTTATTGGTCCGATTGGAGCGTGTGATACGTTAAATGAAAGGGAAGGATATCCCGAATATATTAAGATAAAAAACAAACAATATGACTACCAAAAAGGGTACTACTCAGTGTCTTGATTATTAATGAACGTATAGTTACATAGGAGATGTCATAGGGCACTATGGATAAAAATACTTTAACTAAAAGAATCTATCTATCCATCTATACAGCCCTTGCTGTCCAACTTTGGACATAGGCTTCCTCTTCATTCTTCCACGTCTCTCTATTGTAGGCAGTTTGTATCCACTTCGGGCCTGCGTGTTTCTTTAAGTCATCTGACCATCTCATTTGTGGCCTTCCTCTTTTTCGTTTGTAACTATATGGTCTCCAGTGTATAATCATCTTATTCCATCTGTCGTCTTTCTGTCTTATGGTATGTCCAGCGAACTTCCACTTAAGTTTTGCTATCTGCGTCAATACATCGGTCACTTTTGTTTTGTTGCGGATCCAAGTATTTCTTTTCTTGTCTGATAGCCTGATGTTCAGCATTTGCCTTTCCATGGCTTTTTGGGTCTTTGCTATTTTTTCCATGTTTTCTTTTGTAAACGTCCAAGTTTGAGAACCGGAGGTGAGAGCAGGAAGTATACATTGGTTGAAGACTCTTGTTTTTAAATATTGGGGGTATTTTCTATTTTTTAGTATATAGGAAAGTTTTCCGAAGGATACCCAAGCCAACCGCATCCTTCTCTTTATTTCTCCGGTCTGATTTTCTTTATTTAATTTAACTAGTTGTCCCAAATATACATATTCTTTTACTTGTTCTATAGTTGTTTGTGTAATTGTAATTATTAATTCTTCTGGTTGGTTGGTCATAATTTTCGTTTTATTATAATTCATTTGTAGATCTATTTTTGTTGATTCGCTATTTAATTCATCCATCATATTTTGTAATTCTTCCCTTTTATCTGTTATTAATACAATGTCAAAAACATCATACCTAGGCCACATACCGAGAAATAATAAGTACCAATATGCCCAACTTATAGTGAAAGGAAAAATCGAGGGAAAGAGAGGCCTAGGAAGGAAAAGACTATCGTGGCTCAGAAACATTCGACAATGGACAGGGTTAAATTTTGAACAGGTAATAAGAACAGCTGAAGATAGAGAAGAGTTTAAAATTGTAGTAGCCAACCTCCATTGAGGAGAGGGCACTTTAAGAAGAAGAATACAATGTCGTCTGCATATCTCAAGTGATTCAAGTATTGGCCACTTATGTTAATATCCCATTTCTCCCATTGTAGTTTCCTCATAACGTCTTCCAAAGCTTGATTGAGTAGTTTGGGTGATATAGTGTCACATTGTCTGACTCCTCGCCGTATCTTAATGGGCTCCGTTTGTTCAACTATTTTGATAAATGTTGTTGCTTGATCATATATATTGGAAATTAAGTCCGTATATCTATAGTCTATTCTTCCATTTTGTAAAGACTTCTTTACTGCCCAATGTTCCACCTTATCGAATGCCTTTTCAAAGTCTACAAATGCCATATACATTGGGATTTGATATTCGTTGGTCTTTTCAATTAATATTTTTATCGTAAGCAGATGGTCGCTTGTACTGAATCCTTTTCTAAAACCGGCTTGCTCTCATGACTGGTATTTATCTAACTTAGTTGTTAATTACATTCAGTAACGTTATGGGCCAATAGTTTTTTAGATATTTTCTATCCCCTTTCTTAAATAGTAATAGTGTTATTGCCTCGTTCCATGTAGTGGGTATTTGTTTTGTGTTCAATATTTTATTCATTAGTACATAAAGGACTTCCACTGTAGTTTTCCCCCCATTTTTTAGCATTTCCACAGTTATTCCATCTTCCCCATGAGATTTATTATTCTTCATTTCTTTGAGTGCCTTTTGTATTTCACTTTTACTGATTTCTGGTTGTAGGCCAGAGTTAACGTTCTTTATTTTCAGTTGTAACTGATTAGGGATTTCTTGGGTTGGTTTTTGTTCTGCTTTATAGAGATTTGTATAATATTCGTGCGTTATCTGTAAAACTTCTTTTATATTGTTGGTCTCCACTCTTTTTTTGTTTTTTATGCTATTAATTTGTATGTTTCCCAGGTTCTGCTTTAAGCACTTCATATTTCTATTTTTTTCAATTGTTTTCTCTATCTTTTCTTCCTGTACTCTCCGTTTACACTCCTTGATATTTTTTCTAATAGTTTCGTTTATTTATTTGTATTAACTAAAAGAAAAATTTTGATTTATTGACTTAAAGAAGGCCTCTGGCTAAGTACAAAATAAACAACTTAATGAATTCTAACATGCGACATAGTAAATGAAAGGCGAGAAAATAACGAATATATTAAGTAAAAAAAGACAAACAAGGCGACTATAAAAGGGTACTACACAGTATCTTTATTAATAATGAACGTATAGAGACATACGAGATATCATAGGGTACTATAAATACAAATAGATTAACTATAAGACAAATTTTGATTTATTGAGTTAAAAAAAGCCCCTGGCTAAATACAAAATAAATAACTAATTGAATCCTAACATGCTACATAGCAAATGAAAGGGGAGGATATAACGAATATATTCAGACCGAAAAAGCAAACAAGGCGACTACCAAAAGTATTGTTAATGAACGTATAGCGAGATACGAGATATCATATGGCACTATAGATAAAAATATATTTACTATAAGACAAATTTTAATTTATTGACTTAAAGAAGGCCTCTGGCTGTATACAAAATAAATAAATAAATAAATAAATATACACATGGCACTATGGATGAAAATAGGCATATTTGCTTTATGTATAAAGCGTAAAGTTACAAAATAAACAACTAGCCTAATACTAGCACATGACACATCAAATCAAACGACGTGAGATGTATAGTACATAGATTGTATATAGCGTGCCATTAATATATATGTATATATATATATATATATATATATATATATATATATATATATATATATATATACGTCATAATATAATACACTAAATTTGTTAACAAATATGACGTTAATATATTATATAATTTCCGAAATTTATTTTTGAAATTTTCAAATACGGCTCTGCAGAGCATGTGAACGTATTAAAATTCTGAGAACCACCAGTCAATAAGGGCTGGCTGCTACTTTTGTGTCACAGTTGGGCTAGAAATCTGCGTCACGGAATATTTCGGAAGAGGGGTTAAATTTAACTTCAGTTCCCAAAAACGATACTACCATGGAAAACTGGTTTCGAAGAATTCGTATCTATAATGTATAAATATATACAGGAAAGATTTGTAGAATTATAACATACTTTTGATAAAATGAACTTGTTGATTTCCTTAATAGCGTCGTTAAGTAAAAAAAATATATTACAGGCCAAATTTAATTGTTTTATAACCTCTTTTCTAGTATATCGGTATCGGCATTGATTAAAAACTACTATACAGTGTGTACTACTACACTGTGTAGTTTTTAATCAATGGTATCGGTTAATAAAGGTTTTAGAGGTATAGAACTTTGAAATGGAATAATAAAACAAAGATGATTTTTATCAAGTGACATGAAATTGACTTTATTCGAAAGATAATCTTTTGGAATTATAATTTAAATTTGATTTTTGCCATATGACTATCATGGCTGGCTCTGACGTAGTCTAATCTAGAAGTCCAATTTTCGATCACTTTTTCCAATATTTGTCGCCGTATATCGGCAATAACGCGGCGAATGTTGTCCTTCAAGTATTCAATCGATTCATGCTTATCGGAGTAGACTAGCACCTTCACATATTTCCACAT